>NW_028301622.1:10316606-10963808 GCF_987345545.1 Pholcus phalangioides | reverse complement strand
GGAGCCTCTGAGGTCACAGTAAAAAAAGTAAGCACTTTTCCTTTAAATTCAATATTGGATAATTTTTTTTTCCTTCTGTTTATCCATATAAAGTCGATCCGGCTTATAATGTTTTTAAAGTAACTTCAAATATTTTATTGAGACAGGAAAAATGGTAGTACCTTCATAAGGAAATACAAAGAGAATACAAAACTACAAAAGGTAAACAAAAAGAACGTTGCCACACATATGTAACATAATACACACTCTTCAGAACCATCTTACATCCAATAATGTTCATCAAATTTTGCTTTTGAACAATTTCAAAAGAATCATTTTTTAAATGTGAAATAATTTCCTTTTTCATAGCATCAATCCATAACTGAGCATCAGGACCTTTGAGTGCTTCTTTCAATACACAATAAGCTGAAATTTCATAGTCATTGAACCAAATCGGCTGTCTTGTTCTTTGGATTCTAGTTTCATTCTTATCTTCAATTCCATCAGGTTGGTCTTTATCATCTCCATCAATATGTTGATTTTCATCAGATTCTGAGGATTCATCTTGATCAGAGTTTAACACAACATCAAATACTCCACCTATATTTTCATTTGGGACAGGAACTTGAAATTCTGTTTTGTTGGACATTTTTTGATTTCTTTCTAGAAGGTCGTCAACATTATTTGAGTTCTAGTCATGAAAGTGTTGAAAGTGTTCAGTACTTTCACATCTCTGGCTATTTCTATCTGCTTTATTTTATCCATCCATATTCTATAAGCTTTTGAATATTCAGCATAACCTACAGACATGCCAACATTACCTCTTGGATCGAACTTCCCCTTTTTCCTTTTCTTGTCTAGGACATAAGTCTTTGATCCAAACACTTGTAGATGCTTTACAGATGGAATTCTTCCACTCCATCTTTCAAAAGGTGTTTTATGATTAATCACTCTTGAAGGCGTTCTGTTACATATATAATTTGCAATATTGATGGCTTCAGCCCAAAGTGAAGGTGGAGCTTTAGATTCAATTAGCATGCATCTTGCTTTATCTAGAAGAGTTCTGTTTTTCCTCTCAGCTAGACCATTTTGTTCTGCCGTATATGGTGCAGATAATCTTCTCTTGATTCCACATGCTTTTAGGAATTCACTGAATTCAGTACTACAGTATTCTCCAACTCCATTACCACTCTGCAAATGTTTGATCTTTTTGCCAGTGTGATTTTCAACTTCATTTTTATATTCTTTGAAGAATTTCAGCACTTCATTTTTGTGTTTCAGGAAGTACACTTTACAATATCTGGAACTTTCATCAATAAAAGTTACAAAGTATTTTGATCCGCCAGGAGCCGCTGTGGTGGTCGAGTGGTTATAGTGCCGGACTCGTGATGCGAGGATCCGGGTTCGAACCCCACAGTGGTGTTCGGCTGAAGTTGGTTTTCTGTGGTTCCCAACTTCAAGGCGCAAATGCGAGCCGATCTCCCCGTTAAAAAGTCTCGCCACAGAGAGCAACAGTCCTACAACGGTAAATCATTCAACCATAACACTTCACTCATAGTTAGTAAAACTGGGGGCAGATGACAGCACTACACATAACAAGCATTACACAGAAACAAACTTTACGTCAGGTTGCACTACACGTACACGCACATTCCCGCATGTTCCGATTCGTTGGGGGGGGGGGTGTAGCAGTAGTAGGTAGGACTCGGGGATCCATGATGTTCTTAAGTCAGCCACCTCGTTGGGCAATTTGCCTGTTGTGGCGTTGTATTTGTATTTGTATTAATAATTGGAGATGTTACTCGCATCGGCCCACAAGCATCTGAATGCACAATCTCTAACAAGTCCAGTTCTTTTGGATCTGTTCTTCTCTCAAATGGGACTTTTGTCATCTTTCCTTGAATGCACGCTTCACAGTCATTCAGTTTTTCATTCAGATTAAAATACATTCCTTGAACTGCATTGTTTCTTTGTGCAGATTTCAGGTCGACTTCATTGATATGACCTAGTTTCTTGTGCCAGGTCATGATCTTGGATTCTGCTGTATACCTTGAATTTTCCGGTCGATTACTAGCATCGTATGTGTACAGACCATTTTTCTTGGGTACAATCAAAGCTATTTCTCCTTTTTGGTTTTTAACAAGAGCTTCATTCCTTTTGAAAATGACAGTTCCTCCATATTCAGTGATTTTGTTCACAGATAATAAATTTGTCATCAGTTCAGGAACATGCAGCGTATTCTTCAATGTAACTGTAGAGTCTCTGTTGGATTTCAGTTCTATAGTTCCCTTTCCTTGGAATTTAGTGTTTTGACCTACAACCGCTAGATTTATCATTCCAGTATCATGGTCCTCGATGAGATTTTTGAAACTGGAGTCACCACAACACATGTGAGATGTGCTTCCACTATCCAAATACCAGGATGATTTGGCTTGTGGTTTGTCTACAAGTGATGACAGACACTTCTCTTCTGCTTTAAAGGAAGAGTTATCTTTTTTCACATTCTTTGACCAGCAGTCCCGAGCAAAATGTCCAGGCTTTTGGCACTTGTGGCATCGAAATCGTGTTTCTTTTTCACTTGATAATGCTTTTGTATGCCGAAACCTGTGGTGTGGTTTCCCTTTTCCATAAAATGCATCTTCATGTTGCCTTTCAGCCTTGGAATGCGAGCTCCTTGCTTCACTTTCCTCAATTATCTTTATTTTCAGGTCTTCTGGTCGTGGCAATTCATCTCTGCACTCTATTGCAACCCGAAAGTTCTTGAATGATTCTGGAAGACTGTATAACATCATTACACACAGCAGGTCATCATGGATTGTAACATCCGTATGTATCAATTTGTCTACAGTGTCCATAAATGCATTGAGATGCTCTCTTGCACCAGCTTTCTCTTGCATCTTTAATAATATCAGTTTTTTTAACAAAGTTGCTTTTCTTGCAGGACCAGAACTTTGATAGATACCTTTTAGTGTATCCCATACATCTTTGGATGTAACACAATTTTTTACTTGTTTCAGTTCTGTAGGGCTGATGATAAACAACAAATCAGATCTTACCTCTAGATCTTTAATCTTTGTCAAGCAGTTTTTGTCTCTCCTTATCTTCAGCTGGTTCTGTGATTTTCCCATTCACATAGTCCCACAGTTTATTTTTAATAAGTAAAGCTTGTGCCTGAACAGTCCAGGTGTCATAGTTTTCTTTGGATAGTGGCTGTATACAACTTGAAACTCTGGTGGTTTCCATTTTAATATATTTATTCAAACTCACTAACTTGCATTAAGCGAGAACTGGTCCCCATAACCTAAAGTAACTTCAAATATTTTATTTAGACAGGAAAAATGGTAGTACCTTCATAAGGAAAGACAAAGAGAATACAAACTACAAAAGGTAAACAAAAAGAACGTTGCCACACATATGTTACATAATACACACTCTGAGGGGTGAACAAGATTAAGTGAAATACCATTTGGGGGACTTCTAGATTAACAATACACTGACCCCCCCCCCCCCGTCATCAAAAGTCAGCAAATCCGAAACCCCCTCCCCCTTGATGCTGACGTAATACTTGAATGACACCCCCCCCCCCCAAGTCCTGCCAGCTCTGGTTTGATTGAAAATACCCTTTAAAACTTTGGATTTATACAACCTTAGGCGAGAATAAATGAGTTCAATTAGTATGTTAACAGATGCTACGCAAGAATTTTTAATATGGAATAAAATTTTGGGCAGATCAGAAAATTGGAAATATATACTCAGTAACTATAATTCAAAATATGATACACTTTAATCTGCAAAAAAAAAAAACATATTTATTTAACATATCTATCAGGTTAAAAAAAACAGACAACATTGACAATAAGTTTTTCACTATTTCAATACAGTGTTTCTGAGGACAAAAACCTAACCTTGATCCCTTATCATGCATATTTTGAATAAACAGCTCTATTTCGGTTAGCAAATTGAATACAGATAATCAATAGTTTAGATAAAATGAACCATAAAATTACAGTTTCTGTTCTAGATTCTTTGTGTGTTCTAAAATTCTCCAAAATTCTTCAAAATTCTCCTAAGAATATCGGGTTATAGAGGCGTTTATCATAGTAGATAATGTCGTTGTACTGAGAGTTTAACATTAAGCCAGGCAATTCCAAACAAGATTTGAAAAAAATATCATTGTAGATGTATTTATTATCGATTATCGTTGTAGCGATGTTTTGCTGCATATACAAATGCCGTATCGTATGCAGGATTTTCTTATGGGGGGGCATTCAACATCTTTTTCTTCCCGAAAGGGGTTTCTTTTTTTTTTTTTACTGAAAAAATACACCATAATCTTTTCTCAAGGGAGGTGCACAAAATTTTTCGGGGGGGGGGGGGCCCGGCACTAGCATGTGGGGGCCATGGGCGATGGAAGGAAAGAATTTCTGAAGAAGGGGGCGATGGGCCAAGGAAGGTTGGGAAACCTTCAGGTCAGTGCTTCGAATATGCGATCCAATAATCAAGCTTTATAATATTTTATCTTTGCCAATTTTAGCTTCTGAGAAACATGCAAATGCAGGTGAGTGTTAAATACTACCATCTTTGTTATTATTAATTTAACATATTTGTCTGTATAAAGTAAATGAAATTGTGTATGTTACCACGAGCGAAGCTGTTCGTATTTCTGGCATGGAAATTGCATGATTTAACTAATCAGTAGGGGTATGATAATTAATTAAGTTTAATTATTATACCTCATACGAAATGATGAACAGCTTGACTAAAGTAACTAATAATTGTTATTCAAATCATCTAGAAAAGCGTTGATACACATGTATGGTGCAAATTTTTTGCCTATGATGAGAGTATAATGTAAATAAAATGCACATATACACTCATATCACTCAAATAAAATTATGGCTATGGTTAGTATAATGCAAATAGAATTTTAAAAGATGAGTGGGTTTATCAATTTAAAATGTAATGGTATATTAAGGAAAGTAAAATCGTTTCTTATTATTAGCATTGTTTATAATTTTTTTATTATTGCATATTTCAAGAAACTAAAAAAGCAATTTTTCTTTGAATTCAATATTGGCTAATAGGTTTTTATTTTTTCTGTTTATAGATAGATTGCACTGCCCAAGCGATGTATGTGGCAAGTTGGTGATCAACGATTTGTTCGCCAAGCGAGGAGCCTCTGAGGTCACAGTAAAAAAAGTAAGCACTTTTCCTTTAAATTCAATATTGGATAATTTTTTTTTCCTTCTGTTTATCCATATAAAGTCGATCCGGCT
Source organism: Pholcus phalangioides (assembly GCF_987345545.1). NCBI lineage: Eukaryota > Metazoa > Arthropoda > Arachnida > Araneae > Pholcidae > Pholcus > Pholcus phalangioides. The sequence continues at coordinate 10,958,553 of NW_028301622.1, read as the reverse complement.
TATAATGTTTTTAAAGTAACTTCAAATATTTTATTGAGACAGGAAAAATGGTAGTACCTTCATAAGGAAAGACAAAGAGAATACAAACTACAAAAGGTAAACAAAAAGAACGTTGCCACACATATGTTACATAATACACACTCTGAGGGGTGAACAAGATTAAGTGAAATACCATTTGGGGGACTTCTAGATTAACAATACACTGACCCCCTTCCCCCCGTCAGCAAAATTTCGTCAGCAGCTTAGAATATTTCATATCTTCAAAAAGGGGTGGTTGATGACGTAAGCAACCTTCAAACCCCCCCCCCCTTGTCATCAAAAGTCAGCAAATCCGAAACCCCCTCCCCCTTGATGCTGACGTAATACTTGAATGACACCCCCCCCAAGTCCTGCCAGCTCTGGTTTGATTGAAAATACCCTTTAAAACTTTGGATTTATACAACCTTAGGCGAGAATAAATGAGTTCAATTAGTATGTTAACAGATGCTACGCAAGAATTTTTAATATGGAATAAAATTTTGGGCAGATCAGAAAATTGGAAATATATACTCAGTAACTATAATTCAAAATATGATACACTTTAATCTGCAAAAAAAAAAACATATTTATTTAACATATCTATCAGGTTAAAAAAAACAGACAACATTGACAATAAGTTTTTCACTATTTCAATACAGTGTTTCTGAGGACAAAAACCTAACCTTGATCCCTTATCATGCATATTTTGAATAAACAGCTCTGTTTCGGTTAGCAAATTGAATACAGATAATCAATAGTTTAGATAAAATGAACCATAAAATTACAGTTTCTGTTCTAGATTCTTTGTGTGTCGAAAAATTCAAAATGCAAGTTATAATTGGTATTTTGTTTTAATTATTGTAATAAATTAATGTTTAAAAATAAAGCAATCTGCAAAAAAAATGAGTTCATCACCACGTTACATCCTCTATTGTATTCAAAAACATTATCCAAAAGCATTCATTTAGGTTTTTGATGGTTTCAACCGGTTTCGGATGCCCACTTAAAAAATTAGAAAAAGTAGGAGAAAGCAGGACTAAAAAGTAGGATGGGGGGGAGGGTACCCCTTTATGCAACATAATCATAGCATAAAAAGAAACAAATTCTTTTTTTTTAATAGTAGTTCAGTATCCTATATACGATTGACTCAAGTCAAAGTAAAATGATGGAAATGTGGTTATAAAAACAATTTTTTGGCCAAAACAGTGCACTAGCAACTACAAATAATTCTTTCCTGTTCTCTTCATAATATATATTACATTTATGAAGGCGTAGGTTGCGCTCCTTCGAGACCACTTTTAAAAGTGGATTAAAAAAGAAATAGGAAGTGATCGAGGGCGAGATAAACAATTTTATAATTGAATGAAACTGGTTAGCTTAGGCCGGTATTGCACTATAAAAGTTTTGTAAAAGTCCTTTTATAAAAGTTGAAAAATGCAGCAAACAAGGTCACCGGTTGCATTTTCTAGAATGTAACCAATATCCTTATTGGTTAGATTTTGCAAGTTTTATAAAAGGAATTTTATCAAACTTTCACAGTGTAATACCGGCCTTAGAAATGTGAGGTGAGAATATTCTCCTGGATGTAAAAATTAGAGAATAATCGAGAATATTCATTTTTCTTTTAAATAATTTAAATGTTTTTACTAATTTTGTTTACATCACCTCCAATGACAATTTTTAGTTCGAGAATATTTTCTCCAAGTCATGATGAGAGGTTTTAAAAAAAAGATAGAGAACTCGTCTAAAGATGAAAAAAAATTAAATTAAATATTTCATTAATACTGGAATCATTTCTTTCATTAATGCTGGAATAATTTTTTCGTTAATGATGAAAAATTTCTTGCATCAATTTTTGGAGTTTCCTCCATTAATTCTGGAATTATTTCTTCTATTATTATTTCTTTCATTACTTCTGGAGTAATTGCTTTAATCAATTCTGGATTTGTTTCTTTCATTTATTCTGGAATTATCTTTCATTATTGCTGGAATTATCTTTCATTAATGCTGGAATTATCACTTTCCTTAATTTTGAAATTACCACTTTCGTCAATGCTGGAATTATCACTTTCATTAATTTTGAAATTATCACTTTCATTAATTTTGAAATTATCACTTTCATTAATTTTGAAATTACCACTTTCGTCAATGCTGAAAGTATCTCTCATATATAAATTCTGGAATTATCTTTAATTACTTTCATGAAAGGAATGCCACATGCGACTCATGAAGGGAACAAATCTAAATTAAAGAAACATAGAAATGAATCGATATGCCTGTTTTTGCTTCAAAAAATGCTTGATTAAAGATGTGTAATTTCTTCAATATAATTTATATGGGCCCACATAATTAATTTCAAAACATCCTAAACTGTATGTATTGATGCAATTGGATAATATAAGACAATACGGAGACAACAATTCTCATTTTCGTGCTTAAGAACATATAAATAAAAAGCTGAAATTAATGTTATTGCATGGATATCCACCTCAAAAGTGGGTCTGGCTCATCATTTTATATTTAATTTTCTGGGCTTCGTATTTCTATGAGAAAACTCGATATTTCGAAAATCAAAAATTCAATTCAATTTTTACGATTATTGATGTGGCGAAAGACCCTACTGAATTTCCGCATTTCTATGCTAAAATCTGCAATTTTAACATTGATCTCTATGGGGATTGTGTTTGTTTGCACCTAGTCAAGTGATCTTCCGACGAAGAGATGTTGGGGGACACCGTGTCACATTTTCAAATCAACGAGGAAGTGGCCCGCGCTGTTCTAAAGATTGAGTATCCTTGCATTAAAGTAATGTTGAAGCGAAGGCTCCATGGAAAGATTCCAGTTGTGTGATTACACGGACTAAACTTTTTTCACTTCCAAGCTTGGAAGTAAAAAAAGTTTAGTCATGATTCTTATCAGTAGTGTTTTAACAATAAGAGAGCCACTAAATCAAATGGACCCCAGGACCAGGGCAGCAGGCAGATCTGGTGCCCCGGACCAGAGGAGGCGCAAATATAATCTATTAACCCCACCTTCAACATTAGAAGAACGAGGCACCAAAATGAGTGCTTGCACCGGCTAACTAAGCATCTATTTGCGGCCCTGTCCAAAAATTTATTTTTGAGGGGAGGGGGACAAAGTAATAGAGAGCAAACGAATAAAACGAATATACCATGCTATAACATATATCTCTGCCATTTCCTTAGGTTTTGAGAGGATGGACCCCCCCCCCCCGGCACTGATGGACGATTGAAGCAGCGCCTTGAAGGCTTTTATTGATTCTCAACATTTTTTCGAAAAATTGAAATTTTCATAACTACAATTTTATAATTACTTTTCATAAATTTTCAATTGCGTATTTGTTTCATTCATTCTAAATTTTCATTAGATTTTAATCATGTCTCTCTTTTAAAATTCTAAATTTTCATAATTTTTTATTATATGTTCATATTTTTAATTAGAAGTTTTTTTTTTTTTTATCATTACCGTGTATCCCAAGATGATGTCCAACCCAGAAAGCACAAACGTGGTAAACTTTTTCTCGCTGTAGATATTTTTTTTTAACCTAGTGAGTTCAGCCATCCTTCTAACTTCAAGGATTGTAGGTGTGTTATCGTTGAATTCAAGGTCTGAAAGAGTAATAACATTTCTTTTGTATAGGCTACCATTTCGGTCAAAAAAGCGATACCCAAATACCTTTATATATTTGAAATTCAATGTTATTCAAAATATCTTTCCACTTCTTGAATATCAAAATTCATGAGCCAAGATCTAGTGAATATAAATAAATTAATACAGTAACTGAGGATAGGAATCGGACTTGTTTAGAAAAAGTTCAAAATCACCTCCGCTCCAAATCCTAGCAAGTCTTGAGGGTTCAATAAAAATTTCACATTTTTTGTAAATAAATCACAAAATAAATTGAAACTGAAGTATTTATTGATGAAAAAATATCAACTAATGTTCATTTACAATATGTATGATTGCAGCCACTATGCACATGCAAAGGACTTTCTAAACTTTCGATCATTTCTACTTTCTTAGCATAAAAGTGTCAAACTCCTGTTGGATGTTCTCTTTTTGGTGATTAAATGTTTCCTTTCCAGAACTGAAACTAATGAATCTCTGATATCATCTAGTGTTTTGTGGAGAAAGACCCCAGCTTTCATTTTATCTGGAAAGAGAATGAAAACAATTGTAAAATACTAGACAAGCAAGTTATGATGAAAAAACATTCATTAACAATTAATAATACAAATACAAACTCAAAGGCCACAACAGGAAAATTGCCCAAGTGAGGACTGATGCTGGGAATAGGTTTTTAACTCAAGCAAGGACGGTGTTTCGAAAGAGATGGGATAGTTTTAAAAAGATGGCAAAACAGGTGAAACAATCTCATTTTCACCTTAGCAATGCATAGAACAAGAAATGTGCTACAATACACTTGAGAGCAGAATTGACTTCTGGGGGGGGGGGGGGGAACAAGAAATTTCCTACAGAAAAACGAGTTACCAACCTTTAAAAAAATGATTTAAATTAATTGCAATTGATTATAATGGCATGTAAAAGGTGTTTTTTCTTTTGTGATATATTTTTTTCTGAAAATATTTGAAATCATTATTATTATATATTTGAAATTTTGCTGACAAGGGAGGAGGAGGGTATCGGAAAAGGCTGAAATTCTTCTTACACAATACAGTAGATGCGGTTTATTGAAATCATGCATAATGCTATCATTTGGATATTGCTATCAATCACTAATGCAAAATATAGACCAATATTGTAACATGGGAAAAATTCATTGATAGTTATCAGGACTTATGGCCTTCGTTATTTTTTTTTTGCACTTAGAAGCCGAGGTTTAACCATACTTTTGTAGGAGATTAAAAAATGTAACACCACCCCCATTGACAAACATTTCTGTATTCTGGATGATGATTTTTGCTTGCAGATGAAATCGATAGGCTATCTGAATATTATTAGCTGCTATAATCCATGTACATGTGAAGCTGCTTTTGCAATGAACTTTCAGCAATGCAGGCACACAAAAGGTAAGATCAAAAAAAGAAACTTCAGTTCTCAGTCAATTAACCAAATTCAGTTTTTGCTTGAAAGACTGTCTCGAGGGATCTATGGAAAACACACACACAGTATTACATGAATTAAACATGACTGAATTAAAAAAAAAAAAGATTTTAGCTTTTTTCAAGGGAAAAAACCCAGCATGATTTTTCCTCAAAACAGTCCTAAATAATGTTTTTCGACTTTTCAGAGACTTAATGATCCTTGATGTTGAAAGACACACTGCAATAAAATCAAATTTTGTGCCACCCTTAGACTCCATTTTAACAATCGCATGAATTTCGGGCGACCATTTATCTATTTTATAATCACCACGTCAACTGAGATTTGTCATGCCCTGAGCTTTGTGGAAAAGCAAAATGAAGTTGCCCTGTTTTCATGTATCCTGTTTGACCAAGCAGGACTCAAGATCATCATATTGGCTTCTGGGTTTCTTTCGGCTATAGTTATCAATTGGTTATTGTTATCAGAAACTAAGATTCTCATTTCTTTTCCTTTTTGTATCCTGTGTATATAATATGACAAGTGTAAGATAACAGATGAGATGGCATGGGGCTCCTCCCCAATTGCTTTTAAAATATACTTCCATCCTGATATGTATACATTCATCCGTCTTAACTAAACCCAGAAACTTTTCTCCAACTCCCAATCCCATCTCGTCTGTAATCACCACAAAATTTGTTAATCATGACAGTACCCAATTGTCCAAGGAAAATATGTTGTAAAAATTTTGTGTGTGTGTGTTTTTTGGACACAAAATAAAGTGTTCCAGACTCTGCCACGAAGCTGGGCTGGAAGAGATCTCGGCAACGGGATAAGTCTAGTGGCAAAGTTCTGGCGTTCATTCATTCATTGTTATCAGAAACTATATTAACTAGAGTCCTCATTTTGGAAGAAAATATTGGTTTGTTTTTTTTCTTAATTTTTTATGAAAGCCCTATTTTTTTGTGATTTCAAACCAGGCCTTCGATGCTTAGAACCGAAGTTACGTCCACTTTAGAGTTGCATTTTTACCAGGATTGGCAAGTTTTTGACGGTTTAAACTTTCACATCGAAAACCTCAAATATTGCTTTTCAATATAAAAATTCCCATTGGAAATGCACATGTTAATTGAATGTAATGTTTAAAGTGACTATTATACAAAAAATAAATACTTAATATGATTGTAAAATAATTTTCTACTCTATACAGAATTATTTTGGACAATATATGTTTTCTTTCTTACAAAATATACACTTTGAATAAAGCATAAATGCTGAACGAAAAACTATGGAAGGATTTAATATTCTTCAATCCTCCAACATTTCTTTAACTGCTTATATATGTGTATTGATTTATATAAACCATCTGCTGTACTTTTTTCATAAAAGATAGGTATTTAAAAAGTTATTTTACGTCATATATGTAATGTTGATTTTTGTTATTATTAAATTATCTAAATAATCACTGATACTCAAAGCAATACCCTTATTGTGCATAACATTAGAATATATCTAGCAATCAATAACAAATTGTAGGACTAAAATTTTCTTTAATTTGGCATTGCTGGCTTGTATATGATGCTTAAGAAACTCCTGTAACTTATTCTTAGTGCATAAGTAAGAATAAGTTTTTGAATATGATATCTATATATATATAAAATTGATTTTCTGTCTGTCTGTCTGTATGTTCTCTATACAAATCTACAATTTTAAATTGATCGTCGCCAAATTTTGCATATATACCAAATGGGACCCGACTTGAACGATAGGCTACTTTAAAATTTCATCAGAGCAGGGTAAATGCCCCAAACGGGCAAAAAACTGTCGGGCAACAATGGTTTTTGGGCCTGAACAATCACTTTCCGAACGTTTACTTTGGTTACCGTGGTTTCCTAGCAATGCGTTTAAGACGTGTATATGCCTTCACAATGGTTTGTCATTTCTTCAATGCTAACGTATATGCATGATAGTTTATTCCTTTATAATGGTTTGTTACTTTTTTCAATCCTCTTAATAATAAGAGCTTTTTGAATAGACGCTATCATCAGCATCACTTTGAGGGTAAGGCAAAGGATGATCCCCATAGAAATCAGTGTTAAAATTGCCGATTTTACTGTAGAAATAGGATTTGCCGCCACATCAATAATTTTAAAAATTGTATTGAATTCTCGATTTTTGAAATATTGAGTTCACTTAGAGATATACGAAGCCCATCAGATTAAATATGAAGTAATTAGCCTCGGACCTACTTTTGAGTTGGATATTCATGCAATATCATTGATTTCAACTTTTATTTAAATCTTCTGAAGCATGAAAATTAATGTCTCTGTATTATCTTTTGATATTCAACTGCATAAATTCATATAGTTTAAAGTTGTTTTAAAATTAATTATGGGCTCATAAAGTACATCGAAGCAATTCCACAACTTTAATTAAGCATTTTTTGAAGCAGAAATAGACATATGGATAACCTGAAGTTCAAGAGGGGGAGGGAAGACCTAGCGCCCCTTGAAAAAAAGGAAAAAAAAATATTTTTACATTTCTGTGTTTCTTTAAATCTAGATTTGTTTATTTCATGAGTCGCCATATATTGGTTAACGGGGACACAGTTTGTATGTCCCTCAAAGAATAGAAAAAACCTCATTGAAGAAAACCCGGGCAGCGCCGGGTATTATAGCTAGTGGTATATATTTACAATGCATTGGTTTTTTGACTGAAGCTGTATCTAAATATGCAATAAGTATCATGTCCTGCCAGCTCTTCTTTGATTAAAAATACTTGTTAAAACTCTGGATTTATATGACCTAAGCTATAAAATTTTTAGGTGAGAATAAATGAGCACAATTAGTGTATTAACAGATGCTATACGAGAATTTTTATATGGAATAAAATTTTGTGGGTAGATCAGAAAATTTAAAATATCAAAATACACTGCTGGCCACCCAAATTGCAACACCAAGAAAGACAAGAGATATCGCAACAATATTTATTTTGTAGATAACATGTTGACCAAGCATCAAATGATTAAATTTATAGACTTCTGTGAAGTGTGGTTCCTGCCAAAATCAGTAGCCAGAGTAGCCGCCATTGTTGGAGATCACCGCTGCCACACGCCTCGGCATTGATTCAAAGAGACTTTGGATGTATTCTTGGGGTACAGCAGACCAAGCAGCTTCCACGCGTTGCCAAAGTTGACCTGGTGTGGCAGCTGGGGATGTAATCTGGGTCAATCGTTGAGCAACCATGGACCACATGTTTTCTATCGGCGAAAGATCTGGAGAGCGAGCTGGCCAGGGAAGCAATTCAATCTGGCGATTGACGAAGAACCTTTGGACAATGCGTGCCACGTGTGGTCGCGCATTATCCTGTTGAAATATGGCTGTGGGCAAGCCCTGAAGGTAAGGAAGGACAACTGGCTCCAACACCTCGGAGATGTAGCGCTGGCTTTTTAAAGTACCGGCAATGCGTACTAGAGGAGTGCGAGAGTGATATCCAATACCGCCCCATACCATAATACCCGGTGCAGGACCAGTGTGGCGGTGCATAACGCAGCTGTTCAGCATCCTCTCTCCACGGTGTCTCCAGACTCGAATCCGACCATCGTGGTGTTGCAGACAGAAGCGTGACTCGTCAGTAAAGACAATTTCATTCCATTGTGCCATCCACATCCTTCTTTCATCGCACCATTGGCGGCGGAGACGTCTGTGGTTCTGCGTCAAGGGTAGACGAAGCAATGGACGTCTTGCGGACAGACCACTCTGCTGTAAACGGCGTCGAATGGTACGCGCAGACACTGGATGATGCGGTACAGACTGAATGTGCTGTGCTATGGTTCGGGATGTGGCTGAGCGATCCGTCACTGCCATACGCACAATACGCCTGTCATCACGTGAAGTGGTGCACTGAGGTGGATGCGATCGAACACGTCGGTCCGTTGTACCCTCCTGCATCCAACGATCACATATCCGCATTACAGTTGTTTGGTTTCGTCCAACACGACTACCGATTTCCCTGAAAGATAATCCACAATCTCGGTAGGCCACTATCCTTCCTCTGTCGAACTCGGATACTTGATCAAAAGATGATCGCTGTTTTCTACGAGGCATAATTGATCGTTTTTTTGAAAAAACCACGAGAAAAACACAATTGCCGTACTTCAAATCGTCGAAATCGCCAAGCCTTAAATAGCGCTTTGAAGTGGTGCCACAGGCGCGCGTGATTTGCGTCTGCGCTGAAATTCTAATCATTTGCATATCTCACCTCCGCTAATGCATGTTGTAAATTTCATATTATTTGGATGCTTCCTTCAGGGTGTTGCATTTACGGTGGCCAGCAGTGTAGATATGTTGTGCTCAGTAATTATAATTCAAAATATAAAAACATGTTAATCTACATAAAAGTAAGTGTTTTATTCAACATATCTATCAGGTTAACAAAAACTATTTGACATCAGTAAGTTTTTGACTGTTTTAATACTGAGCTAATTTCTGAGATCACAAACCTATCTCTGATCTCCTATCACACATATATTGAATAAACAGCTTCACTTTGCTAAGTAAATTGAACACAGGGAATCAGTATTGTACATAACGTGAAACATATGAAAGTGTTTTTCATCATGTTATATACTTATTGTGTTCAAAACATTATCCAAAAACATTCATTTAAGATTTTGACGGTTTTAAATCAGTTTGTGACACTTATCATGTCAAAAACCTAACCCCGGTTTTTACATCAAGTAATCTGTGAATGAAAATTTTAATGGTGTTTTATGAAGAATGTTATTTCTGACATTTTACTTGGGTTTGAAACACAATTTCTAAAAATTTATTGACTATCATTGTAAAATTTTATTATATTTAGCCATTTGTTGTTAAATGTCATAAACCAAAATCTAAGGTCTATAAAAATCTAAGTATTTGTCTAATTGCAGTGTTTTACATACACGATATGTTAAGTGAGATTTAAAAAAATTCCCATGTACATCAATTGAGTGAAATGATACTTTTGCCAAAATTTGGGATTCGAATCGGAGTGAAAACTTAGTGTAGTTGAAGTTATATAGAAATGTCCTCTTCACTTGTCAATACAAGATTCATCGAAAGACTGGTTATTTGTGGAGATGAAGATGAGAACCAGTCTTTCGATGAATCTTGTAGTTGAAGTTATGCGATGCATAAATGAAATATAACATTTTTTCAAAAAAGTATAGAGAATAATTGAGGCTAAACCTAAACGTAATATAAATGAGAAAGTATTATAAATTAGTTATATAAACAGGGTTCCAGCGTAAATAAGTGATTTCCCCAATTCTCTGGAAATACAATTTCCTGTTCCTGGAGGCTCAAAAATGTCAGGAATTTAGAAACCCTACTATCAGCCTCTCACGCAAGAGTTTCCTTTAGGGGCAGCACATGAGGCTTTGCAACCGGGCTGCAGTTAAGCTCGAGCTGCCCCTCGTGGAGGGGGCCCATGGTGCTATCTCTAATATAACATTGATTTTTAGATTGTTTCTGTAGTTTTCATGTCTATAACATTTTTGAAAAAAAGAAGGCACAATTGAATATAAAACTTAGGTTAGCGTGTTAATGGCTTCATTGCTACCAATATGTCATTAAATAGAGGTATAAGCTCAATAACTAGAAAAGATGCATTAAGATGAGGAATCACTCACAATTTCTTACCTCTCTGCTTTAGTAAGAGCCAAAGGTTTTATCGTGTCGCCTGAGTGCTCTAGGTTCCAGTTTCACTGAGGTGCTGTATTTAATGAACTTTGAATTAAAATTAAAAAAAATAATTTTTGAGTGATTATTTTTTTATTGTACTATAATGTTTTCCTGGGGAATAGTCCCCCCCCCCCCCCCGCATGTCAAAGCTGAACAACTGACGAGCTTTAACCCAATGTTGGCGTGTCTGCGTATCAATACATTTTGGTTTTGTGTTTTGTGAGAGATGCCTGGGGGCCAAAGTGCTTACGTTGCTGGTTGCGACAGAGCCTGGGTGTCTCGTGGTTTCTCCAGTTTGCTTCCTTTCCCCACTCTACACCCCCTCCCACCCCCTTTCGCATGACGTCGCTGGACTTGTAGAGATGTCTCCTTTAGTATGATCAGCAATAGCACATAGTTTGGAAGAAAAGAAAAATTGGGTTAAGGTGAAGTGGGAAGGAATGTGTTCGCCAACACTATTCCTGCAGCCTGTTGTTACACAACCTAGAAGTTGCGCTTCTATCACAAAAGATTCTTCCCCCCCCCCCCACCCCCGACGATCAAAATTCATTTTTTTGATGCAAGAAATATTTAAAAAAAAAATTTAATTTCGGAAGAAAATACCTTTATATGGTCATTATAATCAATTTTTATTTATTTAAATATTATTTGAAGAACACAAAATTTCTTGTTACGAAATTCATTGCGACCCACCCTCTAAACCCGGGGTTCTAAAACTGTGAGCCGCGGAGAGGTGCCACTGACAAAGGTTTTTCGAAGAGATTCTTTGTTAAACATCTCCGGGGAGCCGGCGGAGCTCGCAGATAAGCATTGATTAGGCATTGCATTGTCAGATAAGCAAAGGGGGCGCCGTGGGCGTAAAAGGTTTGAGAAGCTCCCCCTATTCTAAGCAATATATGATAAACCCTTGGTCCGGGGACCAAATATGGCCCTGGGAGTTATCTGATGCGGCCTGCGCCCCTGAAACCTAATTTTGCAAAAATGAGCTAAGCGACACATTTACAGATCGCTTGAGTGACCCGTGGCACAATTGCAAATCACTCAAGCAGGCGCGTGGTACAGTCACCGATCACTTAATTGATCCGTGATACAGTTCCAGAACACTTAGGGAAGAGCGGAGTAATGGCGAACATTAAGGGCAAAAGGGGGAATCTCTAATTACTCAACTATTTGCTACAGTTCATGAAAATATTTACTATAGTTAGATACCATGTTTAAGCCATATATGGTAAATCCGCAGACCAAATGTGGCCCTGAAAGTTATGTGATGTGGCTTGCCCGCCCCCCCCCTCAAACCTATTTCTGTAAAAATGAACTAACCGGCACATTTAAAAACCACTTAAATGACCCGTGGCACACAATTCCAGAGCTTTTAAATAGGCCCGCGGCACATTTTCAGATCACTGAAGTAGGCCTCAAAGATCACTTTCATATTCAAAGATCACCTAAGTCACCCGCGACACAGTTACAAAACACTTAAACGATTCGTGGCACATTTAGAGATCCCTTGAGTGATATGTGGCGCAGATTTAGAGCACTTAAGCGGTAACCCAGTGCGGTTCAACATCACTCAAGTTACCCGCGGCCCATTCCCAGATAACTTGAGTGATCCGCGGCATAATTACGCAACACTTCAGTTCTGCGCGACACAGTTCCAGAGCACTTGAGCGGCCCAGACTCATTTCCAGATCGCTTGGATTCGAGAAACATTTAGTGGCTAACAGTAATTTAGTCACCACACTAAAGTGGCTCTGTGTAGGGAATTTCTCAATAGGGGGAATATTAGTTTAGGTGCCCACAAAAACTAGCGAAAGGTTTTCCTCGTTTTTGCCACACCGATTAAGATGCCATTAAGCCTATTTTCATATTTTTATAAAGGATGGTTGATGACGTAAGCATAATCAACCACCCCCCCCCCCCCCCCGCGTCAGCAAATCGGAAACCCCATTCCCCCATCGATGCTGGCATAATACTTGAATGACCACTAACGTGCTATATTGAAATAGACATACTTGTTTACTTTATTGTCGGTTCTAGACCGGACAATGCCTACCTACCCACCCCACTGTCTAAAACGTTTCCGCACAGACTATTATTATGTTCGGATTAAAAATATCATCTTGTTGCACAGAACGACTTGGGGGAATGATATTTGTGGCAGGAATGAGACGATGAATCACTACTGGACTGGTCAAAAAAAACGCGACAGGACATCCCCTCCAACCCACGCATCACACAATAATACTAAATCATTACAGCATCACATGTTTCACCCGTAATTTGCTGCAATTAGCGATTTTAAAGGCCGATGTAAATTATTTGACATGTTATTTTATGTAACAAAAAGGCGCATGAATACAAAACCGGGGGACTTCATTTTTTGTCATCCCCCCCCCCCCCCTCCTCCTCAGAGCTGCTACCCGGTGCGGGCCGCATCCGCCTTCCTACGCTAGTGCCTCTCGGATCAACGGTTCGTTAGTAATTTGCGCCAAGCAGAGTTAAGGAGAGCTATGCACCCTATATATGTGTTAGTGCCAAAGAACGAAGTGCGGCCAATTCACGACGGGGCCGGCGACTTCAGGAATTGGCCAAGAGTTTTGATCAAAGTCCGAATTGCGGAAATGATTCGGACTTTAACCGGCAATTTCGATATAAGACGACCCGGTAGACGTCAGCTGCAACAGGAATGGGCAGCAATGCCTCAACAGCTCATTGACAACCTTGTACTCAGCATGGGCAGACGATTTAAATCCTGCATAGCAGTCAGGGGTGATCATACCCCCTACTAAAGGCTGGATTTTCCTTCCCAATCACTTGGCACATGGACGTTTCGCTCTTCTGTCCAATTGGGATTGAAGATAATTTTTCAATAAAGTTCCTTTTTGTCCTTTGGATTTCTTTTCTTGGAAAGTTTTGTTTACTTTTCCTATGTTCTTACGTCTTGGGGAATCTTATGGCATTATTTGTGTCGATTCGGAACACTTTTGCACGACGTTACATTAAAAAAACCACATCTCGCCCTTAATTTGTGCACACCAGTGTAGATCGCGACACATTTGCAGCTTACTCAAGTGCCCTCCTCCCCAGGGCTGATTCTCAGTTCTCTTAAGTGACACAACCGCGTATTGACAAATTACTTAAGTGACCTGCGCTGCTGTTTTAGATATCTTAATCAAGTGTATTTCTGGGAAATCTCGCATTTTAACAAATTTCCGCAATAGCACTAATGCTAACAAAATTTGAGTGTTATAATTATGAGTTTAGATAATATATATTCATTTAAGCACGGGGAAATTCGATATTTTAAAATAGTTTGATGTTTGGCCGACTCTTACAAACTTTTAGCAAAAATGGGCCATATAGCCAGACCAGTGATATGCTGAATGATCTAAAGAGCAACCAGATCCAATTTTTGTGATCCCTCTCTTTTCTTGAGGCCCCGGGCCGTGTCCATGTTGGTCCATGCATTAAGACGTTACGTCATGAAGTCATGGCTAAAGAATCTCTGGCTGTAAATGGATTTGTACGAATCATCTAGGAAAAAAGCCCCTGCAAATTAAGTCTGGGTCCTGACCTATAGCTCAAGAATCCCTGTATGTTCATGGATGTATACGACCTATGTCGGAAGAAAAACTTCTTTCATCAATTCTTGAATTTTCATCAAATCAAATCAATTTATTCATTTACAACATACAGAGATTTAGATTAGTTTAAACAAAACAAAACATATTTATCATCCAGAGGCTGTGATGCCTGTACGGATGATTGAAAATTTTCTCTTGAGGCCCCCGGGTGGGCCCATGCCTTAAGACGGCACTGGTTGTTAGCTCTCTGATTAGCTTGTAAAATACGTGTAAATTGCTGTCCTGTATATAAATCTGTGTTTGTCCGCCGTCTCCAAGTCTTGTGAAAAATTATCTGGAACAATAACTTCAAACTGTATCTAGCTTGTTGCTGCCTAGATGGCAGCACAAGTTCAAATATTTTGGGCTACTTTTTGAAGATGATTTTGGTTGGAAATTCTCTATTCAAGGCCCAGTAATATTAGTAGTGTGGCTATCATTCAATATCTATTTTTTTACCCCCGGCAGTTTGACAGTGTTTTTGGGGCTACGCGTGTTCACCTTCCCCACCATTAGCCAGGAAAAATCGAGGTTCTACTGTACATTAAGAAAAACTAAAGTAAATTTCCGCCAAATAAACAGAACTCGTTACGCTAAATGAAACATTTTCACGCCAACATAGAAAACAAACACAAAGAAACGTCAGTCAGTAGGCGAACAAAAACTTTCCTTGTTTATAAAGATCAAAACATATTATTGATCGATCTATATCCGGCCATCAAAGTACGTATATTTTTTATATTTCACGGAAAATATATCATCAATTATTCTTTATCATTTATCCGCCATTGCTTTTTACGTTATAATTGGAAAGAAAGTACTTTTTTTAGATAGTATTACTTAGTGAATTCGAGATCACGCCCGGAAACAAGACACGTAGTTATCTGTGGTGGTAAGATACATATACGTAAAACACACACACACACAGAGACATGACCTCTCCGCGTGGGTGTTTAGAATTAGTGATGAAGATGCAGGGACAGTGCCGTCTTAACGCATTGGCACGGCCCGGGGGCCTCAGAAAAATGAGAAATTTTTCGAGAATTTGCCTGGTAGGGCCTCAGAAAAATCACTTGGCCCCCACAAGGGGGAAGGCTGACAGGGCTCCAACCCTGGGGCCCGGGACGATTTTCATCATTTTTTTGTTTTTTCACGCCATAAATTCACTATAAAGGGGCCCATGAAAAGTCTGGTCTGGGGTCCGCCAAAAGTCCCATCCTAGGGGCCCTGCTCTAGGATGTGGGGGCCATGCCCGGGGGCCCATGATGCTCTTGAGACGGCCCTGTGCAGGGACGGATCTAGAGCTCGCTGTTGGGAAGGGCGATTTTTCAAATTGCTGTAGATGGTGTCACCTAGGGATACGTAAATTTCGCATTTATTCGTAAAAAAAAAAAAAAAAAAAAAAAATCGGGTCAGAAATTTCGTATTTTTTTCACAAAAAATAAAAATTAAAAAAATAAATAAAATATGTTAAAAAAAAAATAGCATATCATAGGCCCTCGGGTAAAATGATTTTTCTGAGACCCCCCTCCCCCTACCTTGCTAGGAATGCTTACTCTCGATAATTTGAACCGAATCTCATTTTCACGAGGCCACTCTGCACTTGAGGTTTCTGGGCCGTGCTCGATCGGACCCATGCATTAAGACGGCACTGGTTGGATGTCATGTGTAAAGTCAATTTATTTTAACTCTTTTCTGCTGCTGTGTCTTCAGCAGAATACTATGCCGTTCACATGGCCCCCCCCCCACATCCTAGAGCAGGGCCCCTAGGCTGAGATCTTTCGCGGGCCCCCCCCCCCCGACCACTTTCACGTGCCCCTTTATGATGAATTTATAGCGTGAAAAGAAAAAAAATGGTGAAAATCGTCCCGGGCCCCAGGGCTGGAGCATTGTCAGCCCACCCCTTGTGGGGGGCCATGACCGTTCATCAATTCCAACATACAGTAGTCTCGTATATCCGACGTCCCACCGCAGAAAAAAAAAATGATCAAGCACCAAAACTGTTGAGCTTTCAGAATTTCACATAACGACGGAGTTAAGGCTCTAGAACAGTGTTTCCCAACCGGTGTGCCAAGGCACCCTAGGATGCCGCAATATATTATGGAGATAAGTTAAAAAAAATTACGTTTTACTTAAGGTCTTAAAATTAATTAAATCGAATAATTACTCTCATGCGTGACAGACGTATCGATAAGTCGCCATCTGGTGACAGTGTCAGCAATGTGAGGTTCGATCTGAATAAGGCCTAGATGTCCATGTACGGCTATAGTAAAGCAATTAATGCATTTTTGCCCTTTTCAACATCATATATATAAAGTATATGCGAGTAAGATTTCTCTGCTTGTTGTTTCAAATTCTTGAATTCATTATATCTTAATTGATATTATGCTGTTATAGACTGACTTGATTTATGGGCTTTTTGCGCTCTAAGAGATGAGCGGTTTTTCTTCCCAACATCTATGAAAAAAATGGGTTTTTTGTAACCTTGTATAACGTCTAAAGGTTAATTTTTTCTTCCCATATCTTTCCACTATTGATTTCTTAAACTTCTCTTGTATTGGGTGCTGCAAGAAATAGAATAAGCTGGATATAACTGTTGTACTGGATATTGCGGAGTCTTCTGTATATGGTTGGACTTGTTATCTTCTTGTGGTTGTGACGGTTATTTGAGTTTTGATCAGAATTCTTTTATTGGACTTTAAATTCGTGGATTTGACAAAATATTTATCCTTCTATCCTTTCTTCTTCTTACACACACAAATTTCACACACGCTGTTCTTTACGCAACAAATCTCTCCTTCATAGCCGTTTCATGGCACTCTCTAAGTATGGCAGTTGGGATTTATTTCTCAGAGACCACCGAATCCACAATCTTATTCAGTTCAGTTCAGTTCTGCTTGTGGCGACAGTTTTTACTCAGTGATTTTTGTTGTAGTAAATTGTGTTCTGTATTCAAAGAAGGGTGCCTCAAGTTTTAATGTTATTCCCAAGGGTGCCGCGAACTTCAGAAGGTTGGGATACGCTGCTCTAGAAACTGGAATTAAATACATTGAGCAACAAGAAGCTACAGGAATCGACATGATGCTGCTGCAAAGATGGCGAGATTTGGCAGCGAAGAAACGGCACTCGTCAGGAAAGCAGACTACGATCGAAATTTTTTTTTCAAATCATCACAGGATAGAACTTTTTTAAGGACTGTATTTAACTTCAAAATGTTCTGTAAGTTCATTTTCTCACTTAATTTTTTCTGTTGTTTTGCTGTAAACTTGATTATTAGGTTCGTAATGTGCAAAATTATAGCACAGTTTGACATTTAATATAGGCTTTTCCTTAACACCTCCGTATTATCCGTCGTTCTGCTGGCCCGTTTACAGGTCTGGACACACATATCCGCACCGTGCCAGGACCGTAGCTCGGGCGTCAGTTGGCCGTGGCTCGGCTCGTTCCTCTTCAGACCACACCTTTCCGTGTGTTGCCCGTGTCGCTGCCGTATGCTGACTACGAAGCTGTGTCGATTGCTTCAAGTCTTTAACGCAGCCGGTTCGATGTAATCAAAATGTTCAGTAAATTAATTAACAAGAGTGATTTGGATATAATAACCCTAGCGTAAATTAACAATAATTAATTGTTCTAAACATTTCTGTAAATAATCTACACATGTATATAAATTTTTTATCTGTCTGTATATGTGTGTGTGTGGATGTGTTTTTTATAGAAATTTTAATTTTGTTTTTATTTTGGATTGATCTCGGATAGATTTTTTGTATGTGACAAACCCGCAAAAAAGGATGGGATCTTTTAAATGCAGCTGGAAATAAAAAGACGGCCATTTGCTTAGTTTGACGATATGCATTCTTGTTTATAGTTTGGAGAGAGGAGATTATTTACGGAGTGATAAAAGAGAGGGGAGAGAAGAAAAAAAGTCATATGGAAATTAAAACAATCTGTGGGGGAGAGGGGTACTCTCTCTTCCTCACCTACACACTCGGTTTTTTTTTTATTCAGAGTCAACGGCCATCATAAATATAATCATCTGTAGGGGCAGGTGGTGTCAAATTCCGATAACACCTCGGAGAAGTGTATCTCAGCTCAGTAGGAGCATATTGTACGAAAGAGCGAGCATATCTTTTACTCTGTGTGTGTGTGTGTTCGCGGAATCTTCTAAACTGAAAATTTTCTCCTCTGCAGATGGCAAATGGATATTAAAATCAATAACAATTGGGGTGTTTAGTTTGCCGGGGCTTGATTCAATGATAAAGCCTCACCAGTATTCGATAGTAATTTAAAGCGCTCATTGCTAAAGTCCCAGTCGCTGAAACACCTTTGTCAGATATTTAGCACAAAGGTGCTCGACTTTTTGGAAGGTGTGTTTCACACATTGTTTTGAAATATTTCGCGGGCTTCTTAAGTTATCCAGAAATGAGTCTCGATCCTCCAAAATTATCTAAAAAGAAGTGGCACGTGCCGCTTAATGCGCCCGCGGCAAGCGTGCCGCGGGCCACTCGAGAGATCTGGAAATGTGCCACTAACCACTCAAATAGGATAATCTGCAAATGTATCACGATCCACTTAAGTGAACTGGAGGTGTGCCGTTAGTCGCTCAAGTGATTTTGAAATGTGCTTGAGACCACTCGAGAGCCTTGTTTTTTTTTTGTTGTCACGGGCCACATCAAATGCTTCCGAGGGCCGCATTTGGAGCACAGGACATGGGTTAAGCATTTATGGCACAGGGCATGGCTTAACATGTTGCATCTGATGTGAGTACCAAATTTAAAATGTCTCATATATTTTCCCATAAGAAAAAAAACCAAAAAAATGATTCATTTACAGAGCATCGGAAATTAAACCCAGTTAGTTTTCCAAGTTTACATTATTATTTTAACAAAAATCTCCCCGGCAAAATTTCGTCTTCATATTTATTCAGAAAAGCAGCAATATATATGATATTCGCTCTGATGAATGACACCTTTTGAACCACGACTTATGTGAGTGATACTTTTTTTTCCTTTTTGGTAGCTTAAATACGCACTGCTCATTTTTCTTGAGTGCAAAAAAGGTTATCTTCGTCATGGGCACAACAGAATTAAATTCCTTGAATTATTGAATGAATGCGTCACCCACAAGATTCACTTGTTGTCACCGAGAAGTGTTTTTAATCATTTGAAGCACGCAGTCATGTAACGCGCGGAGTCTGATACTAGATCCTTTATTTTCGTATTTAGTTTCGTATTCTTTTAAGGTGTCAATTATAGCCTGGAAACCCACGGAAGAATTAACTACAAAATTTAAATTGTCGAGATTTCGCAGAAAAATAGTAAAAATTCAAATTTTTGCATTTATTCGTTAAAATTGGCAAATTTCGCATTTATCGCATTTATTTCGTGAATTTCGCATTTATCGCGGTTATTTCGTAAATACGAAATTTACGTATCCCTAGTGTGACCACCACATATCCCGTATTTTCTGGAACAGTCCCGATTTTTGTGTCTTTTTTCCCGTCCCAACTTTTCAAAAAAAAAAATGCCCCTGTTATCGCAGTTTTTGGTCGAAGTTTCTTGAATTTGTTATTTAATCAGTAGACGAATGGTCATAGTGACGGACTCGCATCGCGAGGATCCAGGTTCGAACCCCACCGTCGCCGCAATGGTGGTCGGCTGAAGTTGGTTTCCTGTGGTTCCCAACTTCGAGGCGCAAATGCGAGCCGATCTTCCCATTGGAAAGTCTCGCCACAGAGAGCAGCAGGCCTACAACGATACAATTATTCAATGGTGGTTTCTCAAGCCTCACTAGTATAAAAACTACTTATAATATCATTTTTCATAAAAAAAAATTGTCTTCGTGATCTGTCATGTACCTGCACTCCATTAGAACAAGTGAGCTCCGTTAAATACTTAGGTATTGTCATAAATAGAAATTTTATAAATGGAAGTTCTATGTAAAACATATCCAATCGAAACTTTGTTTCATAGTTTATAAATTTTATTACCTTAAACATTATCTAAATACCATTCTTTGTTGTCATATTACTATTCCCCTTTTCATTCTCACCTATTATATGGGCTCATTGTTTGGGGCAGTGATTACATCAGTACATTGCAACCTATCATTCACACCCAGAAAAGAATAATTCGATCACTAACTGGGGATTACTCATCTCCATTGATCTCTACCGACAACTAAACGTACTCTCCCATTGCGGTATTTATACTTTTATAAATCGATTCTCCTACTTATACTAATAAACAACTGTCTTTTCTCATTAATTCATCAAGGACATCAAATAGGTACAATATATTCTGGATATTTCCATAACACATAAAACAATGAAGAAAAGCCACTTTGCATATTTCATTCCAAACTTTCATACCAAACTACCATATGATGGCATTATTTGCTCCCCTTCCATACCGATACTGAAAAAACGATTGAAAAATTATCTTTTCTCAATAGTTGATACATCAACGACCATTTTTGAAAAGAAAAAACGAAGGAACAGAGAGCTCTTTATCAGTCATAGTCCTAAAATTCATTTAGTTCCTACTGTTTGCCTCCAACTGTTGAAATCACTAAACCATTCTCGCATCATTTTGACATTTTATATTCATTAAGGAAATATCTGAAATGCTGTATTGTGTATCCTGATTGAATACTCATTCACATTCCATAGATGCAGAATCAATTTCGATGTATATATATTCATCTCTTTTTGTTTTGTTCTGTCCTTGAAATTGTATTGTAATTAATCAATTATACTTCGTGTTCATCAATACAGATCCACGTGAGCTCTTGATGAATTTGTTTTTGTCATCATTATGGAATATTTCATCTCGATAAATAAACAAAAAAAACAAAAAAAAAAATGCGATTTTGTAATTTTTAAAATTATTACTAACAGTGTACAAATTATTTCTCCTGTTAATGTATTTTGTCGGTCCGCAAATTATTTATTTTGTTAATGTGTTTTTGTCGGTCCGCAACTTATTTCTCCTGCTTATGCATTTTTTTTTGCCTATCCCCAAAACATTTCTCCTGTTAAGGTATTTTTTCCGGTCCGTAAATTATTTCTTGTGTTAAGGTTTTTTTTTTTTCACGGTCTGCAAATTATTTCTCCTCTCAGCAAGGCCGCAACTAGATGCTTTAACAAATGGGGCAAGCCGGAATTTTGACGCCTCCTTGCATGTACAATAAGCAGTTAAAGGGTGGATTCGGCGGCCCTTCTTGTCCAGCGACCGGGACATCAGATCCGCCTGCCCCCTCCCCCAGTTGCGGCACTGTCTCTTAGAATATTTTTGCTGATCTGCAAATTATTTCTTTTTCCTCCCTGGTCCACAAATCATTTCTCCTATTTATGTGTATTTTTGACGGTCCTGAATTTTCTTTACCGTCCGCAAATTATTTTTCCTCTTTATCTACTTTTTCCAGTCCACAAACTATTTCTCTGATTTCCGCAGGGGCCCACGAAATTTTTAAACTGTTTTGACCGGTTCACAGTTGTAAAAAGGTTGAAGAACATAGCTTCAGCGATTTCAGTTCAGCGATGATTGCTCCATGTAACCTTCGAACACCCCTCGGGGGTTTGAATTTTGAAAAATCCCTTCTTAGTGAGTCTTTACGTCATGAAATAAAACTGATACCAAAATTTCATATTTGTAGCTCCGGCAGTTTTGGCTCGGCGATGATGAATCAGTGAATCAGTCAAGACATGGCATTATAGGTACAGGGTGCATAGCAAACAGGGGTTATGGCGTTTCGCTGGCGAACCGTTGGTCATAGAGGTGTAGGAATGTGAAAGTGGCACTTGTGTAGTATGTCCAAAAACGTACCTGTGACGTAGCCCACTTAAACCTATAAATATCGGATGTATTGTTTAGTTGATTGCCTCTTCCTTTTTTGTTGCTGCAATAGCATGCTTTTTAGTTTGTTTTATTTTGAAGTTTTACGTTAAATAAACCTGTTCAAGTTTCCGCAGTAGCATGAATCAGTAATTATTTCTCGAAATTTTTCTTCAAGAAGTAATAATGATGGTGGTATTCAAACCACAATTTTTTTTATTGGACTGAACACTACACAGAAAACATACAATCAAAACAACTGCAAAATAAAAGAAAAAAAATGACATTACAATGACGCAGACACTCTGTGACCCCAAGGGACTACAGTGCCTTCCAGTGGGTCAATATAAATTAGATTCAAGAGTTAATTGGATTATGCAACAGCCTTGTTAATGTACTTCTTGGTTAAATACACTGCTGGCCACCCAAATTGCAACACCAAGAAAGACGAGATATCGCAACAATATTTATTTTGTAGATAACATGTTGACCAAGCATCAAATGATTAAATTTATAGACTTCTGTGAAGTGTAGTTCCTGCCAAAATCAGTAGCCAGAGTAGCCGCCATTGTTGGAGATCACCGCTGCCACACGCCTCGGCATTGATTCAAAGAGACTTTGGATGTGTTCTTGGGGTACAGCAGACCAAGCAGCTTCCACGCGCTGCCAAAGTTGATCTGGTGTGGCAGCTGGGGATGTAATCTGGGTCAATCGTTGAGCAACCATGGACCACATGTTTTCTATCGGCGAAAGATCCGGAGAGCGAGCTGGCCAGGGAAGCAATTCAATCTGGCGATTGACGAAGAACCTTTGGACAATGCGTGCCACGTGTGGTCGCGCATTATCCTGTTGAAATATGGCTGTGGGCAAGCCCTGAAGGTAAGGAAGGACAACTGGCTCCAACACCTCGGAGATGTAGCGCTGGCTTTTTAAAGTACCGGCAATGCGTACTAGAGGAGTGCGAGAGTGATATCCAATAACACCCCATACCATAATACCCGGTGCAGGACCAGTGTGGCGGTGCATAACGCAGCTGTTCAGCATCCTCTCTCCACGGTGTCCAGACTCGAATCCGACCATCGTGGTGTTGAAGACAGAAGCGTGACTCGTCAGTAAAGACAATTTCATTCCATTGTGCCGTCCACATCCTTCTTTCATCGCACCATTGGCGGCTGAGACGTCTGTGGTTCTGCGTCAAGGGTAGACGAAGCAATGGACGTCTTGCGGACAGACCACTCTGCTGTAATGGTACGCGCAGACACTGGATGATGCGGTACAGACTGAATGTGCTGTGCTATGGTTCGTGATGTGGCTGAGCGATCCGTCACTGCCATACGCACGTCGGTCCGTCGTACCCTCCTGCATCCAACGATCACATATCCGCATTACAGTTGTTTGGTTTCGTCCAACACGACTACCGATTTCCCTGAAAGATAATCCACAATCTCGGTAGGCCACTATCCTTCCTCTGTCAAACTCGGATACTTGATCAAAAGATGATCGCTGTTTTCTACGAGGCATAATTGATCGTTTTTTTGAAACAACCACAAGAAAAACACAATTGCCGTACTTCAAATCGTCGACATCTCCAAGCCTTAAATAGCGCTTTGAAATGGCGCCACAGGCGCGCGTGATGTGCGTCTACGATGAAATTCTAATCATTTGCATATCTCACCTCCGCTAATGCATGTTGTAAATTTCATATTATTTGCATGCTTCCTTCAGGGTGTTGCATTTACGGTGGCCAGCAGTGTAGTTTATAAAGTCTTATTTATATTTTTAGTTTTTTCCCTTTTTAGCTGAACAAAGAAAAACATACATATATATATATGTAAATATAAACATAATAAATTATTCAGTTGGCTTACACGTATGGTCATGTAATCACATGTATTTTTCAGTTGATAGCAGAAATGGTTATACTGTATTTTTAAATTTTCTCTCCCCCCAATGATTTATTTTGTGTTGTTTTATGATCTATTATTGTTGTAGTATGGATTGGAAACAAGTGTTTAATGAGAATATAAATATATTGTGATTGGATCTTATATGTTGTTATTTGTCTGATTAATTGCATGGTATTAGGTTCATTATTTTTGGGGCAGTATATCTATAACTCTTTTGGAATAACGTTTTATTTGTTTTCGGCACTTGATATATGTTATTCAATCTAGATGAGGTTCTATTTTGTTTCGTTTCTAGCCATTTAATAAAATTTTCATTCTTAAACAATAGTCTATAAATATAGTTTTGTCTTATAATTAGTTTGTGACATTCTGTTGCATTGTTGTTTGCTGTGGTATTTGTTATTATGGACCTTATTTTATTATATATATATATTACCAAGCTTTTGTATATCTGTTTGATAAGCACCTCCCCAGGCAGTAATTCCATGTGTTACTATTGAGTAAATCCAAGCATAAAAATCCCTACATTGGTGACCAAGCTCCATTAGGGACGGCAAAATCATGTTGCTCTTTCTTTCCCTCACAAAATTCTTAGTGACTCCGTGATGATGAAGATCATATAAACATAGACGATAATGCACAAACTGAACCTGACACGAGAAGACAGACACTGAGCACTGGCACCCCTAATTGGAATTTTTTTTTTTTGGAGGAAGTTAAAAAAAACATAAACGTCGTTATTTTAGAAGAAAAACATTTGGAAGAATAGATAAACTTCGCCTAATAACATTTTGCTGAAGAAAAACATTGTCGAAATTTGATACAGATGCTGTCAAAATCTAAATACAGTTTATTTAGTAATTATAGACTATTTATTTATTTTATCTATTTTTAAATTACTTACTTCATCTTCACTTAGTTTATTTTTATTTTATTCCAATCACACACGAGATCGTTACATAATTTTACACATTATATCAATTGAACCTTTATTAAGCGGAAACCAGTTTTTAACGGATTAAAATATCGGTCTCCCTTGTTATTCCGTTGAAGACAGGTTTTACTGTTTTAATTTTTCGCAACGTTAGTAAAAATAATTTGATAGAACTGAAAAATGTCTGAACTCAGCTGAACAGCAACTTACATGTGTATGTGCAATAATCGATAGGGTTGCTGTTTTTTTTTTGAAATATATGACATCCATATTTTTATGGGCATCTTTTTATCAGCCACCTCGTTGGGCATTGTGGCTGTTGTGGCGTTGTATTTGTATTTGATAGATCAAGTTAATATTCATACAGGAGGGAGGGTTCAGAAAGAATCAACGGATTTTAAAATATTTGTTATACATTTTTGAAAATTAAAACCACAAAACGATGAGTAGTATGTGAATGTATAGGGGAAATATCTACACGTTAGATTATAAACAATTAATAACACTAGGTGTGCCGTTTAGCCCTTTTGATGAACAACAGAAGTTGAAAATATTGGGAGGGCTCAAAAACAGCGGGAAGGAGAGCGGTGGTTAAGAAAAAAAATTTTGCGTGAAAATATTGCGCGATAGAAATAAAGCTTCTAGCCCTATGCATTCTCTCACACACACACAGGAATAGTCTGGAAACACATACTCCTTCCCATTCTACCCCCAGGGCCGCAACTAGGGGGGGGGGGCGCAGGTAAGTCTCGTGCCCCGGGCGCTGGACCAGAGGGGGACGCAAATTTTATTCTCAAAGCTCTCCTTCAGCATTACAAGGGGGCGCCAAAATGCTCACTTGCCCCGGGTCACCAAATATCTAGTTTCGCCCCTGCCTACCCCAAACCAATTTTCTTCACTTCAAAACTGTGTGTTTCGCCCATCATACTAAATGGGGCGTACTACGATTCCACCGGTGTCACAGGGGTAGGGACATGCAATAAACTGTCTTTTGTCCGACACAAACCTTCCAAACTAACCCCCACCTAACTTTAATTTCTTAATTTATTTCTTTAATTTCTTTAATTTCTTACACGGCCGAATCTCTATTGACATCACTACCACAACCCATCCGCTTCTCGGAATCAGTCATTTTACGGAACCGGTTTTGAGGGGAAAAAGAAAGCGTTCCACTTTCTGTGATGGATTTTCTTTCCCCTCACAAAATTTCACCCTTACGTCGCTAAAGAAGTTCCACTTTAATATTGTTGGGAGTACTGGCTACTCGCTATAATAGAAAATACTTCTGCAGTTGAAAAATAATTCTGTACAATAAAGCGAGGGTGGCGTTACCACAAACATAAAAATGTTGTGAATATTCAGAATAATATAACAAAAAATTAATTAAACTAAAATTATTCTTCCTACAAAATTAACCAAAAAATATTTTGTCACTGGGGCCCTGCGTTTGGTAATGGTG
The DNA here is from genome assembly GCF_987345545.1 of Pholcus phalangioides. Classification (NCBI taxonomy): domain Eukaryota; kingdom Metazoa; phylum Arthropoda; class Arachnida; order Araneae; family Pholcidae; genus Pholcus; species Pholcus phalangioides. The sequence continues at coordinate 10,931,990 of NW_028301622.1, read as the reverse complement.
ACCCTGAGTTTGGTTACCAAGTCATCCATTTCGCACCATTACGATGCGCAAGATACACATTCTCTCCTAATTTGTGTCTCTGTTGATGACACTGTCCGCAAGATTCAAAGCATGTGGGCAGTTTAAAATCTCCTAATAAAACACTTTTGCTTGATAAATAACGAAAAATAATTTGATTTCATTAATCACAGATTACGAAAAGAAGCAGTCATTAACAAAAATCAAGAATATCCTGGAAAACGGGACACATGGTCCCATCATTGTGGTCGCCGATAAAATTCTTGCCAAAAGGGGGGGGGGTCACACTACTCTAAAGGGTGTATTTCAGAGTTGCACAGAAGCCACCATTGGCTATACGGCATAGCACGGGGGGAGGGTTCCGGGGTTCTTCCTGTAGAGCATGATTGCACTTGCCTGTGTTTGAAAATTTGCATTTGCTGACAGTGATGGCCGGTGATGTAATTTTAGTATTCAATAAATCTCCAGAGGCACGCAAGTTTCCCACCGAGAGACACCCAGACTCTTTCACACATGGTGATTTAACCATGTGTGAAAGAGTCTGGGTGTCTCTCGGTTCTTTCTGTATCTGATCGAGATGAGGAAGAATGAAGGGGGGGGGGGGTCTCTCTGAATGAGTACTAAATAAAAAATACAATCCCAGAGCAGCGAGACCAAATGGTGTACGGCATCTTAAAGGTGCATTAAGACTGGTCTTTGGTTTTGCAGCAGCAACAACAACAATGAGCCTTTTCGAGGTTGGAAATTGAAAATGCCAATAGATTTGTAATTCTTAACTAGGGCACCTAGAAACCCTAATATTGAGCAGAGATATCACGATCATATGTAAAATTCCAATCTCATTTCATTTTTCACTATAATTTACTTTAATTTGCAGGAGTATTTTCGGCAATTCTCGATTGGTATTGACGTACACTTTATCTCTGAAGAATATCCGCTCACATAATCTTTTTTTCGCTGATTAGAATGGGTTCGTTACAGAAACAAGGTATGTATTCTTTCATCAAAACTCCCATCACATCTTCAAGAAATCATGAAATAAATTATCATCAAACCCCCCCCCCCCTCAGCATGATATACGCGGCATTCTTTCTGTATCGTTTTACTAATCTCATGAATGATCGATCAAATTTATCAATGTATAAAAAGATTTATTACGATTGTTACAATTTTATTTTCAGTTTTGAAAGCGGTGGCGTATACAGCCGGAAGCACTGCACTGGTTATCGGAGGGACTACCTTGGGAGTTGCAGCGCTAGGATTCGGTGCAGCTGGTGTAGCTGCTGGTTCGATCGCTGCAGGAATACAAAGTGCAGTGTATGGTGGCGCCGTCGCTTCCGGTAGCGCTTTTGCTGTCATGCAGAGCGTTGGAGCTGCCGGGTTGGCAACAGCCACTTGTGCTAAGATCGGTATGGTCTGTGGAGCTGGGTCAGCTGTATTGGCCCGACGACGATAATGGAACAACTATTTGTGAAATAATCGCAACATTATAATTAATTAAAGCTTTTTCTTGGTCGATTTTTGATATTAAACGGATTTTTTTCAAATAAAAATTTTTTATTGATGTGAAAGTGTGAGTTTTTTTCCTTATATAACTTACCACGAAAAGGTAGATCAGTAGCGTTTGGATTGGATAATATGAGAACACGCATTATGCCTATTTAATCGAAAAAAAAAAAACATATCGGACTCTGGTGTCGTGCCCTGAGCGTCCAAGATGGAGGATGGATATCATCGTGCCCTGAGCGACCAAATCCTTCTCCATTCTTTGCTTGGACAAATCCTTTCTTTTGTGATATCTTGGTGAATAGAGTAATCTTTCGATTAGATTTCCTTTCTTCCTTCGTATTGAAACTTCCTTCATATCACCAATATAGATGAAACTATAGGAATACAGTAGATACCGTTTATACGACCTTCTTGAATATCTCCTTTAGGGGATTTTCACATTTACGACGCATAGTGAGGTATTTTATCCGAAAACTTGGCTAAAATTATTTTTACATTTTCAGTGCAATATTTTGAGCTGATATGTCGACTAATTTATCGTTAAAAAACTGAAAGAAATAATTTTGCGGGATAAATTATAAAATATGAACATATGGCAATATATTTTGGCATAAATTATATAATTCCCCCAATTATGACGGAAATTCCTCAATAAAGAAGAAATCCAATAGATGTAAATTGTTATAAAATGCTAATAATAAATTGGGGGCAGTGATGTATTTTCTTCCTTGTAATCTTAATCCCCACAAATAACCAGTCTTTCAATGAATTTTGTGTAGTCATATCTAATTTATTTTATATTTTAATAGAAAATAAATATTTCTCTCTACACAAAATTATCCCTTAAAATTTTGGAGAGGAGTGAAATTACTCTTGAAAATTATTTTTTCTGATAACACTGATCACTATTCCTCCCTGTAGATTTTAATGTTAAAATTTTTCATTTGTACACAAATTTTTACGACAAATAACTTCAATTATGTCGACTCTGACTGCAATGCCAACATGGCTGGAGATGTGGGGGGGGGGGGGGGGGAAAGCCCGGAAATGTTTGAATTCCTTGAGCTACGTTAATAATTTAGCGTAGTTTGATTCCCCAACTTCGTGAGGAAAAGTAAAAAATTACAAAAAATTCGGGTAGGCTTTCATGGACGCATCCGCAAATTTACATGTAAAAGAATCTATTTTAAGTCTTGATTATGTGCAAACATTATTCCTCATTGTTTGAATCCATCTCTATTAGCCGAGAAATTGCGTAACCAGTTCTCTGCTGAGTTTAAATTGCATTCGAGATAAAATGAAAATTTTTCACTTAAAAATTCTGAATGTTGTTGCTGGAGAAGCTCCACAATAGTTTGATAGATTCCATTTGAAATTATATTTTATTATTGTCATAGATTTCAACACGGTGCATTTATCAGTAAAAGACAGTGGATTGGTGATCGGCTGAAGTTGGTTTTCTGTGGTTCCCAACTTCAAGGCGCAAATGCGAGCCGATCTCCCCGTTAAAAAGTCTCGCCACAGACAGCAACAGTCCTACAACGATAAATCATTCAATCATAACACTTCACTCATAGTTAGAAAAACTGGTGGCAGATGGTAGCACTACACATAACAAGCATTACAGAGAAACAAAAAAAACTTCACGTCAGGTTTCACTACACGTACACGCGTCTAGATTTGCATCCAATATCTTCTTCTTCTTCCTCAGGTTACATTTGCATGCATGGTGTTCTTTTCTCTCGATAAATTTCAACAGGAATGCCGTTTCAACGTTTGCGGAGCAGCCGTTTCATGTTAGACTCTGCATTCTTTGATGACAATTATTTATATTAGTGTGTACTATCATCTTTTCTGAATCACCCTGTATATCCTGCTTAGTCTCTAACTCCCAGCACCGTAACTATGCCTCTGTGTTTAAAAGTGACTCTGTCACTCTTTCGATCGTTCACATCCTATACGTCACTATTATTATCTCTCGCCCACCAGGTCATTCTTTTTTTGGTCACTCACATGCTTTTACACCCTCTAGGTTAGCCATCCAATTTCTCTGGATGTTTACAGACTCATGCGGTCACTAATTTGGTTACTCACATGGTCACTCACAGATTCACACGATCTATATGATCACCCACAGACTCACGCGGTTACTCATATGGTCACTCAATTAGTCACGTGCATGGCCACTCACGGACTCATGTTCACTGACAGACTCGTACGGTCAATCATATGATCACTCTTGAACTCATGCAGTCACTCACTTGATTACGAATACACTCACGTAATACACTTACGTAATACTCACATATTGGTATTATCACTCACTGACTCATACGTACTCTCACGGACTCATATATGGTCACTTATTTGGTTACGCGTAGTCACTCATGGATTGAATGGTCACTCCTTTGGTTACGCGTACAATTACTCACTCATTTGGTTAGGTGCACAGTCACTCACGGATTGATATGGTTCCTCGCCAACTCATACATTTACTCACGGACTCATGCGGTCACTCACCGACTCATACGTTTAGTCATTGACTCATACGGTGACTCAAGCACTCACACGGTCTCAGTCAATTGGTTACGCATATTGTCACTCACGGACTCATATGGTCAGTCACTCGACACGTACTCTATCAGGCAATGCTAAAGAAGATTAATTGAATTTTAAATAAATATTTCCCATTGATTTTTTTTTTTAGGTTTTTTTTGTATTCCATTGTATTACTATATCGCAGCAGTGATTATCCCGATTTTCCTGGAATTTTTCTCGGGATTTCGGGAACGGAAAATCGTAAGAAACTCCCGAGAACGAAAACCCAAGTCAATTGTCATCATATCTTGAAAAAAAAATCATAAAATAAATTTCGAATGTGATGATAATGATCGAAAACTCAACATGATGCGAGATATTGTTTTCCATGTCTTTTTTTGCCAATCTCAACATGATTAACAAAATTATCGAGATGTCAATTTCGATTTATTATAATTCTCACGATTTTTGTTTCCGTTTTGAAAGCAGTGACGGGTACAGCGACCAGCACCGTGACGGTCATTAAGGGAACCACCAAGGGAGTTCAAGCGCTGGGGTTCGGTGCAGAGGGAGTTGCTGCCAATTCACCTGCTGCTGCAATACAAAGTAGCGTATATGGTGGCATGGCTCCTTCTGGTAGCCCTTTCGCCATCTTGCAGAGCATCGGAGCCGCAGGTTTGGCAACAGCCACCTGTTTTAAGATCAGCGTGGTCTGTGGAGTGGTCTGTGTGATTTTAATAGCCCGACTATGATAAACGATCATGCATGGGATGATCGCAACATCATAAGTAAAGCTTCGGTTTTGATCAGATTTTCGTTTTTGACACTAACAGATCTTTAGAAATAAAAATGTTTGATGGATGTGAAATTATTTGTGTTTTTCTTCTTCTTATGAATCGCGAATATTTAGACACAGAGCAGTAGTTCCCAACCTGTGGTACGCGCACTTAATAAGTCATTCAAGGGCTCAAGAAAAATCATCGGTAATAGCCGATAAAACAGCAAAAATAAAATATTAGTTGCAGCATAATGTGAAAAAAACGGAATACGACTATATTCCCGCATGAGTATCGCATACCTATCACACACATCATTTTTAGTGGCACGCAAGACTCATACATTTTAGGCGTACACGACGCACACTTGTTATGCATTTTTTGCGATATGCAGCTCTTCTACACTTTGGTTGGTCACCACCTACTCCCGACATAGGTGAAATTAAGAGTCTATATATGCTTAAGTAACTACGCGTCTCTGCTAGACAGAGGCATTGGGGGGGGGGGGGGCTTTGCTCCTCTAAGATGATGAAAATTCGAAATATAAGGGGGCATTTTACTTGCTCTGAAATACAAACACACAATTTATTCTTAATGACTCTTTGGGGATTTTTTTATTGCATTTGCAATTTTTTTAGGGCATATTTGCATGGTTTTAGAAAATATTTCGCCAGTTGTCTAGCGCATAAAATCCGAGCACATAATATTGAAGAAGAAAATTAAATATAAGTCGTTGTTATCATTTTATATGTTCTACTTTGTATACTTAATTAACATTAAGTGGGAGTCGCTTCGGTCGGTGACGTCACGAAAGACCGTCCTTTCTTCCCTAATTAAGAGCAGGCAAACAATGTTTAGCAGTAATGTATTTATTTTTATCCTCATATATATTTCTCCATTTATTTACTTTTTGGCTTTCCTCGAATTGTTGCTCCCCCCACCTTTACCTATTTTTTGCTGATCCGCGAATTAATGCCGGTCCTCAAAATATTTGTACCTTTTTAAATTGGTGAAATCTGGGTCCGACTGCACGTAAATGCGATCCGTGACACAGTTCCAGAACACTTAGGGAAGAGCGGAGTAATGGCGAACATTAAGGGGCAAAAGGGGGAATCTCTAATTACTCAATTATTTGCTACAGTTCATGAAAATATTTACTATAGTTAGATACCATGTTTAATTACCTACTAAAAAACCACAAAACATTTGATTTTATAGTTAGGGGCCGTTCAAATATTACGTAAGCAAATATTTAGCCATTTTTGACCCCCTTCCCCCTCCTTGTCAGCAAAAGTCAGCAAAACACTAACCCCCCCCCCCCCACGTCAGCTAAATTTCGTCATCGCTGCCCCCTACATCCTAACGCATATTGGTGGGATCAGAAACGTACGCGGGAAGGGGGGCATAGGCAGCTCGTGCGCCTCCCCTGCCCCAGACGAAAAAAAAATATTTTTTAATGCAAATATATTTTTAAAAAAATTAAAATTTCCAAAGAAAATACCTTTATATGTTATTATAACCGATTTCTGTTAATTTCAATGCTATTTGAAGGGTAAGAAGCCATATATGGTAAACCCGCAGACCAAATGTGGCCCTGAAAGTTATCTGATGTGGCTTGCCCCCACTCAAACCGATTTCTGTAAAAATGAACTAACCGGCACATTTAAAAACCACTTAAATGACCCGTGGCACACAATTCCAGAGCTTTTAAATAGGCCCGCGGCACATTTTCAGATCACTGAAGTAGGCCTCAAAGATCACTTTCACATTCAAAGATCACCTAAGTCACCCGCGACACAGTTACAAAACACTTAAACGATTCGTGGCACATTTAGAGATCCCTTGAGTGATATGTGGCGCAGATTTAGAGCACTTAAGCGGTAACCCAGTGCGGTTCAACATCACTCAAGTTACCCGCGGCCCATTCCCAGATAACTTGAGTGAACCGCGGTATAATTACGCAACACTTGAGTTCTGCGTGACACAGTTCCAGAGCACTTGAGCGGCCCAGACTCATTTCCAGATCGCTTGGATTCGAGAAACATTTAGTGGCTAACAGTAATTTAGTCACCACACTAAAGTGGCTCTGTGTAGGGGATTTCTCAATAGGGAGAATATTAGTTCAGGTGCCCACAAAAACTAGCGAAAGGTTTTCCTCGTTTTTGCCACACCGATTAAGATGCCATTAAGCCTATTTTCATATTTTTATGAAGGATGGTTGATGACGTAAGCATAATCAACCCCCCCCCCCCGTCAGCAAATCGGAAACCCCATTCCCCCATCGATGCTGGCATAATACTTGAATGACCACTAACGTGCTATATTGAAATAGACATACTTGTTTACTTTATTGTCGGTTCTAGACCGGACAATACCTACCTACCCACCCCACTGTCTAAAACGTTTCCGCACAGACTATTATTATGTTCGGATTAAAAATATCATCTTGTTGCACAGAACGACTTGGGGGAATGATATTTGTGGCAGGAATGAGACGATGAATCACTACTGGACTGGTCAAAAAAAACGCGACAGGACATCCCCTCCAACCCACGCATCACACAATAATACTAAATCATTACAGCATCACATGTTTCACCCGTAATTTGCTGCAATTAGCGATTTTAAAGGCCGATGTAAATTATTTGACATGTTATTTTATGTAACAAAAAGGCGCATGAATACAAAACCGGGGGGACTTCATTTTTTGTCATCCCCCCCCCCCCTCAGAGCTGCTACCCGGTGCGGGCCGCATCCGCCATCCTACGCCAGTGCCTCTCGGATCAACGGTTCGTCAGTAATTTGCGCCAAGCAGAGTTAAGGAGAGCTATGCACCCTATATATGTGTTAGTGCCAAAGAACGAAGTGCGGCCAATTCACGACGGGGCCGGCCACTTCAGGAATTGGCCAAGAGTTTTGATCAAAGTCCGAATTGCGGAAATGATTCGGACTTTAACCGGCAATTTAGATATAAGACGACCCGGTAGAAGTCAGCTGCAACAGGAATGGGCAGCAATGCCTCAACAGCTCATTGACAACCTTGTACTCAGCATGGGCAGACGATTTAAATCCTGCATAGCAGTCAGGGGTGATCATACCCCCTACTAAAGGCTGGATTTTCCTTCCCAATCACTTGGCACATGGACGTTTCGCTCTTCTGTCCAATTGGGATTGAAGATAATTTTTCAATAAAGTTCCTTTTTGTCCTTTGGATTTCTTTTCTTGGAAAGTTTTGTTTACTTTTCCTATGTTCTTACGTCTTGGCAGGGTTGGTAAAAAACCCGGTTTTTTTTGAAAAAAACCAAAAAACCGGGTTTTTTTGGTTTAAACCGGTTTTTTTGTTTTAAATAGTATTAACATTAAAAACAATAAAATTTCTGAAAAACCATTCAAACTTCCAATAATTAACTAAAATAAAATGTTTATTAATGTAATTAACACTATTCCCATGCTAATTAATCAATAAATATATCTTACATTTTAACAAAAACCAACTTTTGCAATTTAATTATTTTTTGCTTAACTCAATGGATTACTGTGTGTTTGAAAATTCTTTCAATGTTATTATTAATCATATAGTATATAAAGGTTTTTCTCCAGTTACTTTCAGTATGCTTAATTAGGAAGCTATTTTGCAAAAAGTAATAAAAATTAGGTGAATATAATGTATTTAATGAAGCATAAATAATTCAGATTAATTAGCGATGATTACGGTTTATATACAGGGTGATTATAACTAAGGTTCTGATTTCAAAACGCTGTAAAAACAGAATAATTGTCAGAATGACTTGAAAATTGACATGAATATTCCTGAAAAAATTCAATTTTATTTGGTAAAGGGGAAAAAATACTTAAAAATGTAAAATTAACGACATCATCCACCACTTGGGAAATTTGCTTGCAGAATGGAAACGATAGCCAGTCATGGCAAAATGATAACTTAATTATAGCATTTCACGATTTCATAATTCATGGAAACATCACAAAAAACGAAGTAATTGAACAAATAATTACAGCTTATTTAAGAAATGTTAAATATGTTGTCCACCGCGTGTTTTGGCTATGAGGTTGAAAGCACAAAAATTCTTGGTCAACAATGAAATCGGAGTATGCCATGGTCATAATGTGGATGTTCTTGCAATTCAGCTTTATTAAACCACTTAATCTGGCCACTGTTTATAACATTTTGAGGTCCCCCACAGCCAGGAGTTGCAAGGGTTAAGGTGCATCCTGCCAAAATGGGTCTTCAGCAGCTGCTTTGCTGGTATTGCAATGTGCATCTTGATAGAAGTTCTATCACACACTGATACTGTGTAAGTGCCGAAATGATGTGGTTGCACAAAATAGATTATACTGTGGGCCAAGTACAGCATCGTCAACTTGCACATTTTGCACTTTTTTCTTTTGCGAAAGAATTTTCCATTTGCCAAAGAAATTTCCATTGCTTCAGGAGTATCCATGCAAATTTTCAAGTCATTCTGATCAGTACTTATTGTATAGTTTTGAATCAAAACTTAAATTATAATCACCCTGTATATAGCTGATTATTTTTTAAAATTCTGTTACTACTATACAGTAGAACCTTGATTAACTGGGCTTAACAGTGTGTGTGTGTGAAAGCATAAAAAAAACAACTATTGAATATTAAGACTGGGAGATATACAGTAGGAGATGTGCTACTTCTTATGAGAAAGAAAATGAAAATGTATGTGAGGTAATGTAACAACTAGTACACTAGTCTTTGTCCTTTAAGGACAGCTGGTGTCTTTATTGGATTAAAGGACCACCTGCCCCTAGCATGATGGTGTCACTACTGTAGCTGCTTCTTTGTGAAGGGGAAAAAAACCCTGTGAGATAATACACCATTACATTTAGATGTGTGATGCAATCCTTATTCATGAATTTGCTAAAGATAGAGCATCAGAATGTAGCCAAAGGTTAGAAAATGTTGTAAGAATGAGAGATTCTGGCTTTTGTATATAACTTTAAATGACTAAGATACTTCATATGAAAAATATATATGTATGTATTCTGGCCACTTTTATGAGACTTTTTGAAAAAAAACCACTTATAAACTCTTATGTCAATTAAAGATATACCATCAGAATGTACCCCAAGGATATAAAATGTGGTAAAAATGAAGCATTTTGGCTAATAATGAACCAATATGATATTTTTCAAGGAAAAAAATTATATTTAGGCAACTTTTATTTGATTTTTTGAAAAAAACCGAAGTGGTTTTTTTAAAAAAACCACTTGGTTAAAACCAAGGTTTAAACCATGGTTTAAACCAAACAACCCTGCGTCCCCCCCCCCCCCCACAGGGCTGATTCTCAGTTCTCTTAAGTGACACAACCGCGTATTGACAAATTACTTAAGTGACCTGCGCTGCTGTTTTAGATATCTTAATCAAGTGTATTTCTGGGAAATCTCGCATTTTAACAAATTTCCGCAATAGCACTAATGCTAACAAAATTTGAGTGTTATAATTATGAGTTTAGATAATATATATTCATTTAAGCACGGGGAAATTCGATATTTTAAAATAGTTTGATGTTTGGCGGACTCTTACAAACTTTTAGCAAAAATGGGCCATATAGCCAGTCCAGTGATATGCTGAATGATCTAAAAAGCAACCAGATCCAATTTTTGTGATCCCTCTCTTTTCTTGAGGCCCCGGGCCGTGTCCATGTTGGTCCATGCATTAAGACGTTACGTCATGAAGTCATGGCTAAAGAATCTCTGGCTGTAAATGGATTTGTACGAATCATCTAGGAAAAAAGCCCCTGCAAATTAAGTCTGGGTCCTGACCTATAGCTCAAGAATCCCTGTATGTTCATGGGTGTATACGACCTATGTCGGAAGCCCACCCGCCCCGACCCAGTCCAACGAATCACGTCTGAGTTGGTCCACAGCAAAGCCTTCCAGCTAGACGTAGATAGTAGTACATCTAGGAGGCTTTGGTCACAGCCCCTGTGTGTAAATGGACTTAAACGATTTATCTCCGAATTCCCTGCAACCCAATTTCGGGCCGTGACCCACGGGTAAGGAGAATCCCCTGCACAAAATAGACATTTTTGTGAAATAAAACCATCGAGCTTATATTACTGAAGGGAGCATCCAGCCGCCGCGACGGCTTAGACATCTAATGCAAGAAAACCACGTGACTCGGTGAAAACAAAGTTCGTTTGCCCGTAGAAATGGGTTTACGGAAAATTCACCGCCAACAATTCACCGCCGGAAAATTCACCGACAACAATTCACCGCCATGCAATTCACCGCTAGGAAAATTCACCGACCAACAATTCACCGCCATGCTATTCACCGCTAGGAAAATTCACCGACCAACAATTCGCCGCCATGCAATTCACCGCTAGGAAAATTCACCGACCAACAATTCACCGCCATGCAATTCACCACTAGGAAAATTCACCGACCAACAATTCACCGCTAGGAAAATTCACCGCCATGCAATTCACCGCTAGGAAAATTCACCGACCAACAATTCACCGATATGCAATTCACCGATGACAGTTCGATGCGAGTCAGTTAGCGAGGGAATGAGCGATTGAGTTACTGAGTGAGTGAGTGACCCAGTGAATTGACTGAGTGACCGAGTGAGTGACTGAGTGACCGAGTGAGTGACTGAGTGACCGACTGAGTGACCGAGTGAGTAAGTGATTCAGTGAGCGAGTGGGTTACTGATTCAATGAGCGAGTAAGTCAGTCCGTGAGTGAGTGAGCGAGCTGCTAAGTGAGTGAGCGATCTAGTGAGTGAGTGATCTATTGAGTGAGTAAGTGCCATATCCTAAAGATATGGCGGAAAGTTTAAATAATGACTTTATGAGAAGAAATTCAGATGATACGGATTCGGGTTGCTGGATTTTATTCGTTGGTAAAATGAATATTTGCAGTGGCCCTCACAGGGGGATGCCCGATTGGCTTCCGAGTCAGGGGTCTCGTTTCATTTTGGGGGCACTGGATGAATCTCATTCTTTTCTGTCGTTTAACATTGTAGAATTTTCAACAGCGGAAGCCCGAGATAAATCCAGTGTCTGGGTGCCCCACTAAATATCTGCGTATTGGGTCCCCGTTACTGGATGTGGGCCCTGGATTTATTCGTTTTAAAATTAATAAAAATTAAAAATTTTCGTGGACACTCACAGGGGGTATGTCCGACAAGCCTTCAGGTCGGGGCCCCATGGAAAAGTTGACAGGTTTCATTTCGGGTGTCCCTGGATGAATCTCATTGATTTTTGTTGTTTAACATTGTAAAATTTGCAAGACATCGGTAGCCCGAGATAAATACAGTCGGGGCCCCCACTACAATTCAACGAATTGGAGTTTGGGGACCCCCATGGGGAAGTTTTCTGGGGTTACTTGATGAATCACATTTGTTTTTTGTTGCTTTATTATTATAAAATTCGCTTCTTCTGTAATCTGGTGCTTTCACGTGTCCCTTTCCATAGCACGCTGATGAAGTGAAACGAAATAAACAAGATATGTTATGAAGAGAAAAGGGGGGGGGGGGGGTTGGCCGCCAAAGGTGGTAGGGGGGCAGAGCCCCTAGTACTGTATATAAAATACCATGTCCTGACTGATTCATCATCGCCGAGCCAAAACCGCTGAAGCTGTTAATATCAAATTTTGTGAATAGTTTTTTTCACGACGTAAAGACTCACTACTCACTAAGAAATGGTTTTTCCATATTCGACAACCTAAGGGCGTCATAAGAGGGGAGGGGGCGGTCAACGTTGAAATCATGCCGAGCCGAAACAGCTGAAGCTATAAATATGACATTAGATCAATATTGTAATATAGACTCATTGAGAAGGGATTTTTCCAAATTCAACCCCCTAAGTGGGGTTTTAAAAGTTATATGGAGCAATCAGCACTGAGCCGAAGTCGCTTAAGCCATAAATATGAAATTTAGTTAGTATTATATTTTATAATGTACATACACACTAAGACAGGATTTCTGAAAGTTCATCTCCCATGGGGGTTATGAGGTGAGAGTAATTTTGAGATTGCAAAAACACACGAGAGCGGAGCCGCGGATAACAACTGGTAATAAAATATAATGCTTACTAAATTTTATATTTATGGCTTCAGGGATTTCGGCTCAGTGATGATTACTTCAGATAACCTTTGAACCCCCCCCCCCCTTTATTAGGAAGGTTGAATTTTGACATTTGACTTACAGTCTTAGACTTAACACGAACATTCGATTATGTTGATTTAAATATTCTAACAAATAAAAACACTTCTCAGCAGGCAAATGAGGTAATGTACTATATTGGTTTAAAACATATTGCTACAATAGGAAACAAGCTGCCATAATAAATGGTAAAATCAGCACATTTGAAATATAATGAAAAGAGTCCCACAAGGATCGGCCCTTGGGTCATAATTATTTCTAGTTTATATTAATGATTTATGTAAAATTAAGTAGAACGGTAAAATAATTTCATTCGCAGATGACACAAGCCTATATGTTGAAGACGGGGGTGGATTTAGAGCTCGCTATTGGTAGGGGTGATTTTACAAATCTTTAAAAATCTAGTCTAGGCATCGGTGACCACATGTCCTGCATTTTGTCTCGTATTTTCCGTGACAGTTCGGTTTTTCTGTTTTTTCTTCTCCATCCACACTTTTTGAAAAATGTCACGGTTTTACTCGTTTATAGTCGAAGTTTTCTTGAATTTTTTGTTTAATTTTTTGTTGCAATATTACCATATAGAAGTTCCGAAAATTTCATAAAATATCGCATTTCGTTTGAGGGGAAATCTAAGGAGAGCACCTACATCCAGCAGTGGATTGAAATTGGTTGTTGATGATGCCACACCTATTAAAACCAGTATTTTAAATACAGTTAAACTCGGTTATAACGACATCGAAGATTTCGCGGGATTTCGGCGTTATAACCGAGTCTGGCTGTATTGCTTTCACTTTTAGAATATTGTTCTAGAGCTCTTTTAGTTATTTTCTAACATTTACAGGTGATTATGTATGATCCCCACCTCATATTAGTTCACTACGACGCAGTTCGTTTTGTAGAGGCCATATAATTATGTCCTACTACTGATGCTGGAAAACAAATTAATGAAATAAAGTGAATATAAAGATAAGTTTAATTTTCTCAATCAGCAAAACGGGTAAAAGAAAGCCATAGCCTCATATTGTTTAAAATTATATGCGTGAGTTCAAAAATCGTATGAAATTATCTCGTTTTAATTCTTGGACATAAAACCTCTTGGGTGACAAATAACATTTTCGAAAACTGAAACTCACGGAACCACAGCTTCAAAAAACGATACAAAAAATGACATTCTTTTTGGGCAATGTTAGAGGAGTATTTTAGAAGGATAATTTTCACACAGCTTTCATTACATGCATATTTAATTGGTAATTTTCAATCAAAACCTACAACATTTAATTAGTAATATCTGACAAAATTTTCATTCAAAACATACAGTATTTATTTAACAATTTTCGACGTGATTTCCTTCCTTACATATTTATAATTAAAGGGTTCCAATCTACTAATCTAGAAAAACAGATAACACGCAAATGTAAGGAAAAACGGGAGAAAAATATTCATTTCTCACAAATATTGATATCATAATTAAAATGATACATTATGAGCTCTCAAACAGTCTTTAATGTCACATCCTTGATAATACTTATCAACTAAATTCTTTAATCTCTGCGCAGAGTCCCGGTATTTCTTTCTCCTAATGTGATGGTTTTGTCCACTTACAATTTGTTCCATCCGAACTTCATTCAAACTCTGTTCTCTTTTTATGGCACCGATGAACTTCCATATATCTGGGTGGTGAGCAGATAATTGCTGTTGGAACGCTCGATGCCATCCTTCTATAGAATTGTTGGAAAATCGTTACGCGTTCCTTGAAAGCAGTTCCGAATGTCGATGTCAAAGCGCGACGACCACCACGACGAAGAGGACGCCCGATCCAAGTGTCTTCAAATCAACACTTAATCATAAATACGTTTTCGGAACAATCGGATTTTTTAATCATTTGTCACACTACTACGTTAAAAACTAACTAACTAACCAATTCACTCACTCCCTCACTCACTTACTGACCATTCACTCACTCCCTCACTTACCAATTCACTCACTAACCAATTTACTCGCTGGCTCAATCACTGACTCGATCAACCACTTACTCACTCGGTCACTCAGTCACTACTGGGTCACTCACTCACCCGCTCAATCACTTACTCACTCGGTCACTCAGTCACTACTGGATTGCTCACTCACCCGCTCAATCACTTACTCACTCGGTCACTCAATCACTTACTTACTCGTCACTCAGTCACTCACTGGGTCACTCACTCACTCGGTCACTCAATCACTTACTTACTCGGTCACTCACTCACTCACTGGGTCACTCACTCGGTCACTCAATCACTTACTTACTCGGTCACTCAGTCACTCACTCACTCACTGGGTCACTCATTCACTCACTGGGTCACTCACTCACTCGGTAACTCAATCACTGACTTACTCGGTCACTCAGTCACTCACTGGGTCACTCAATCACTGACTTACTCGGTCACTCAGTCACTCACTCGGTCACTCAATCACTTACTTACTCGGTCACTCAGTCAGTCACTGGGTCACTCACTCACTCGGTCACTCAATCACTGACTCGGTCACTGGATCAATCACTCGGTCACTCAATCACTTACTCTCTCGGTCGCTCAATCACTCGGTCACTCAATCACTTACTCTCTCGGTCGCTCAATCACTGACTCAGTCACTCAATCACTGACTCGGTCACTCAATCACTGACTCACTCAGTCACTCACTCACTCAGTAACTCAATCGCTCACTCCCTCAGTCACTCACTGGGTCACTCACTCACTCACTGGGTCACTCACTCACTCACTGGGTCACTCACTCACTCACTGGGTCACTCACTCACTCACTGGGTCACTCACTCACTCACTCGGTAACTCAATCACTGACTTACTCGGTCACTCAGTCACTCACTGGGTCACTCAATCACTGACTTACTCGGTCACTCAGTCACACACTCGGTCACTCAATCACTTACTTACTCGGTCACTCAGTCAGTCACTGGGTCACTCACTCACTCGGTCACTCAATCACTGACTCGGTCACTGGATCAATCACTCGGTCACTCAATCACTTACTCTCTCGGTCGCTCAATCACTCGGTCACTCAATCACTTACTCTCTCGGTCGCTCAATCACTCGGTCACTCAATCACTTACTCTCTCGGTCGCTCAATCACTGACTCAGTCACTCAATCACTGACTCACTCGGTCACTCAATCACTGACTCACTCGGTCACTCAGTCACTCACTCACTCAGTAACTCAATCGCTCACTCCCTCAGTCACTCACTGGGTCACTCACTCACTCAGTAACTCAATCGCTCACTCCCTCGCATTGAACTGTTGTCGGTGAATTGCTAGTCGGTGAATTTTCCTAGTGGTGAATTGCATGGCGGTGAATTGTTGTCGGTGAATTGCTGGCGGTGAATTTTCCGGACACGGTAGAAATGTACAGTTCGGTCTCTAAATATTGCGATTTAAAGATAAAAAAAAAGGATTGGGAACTCATATAAATACGAAAAAAAAATTGAATTATTTATTTACCATTGATACTGGAATAATTTTTTTCGTTAATGCTGAAAAACTTCTTTCATCAATTCTTGAATTTTCCTTCAATAATTATGGAGTTTTCCTTCATTAATTCTGAAACTTTCCTTCATTAATTCTGGAATTATTTCCTTGATTAATTATTATTTCTTTCATTACTTTCGGAGCAATTGCTTTTATTACTTTTGGAGTAATTGCTTTCATCAATTCTGGATTTGTTTCTTTCATTAATGCTGAAATTATTTCTTTCATTAATGCTGAAATTATTTCTTTCATTAATGCTGAAATTATTTCTTTCATTAATGCTGAAATTATTTCTTTCATTAATGCTGAAATTATTTCTTTCATTAATGCTGAAATTATTTCTTTCATTAATGCTGGAATTATTTTTTGCATTGATTCTAAAATTATATCTCATTAATTCTGGAGTAATTGCTTTCATCAATTCTGGATTTGTTTCTTTCATTAATGCTGAAATTATTTCTTTCATTAATGCTGAAATTATTTCTTTCATTAATGCTGAAATTATTTCTTTCATTAATGCTGGAATTATTTTTTGCATTGATTCTAAAATTATATCTCATTAATTCTGGAGTAATTGCTTTCATCAATTCTGGATTTGTTTCTTTCATTAATGCTGAAATTATTTCTTTCATTAATGCTGAAATTATTTCTTTCATTAATGCTGAAATTATTTCTTTCATTAATGCTGAAATTATTTCTTTCATTAATGCTGAAATTATTTCTTTCATTAATGCTGAAATTATTTCTTTCATTAATGCTGGAATTATTTTTTGCATTGATTCTAAAATTATATCTCATTAATTCTGGAGTAATTGCTTTCATCAATTCTGGATTTGTTTCTTTCATTAATGCTGAAATTATTTCTTTCATTAATGCTGAAATTATTTCTTTCATTAATGCTGGAATTATTTTTTGCATTGATTCTAAAATTATATCTCATTAATTCTGGAGTAATTGCTTTCATCAATTCTGGATTTGTTTCTTTCATTAATGCTGAAATTATTTCTTTCATTAATGCTGAAATTATTTCTTTCATTAATGCTGAAATTATTTCTTTCATTAATGCTGAAATTATTTCTTTCATTAATGCTGAAATTATTTCTTTCATTAATGCTGAAATTATTTCTTTCATTAATGCTGGAATTATTTTTTGCATTGATTCTAAAATTATATCTCATTAATTCTGGAGTAATTGCTTTCATCAATTCTGGATTTGTTTCTTTCATTAATGCTGAAATTATTTCTTTCATTAATGCTGAAATTATTTCTTTCATTAATGCTGGAATTATTTTTTGCATTGATTCTAAAATTATATCTCATTAATTCTGGAGTAATTGCTTTCATCAATTCTGGATTTGTTTCTTTCATTAATGCTGAAATTATTTCTTTCATTAATGCTGAAATTATTTCTTTCATTAATGCTGAAATTATTTCTTTCATTAATGCTGAAATTATTTCTTTCATTAATGCTGAAATTATTTCTTTCATTAATGCTGGAATTATTTTTTGCATTGATTCTAAAATTATATCTCATTAATTCTGGAGTAATTGCTTTCATCAATTCTGGATTTGTTTCTTTCATTAATGCTGAAATTATTTCTTTCATTAATGCTGAAATTATTTCTTTCATTAATGCTGGAATTATTTTTTGCATTGATTCTAAAATTATATCTCATTAATTCTGGAGTAATTGCTTTCATCAATTCTGGATTTGTTTCTTTCATTAATGCTGAAATTATTTCTTTCATTAATGCTGGAATTATTTTTTGCATTGATTCTAAAATTATATCTCATTAATTCTGGAGTAATTGCTTTCATCAATTCTGGATTTGTTTCTTTCATTAATGCTGAAATTATTTCTTTCATTAATGCTGAAATTATTTCTTTCATTAATGCTGAAATTATTTCTTTCATTAATGCTGGAATTATTTTTTGCATTGATTCTAAAATTATATCTCATTAATTCTGGAGTAATTGCTTTCATTTCTTTCATTAATGCTGGAATTATTTCTTTCATTAATGCTGGAATTATTTCTTTCATTAATGCTGGAATTATTTCTTTCATTAATGCTGGAATTATTTTTTTCATTTATTCTAAAATTATATTTCATTTATTCTAAAATTATATTTCATTAATTCTGGAATTATCTCTTTCATCAATTCTAGTATTATTTCTTTCATTAATTTTGGAATTATCTCTTATTTTAATTTTGGAATTATCTCTTATTTTAATTCTGAAATTATTTCTTTCAGTAATTCTAGAATTTTTTCTTTCATTAATTTTGGAATTATCTCTTACTTTAATTCTGAAATTAGTGCTTCCATTAATTTTGGAATTATCACTTTCATCAATCTGAAATTATCTTTCATTAATGCTGGATCGGAATTATCGCTTTCAATTTTTTTGGAATTATCACTTCATTAATGCTGAAATTATCTTTTTCATCGATTTTGGAATTATCAATTTCGTCAATGCTGAAAGTCTCTTTCATTAATTCTGGAACTGTCTTTAATTAATTCTGGAATTGTCTTTAATTAATTCTGGAATTATCTTTCGTTAATGCTGGAATTGCCACTTTTATTTATTTTGGAACTGAAATTATCGCTTTCATTAATTCTGGAATTATCTTTCGTTAATGATGGAATTATCACTTTTTTTTATTTTGGAACTGAAATTATCTCTTTCATTAATTTTTGAATTATCTTTCATTGATTTTTTAATTATCTTTAATTCTGGAATTGTCTTTCATTAATTCTGGAATTAATTTTCATTAATTCTGGAATTAATTTTCATTAATTCTGGAATTAATTTTCATTAATTCTGGAATTATCACTTTCATTAATTTTGAAATTATCAATTTTGTCAATACAAATACAACGCCACAACAGGCAAATTGCCCAACGAGGTGGCTGACTTAAGAACATCATGGATCCCCGAGCCCCTACCTACTACTGCTACACCACACATGCACCCCCCCCCCGCGGAACCCCCCAACGAATCGGTAAATGCGGGAATGTGCGTGTACGTGTAGTGCAACCTGACGTATAGTTTGTTTCTGTGTAATACTTCTTATGTGTAGTGCTGTCATCTGCCCCCAGTTTTACTAACGATGAGTGAAGTGTTATGGTTGAATGATTTACCGTTGTAGGACTGTTGCTCTCTGTGGCGAGACTTTTTAACGGGGAGATCGGCTCGCATTTGCGCCTTGAAGTTGGGAACCACAGAAAACCAACTTCAGCCGACCACCACTGTGGGGTTCGAACCCGGATCCTCGCATCACGAGTCCGGCACTATAACCACTCGACCACCACAGCTGAAAGTACCTCTTTCATTAATTCTGGAATTATCTTTCGTTAATGCTGGAATTACCACTTTTTTTTATTTTGGAACTGAAATTATCTCTTTCATTAATTTTTGAATTATCTTTCATGGATTTTTGAATTATCTTTCATGAATTTTTGAATTATCTTTCATGAATTTTTGAATTATCTTTAATTCTGGAATTATCTTTCATTAATTCTGGAATTAATTTTCATTAATTCTGGAATTATCTTTCATTAATTCTGGAATTATCACTTTCATTAATTTTGAAATTATCAATTTTGTCAATGCTGAAATTGA
This sequence comes from Pholcus phalangioides, assembly GCF_987345545.1. Lineage (NCBI taxonomy): Eukaryota > Metazoa > Arthropoda > Arachnida > Araneae > Pholcidae > Pholcus > Pholcus phalangioides. The sequence goes on along the minus strand of NW_028301622.1, from coordinate 10,911,851 downwards.
TAATTTTCCATTAATTCTGGAATTATCTTTAATTACTCTCATGAAAGGAATGCCACATGCGACTCATGAAAGGAACAAATCTAAATTAAAGAAACAGAAATGAATCGATCTGCCTGTTTTTGCTTCAAAAAATGCTTGCGGAATTTCTTCAATGTAATTTATATGGGCCCATAATTAATTTCAAAACATCCTAAACCATATGGATTGATGCAATTGGATAATATAAGACAATACGAAGACATGAATTCTCATTTTCGTGCTTGAGTACATATAAATAAAAAGCTGAAATTATTGTTATTGCATGGATATCCACCTCGAAAGTGAGTCTGGCTCATTATTTTATATTTAATTTCCTGGGCTTCGTATTTCTAAGCGAAAACTCAATATCTCGAAAATCAAAAAATTCAATTCAATTTTTACAATTATTGATGTGGCGGAAAACCCGATTAAATTTCTGCAATTTTAACATTGATCTCTATGGGGATCGTGTTTGTTTGCACCTAGTCACGTGACGAAGAGATGTTGGGGGACACCGTTCTCAGCATTGCCAAGGCGGAGACCGCTGACGTCATACTCTCACCAGTAATATAAACTCGATGAATAAAACCGATAAAACAAAATAAATTGCCGAAACGGAACGTATGCTCATAGTATCTTAAAGAGGGGAAGAAATTTTTTTTTAAAAAACACGAAATTTTTGGCGACACTCGAAGGCAATCAGTTGCCAAATGAGTCTTTCCGAGCCAAGACTTGAATGGATAAATTCGCCAAAGCTTTCTTCTCATCTTCCTTCTGAACATCCGTGGAGGTTAACTTCGCTCGTGATAAATAATAATAATAATCGAAATTTCTGTAGGTAAGAGAGAAATTATCGTATCTAAAATTATCCAAGAGAAATTATATAAATTTATTCCCGGTATGATGAAATATTTATTTCTTTTTCAATGCATATCTGTAATTAATTGAAAATATTCTTGTTTCATTCTTACACAAAGAAATAAATTACGTAGTCCTCTTTCTACGAATTGTGTTTGTTTTTTCAAATTCTTTTTCAAGAGGATCCGTTTGTTTAGAATGATTTTAAAATTTTTAAAATTTAATTCATAAAATATTTGTTGTCGGGGTAAATTTCTTTTTTCTAAACATATTAAAAGAACTATAAAATTCTCTTTTTTTTCCGAGTTATGTTAATCGATGGCTGAAGTTGAAACGTGTCAGCACTATATTTTTTTGTAGCTTCGACTCCACTCAAATTCTTGCCTAGGTAGGATTATGTCTGGGCTGAGAGCTGTGTTATGCTGAAAGTCCTCTTATAAAAGCCTAAAAATATTTTTAAGTTTTTTTTTTTATAAAATCCTGAACATCATTAAAAGTTTTAAAAGCCTTTAAAACTTTTAATTAACCTCTAAAAATATCTTAAAAGTTTTTTTGTAAAAGATTAAAAATATTTTAAAAGTTATTTTTTGTAAAAGCCTAAAATAATTGAAAGTTTTAAAGGTTTGAACTTTTATAAAAGACTCAAACGTTCTAAATTTTTTTTTTTTTTTTTTTTTTTAAACATTAAAAGTTTTTTTATTATAAAAGCCTAAAAATATTCTAAGTTAGTACTTTGTTATCGAAATAAAAATTACGTAAACGAAGTGTTTTAATCTAATTTCATGTTGTCCCGTGTCCAGCTCTGGATGAATTTAATTAATTGTTAAAGACATAAATTTCTATGAATTATAAGTTATTGAATTACAATAATTTTATATGTTCAATTACTTATATATCATATTTTGTGTGAAGATTTGGAATTAATGTTATATAATAATAATTATTTTTTTTTAATATTTTAAAGACTATGGAATAGGGCGTCATTTATTTAGCCAGTGGTGTAGTGATTGGCGGGCTGACGAGATAAATAAATATTACCGGAAATATACTCAGATTTTCTGAAATTCTGAATCAGATCTTGAGATTTTTTGAAATTTTATGGATTCTGAAATTATGTCTTTTTTTCTAATTTTTGAATATGGTTCTTTCATTATTTTTTAAATTGATTCTTTCATTATTTTTTAAATTGATTCTTTCATTATTTTTTAAATTGATTCTTTCATTATTTTTTAAATTGATTCTTTCATTATTTTTTAAATTGATTCTTTCATTATTTTTTAAATTTATTCTTTCATTATTTTTTAAATTGATTCTTTCATTATTTTTTGAATATGGTTCTTTCATTATTTTTTAAATTGATTCTTTCATTATTTTTTAAATTGATTCTTTCATTATCTTTGAAAATGGTTCTTCCATTATTTTTTAATATAGTTCTTTCATTATTTTTGAAAATGTTTCCTCCATTATTTTTGAATATGGTTCTTTCATTATTTTTGAATATGGTTCTTTCATTATTTTGGAATATGGTTCTTTCATTATTTTTTAATATAGCTCTTTCATTATTTTTGAAAATGTTTCCTCCATTATTTTTGAAAATGTTTCCTCCATTATTTTTGAAAATGTTTCCTCCATTATTTTTGAAAATGTTTCCTCCATTATTTTTGAATATGATTGTTTCATTATTTTTGAATATGGTTGTTTCATTATTTTTGAATATGGTTCTTTCATTATTTTTTAAATTGATTCTTTCATTATTTTTTAAATTGATTCTTTCATTATTTTTTTAATTTATTCTTTCATTATTTTTTTAATTTATTCTTTCATTATTTTTTAAATTGATTCTTTCATTATTTTTTAAATTGATTCTTTCATTATCTTTGAAAATGGTTCTTCCATTATTTTTTAATATAGTTCTTTCATTATTTTTGAAAATGTTTCCTCCATTATTTTTGAATATGGTTCTTTCATTATTTTTGAATATGGTTCTTTCATTATTTTGGAATATGGTTCTTTCATTATTTTTTAATATAGCTCTTTCATTATTTTTGAAAATGTTTCCTCCATTATTTTTGAAAATGTTTCCTCCATTATTTTTGAAAATGTTTCCTCCATTATTTTTGAAAATGTTTCCTCCATTATTTTTGAAAATGTTTCCTCCATTATTTTTGAAAATGTTTCCTCCATTATTTTTGAAAATGTTTCCTCCATTATTTTTGAAAATGTTTCCTCCATTATTTTTGAATATGGTTGTTTCATTATTTTTGAATATGGTTCTTTCATTATTTTGGAATATGGTTCTTTCATTATTTTTTAATATAGCTCTTTCATTATTTTTGAAAATGTTTCCTCCATTATTTTTGAAAATGTTTCCTCCATTATTTTTGAAAATGTTTCCTCCATTATTTTTGAAAATGTTTCCTCCATTATTTTTGAAAATGTTTCCTCCATTATTTTTGAAAATGTTTCCTCCATTATTTTTGAAAATGTTTCCTCCATTATTTTTGAATATGGTTCTTTCATTATTTTTGAATATGGTTCTTTCATTATTTTGGAATATGGTTCTTTCATTATTTTTTAATATAGCTCTTTCATTATTTTTGAAAATGTTTCCTCCATTATTTTTGAAAATGTTTCCTCCATTATTTTTGAAAATGTTTCCTCCATTATTTTTGAAAATGTTTCCTCCATTATTTTTGAATATGATTGTTTCATTATTTTTGAATATGGTTGTTTCATTATTTTTGAATATGGTTCTTTCATTATTTTTTAAATTGATTCTTTCATTATTTTTTAAATTGATTCTTTCATTATTTTTTAAATTGATTCTTTCATTATTTTTTTAATTTATTCTTTCATTATTTTTTTAATTTATTCTTTCATTATTTTTTAAATTGATTCTTTCATTATTTTTTAAATTGATTCTTTCATTATCTTTGAAAATGGTTCTTCCATTATTTTTTAATATAGTTCTTTCATTATTTTTGAAAATGTTTCCTCCATTATTTTTGAATATGGTTCTTTCATTATTTTTGAATATGGTTCTTTCATTATTTTGGAATATGGTTCTTTCATTATTTTTTAATATAGCTCTTTCATTATTTTTGAAAATGTTTCCTCCATTATTTTTGAAAATGTTTCCTCCATTATTTTTGAAAATGTTTCCTCCATTATTTTTGAAAATGTTTCCTCCATTATTTTTGAAAATGTTTCCTCCATTATTTTTGAAAATGTTTCCTCCATTATTTTTGAATATGGTTGTTTCATTATTTTTGAATATGGTTGTTTCATTATTTTTGAATATGGTTGTTTCATTATTTTTGAATATGGTTGTTTCATTATTTTTTAAATTGATTCTTTCATTATTTTTTAAATTGATTCTTTCATTATTTTTGAATATGGTTCTTTCATTATTTTTGAAAATGGTTCTTCCATTATTTTTTAATATAGTTCTTTCATTATTTTTGCCAATGTTTCCTCCATTATTTTTGAATATCATTCCGAGCCGGATGAAATGCATCAAAAATTAGTTTCTTCTGCAAATTATTTCATAAAATCTATTCATAGTTTGAATTTCTCTCATATAAATGAAACATTTGTTCCAATTTTTTTTTTTTCAATTATTATTTTATCAAAATAGGCAATTTACCAAACGAAGTGGCAGAAAAAATAGGAAGGAAAACAAATTGAATATGAGTGGTGTTGGAAAAAATGTTCCTTATCTAACACAAAAACTTAGTTTTGAGAAAAACGCATTTTAGTGAAAAACATTAGCATGTGTAATGCCTGACAGCAGGTTATATTAAAATATTTAACACGTATTTTTTTAGCACAGGTAGAACAAAAGCTTGAACGCACTTAGACGCAGAAAATTTCATAGTATTTAAAAACTGAAAAATTGCAACAGGCAAGCTGTTGACAAGGATCACACAAAGCGGCGACACGCTATGCAAATGAACGGAGCGTTTCCCCCATTCCGATTGGTCCGTTCGCCACCGATTGCTGGAATCAGGAACACCGAGAAATTTTTTTCCGTTAATTGTTCAAACCCTGAAAACTAATAAAGTTGAAATTCAGGTTTTTGACCAATCAGAGACGACGCGGATTTCCAGAATCGGAAATACGCGTGCACTATGTCCATACCCTTACGCTGTAAAGATCCGTATTGAAAATTTAAGTCTGCGCAATTTTTCTCAAGTGTGTGCACGCAAAATTTTATCGATGACTATAGGTGTGCGCGCCGTGAAATTATTGATTTTTCCCTTGTTTTATAGGAATCTGCCTGGAATCCATAGGAAAATATCGGATCGATCAATTGGAAAGCAATGGAAGGTTCGTATTTCTTGATCGATTGCCGCGCAAACTGTCAAGATGTCACGAATGTTTCGAAAAACAACTGGTTTTTAAATTGATATTTCAAATCGAGTCACGAGCTTCCATTCTGCGCTTGCGAAATAAAATCGCCCAATCAGAAGTACAGACGAGCTCGCTTATAACATACGTGATTCGAGAAGTGTATGTTATAACCGACGTCTACGTTGTAGGAGAGGTCTGGAAATTAGCTTGCGTAGCAATAGCATACATGCATAAAGTGCATTGAGGTTGTCGTGGAAAAAATAAGCTTATGCAGCACATAATGGAACTTTCTTTCTTTCACTCCGAGCACAACTCAGGTCTATCACCTTCTAAGGGCAATTTACTACCTAGTGAGTTGTGCCGGAAGTGTAAGTGTGTGTACCTAACAGTCTGAGTTAGGGTTACCATACTTTTGAGTATGGTATATACTGAGAAAAGAGGATGCCAGCGCGCACCCTTGATGACGTCATATCCCCAATTCACACAACAGATGGTGCCACTTATCTGTCAAGAGAAAGAAACCCACCTCTGTAGTAATTTTTCCTAAATAAAACAGAACCGCTATACACGTTACGGAAATTTATTAAATCTGGTCATTGTGCATAATCATCGACTATTATGCATAGATACCAATAATTTTTATTGTTTCTCACATTAATCGGTGATTATGTGTAATCCCCAGCTCATATTGGTAAATATGATATAAAAATCGTCAATAAATTATCTGAATTTTCCAGAAATTTTGCTGAAATTTTGGTCTAAGATGATGGATTCGATTTTGCTTACGTTTAAAAATGTTGATAAATGTGATGAAAGCTAACATCAAAATTAACGACCTTATCGAAACACGTTACTGGGCAACAAGTCGTGCACTTTGCCCAGCCGAAGACATGGATATCTTTCACGGAGTTTAACTGTGAATATATATTTTTCTTTGTTTCAGCATGACGGGAATTCGTCTTAAATGGAAACAAGATAGAACTTGTTGATAGCGCAATCGGTAGAGGCATGGCGTGAGATACAAAGGGACAATCCTCGAATGAACTGGGTTCGAATCCGACCTACGCCAGAAAGTCATATTTTTAGCCGCTGTGGTGGTCGAGTGGTTATAGTGACGGACTCGCGATGCAAGGATCCGGGTTCGAACCCCACAGTGGTGGTCGGCTGAAGTTGGTTTTCTGTGGTTCCCAACTTCAAGGCGCAAATGCGAGCCGATCTCCCCGTTAAAAAGTCTTGCCACAGAGAGCAACAGTCCTACAACGATAAATCATTCAATCATAACACTTCACTCATAGTTAGAAAAACTGGTGGCAGATGGCAGCACTACACATAACAAGCATTACAGAGAAACAAACAAAAAAAACTTCACGTCAGGTTTCACTACACGTACACGCACATTCCCGCATGTACCAATTCGTTGGGGGTTCCGCGAAGGGGGGGTGTGTGGGCAGGGTGCATGTGTGGTGTAGCAGTAGTAGGTAGGGCCTCCAAAAAATGGCTCGGGGATCCATGATGTTCTTAAGTCAGCCACCTCGTTGGGCAATTTGCCTGTTGTGGCTTGGTATTTGTATTTGTTTTTAATCTTCAAATATCGTTTGTTCGTTTTAATAGTTATGAATAGATCCCGTATTATATGCACTAAAAAGTGGTGAAATATGCTCCAAAACTATGCAAATACGCACTATAAAATGCCAAAATATGCACCAAAAAAACCCCCAAAAAGTGGTTAAAAATTCCAAAATATGCACAAAAACTTATAAAATATGTATTTGAAAATTAAATGCCCTCAAAGAAGCAAACATGTTTTTAAAATGTATATTTTCGATATCTCAGTTTACGTATACTCGTTAGAAAAAAAATTCTCACAAATTATTTCTACACGTTTTTCCTTGGATATTTCTAGTTTCTACTAATGGGCGAGTTGGTTACCCTAGTTGCCAGGCGGAGATTGACTTGGAAGTCTGGGGGGGGCAACGTCATTATTGCTGGGGGGGGCACGATGATGATGATGTCAATTCATATATACATATATACATTAGATCAGTCGAATCCACCTTTGACGCTGAGGGAGGGGCAATGCCCCCCACGTCCCCCCCCCCGTATCTCTGCCCATGTTGCCAGGGCGCAACTAGATGCTGGCAAGAACGCATTTTGGCACCCACATGTAGAAGAAGCTGTTAAAGGGTGCATTCGGCACCCACCTACTGTATAGCTCCCGGGGCACAAGACCCGCCTGCCCCTCCCCCTAGTTACGGCCCTGAGTGATGCTCACTATAATATAATTTTTCTTTACAGAGCAATTGGTTCGTCTCATATTTTTTGAAAATAGCCCGTGGAAAATTTTAATACTCGCTCTATCTTCACCAGGATGAGATAAGTATTTTTAATATAAAATCAGACTTGAGCAACGGTACATTTGGTAATTACCTAAAAAATCCTCTCTCTAAATCAGTGTTTCCCAGAGTGGGCAATACCGCCCCCTCCCGGTGGGCGATGGAATGGGGGGGGGCGATAGAAGCTAAGTATTTCATATAGAATCCTATGGGTTCACTTGAGTTGGGGGGCGATGAGAGAAAAAAAATTCTGATGAAGGGAGCGATGGAACATAAAGTTTGGTAAACTACGCTCTCTAAATGCTGTTCATCCTTCAGGTAAGATACGAACTCTTGCCAATTGCTTATTATTCATGTGCATTTTTAAAAGCAATACTCATCCGAAAAATGATAAAAATGTGATTATGAACTTTCGTTTAACTTCAAAAAAATGCACTTATTCTAGAATTCTTCAATTTTATACATTTATGTGCATTAACACTGAAAAAGGTCAAAATTTGCAAATGCATGTGCACATTTGCGTACAAGCCTGGCTATAGAAAAAGTTATTCGAACTCACCCGATAAGTTGTTAACAAAGAGAGGAACAAATACTAATGGTGCCGTAGCCGTTTGTGGAGTTAGTTGTCAATCTTATTTAATGTTACCGTCCATCGGTTAATTTTGTTTTCCTTCAGAATTTCCGACCAGGAAAGGAGAGTAGGATGATGACGCGTCCAAAGAGCTATACAGCAGGGGCGTAGCCAGAAATTTCGTTCGGGGGGGGGGACCACTTTCATTTCGGGGGGGGGGGGACCAAAGTGACAGAACAATGGATTTGGCCATCTTTTTCCCCTTTTTTCGGTCATTTTCTCACATTTCGGGGGGGGGGGGGACCAGACCCCCAAGTCCCCCCCCCCCTCGCTACGCCCTTGCTATACAGTACAATAGTCTTGGACTGAAATGTCTCGACATTTTGACACAGGCCTGTCAACTACGTTAGGAGTCAGAGCGAAAAATGAATTGCGCCCACTGTCTGTTCAGTTTTATTACTTCGCGCCTAGCGGGTGTTGTCTTTCTATACCCTCAAAAGTTTTTTTTTTTTCATCTTTTGGGAGAGTTGGCGTTTTTCGTGAGAGGAATCAGCATTGAGTGTTGTTTGCATCCTATTTTCTTCATTTCTGAATGAAGAATAGGCAACCCCTCCCCCACTTTAGTACACGGCATCTGCTGTTGGTGAGCAAACAATGGTATTCTCAAAATATTTGTCTGTTTTTCCGACTGTCTTTTTCATTTTATCCTCGGGCAAGCTAGGATATAGAATAGAATCTACCCCGCTTGGAGGCAATTTGGATTCCTCTGGGACTTTCGAGGGTGTTGGTCAAAACGTGTAAAAATGTGTGGGGAAAAAAGACACACACGCAAATACTCTTACCAATGAAGACATACATATTGAAAAAAAAAATTCCCAGTTTGTGACAAAAAAAAAGAAAATGATTCTGGAAACCTAAAAAGGAGGATAAAAGTACGAATTTTCCCTAAAATAGGAGGACGCTCCAAATAACACAAAAAATGAGAACGGTTAGCAACCCCTAGTCTGAGTGAGGATCTAGGATTGTGTATAATTTTTCAGTGCTGCCATCTATATTTCAGAAGTGGAATGAGCACCCCACTGCGCTCGGACGGTGCAATCCACCCAGTCTAATTTACTCTTGATCACTGTTGAAGATCTTGAAAATTTCAACATAACATAATTGAACTGTAATATAGCTTTTGAATACAGTTTTTGATTGATATCTGAAAAGTTTTGAAAATTTACTAGACAACAAGATACAACAATATGCAGACCATGCAGACATTTTTTGGAAATGTTGATGATTTTTTGAGTTTATGCTAACGGTTTTCCTTTGAAGTTGACAGTATTATGCAATTTATTCAGAAAAAAAAACCCGCTGATGTTTATAAATATTCCTCCTTGAGAAGAAAAAAGTTTTAACCACTGTGGGACTACTGCTGGTCAGGTATAAACTTCATAAGTCACACTGTGATTATTGTGCATTAACTACCGTCGAGTCCGTTGTCCTGAAGTGCGAGCCTGATTCTTCTTGATCTCGTGGGGAGAATCTCTTCCTCGCTGTCTTCTTCACTCCGGGTATGTTCTGATTAGACTTTCGTAATCTTTGACGAACCTGACCACAGTCGCTGAATCGCACCAGCTTTCTTTTTTTTTTTTAAGTAGCCGAATTAGTGTAGGTGACAGTGTAACGGACTGCGAACCTGAAGACCAAGGTTCGAACCCAGTTCGTGAAACTTATCCATTCTTTTATACTTTTCCTGAGGGGCAAAAGATAAAAGCTTTTTTAAGTTATTTGATGCTTCTATAGTGTGAGGTTCTCATTTGAGGCCCCGCCAAAGTGGAAAGAGATTCCATCAGAAGGCATTGTGTTGCAAAGTGCATCGCCGTGCCTTCGGTGTCGCACATGTACATCTACCGCTGCTTACTGGTCGAATCTCTTGAGAGAAGTGGGAAATCGTTCGTATTCTGTGAAGAAATACTAGTTCCCTCTTGGCCACCCCTGGTCTCTCTCTCTCTCTCTTCCACTACAGGAAGGATATCGCATATCGTTCTTCTAAGCCTGAAGTACCAGACAAGACCCGGACTCTGTCCCTTGAGGGATATAAGCCCTTTATCCGACTGGGTTGAGTCTTGCTGGGGAGAAGCCTGTCTTCTAAGCTTGTCTCCTCGGTCCCATTCTGTTTGCCAACGCTGTACCATCTTCTTTCGGAGCTTGTTCTTGGCTGCTGAGACGGAAAATGGTACGTCAGTTTTGTTGTTGCTATCAGAAATTGCTTTTTTGTCTGCCAGTTCGTTCCGCCATTAATCCGCGTGCGCCTTGATCCAAAAGATTCGGATGTGCGGGTTATTGCAGAGGATCTCGCTGACTTCTCCAGCTGCCGCGTGTGAAGTAATGAAGTTAGCAGGGTCACTAATTGCTTGAATCTCGCCGATAATCATTCATAAATACTTGTACATCTCTAGGATTTTTATTGTTATAGGAATCGATATCATTTAATGAGCATCCTTCATAGAATACAGCCAAATTTCTGAGAATGCACTATAATTTATTTTTTCCCTTATTTAGCACCAATGACACTGGAAACCATTAGGGAATATCTGAATGAAACCCTGCCATTTATTACTCACTGGAGTGATGACTTGAAGACGGTGGCAGGTTTGTATTGCTTGATAAATTGAATACCATATTTACAGCATGTTGTAAAATGGTCAGCCATCCAAATCCAAAACAATATGAAATCATGTGAATTACACTTGTCAAAACAATTAGATAATATGCATTACTTTATTTAAATTTATCAAATTTGTTTATTTAAATTTAGTAAATTTAGTGAATGATTGATTATAACTCTTGTGACACAACTCTTTTGAGAATATTCTTAACAATGTTCTTTGTCAATATTGCATCAATTAAAATGGTTAAATATCGCAATGGAATAAGATATATTTCCCCTAATTCTTTTGAGCAGTGTCCACTCGAATGGGTGTCTTGAAGGGCATATGCTACATTTTGTCCGAAATGGGTTTTTTTTTTTTGTTTTGCTAAAGAAGGTAAAAATAGGATGTGACAAACTCCGCTGTAATGGTTTTAGTGTTCAAAACTACCGCTACCTGTCAGTAGGGTACATCAATCGGGTGCTGGCAGTGGGCGGCTGGAGTGGAAGAAATGTGCGTGGGGTGAATAGTATCTGTACTCTTTGAAAGTTGAAAAGGGGAAGAAGGGCGTATGTGATTTCCGGCGATTACGAACTTGAAATGAGATGCCTTTATTTTTTGTGTTTTCTGTAAAATTTTAAAATTGTAACATATATATATGCTCTTCTTCTACACACCCATTCATTTATCATTAGATGTTTGATCGTAAAATATCGGATTTAGTAGAGAAACTTGGTTTTAGCTTGCTTTAACATGAAGTTTTGGGCATAGGCGGAGATAGACGTGAAAGTCTGGGGGGGGGGGGGCAAGATGATGATGATGTCGATTCATCTATGCATATATGCATTAGATCTGCTGACTTCACCTTTGGTGCTGTGGGGGCAATGCCCCCCCCCCTCCGTATCTCCGCCCATGGTTTCGGGCCTTCCCTCTTCTTCATATACAGCGTTCTTTGAGGCATAGTTATTGAGTATTATTATGTATAGTTACTGCAAAATATAAGCTTAAGAACTATTGCATATAAACAACTACAGTATAATACGCCCATATACTTATTTAAGGCTTTAGTGAAAATTGTTGTGATTACAGACAAAAAAGGTAATTACGATTCCACTTCTGGCAAAATCTCACAAAAAGGCAGCAAGGAATTAAAATACTAAAAAGCTGACAACTTTCGAGGCTATTTAATATTTGTTGGTCTTGGGGCCCATGCCCTGTTTGCCCATGCGAGAAACAAGCGCCGGGGAGCGAGTTGCTCGAATGTATTTCTTCTATCTGCGCAGGGCAAGATATCTCGTCTCAGTACGTTAAGGGATTGAAGCTATAATTTGCCCGTGAGTCAACACACGGGCTCTTTCAAATTGTGAGACATGAGCTTCCTTCATACAACAATATAAACTAAACAACATTTGCTTTACAATTTTGATCATTTTTCACTTTGGCCATTATTCTTATATTTTACAGGAATGGACTTGGAATCTATCGGAAAATGTCTGGACGAAATCATGCCTCATTTGAAGTCTTGGATGGATAACTTAGAAATAATGAAAGGTTTGTGTTATTTGATCATTGGCAGAAGAGAAAGTATTGGCATTATTTATACAAATACAGATACAAAGGCAACAACAAGTAAAATGCCCAACGAGGTGGCCGAAAAAAGATGTCCATCAAACACTGTGGTTTTCTGATCTAAGTTTGGGGAGCTTCCCTCGATTCATGGAATTATAAACATCGTATTTCTTTTTAAACCTGTCCACTGTGGCAGAATTCACGGCTCCCGGGGGTCAGCTATTCCATTTATTCACAATCTTTATTAGACAAAAATTCCCTGTGAAACCACATCCTGGATACTGACGCTACACCCAGTCCTTTACTAATCGATCAGTTGCCTTTTGATTATAATTTCCAAAATTTTCGAGGGAGAGCTCGTCGAATTCACTAGACGATAAGTGAATTTCGATTCTCAACTATCTTTTTTGAGTATTGGAGGCTCATTAGCAACCTTCCAGTCCCTTGGGACGATACCCTCAGCAACACTACTTCTGTAAATCGATGCAACTGGCACCAACAATTGATTAGCACATTCCCTAGGATAAATATCATCTGGTCCTGGTGCTTTGTTAGCACCTACATTTTAAAGAAGTTTTAGGACTTCCACATCTTCCACTCGAATATCGTTGAGGAATTTATCACCCCCATAACACACCCGTACTTCGGATATCGCATTCTCTGTTGGAAATTGATTCAAAAAAGTAATTGAATCCACTGCACAGTGGGTTCTGCTAGCTAACAAGGTTTAGTGCTTTCTTCTGCTAACAAGGGTTCTTGCTAGCTATTCGTCAATTGGTAATTTATCCAATTAGGTCTCCAAAGTGGAGATACGGTCAGCTAAATTGACTGTTTGGCTATCTGGCAATACTGGACAATAATTGAAAAATATTGGAGAATGAGGATATGCTATTTGTCAAATTTAACCATTAGTTACTTGCCAAATTGTGTTGTAATTTTTTTGAAAAAAGAACGTATGCAAAGACTTTCGTTTTCTGAACATCTTGATATATATACAGTACATTTTATAAAGTTAATTTTCTTGTATTAAACAGGAATTTCTATGAGATCTATTGGGAGATGTCTGAAGATTATCCTGCCTTATCTCGATTCTTGGCTAGATAAATTGGAAAGATGTGAGGGTAAGTATATAATATTCAATAATTAACTGTCCACTCGAATCCGTTGACACGGCCCTAAAATGAAAAAAAGCCTTTGTTCTTCGACGTTTTTCAGATCTCGAACTCTTTTCGCACAAATATAGTAAGAAGAGCACCCATTTGATAGCTCTGGCATGCTTAGACTCAGGCCAGGATAATTCTTTTTGAATGAGTCGAGACCTCGGAAGCACGAGATCAGACACAAGCATTGCGCGCTTTCGGGTACTTCAGCGAGAACAGTGCGAAGTGCTCGCGAGACATCGAAGATGCTGTCTCTAACTACTTCACCTAAAAGTGGAAACATGTTTTGATGATAATCCAAAAACAAATTTGGGTTATCCCCCTTTTTAATGAATCGGTGATAAATCTGGTAACCTTGTCCTAACCTATGCACACATTAGGAAAAAAGAGGGGTTGGGGAAGTGAAAATATAAAAAAAGTATAATAGATAAGAGAGTTTTTATTTTTTAAAGCCCTCTTTTCACCCTCACCCTAAGGGTTATCTTTCACTATTTGCGTGTATACAGAATGTTCTATAAGGCTGATGCCGCCTTTGTCTCATCAACCGTCCATCGTAGAGGTATGAATTCAAGTTTAAAAAATGCTCAAAAGGAGTTAAGATGTTACCTTGTACACCAGTTTTGAGAGTGAAAATACGGTGTGTACAACAAAACAAAAAAAAAATCTAAATTTTGATACGGCCCCTTTGTCACCTAACTTCCAATTAGAAAATTTCTGCCCCGTCTTTCCTGAGACCAACAGAAAAAATTCCGTATTCGTTAGTGCAATATTCATTCGCTAAGATATTTGAATTCGAAAATCGGTGAAAAGTTATCAAAGAACAGCAAAAACTAACGGACACAACTCTCCTTTCCCTCATTTATGCTGTCCTTTCCCGTCTTTTCTCCGATTTTAGAATTCGAGTATTTCAGCGAACATTGCACAGGAAACTTGGATTTTTTTTTCTGTTGGCTCCAGGTGATACAGGGCAACAATTTCCTTGCTGGAAGTTAAAGGACAAGGGGGACGTATAAAAATTTAGATTTTTTTTAATTTCGTTACACACTGTATTTTCCACTCTCAAAACCGGTACGGGGTAATTTTTGAACTCCTTGTGAGCATTTTTAAATTTAAATTATACATCTAAGATAAAGGCCGCGCTATCACTTACAGGACACCCTGTATAGTAGAATGATACATTATGTAAGTGAGGGAAAAAACTTCGCGAGAGGTGAAAAGAGGAAAGAAAACACAGAGAACCTGTTGGAATTTATTCCACTGAAGTTTTGACGTAATGTGTGTAACGCCGGTGATCGTAAAGAGCTGTCCTAACAGTTGTGTCTATATTACAGGCGATTTGTCTGAAGTCTGCCATAGTGCCCAGACTTCAGACATCTACTATTGGCCTGTCATTTGCAAAATCAGATATTGCTCACCACTGTCATCTCCAAATTTGCACAATTCTTCGCACAATAATTGTCAGCTTTTACCATTTTTGACTGACGTTGCATTTGCACATGCTTCGTTTAAAAAAAATGTTTACAAATACTTTACATTAAAATTTTTGTATAACATGAACATTTTTGGAAACTAAAAGGTCTAATGAGTGTGTCATATTTTTATATTTGTTATTCAAAATATGTTAAAATATATGTTATTATCATGTTTAAAAAAAATTGTGCAATTTGGTCACAAATTGTAAGAGCGGTCAAAAGTGGGTTAAGAATAATTTTCATTGGCTTGCTGTTACAGGAATTCCCCTGATATCCATCTCAACATGCCTGAGAGTTCTCTTGCCATATTTTGCTTCCGAGATCGATGGATTAGAATTGATAAAAGGTTAGTAATCTTTTTCATCAAAATTATCATTTCGTGTTGTCATTGATCAAATTATCTAAATCACGGGTTCTTAACCTATTTCAACCGTGACCCAAAATCAACATTAGCTTCGCGACCCATGGGCCTGTTTGTTTTTCGAATTTAGTGAAAGCAGTAACGCAATAAGTGCACTTATAACAGGACTCATGGAGCCCCTTCACATCCTAGAGAAGGGCTCCTGGACTGGGATCTTTGGATGCCCCCCAAGAAAGATTTTTCACGGGGCCTTTCTATAGTGAATTTGTAGCATGAAAAACAAAAAATGATGGTAATTGTACCAAGCCCGGGGCTGTAGGCCTGTCAGCCCCAGGGCCATCTTAACGCATGGGCCCATCCGGGCACGGCCTGGGGCCTCAAGAGAAGAGGGGCCTCAGAAAAACGATAATAAGTTGAATTTTTCGAGAATTTTCCATGTAGGGCCTCAGAAAAATCACTTGGTCCGGGGGCCCATGATGTTCTTAAGACGGCCCTGGTCAGCCCCCACTCTTGCGGGGGCCATGACAGGACTGTAAGTGGATTAGCATAGCACATCTCGGAAGCCCCTTTGAATAAAGTTTGAGCCGGGACCCTTATCTCATCCACTAATAGCCAGGAGTCCCTGGCTATTAGTGGATCTGAACAACCCATCTCGGAAGTCCTTATGAGCAGAGGCGTAGGAAGTGTTATGCACCTGTGGGTGCTTGGATTGAGTTAAATATGTCAAATTTTGATTTCTCAATGAATTCTAGGGTTGCTCTGACCGATGGTACTGAATACCATTCTGGTGTTACACCCGCAGCTCCGACGCCATTATTTGCCAACCTAGTTTAGATCGCGACTCTTAAGAGCTCCTGATCTAAATGTTGAAACATTATAATGTATTTTTGATTTTGCAGTTCTGACCACACTGGCGTGTGCAGTGGTATGCAGCGTAGCCATTATCGGATGCGTCAAATTAGGCATCGAGGCCCTAGGCTTCCGCTCAGAGGGTGTCACTGCAGGTTCGATAGCAGCTTGGGTGCAAAGTACTTTCTACGGTGGCAGAGTTGATTCTGGTAGCTTGTTCTCGAACATGCAGAGCGTCGGCGCAGTAGGATTGGCACCGAGCACCCAGAGGAAGATCGCTGTAGCGAGTGGAATTGGCTCGGCGGCTTACCTGTTAGGTTCATCAGCGAACGCTTCTACAAACACTGAGGAACAGACGGAGAGAAGGAATTGGAGAAGAGTCAATTCCAATTCAGCAACAACTTCGGCAATATTTCCATTTCACAGTGGAGCAGCTGGAGCACGCGGTAGTGTGTTCCACGACGTGCGGAGAATTGGCGAAGTTAGTGGATTGGATCCAGAAACCTGTACGAAGATCGCTGTAGCGACTGAGTTTGGTTTCGCGTTGGGCAATCTATTGTCCAAACTAATGTCGGACAACAACAATGACGAATGATCCGATGCTGAAAATCTTAGTATGAATGTTGAAAGACATATAACAATCGTGCCTTTTGGAATTACTTATTTTGTAAAACAATTAGATAAATTAAAAATACTGTAATTATTATTTTAAATTCTTTGTGGATTTTTTCTCCCCGTACCCTTTTAGGGTGCCTACACAAGTAACTGCACTTGAGCGTCGGTATGAGAGGTTTGCGCTAGCATCGTGATAGTGCAAGTGGCTTGAGGCGTGAGCGAATGTTGTAATGCATGCTTGTTAAAGCCGCTTCAGTGAGCTGTGCTTCTGAGTGCGTTAATGAAGGATAATTCCAGCATTAATTAAGGATAATTTCAGATTGATGAAAGTGATAATTCCAAAATTAATGAGATATAATTTCAGAACTAATGAAAGAAATAATTTCAGCATTAAAGAAAGTGATAATTCCAAAATTAATGTAAGAAATAATTTCAGCATTAATGCAAGCAACTATTCCAGAAGTAATGAAAGAAATAATAATTAAAAAGGAAATAATTCCAGAATTAATGAAGGAAAATTCCAGAATTAATGAAGGAAAATTCCAGAATTAATGAAGGAAAATTCCAGAATTAATGAAGGAAAATTCCAGAATTAATGAAGGAAAATTCCAGAATTAATGAAGGAAAATTCCAGAATTAATGAAGGAAAATTCCAGAATTAATAAAAGAAATAATTCCAGCATTAACAAGGGAAATAATTTCAATATTAATGAAAGAAACAAATCCAAAATTGATGAAAGAAATTGTTCCAGAAGTAATGAATGTGTGTGAAATAATAATTAATAAAGAAAATGATTCCAGAATTGATGAAATAAATTTCTCAGCATTAACGAAAAGAATTATTCCAGTGTATTAATGAAATAAATAATTTAACCTTTTTTTACATGAGTTCTCTTTTTTTTTTTAGTCTTTAAAACGCAATATTTAGAGACCGAACATTTCGACCGAGATGTACATTTCTATGGGGAAATTGCCAGGCAGGAACTGTGTTTTCACCGAGTCACGTAATTTCCTTGCATTCGATGTCGCTGCCGTCGCGACGGCTGGATGGTGCCCCCAGTAATATAATTATCGTTACGAAACGGGGCTCGATGCCGCTGTTTACTGAGTTTTTAGCCCCGTTTCACTATGAGTGACGTAATGGTTTCATCATTAACTGCGACCAATCACGATGAGCGAAATTTCTATAATGTTGCTAGAAAAGTAGGATTTTTTTTTTTATGCGTTCCCCGCGCGACTTTAGAAATTACACTATATGTTCGCTCTAACTTGGGTCCTGATGTAAATAAACCACTGTACCAATTTTTGATATCACTCCGCATCCTTTATCTCTATTGGTTGTAATTTTACCCGCCCCTTCATTACGTGTTCCGAACACGTGCGTTTTTTTCCTCAAACGCGAGATTGTAAATCATGATTCTAATTTATGAAGAATTTTCCTGGAAATTTTTTTTCACTGTTCTCCAAATTTTTTTGAAATAAAAACTGTTGATATTACTAATTAAAATGGAAACAGGTATATATCTCCCAAAAAAAAAAAATTCGATAAGGTATTCTGTCGTTATCATGGCACACTCCTCAAGAGTTGGGGTGACAGGGCTCCAGCCCGGACACAGCCTGCGGGGGGGGGTCTTGCGGCAGGATGTGGTGCCATGGTCGTTACAAAAGTTTGTGCGAGTTTATTATTTTACGGCAGATAGTGAGAAAAAATCCTCTTTTTTTCTTACTTTTTTTTCTTTAGAATTTTACTATTTTATTTCCGAGCTAATTTACGCCGTATGACTTTCCTGGGCCGGATATGATACCAATTATAACGTGAAACAAATTATGAGCAACTTACCGTTGTGTTGCCGCTTTTTATTTTTCTTGCGGTTCTGTATAATTAAATATTTCATAATAATCCACGGGCTGTAGAAGTTCCAATTTGATGAGAGAGTCATCCGCATTTACTTCAACCTGTTGTTGATATCCTGTTTTTTGTCGACAATTTCGGTTTTTTATCCATGCGTAGGTTGCGAGCCATGACCCCAACATCCAGCAGCAGGAGCCCCTGGACTGGAATCTTTAATGGGTCCCCCAGGCCAGGCTTTCTCACCGGATCTATAGTGTCTGTCATAATGAGGCTAACTGAATCAAAAATGAGCGTTACTCATTCGAACCAGATTTTAAAAACGTTACCTTCACGTCTACGTGATAATCCTGACTTCGGCTCGCCGCCTTCGACGAAACCAATATTACTTCCTCCCAACAAGCTGCTCAAGTGAGAAGTCTTTTGAAATGCGCATATTCACCACGAACGATAAGTGACCCCCCCCCCCCCACCGTTCAGTGTACGTCAAAGCGTGTGGGTGAGAAAAAAAATCTTGTTGGCAGAAACTTTGTTTATAGGAGTCCAGAGCAGCTGCAAAGAAATGCATTTTCAAATGGCTCTGCCAAACAAGATAGACACGGATATTTCATTTATGTCATCAAACGATAAAGAAGAAAACTCTTTTTCTTGCAAGACCTCTTGAAGAAACGTATACAAGTGTATATCAAATCTGTTTGTTAATGGGAATGATAATAATAATATAATGAAACTTCCGTTTAAAAAGGGGACGGTAATGTTTGAGTGAGAAAGGCGTATCCTGTCAACACCCACCCTGAAGACATAGCAGCAAAAATGCTTTGTGTGACCGATCTTTAAAAAATATTTTTTCCCGTCTTCCAGATAACTTTGAAATAATATGGAATAAATATTAAAAAAAAATAAAAATTATGAGGTATTTTATGGTATGAGGGGCAAACGACAAAGGATTATATTTTTGGCTGTGTTGCACAGTAAGGAAAGGTGAAATGTTCTTCAACCAATCATTTTGGGCATCGTACACGTGCTTTTATTTACATCAGGACCCAAGTTAGAACGAACAGAGATTAGGAAAACCCGGCTTTATGCAGGGCTATCGGTTGCGCATCCGAAGAAAATCTTCCATAAGTACGTTGTTTATATTCACAGGTTTGAACGGCTTTGACCACGCTTCAAAATTTCGTTACCATCTAGAAAAATATCCCCATAAAGGTACCCTGGAGCACAGCCAGAGTACCCGGAGTCAGCATTGTACGACGTTGTCGCAAGCACCCCCTATTTTGGTATTGCGATTAGTTTGAATTTCGATGATTCCAGTAGAAAAAAAAAATCGTGTTTGAAGATCCGTATATATATATATACCAGAAGCCAGGGAATGGTCACAGCAGCCAATAGCCCTGCTTAATTCAACCGTAACCGTATACCCGAAGAATATTTTGATTATTTTAATAAGAATTTCGATTATTTCACCCGAAAAATAATTTGATTTTTTTTTTTCGCATCAAACCCGGCAATATGTAATTAAA
This sequence comes from Pholcus phalangioides, assembly GCF_987345545.1. Taxonomy (NCBI): domain Eukaryota; kingdom Metazoa; phylum Arthropoda; class Arachnida; order Araneae; family Pholcidae; genus Pholcus; species Pholcus phalangioides. The sequence goes on along the minus strand of NW_028301622.1, from coordinate 10,891,681 downwards.
ATCCGGAAACCCTGTAAACGTTTAAAAAATCCGACATTGCCGGACCAAATCCGGAGAGTTGTCAGGTCTGAATATAGATAAACATCAGTGTAGTAGCACAAACCATTCAAATTCGGACATTGGGCGGTCTCCAGATCCGAAGAGAGGGGGGGGGGATGAAGAAAAAAAGAAATACAGTGGAGAGAGAAAGAGAGAACCCCGTTTATAGCCCTGAGTCTCCCATAATTTTTATTTAACTTTCGGATTATGCTTAAAAGTTACCTGAATATGAAGAAAACAAAATGATCACGAGATTATGAAATTATATTATTACTGGAAATGAAAGAACGAATTCATATATTGTACTTGTTTCTTACCAGCAGACCAGTTGAAAATGCTTCAAGAATAACAACTGGGAAATGAAACACTAACACAATGGGAAAAAAAACTTGGAAGGCACATGTAGTTATGCGAAGAAGAAGTATGGCCTGTTTATGTAGTATAGTTTCCTTTCGACAAATGTGAATTATTTTGTTTATGGCTCGCTGCGTTTCCGTAGTTCTCAAAAGCTTACAATAAACAAACCATTTTAGAGCCCACTTTAAAGGGGATCATCAGCTTGCTGAATGTTTATGTATCCGTTTACAATCATATTAAAAATTATGGCTGTTCTGGCGATAATATTCGTAAAAATATTCATTTCAGTGACGTCTTTTGCTACCTACAAAAAAAATTGAAATCCTATTGACAGAAATAAAACACAGTAAAAAAATTGACAGTAATAAATTTTACCGAGTTTCGGGGTTCCAGTTGACATGAAAACGCCGTGTAATTGATGTTGCACGTGAATAAAATTAAATATTTTAACATTAATATGTCTAGGAATAAACTGTGACTGAAGCCAAGTGTGTATAATGAGTGAGTAAAAGTCGTACAAATGAGAGTCGTATTAACGAGTGTTCCACTGTAGTGGGGCTTCATGAGTGTTTACTGAACCCCACTATGTGAGTATACAATACTTGAAGAGTAATTCCGTCACTATTGAATCTCAAATGTTTGTAAAAAGACAGTATCTCTTTGTGGTGAAGCTAGCCAATGGTCACTTTCAAGCGGGGCCAGACAGTAGTAACAAACCATAAAAATAATACCAATCAAGACCTGGGGTATCATACGTCAACAAAGCCGCTTGAAAGGTTAAAGACTCTTAATGCAGCTTTGTACGTCAATGCCTTCTTAACACATACTGGGGATGTGAGCGGAGAGGTACGAAATAGCGGCGAAAACAAATGTACTGTTTTGTTCTGCGCCTCACATACTCGGGCAGCGAGACGAGGGGGAGAAAGAGGCAGCTCAAAAGGTACGCGACTCTTTCAAGCCGGTTTGTTTTCATCGCGAGGTAAAATCAGACGCTATTTGGGGATTGGTCAGTTTTCTCCCCCTTTTTTTTCCCCTCACTCTCTTGGAAAAAAAAAAAGAACTTCTGAGGGGGGGGGGGGAATCATCATCATCATCATTACACCCATTTGGTTTGGAGGCAGTGCTTCGGGTGTTTTTCCACTTTTGGCGCTCTCTCTTCTTTTCGATTCCCATTTTTTGTGCTTAACCCAGTCTATCCTATTTTTGCAACAGAACTTCCTTCTGACGAACGAACAGTGCTGCAACTAGGAAGGGAGCGGGAGGGTGTGTGGTTTCCCGGGTGTAGTATCAGAAGGGGCGCAAATTCCATCCCTTAAATTTCATCTTTTTAATTGTCCCTGAATAGTTTTTAATAACAAACGTACTGCCACGGGACATAGGCACCAGAACCTGGCCGGGGGGGGGGGCTATTTCAACCCCCCCAATAAATTTTGTGTTAGGGGGCTGAGAACCCCCTTCCCCAATTAATGAATAAATAATGCGGGGCACTGCACCCTTCTACATACGGGCTCGAGGCTCACCGCGGAACGACTGGCAACTTTCAGCCCTCTCAATGTTTTTCATGCCCACGCCTTTGCCCTGGGCAACAAAATGTAAAGGGTGGCAAATTTTTGTCGGAAACTGGAAAACCACTAAAAAATCATAAGTTATATACCACTATAAATCATTATGCAGTCGCGGAATAATCATTTCTTCCCCACAAAGACATCAAAAATCTTTTACAAAGAAAACTATCTATGTACTGTCTATACCAGCGCAGTGGCGTCGGAGCCGGGGGTGCTGTGGGTGCTCGAGCACCCACGGAAGTTTGTAAAACGGGTCCGAGCACCCACAGAATTGATTCAGAAATCGAAATTTCCTACATGGGACTCAAGACGAGCACCCACAAGTTCGAAACACTTCCGACGCCCCTGTACCAGCGGTTCTCAACCAGTGCTCCGCGTTCACTCGATGAAAGTAAAATGAACCAGTAAATTTTATGCCCGAATGAAAAAAAAAAACGTTGCGTACGGGGCTCCGTGACTCAGAAAAAAGGTTGAGAATTGCTGGTCGACACTAATTTTCTACTCAATACTGAACATGTTCTTAGAATTTCAACGAAAATTTGTAGAGATTTTTCCAGGAACGTCATTTCAACGTTTTCCAGGGAAGGGGGCAGGCAAAGAACATGAACTCAATGTATGTATATCTACTCTATAATATAAAACACAAACTCGAAAAGTGCCTGTTTCTAAGCAACCGAAATTTGTGACGATTCTATGTTACGGAAGTGGGTGACGTTTTTTGAGTGGTGGAAATCTGTTACGGAAATCGGTTACGATTTTGGGTCAAGTATTCATTTAACTCTAGCATATTCGGGACCCATTTGACCCATCGGGACAGAGTTACGTGCATTTACGGAGAGGCTGCCACATCCTACAGCAGGGCGCCTAGACTGGAATAGATGGCGAGCCCTCAGGAGCTCTCTATGGTTAATTTATAGTGTGAAAAATCAAAAAGTGATAAGAATCGTTTCGGCCCCTTTCAGCCCTGCCCTTGTAGGGGGGGCATGACGAGAGGTATAATATACATATAACACCAGTGCTCCCAACACACAGGGTCGTCAACACACCCGGGGGATTGCACGTATATCTTAATGGGGAAGTTAAAAGGTTTGATTTCCAGGGCCCTTGATGGATCTCGTTGTTGTCTTGCTGCTTTAACATTGAAAAATTTGCGATAGTGGAAGCCCAAGATATATCCAGTCTGGGGACCCCATAAAATTTGCGAATTCGGTCACGGGTAACTGAGGGGGGGGGGGCCTGGAATTTATTCGTTGGTAAAATGAATACAAATGAACATTTGCCGTGGCACTCACAGGGGAGATGTATGACAAGCTCCGAGTCAGAGGACCGTTTCATTTTGGGGGGCCTGGATGAATCTCATTTTTTTCTGTTATTTAACATTTTAGAATGTGCAACAGCGAAAGCCCGAGATAAAGCCAATCTGGGGGGCCCACTAAAAGTATGCGAACTGGTGTCCCAGGTAATTGGTTGGGGGCCTTGGACTTTATTCGTTGGTAAAATTAATACAAATGAAAATTTTTCATGGCACTTGCAGCGGGGAATGACCAACAAGCTTCCAAGTCGGGGCCCCATGTTTAGAGGTTTCATTTTGGGGGCCCTGGATGAATCTCATTCTTTTCTGTCGTTTAACATTGTAAAATTTGCAACACATCGATAGCCCGAGATAAATCCAGTCTGGGCCCCGCTAAAATTCAGCGAATTGGAGTCTGGGGACCCCATGGGCATGTTTTCTGGGGGTTCTTGATGAATCACATTTGTTTTATGTTGTTTTATTATTGTAAAATTCGCTTCTTCAGTAAGCTGGTGCTTTCACATGTCCCTTTCCATAACGCTGATGAAGTCGCTGGGACGAAATAAACAAGACATGTTGTGATGAGAAGAGGGGGGGGGGGGGTTGGCCGCCAAAGGCTGCAGGGGCGCAGAGCCCCTAGTATATATATATTTGTATGTATATATACCATTTTTATTGTATTTTCAAAAGCTCCTCTCCCTCGAATGACGGCCCTGGATTTGTCAACACGTTGATGGATTAGCAGGGTTTCTCAAACTGTGCGCGCCAACCTTCGTCAGGGGTGCAGCTTGGCAGTGATCCTGACAAAGGTTTTTCAAAGAAATGCTTTGCTTACAACTGCTCTTCACATAGGCGTACGGCAGAATTTTCTCGGGGAGGGGAGTTCAAATTTTACGTTATGGGGGGGGGGGGGGGGTTAGAACCCCAAATCCCCCCTTTGCGTACGCCAATGTCTCTTCATAAGGGAAATGGGTGGCGCGGGTGGAAAATGTTTGAGATCCCGTTTTTTAGGAAAACGGATAAACACCGTGATGATTGCTCATCGCTTACTAACATTGTCGAAACATGGTTTCTGTTTTTTCTCTTTTATTTTATTGTACTGAATATCTATTATGTCCGTGGATTTGAATTGGAATGTCGTGTGTTATGAAAGAGGCACAAGATTTTTTTCTGATGCAAATAATGAACATCTCACACACAATACATATTTCTGTATTTCTTAAAAAATCGAAACCAGTTGATTGCAGCATCCGTGCGTTCATTGAAATTGGTTATGCACAGAACATGCCGGTTATAATCAGTGCCCTCGTAAGGCATGGGCACACCAGGGCAAGAACCGTGGGACCTCAAGATAAAAAAGGCTTCACAAAAGTGAGATGTGGTTGAGATTTTCGGGAATTTGCCTGGTAGGGCCTCAGAAAAATCCTTTGGCCCTTGGGCCCATGATGCTCTTAAGACGGCCCTGCATACAGGAGGAATCTGTAATTCTGGGATTTCATAAATAATGGATCCACACTGATAATTTGTGATTAACGACCACGTATACATTCAACGCTAATAACAATCATTTTCATAATGATACGCTGGCCATAAAAAAATTACGGTTTCATCATCTCATTAACGGTGATATTTTCTTTTGAAAGTATCGAAATTAGCTTCTGCGGATTGTAGGCATGTAGTGTCTAACTAATTGTATTGTCTCTCTATCTTGATTGAAGTATAATTATTTCAATCTTTATACATATTGTGCAATAATATTCGAAACAACGGTTTGATACAAGAAGTCATTAAAAACATACATAAACAGGACTTGTGGTCTTTTGAGGATTAATGCGTTTATTGCAGCGCTTCTCAACCTTTTTTGACCCACGGAGCCCTTTTCCGGTGTGTAATTTCTATGGCGGAGCCCCAGACGCCTATTTTTTTTATTTATTCAGAAAAGTTTCTGAGTTATTTTAATTATTCAAAAATATTAATTATTTTTTTCAAATTTACTGTTTTTTTTTATTTATTTTCCTCGAGTGGCCACGGAACCCCTGGGAGTTTACACGGAGCCCTAAGGGATCTTCGGGGCACTGGTTGAGAACCGCTGGTTTATCGGAATCCTCCAATATTGCCAAACTGATTGATTTGGCATGAACAGGCTGGTAGGGTTACTAGTTGGCGAGATGTCACTTTTCCCGCTCAAAGGCTTTTCTTCTTTACCCTTCAGAACGCCTGCGGTCATTTTCGCTCTTCTGTGCCTCCTCAGTATGTTAGGGGACATCGATGCTGATCTCGATGTATTTCTCGACTCTCCAGTATGTGTTCGGCCTAGGAGATTTGCGGGTCGGTTTACACACGTTAAGTGATTAAGTAGTAACTAAATTTTCCAAGTTGCCAAGTACTTTTTAATGTATGCAGACGATAAGGGCCGTTGACACGGAAGGAAAAAAACTCACAAACAATATCACAATCAAAAATCCGTTTAGTTTCAAAAATCGAAATTCGGCCAAAAGCCAAAGCGTTAGTTAATTATAATGTTGCGATTATTTCACAAATAGTTGTTCCATTATCGTCGTCGGGCCAATACAGCTGACCCAGCTCCACAGACCATACCGATCTTAGCACATGTGGCTGTTGCTAATCCGGTAGCCCCAACGCTCTGCAAGACGGCGAAAACGCTACCAGAAGCGACGGCACCACCATAGACGGCACTCTGTATTCCCGCAGCGATCGAACCTGCAGTTACTCCAGCTGCACCGAATCCTAGCGCTGCAACTCCCAAGGTAGTCCCTCCGATAATAAGTGCAGTGCTTCCGGCTGTATACGCCACCGCTTTCAAAACTGAAAATAAAATTGTAACAATCGTAATAAATCTTTTTATGCATTGATAATTCGATTGATCATCGATTTGATTAGAAAAACGATACGAAAAGAATATCCCGTATCATGTAGGGGTTTCGATGATAATTATTCCACGATTTCTGCGGTGGAAATTTCGATCAAAAAATACATACTTTTTTTCTTTAACGGACCCATTTTAATCAGCGAAGAAAGGTTATGAGCGGATATTCTTCAAATATAAACTGTAGGCCAACACCACTCGAGGGATTGCAGTAAATATTCCTGCAAATTAAAGTAAAATATAGTTAAAAATGGAATGAGATTGACGTGATATGGTCTTGATATCTCTGTTCAATATCAGGGTTTTTAAGTGCCCTAGTTAGGAATTGTACGTACAAACCTATTGACATTTGCAATTTAATTTCATCTCCAAAAGGCTCATTGATGTTGTTGTTGCCACAAGACCAAAGACCAATCTCAATGCGCCTTAAGATGCCATACACCATTTGGAACTCGCTGCTCTGGGATTGTATTTTTCATTTAGTACACTCTTTCACATAGAATGATTTAACCCGTCCAGTGTTACTGACGTTGCCCGAGTGGCGTATATGGTGATAAGATGCTCGTCTTCCACTGTGAACGTTACCATTAAGGTCCATGGGTTCGAATCCGGGCATAGAACGTCAGTTCATTACCTACAGGGCCGCAACTAGATACTTGGTCAGCCGGGGCAAGCACGCTTTTTGGCGCCCCCTCATCATGTTGAAGGAGAAGTTGAAGAGTGAAATTTGCTCCCCCTCTAGTCCGGCACACGGGGCACCAGACCCGGCTGCACCACCCTAGTTGCGGCCCTGATTGCCTACCGAGCCTGGGGCGACCATCGATGGATTTAACCTTCATATCCCACCCAACTCCACTGGTTGGAAATTGCCGTATGGCGATATATGAACGGAGTTGGTGTACGGTAACGTAGGTTACTGACGGAATATTACGTCGGAAATTCTACGGAAGAAATACAAACACCATTTGTTTGTTTGTGTGTGTGTGTCTTTTGGGGTTTTTTTTGCTTGCCAAGTATTTACGCCAATTTGAGATAAGAGTAGATAAAAATACGTTTTTCACTCGAAATCTTCTTTTTTTTCCTATTCTTGTCTTTGCTTGAAGGATCGCACATAAGAAAAATTTCGCAGTGAGAGGATTTAAAACTGACTAGAGTGTGTGCGTTATCAAATTAGAAATGATATCATGTACAATATGCAAATGCGTGAAGTTATTGGAAATAATGTGGGGGCGGGATCAAAAATATTATGGGGCGGGGCTAAACCAAATATTTTTTATGTATCAGGTATTATCGAGATCGTGGCAAATATTGAGTGGGCTCCAGCTTATAGACCGGATACAAGTCCGAGCTTACGATAATATGCGGTATTATATAGTTCTGAAAGGATGACGTCACTCCCCGCTATCCATACAAAGGTTTATAACAACTGGCTGTTGCGAAAATGAATTTCTGGAAGTAGAGAAAAAATTCAACTTCCTTTGCGGGGAATCGAACCTACGCCCTAGACCACTAGACTACAAAGGAAACGAATCTTTCAATCTTTCGTTGGAGCTCGTATATACTGAAAGGGACCGTTGGCAGCGTCGGCAGTTGTGAGCTTGGCCTGAGTTAGGTCCGGGCGTCCATGTTCGGCCCCTTTCAGGGTACACGAGCTCCAAGGAAAGAGTGAGACATTCGTTGCCTTTGTAGTCTAGTGATCTAGGGCGTGGGTTCGATTCCCCGCAAAAAGGCAGGTGAATTTTCTCTCTTTCCAAAAAATTCATCTTTGCAAGAGCCAGTTGTCAAAAACCGTTCGCTAGCAATTTATTTGGCATCGTATATATTTTTTTTTATTTGCTGATTATACACTGGTGAAATAAATTAAGAGAATTTGCATATTTTATCGAATTTCATGAAAAGAACTGAACTGACTGTAAAAACACTGCTTCTAGACGAAAATGCAAATCTTGTACGTCAAATACGTAAGCGTACACGTGTGTGTAGGCGGAGCCAGTAGAGAAACAGGCTTTATAAGCGCGCGTAAGTTAAGACGCATTTCGTTCGCTAGCACACCTCGGCGAATTTCTTGGTGTTATTTTGCAGCAATCGGTTAATTTCAAATTGTAACAGTAAAAATGAGTAACCACCAACGTTTAGATGATGGAATGAAGTGGGGAGGCTAGAAGCAGGCCAATCTCAAGTCCAGATTTGTAAAGAGCTCTCTTTAACGCCCAGTGTCGTGTGTAACTTATGGAAACAGTTCCATCGAGAGAAAGCCTGGGCAAGGTCGTCCAACAGCCACGACGGCCAGAGAAGATCGCCATTTGTCGATTATAGCGAGGCGTAACAGGAGTGACTGTTTCCAAAAGACTTCATGAGAGAGAGTTGTTTGCAAGACCTGCTGTTTGCCTCCCGCTCACTTCTACGGACAGGAGAATCCGTTTATCATGGTGCAGAGAGCATAGAGATTGGAGTATGGATCAATGGGCGACCGTTCTCTTCACTGATGAGTCCCGGTTCAGCCTAAGCACCGATTCTCGCCGTACGTTCATATGGAGAGAACCAGGGACCCGCTACCTACCCTCCAATGTCCGCGAAATCGACCATTATGGAGGTTTAATGGTCTGGGCAGGCATCATGTTGGATGGCCACACAACTCTCCATGTCTTTGAAAGAGGCACTGTGACTGGTGTGAGGTATAGGGATGAGGTCTTGGAGCCCTATGTTCGCCTTTTCAGGGGTGCAGTTGGCCCTGAGTTCATTTTAATGGACGATAACGCGAGGCCACATAGAGCTCTTCTGCTCGACGATTTTCTAGTGAGTGAGAATATTCGCCGGATGGATTGGCCAGCCAGATCTCCAGACCTTAACGCTATAGATCATGTCTGGGATGCTCTGGGGAGGGCAATTACAACTCGCAACCCCCTCCGGGAACCATCCAGGGAATAAAAACAGCGTTGCTGAATGAGTGGGACCAATTGCCACAGGAAATGATAAACTGCCTTATTACAAGTATGAAATCACGCTGCGAGACCTGTATATCTGTATACCTGTATAAGAGGGGACCATACCCCCCTATTAACCCATCTATTAACCCATTTTTTTGTTTATTCTGCAACCGCTGTTTCATACCTTCCGACTCCAGCGAGTGTTAGGCACGATCATGCGTGTGTATTACAATTATTGACTGGTTATTTGTTTTGTATAGTATCAATGTATGTACATATCATTGTACCCCCCCTCCCCAATCGGGAATTGCTGCTTTAGAGCCCTTAGAAACTACCTGTACTGGTAAGTGGATTACTTTACAGTAACTTCAGATCCCCTTTAGCAGAGCCGCAACCGCGGGACAGCAAGGTGTTTTAGTGCCCCGGGCGCTGAAACAAGAAGGGTGATGAATTTACACTCTTCCCTTGGAAACTACGTGAGGGGGGGAGCAAAATTGATGCTGGCCCAGGGCAATAGAGTGGCAAATCTTCGTTGCGGCTCAGCCCTTAGGTTAAGAGCCCCCTACCCCCGTATGCCTCAACTGGTTGAAATAATAAGCAAATACAAGCTCCTTGAACTGGGGGGGGGGGAGGCCGAATGCTCACCCCCGCCCTCTCACCTATGGCAATGATACAATTTTCTTTCATTGAACGGGAGGTGATAGCCCCTAGCGCCACCTCTGTACCTGTTTATGATTGGTATGTAAATGAAGAGATTTTTTTAACCACCTGCCGTGGCAGGGGGGTACGCAGGATCGAAGAGTTCGGGGGGTTTACAAAAGTTTCTTCCAGAGAAATTTTGAGAATCTTCAAGAAACATTCAAATTAAAAGATATACAGAAAGCTGGATGTTGTAAAGATGATTATTTTCTGAGATGTTGATTTAAGCAAGGAAAAATCTCATTTCTGCCTCTACCGGGCGTCGAACACTGGCCCCTCGTGTGCCAGATGCGTGCTCTCACCACTAAGCTACAAAGGACACAGATTTTCTTTCATTGGAGCGTATATATTACGAACGGGACCGTGCAATGGACGGTGAGGATCAGCTAATAGGTCATAGACAAGCCACCAGATGGCTATATATATATATAAAACATGATGTCGCGCCCTCCACTTGTTAATGCAAGATATTATGTCATAAAAGAAATTGATTACAATGGCACACACATGAAAGATATTCCGGTATTGCAATGCTTTTACGAAAATATATTTAAAAAAAATTAAATTTTTGGTTGACTTTGGTTGCAATTCTTCTTAACCCTTTAATTGGCAAGTATTGAAATATCCATAGAAGAAAAAGTTTTGAGGGATTATACAGGGTGTCCTATAAGTGCTAGCAAGGCCTTTATATCATCAACCGTCAGTCGTAGAGGTGGGATTCCAATTTAAACAATGCTCAACAGGCGTTCAAAAATTACCCTATACCAGTTTTGAGAGTGAAAATGCAGTGCGTAACAAAATAAAAAAATCTGAATTTTTATAATGCCATAAAGACAACGCAGGCGGTTAGGTTTACCAGGTATCAGTTACGTACAGAACATACACTTTCGGCATAGTTGCATATCTGAAAGCAGATAAACTGGTAGTAAATTGTCCAATCATGATAGATTGGTGTTTTGCCGTGTTTAAAAGAAGGACCGATTGCACCACTATATTTTATTCTGTTAAATGTGTTAGAAGTTCCAGCACTAAATCGATGTTAAAGCAAAATTTTAATTCAGCTTCAGGAACAATCGACGAGATTGCAGTGTCTAAACTTCTGCTCTATGACAAGCATTTTTCATAGGCTTTTTTCATGGATCAATAAAAAAATATTGCTCCATCTGGTAATTTTTCCCGAAATCTTACATTAATGTGAAAGTATGTAGGCCTATGTATGTTAATCCTTTATACAAATATACAATTTTAGACCGATCGTCGCCACAAATTTTGCATATACATATACCAAACATGACCGGGATTGAATGATAGGCTACTTTAAAAGTTCGTCAGAGCTGGGCAAAAAACATTGCAAAAAACATTTTGCCCATTTCGGGCATCGAAATGGCAAAAAACTTCCGGGCAGCAATGGTTCGTGGGCCTCAACAATCACTTCCGGAATGTTTACTTAGGTTACCGTGGTTCTCAAACAATACGTTTCAGACATGTATATGCCTTCACAATGGTTTGGCACTTCTTTAATACTGCCAGTATAACAGTTTATTCCTTTATAATGGTTTGTCACTTTTTCAATTCTCCCAATAATTGAAGAAAAACCAGAGAAGCTCCAGGTATTTTTGCTAGTTTTCAATAAACGTTTGCAAAGTAGTTTCCTCAAATATTTCTTAAAAGAAAGAAACTAAAAGCAGTATCTTTTAAACATTTAAAACGGCTATAAAATATAAATTTCTATAAATATATATAATAAAAAAATATATATTATATATCTATAATATAGAAAAATGTACATTATGAAAATTTAATTTTCGTCGAAACACACATATATATATATATATATATATATATATATATATATATATATATAAAATCCAGCGCGATTCTAGAACGACCTAAGAAACAGCTAATGTGCACGAGAAAGGCGTGATTTTCATTTGAATCAGTTGAGAGAATTTTAAGTATAAAATGGTAAATTGATGAATTTTTTATATATATTTTCAGCTTAATAGGATAAAAAGCAATAACTGAAATATTTTCGTGCTTTTTAGGTCACACAGTAAATGCTTGCATATCTTCAAAATTTTTAGGTCATGTAAATCCGAGCCGTAATAATTATAAAAAATTAAGATAGACGGTACTAAGTATAATAATAATAATTTTAAAATGAAAAAATTGCATTTTTGTTCCGATAATGGCGATGTACGTGTCTTGTTTTCGCGCGTGAAAAAAAGTGTTTTATATTATTTTGCATTATCTGAAAACAGTAAGTTTTTTGTAATTGAAATGTCAAAAGCAATGGCTGATAAATAATGAAAAATTATTGACAATATAAATTTTCCGTGAAATATCAAAAATATACCTACTTTGATGGTCGGAATATAGATGAATATAATTTGAACTTAATACTGTATTACAGGAAGGTTTCAGTTCGCGGACTGACGTTTCTTCGCGTTTGGTTATGGATTGGCATTTATTTGGCGGGATAATATTTCATTTGGCTGAAACGAGTCAAGTTTATTTAGCGAAAATTGTATCTTACTATCGATCGTAATACAAGCTCGATCTATCTTTTACGTAATACGAAAAACACACCTGAGACGGAACAGTCAACAGAGTTCCAGCTGTTGCGTAAGGGTTGCCATGTTTGAGAAAAGGGAAAATTCCCTTCCTTTGTTAAAAGTTCATCTGCGTTTATTCAGAAAAAGAGGTAAAAAAAAGCGGAGGACGTTCTTTTGTGGTGACGTAACAGCGATGTCACCATCTGAAACTCCTCCCAGTATTAAGACGCGGGGAGGAATGTTCAACCTTTTAGACACGGGGACGGGGCCGCCCTTACCAGACGCGGGGCCCGGTGTGAAAATGGGGTTGTGGGGGTGGGGAATCGAAAATTCTGAAAATGAAAGTCGTGAAAATTCTGAATAAACAATCAAATCTCGATAAGTCGAACGCGCAGCGGCCGACGAAAAACTTATCGTTAGTTCGATTTATTACAGGAAATTCCAATTTCAGATTGGGGAAAAAGAAAGATGTTTTAAAATAACTAATAATAAATAACTCATAGTAATTTTATGAATATCGTGTTAGGACAACATGTCAAACTACCAGAGATGAACAAATTCGGAAAGGAAAGAGTTTTTCTAATTCAATCATATTTAATTAATATTTAGAACTAAATTTGACGTACATACCATATTATGGAAAAGGACGCATACATGATATCCATACAAACATAGGCGGAGATAGACTTGGCAGTCTGGAGGGGGGGGGGGAACACGGTCAGTGTTGCTGGGGGAGGCAAGATGATGATGTGATGTCAATTTATATATGCACATATATATCAGACTAGTCGACTTCACCTTTGACGCTGGGGGACGCTGCCCCCCCCCCGTATCTCTGAACATGCATACAAATGAAACGACACATTATTAATTGTACACATTATTAATTTCTACACTATTTTCTGCCAACAAATGTTAATGATTTTTGACTGTCCCTTTTTTTTCGTCCTTCTTACATGAGAAAGGCCGGCATTACATTATAAAAGTTTTCGAAAAGTTCTTTTATAAAACTTGAAAAATGCAACCAATAAGATCATCGGTTGCATTTGCTCGAATGTAACCAATATGCTTATTGGTTGGATTTTTTAAGTTTTATAAAAGAGCTATTATCAAACTTTTATAGTGTAACCCCGGCCAAAGTCATGAATTTTTTGCAAGCAAACAAATGAATCCGCTGGATGAATCTGCTAAATTCCGTTGATAAATGCTGAATTCTAGTTCTAAATGCTCAATTCTGTTGCTAAATTCTATTTCTAAATGTCTTTTTTTTTTAATTTATTTCGTTTCCGAAAACTTCGACTTAGAGGAAGAAAATTTCGAGTTAAGAGAAAATTTTAACATTAAAATACAGAAAAAGTTCTGGGGCTAAGTGAAAACTTCGACTTAAACATACATTCGAGTTATCGGAGTTCGACTTATCACGAATTGAGTGTATGAACGAAATAGTTTCTGAATTCCATGAAAGTTTAATTCTAATTGCGAATTTTCATTCACTTCTGGAATTCTAAAAATTTATAATTTATTAAAGAAATAATTCCACAATTGTTTCTTTCTAAATGAATTTCAGAATAGATGCAGATTTCCAGAATTTATGAAAGAAATCATTGTTACAATAGATGCGCCCGCCCCCAAAACGCGGAACCGCACCTTTCGCACACCCCTTAAGGTGGCTCTGGACGAGGAGGGGGACAAAATGAAACTTCCCTCGAAGCCTACGGGACATAACGCTTACAGGACCGAAGCCTACGGACATTTTTTTTCACTACCTCCTATATATAGGATGTATCTAGGAGATAGTGACACATAACTCATGCAATTTAGTAGTATCTGAATAGAAGGGGGCAACGGGACCCCGAGTTCAACAGGAGCAAAGTTAATTATTAACTAATTATTATAAAACATTTATTAATTCTAAAATTAATTTGTTATCGCAGGGAGTCCCCCCTCGAGGGGTTAGCGCACCAACCTCTCGATGAGTATAAAAAACAAGCCTGCCGTTCGGAATCAGCAATAAATTGTAGGTTCCGGTCTAATTAGCCCTCGTGTGCAGAAAATGACCGTGGTGCGATGAAAATGATCAAATCAATTCTGAAATTATTTTTCTCATTAATTATCAGTTTCGATCAGTTCTTAAATAATTTTTTTTCACTTTTCAGGATAATGTTTTTGATTAATTATTGATTAAATTAATTAACTATGAGATTAATTTTAGTCTGAAATAATTTTAAATGATTCTTTAATATTGTTTATTTCGGTATTTAATTCTGAAATTATTTTCCTTCTCAACATATCTTGGAACCATTTCTTACAATATAATTATGCAATTACTCTTTTATTGATTGTGCAATAATTTCTATCAGAAATTAATGAATTATTTCTCTTGATTTGTATAATTTATTTTTATCCCTAATTCTGGGATTATTTCTTTCAAAAATTATGAAATTATTTCTTTCATTAATTCAGAGTTTTTATCAATTTGATTCGGTTTAAAATCGTTTTTTCAATTTTTTAAACCATTTTCTGAAAATAATCAGTGGGCTACGACAAAAAGCTATAAAGGCCAAATATATCCCGTGGGCCATGCATTGAAGACCCCCCCCCCCTCTCCCACTCCTGTCGTAGAGGATATGTTCCTGCCACGAAGATGGGCTGGAAGATATCACGGCAACGGGATAAGTCCAGTGGCAAAGTTCTGGCGTTGTTGCAGAGGACTTTATCGTTATATCGAGTATCGTTGTAGCGAGGTTTCATGGTACAGTACATGTAACAACTATAATTCGAATACTCTGCACTATGAACTTGATAAACTGGCGGATGCTTGAAATTTATGCATTCACCTACAACCAAATAAAGAGACCAAAAGAGTGATGTATAGAGTTTGCAAGCACGTGAGTGAGCAAAAGAGTGACTTAAAGCGTGTGAGTGACCTAGAGTGTGTATAAGCATGTGAGGGGTGACCTAGAGTGTGTGTAAGCATGTGAATGACCAAAAGAGTGACATAGAGAGTGTGAAAGCATGTAAATGAACAAAAAAGTGACCTAGAGCATGTATATAACCTTGTAAATGATCAAAAGAGTGACCTACAGAGCAATAAACCATGAGCGACCAAAAGAGTGAACTACAGCGTGTGCAAGCATGTGAGTCACCAGAAGTGTGGAAGCATGTGAGGGACCAGAACAGTGTGCAATCACGGAAATGACTAAAGAAGTGACTTAGTGTGTATGAGCATGGGAGTGACCATAAGAATGACTTAGAGACACAGATGTACTTGCAGGAGTGGGGGGAAGGAGACCAAGTGTTTGTGGAAACAGTAGCTAAGAAATTCTAACAATTTCATTTCTCTGAGGAGACCTGGTGAAATATTTAAAATCCCTTTACATAGAAAAGAGATATTTTAAAAACACTTCGTCTCTATTTAGCTCCCAAAATTTATAATGCCTTTGCCATTCGAATTAACAAATATAACTTCGTATCCTAAATTTAAAAAGGAATTATTTACTTACGTTACTGCTATCACTAACATTGAAGATTATTTTCAAATGTATATCACGGGACTATGCGAAAATACGGTACTTGAATTAAAATTGCCGCTTTATGTTTATGACTATTATTAGCATGTACATTATATATGACTGTTAAAATTGTTTTGACTATGATCATTAATTTCGTTGATTGGTTGTCAGTACGGGCATAATTACCCCTTGACAACTCATATATATCGATTTACTTGCATATGTTTAGATGCATCATATTTTACATCATATTGTATTGTGTTTTTGAGTGAATTTGATTGAATAAAGTTTGGTTCCTAAAAAAAAAAAAAAAATTAGACTAGAATGGGAGAAAAGCCGTATAAAATACGTATATAGCCCATAGGTGGCAAAACCATAAATGCGCCTCTGTCTGTGGTGGCCTTTAAGCAACTGTCACGGCTCCCCCACTTTCATTGGATTTTATGCCATTAATTTAAAATATCTCTGTAACGATGTGTGTGTGTGTGTGTGTGTGTGTGTGTGGGTGGGGGAGGGGAGCACATCTGCCCAGATTAAAAAACACTGTAAAAATTAAATATAAAGTGTATTAAATGACAAACACTGCACGCAGCATCATATGATCACTTCAGGACAGTATATATCAATGAAAGCTCAGAAACAAGTACAATGACCATACGTCCCGTTCGAACTGATGAAAAACGGGACAAGAAAATTTGCCAAAATTATATGTCTATATTTTTATACAAATCATTTTTACTCTCAAATTTCTCCTCTTTTTCTCTAGCCACATGGTATGATATATGGATATATGTCATACCATGGGATATATACCATACGGAATGGATCCATATATCATAAAAAATGGATTTGACGCCTACCGGATAATTTTACATCATGACATCGAAATTTTGATAAGAATCTCCGGCCACTTCGCGAATCGGCCGGGTAATTCCCGAATCATTTCTGAAAATTGGACTTTGGCCAAAACTTTCGGAAAATTCATGAATTGGCCGCACTTCGGGCTTCGGCAATATATATATATATAATTCAGCCATTGTGTGAGGAGTTAATATGGAACCTATCTAATGGAAATACCGAATCGCATTAAAATTTATTTTTAATATACGATAGATTCCAAAGATCCCTTGGGAAAATCTTTCGGTCGAGTAACTGTAAATCCGGTAAACTGAGAGAAACTGACCAAAAACTAACCTGAAGTAAGTATATGCGTCCCCAGAATTTTCTCGGGGGGGGGGGGTGGTACGTTTTTTCCTGCAAAATAACACTATAATCTCGGCTTGGGGGGTGGGAGTTAGAACCCTCCCCGCCCCCCTTGCGTACGCCAATGGAAGGAAGGCATCTTTTTTTTCATTCCGTGGAACTGTCTTGTAACCATCGAGAGTTTAAACCTCTGAGGCAAAAAACCCCAATTTGTAATTGCATTTTGACACAGAGCTTAGTGGTTTACGCAGAGCCGCAACTAGATGCTTTCTTTCAAACCGAGCACAACTCAGGTCTGTTGCCATGGGCAATTTATTACCTAATGAGTTTTGCCGGAAGAGTAAGTGTGCGTACCTAACAGTCTGAGTGCGTATCTAGTGTTGTGTCTGATTTCGCAGTGCTGCCATCTGCCGCTGTGGTGGTCGATTGGTCCTAGTGACAGACTCGCATCGCGAGAAGAGCAATAGGCCTACAATGGTAAAATATTGAAACATTACACCACTCATAGTTCGAAAAATATGTGGTAGATGGCAGCACTACCACTATAACATGCCTTACACAGAAACAAGTTTCACGTTAGGTTCACAACACGGACACGCACATTTGACCATGCACCAATTCGTTAGAAATTCCGTAGAAGAATATGGACGAGGTATATGTGTGGTTTAGCAGTAGTGCGGCCAAATATAAGTCAGAGGTGACGTGAGTGATATGTAATGCTTGAATATTGGTACCGTTTGTTAGCCTGTTGCTCGTGGTGGCGAGACTTTTAACGGGGAGATCGGCTCGCATTCACGCCTCGAAATTGGGAGCCACTGAAAACCAAATTCAGCGATCACCGCTGTGGTGCCAGTGGGGTTCGAACCTAGGACCTCGCGATGCGAGTCCGTCACTATGACCACTCGTCACCGTAGCGGCTGCAACTAGATGCCGGCCAACTGGAACAAGCACGCATTTTGGCACTCCCTTGTAATGTTGAAGGAGAGGTTAAAGCAGTGTTTCTCAAAGTGTGACGTGGCTCCAAGGGGAGTCGTCAACCTTTGTCAGGGGCATCGCAGCGACTTGGAGATATTCATTTGTGAGGCTATTTATGCTTTGAAATGGTTGCTTTATATGAGAAAATATCTATCAAGCTATATATATATAGACTATATTCTGGGGAGCCACAGATGAGCAATGAACTAAGCAAAGGAGCCGCGAGTGACAAATTTTTGAGACATCTCCTCTAAGATCCAAAGGCGGCTCAAATTTCACCCAGTGGTTCTCAAACTTTTGTCACCTACGGCTCCCTTACTTAGTTTATGCGTCATCTGTGGCTCCCCAGAATAACTTGGTAGATATTTTCTCATAAAATTGTCTTAGAGGAGATTAGTTACGCGAGCCTCGCACTTATGGGGAGAAAAATTATTTCATCAATTCTGAATTTTTCATCCGTTCTCGAATTTCGTAATTTCACACAACTATGGTCCAAACGCTCACTAAAACATCGATAATCCAGATGCTAACAACATCTAATGGACTATTTAATTACTAAAGCAAAAAGACCATGGATAGTGTAATATGGCGATGTAGTTAGAACGCCCTCCTTACTTACCGATACTTTCCAGCGAATCAGCTATTAATTGGGCGTTGTTTTTCACGTTATCTTGTCCAGCTGCAAACTTTCTCGGCTGCAAGTTACAAATACATACAAATACAACGCCACAACAGGCAAAATGCCCAACGAGGTGGCTGAGAAAAAGATGTCCATAAGAATATGGATGTCATATATTTCAAAAATACAGCAACCCAATTAAAAATGCAATTAATAAAAATTATAAACAATATATACACATGATAAAATATTGTACAACGCCCATAAAGAATACTTATGGTTGTCTTATTCTAAGAATGGATAGCTTCTCGATTTACCTCAACATGTTTATCGTATTTCTTTTTAAACGTGCCAATTGTGTTACAATTTACTACCTCCGGGGGTAAGCTATTCCATTTATTAACAACCCTATTAGAGAAAAATTCCTTGCGACACCATAACCTTGCATTGTCCCTCAACAATCGATACTGGTGTCCCCTTGTACGTAAAAGCAGTCGATTGGCGGTGTACTAAAAGTTCATGGTCCATCTTATCCATCCCATTGAAAATCTGGAACACTTCGATCATATCTCCTCGACACCTGCGTTCATCCAATGTAAACATATTCAAAAAATGAAGTCTCTCTTCATAACTCAAGCCCCGTGTGCCAATAAGGACACGCGTAGCTCTTCTCTGCACCCCTTCAACCAAGTCTATGTCCCTCTGTAGGTATGGTCTCCAAAACCTTACTGCATTGCATACTCCAGTCCCGGACGAACTAAGTCTCGAAAAAGCGGAAGAATTACTTTAGGAGAACGCGAAGAGACCTTTTTGAAAATAAAACCAAGCATTCTATTCGATTTTTCGACCACCGCTGAACAATGTTCAGAAAACCTAAGCCGCTCGTCAATGAGAATTCCCAAATCGGTGACCCTAGTTGCATCCGGTATAGTGACACCATTCAACTTGGCGATGCAGGATCGACATTTCGTCCAAAAAAATGTTATATTCAAGTCTATTTTTACAGATTTTCTTGGTGATAAACCTGCGGGAACCATCGACTCTACTCTACTGTACACTTCTGGGAGGAAAAAATACTCGTCATGCCGTCTCTGGGTTTTTCTCCGCCATCTCCTCCCGATACAAGAGCCGTATGACGTCACCATTCGATTCGGAACGTAGCCGCCAAACCACCCCTCCCCAAGAGTGGTCTCGTCTCGCAGCCGTCTCTGGGTTTTTCTCCGCCATCTCCTCCCGATACAAGAGCCGTATGACGTCACCATTCGATTCGGAACGTAGCCGCCAAACCACCCCTCCCCAAGAGTGGTCTCGTCTCGCAGCCGTCTCTGGGTTTTTCTCCGCCATCTCCTCCCGATACAAGAGCCGTATGACGTCACCATTCGATTCGGAACGTAGCCGCCAAACCACCCCTCCCCGAGAGTGGTCTCGTCTCGCAACTACTGCTGCCACCTGGATTTCGCTGTCGAAGTGGGCGTTTCACCGCTTGTATTTAAGTGTCGCTACCCATGGACTTTCACGATGCAGGATCGACATTTCGTCAAAAAAAATGTTATATTCAAGTCTATTTTTACAGGTTAGTTCGCTTCACATTTTCATACCAACTTATTTAATCTTTATAAATTTAATATTCTTTGTGTCGATCCTGCATCCGACGTTTAAAATTATTATATACTGTGTGTTTCTATTTTTTGCTCAACCATCAATTTTTTACTTAAAATATATGTGTGCTTTAAAGAAAAACCCTTTTCGCTCCGGTCCTTGTTACCACCATTCGAAATTGTTCCATTCAAAACCTCTTCCCTTTTTCCCTCTTGTCCTTTTTACCCACTTGGCTAGCTTGCTTCTACTGGCGGGAGATATCGAATCCAACCCTGGGCCTAGGGTCAGCCACTCCCCAACACGCTCTCAAAATAGATCAAATCCTTCATCTGAATCTTCGACTCTTTCGGGTAACTCATCCATTCTCCGTAATATTCAAGACACCCAAGTAGCCATTCTTGACAAACTTACCCTCCTCACCCAAAAACAGGACTCATTCAGTCATCAGCTAAGTGATCTATCCCACCGTCTTAGTGCAGTTGAGGAAAAACTTTCCCCAGTAGAGGAACTCCAAAGCCAAGTCTACGACCTCTCCTCTAATCTCTCTGAACTCCAATCCTCCCTTACCAATAAAGTCATCGATCTTGAGGATCGTTCTCGACGGGATAACTTGATTTTCCGAAACATTCCTGAAGAATCTGACTTCGAGTCCTCCTCCACCCTCGAATCCAAAATCATCCAATGCTGTTCTGATCACCTTGACGTAAATATTACACCTAGTGAGATAGACCGCTGTCACAGATTAGGTTCCAAAAAGACCCACGGATCCAGACTTACCATAATAAAATTCAACAAATTTAAAATCAAAAGTGAGATTCTAAAAAATGCCTCGAAACTTAAAAACAGCAACATATCTATCTCAGAAGATTTCTCTCTCGATACACGCAAGCTTCGTGGTCAAATTTGGAGAGCCAGTCAAAATACCGTGACGAAGGCATTAAAGTAAAACTTATCCACAATTTTGCACTCATAAATAATACCAAATATGTCTGGGATCCCGATATTAATGATATCCGCCCCCTCTTCCCCGCTCATGCTGCTTCGAACCTTTCTATGCCCTCCCTCTCCTCCCATATTTCCTCGGTACCCCCTTTAGGCTACTCCCCCCGAGCAACCCTTCCGTCTACACAACCTCCAAATTAAAAAAATGCCTTCCAGTTGGGAACTATTAACACTCGCAGCCTGAAAAACAAAACTGATTTTCTAGAATCATTCTTACTCATCCATAATCCCCATTTTCTTGGTGTTACAGAGTCATGGCTAAATAATACAATCTCTAATTCCGAAATTTTGCCACCCGATTACAATGCTTTTCGAAAGGATAGAAACTCTCGGGGGGGGGCGGGTCTTACTTATTTTCAAAAAATCTATCCCTTTAACTGAAATTCTATTAGATTCCGAACTCGAAATTGTTGGAGCCGAATGGCTTCAACCCAACTGTCCCCCACTTGCCATCTTTTCTGTCTATTTCCCTCCCTCTCCTGATTTCCACCTTTTTGAACAACTGGAAATTATTCTTGAAAAATTTTATAACACACATTCTATTCTTATCTCCGGAGACTGGAATCTTCCCGGCATTGACTGGAAAAATATGGAATCCCTGTCCGGCAATCACGGAATTAATAACAAAGTCCTAGATATCTTCCTTAAATTTAACTTGGTCCAATCCATTTTTGAACCCACAAGAACCACCCTCTACTCCAGCTCTACCTTAGATCTCATTGCTACCTCCAATCGAATTTCAGTCCTTTCCACCTCCATCTTTGAGGGTTGCTCCGACCATAATATCCCAGTCATTAACTTTTCCCTCCGCCACTCTATCCCATCCTACAAACTCGCCCCTAAACGTAATTTCAACAAGGCAAATTATCCACTTATGCAAAATATTTTTCGCTCTCACTTCAATGATTTCTTATCCATATCCTCTTCTAACAATATCCACACCCTCTGGACCTCTTTTAAATGTATTATAGACAAATGCTTAACTACAGTTCCAATTAAAAATGTTTCTCCTAAGTCTTTTTTTAATCCATGGATCACCAGAGATATTATTCATTTAAAGAGGAAAATCCGCCGAATCGCCTTCAAATATAAAACTAACAAATCCAATTCACTCAAATCCATAATTTCAGCCTCCACCCGAGTCCTCAGAAACCTCATTTCCGTCCAAAAGTCCAGATACCTCTCTCATTCTCTACCCCATTACTTAAAAACCAATCCAACAAAATTCTGGAGTTTCCTTAGACCTAAATCTGTTGGTCCCACTTCCCTGAGAAGTTCAAATAAATATACATTTTCTCCTTCAGAGATGGCTACCGAATTCAATTTAGCTTTCTGCTCGGTTTTCTCAATAGACCCTTCTCCTCCCCAATACTCTTTTTTTGATTCTATCCACAACTCACCCCCTATATCCTTATCCAAACAAGGTATCCTAAAACTTTTGAAAAAACTGAAACCCCATTCTGATGGCCCTGACGACATCCCAAATTCTATTCTTAAATTCTGTGCTGATGAAGTCGCCGACTATCTTTTAATCCTGTTCAATGTTTCACTAAATTCTGCTACCCTCCCGAACGACTGGAAAATCAATAAAATTATTCCTATCCACAAAACGGGTTCACTTTCCAATCCCCTTAACTTCAGGCCAATAGCAATCACTTCCTCCTGCTGTAAAATCTTCGAGCATATTGTAGCAAAAGAAATCCGTATCCACTTAGACTCCATCAGCTTCTTTTTCCCCAACCAACACGGCTTTAGACAATCTCTCTCTACTACCTCTCAACTGGCCCTCTTCATCCACGACCTCTCTGAAGCCATTGATAAAAACCTACAAACTGATATCGTATTCCTAGATTTCTCTAAAGCCTTTGATAAAGTTCCCCACGATAAACTTCTTCTCAAACTCTCCCGCCTTGGCCTTAACGTTCAATTACTTAATTGGGTGGAGGCTTTCCTAAAACACCGTAAACAGTTTGTTCATTTTAATGATCATAACTCGTCATCTGCCTCCGTAAAGTCTGGGACCCCTCAAGGATCGGTCCTCTCCCCGTTACTTTTCCTAATTTATATCAATGACCTTCCTCAATCCCTCAACTGCACCACTAGACTTTTTGCTGATGACTGTGTAATTTACCGTATCATTCACCATCAATCTGATCAAGAACTTCTCCAACATAACCTGGCTTCCATCGCCGACTGGTGTTCCCTATGGCAAATGCCAATGAATATCTCAAAAACGGTTCACATGAAAGTTACCCGTAAACTTCTTCCTCTTGAATACTCCTACTCCATCAATCATTTACCGTTATCCCAAGTTTCACATATCAAATACCTTGGTGTCATTATTTCAGCCGACCTACGTTGGAACAAACACATCGACTACATTTACCAGAAGTGTCTTAACAAACTTTTCTTCCTCCGCCGCAATCTTAAACACTCTACTCGGGATATCAGACTTCTCTGTTACCAAACTTATATATCCCCCGTCCTCTCCTACGCCGCTGAAATCTGGGACCCTTACACCTCCAGTAATATAGACAAACTTGAATCTATTCAAAATAAATCCGCCCGATTTGTTCACGACTGCTGGTCATCTTTCATTTCTGTGTCCGAACTTAAAAATGAACTTCATCTCCTCCCTCTCTCTACTCTTCGTCTCATCTCTCGATTAACATTGCTTTCTCATACCATTGGTGAATGGAGCAAACTCCCAAGCTCTATTGTTGAATCTCCCTCTATCACTAGTTTTTTATCCAACATCAAACAATATCTTTGTCATTCCCAATCGCATCCTCTTGTATAGGCCCAAGGGCCAACAATATTGTATAAATAAATAAATAAATAAATAAATAAATAACTCATAGGAGAACCGTGGGTTGTTCGAACCAAAATGAGCGACCATGCACTTATCAACTATAAACGTCATGCTCCATTCATTTGCCCATGCTGCAATCCTGTTTAAGTTGGTCTGGAGCAACTCCCTATCGCTTTCATTCCCGATTACCCCCATTAGCTTCACATCATCTGCGAATTTGCTAGTAATCCCATCGATACCCTGATCGAGTTTGTCGATAAAAAGTGAAAAAAGTATGGTGCCAAGGACACTTCCTTGAGGAGCTCCTCTTGTGACGTCTGTCCAACCAGAGAATTCCCCGTTCACCATAACTCGTTGCGACCTATCTCTTAACCACGATTCTATCCAATTCAGGAATGCCTTCTGGAAATCAAGGTAAACAACATCTACATTTTTGCCCTTCCCCAAAGCCTTCGTCACGTGATCATAGAAGCAAAGGAGGTTAGTTACACATGATTTCCCTTCCCTGAACCCAAGCTGATTATCCGACAATACATTATTCTCGTCTATCCACTTCACAAACCACCTTTTGATGATAATTTCCAAAATTTTCGAGAGGGAACTTGTCAAACTCACTGGACGATAATTGGACACAGCTTTTCTACTACCCTTCTTAAATATCGTAACAACATTAGCAAGTTTCCAATCCTTTGGGACGATACCCTCATCAACACTACTCCTGTATATCTGTGCGACTGGACCCAACAAATCATTAGCACATTCCCTGAGGACCCTGGGATAGATATAATCTGGTCCTGGTGCTTTGCTTGCACAAGCATTTCTTAGAAGAGTTAGGACCTCCACGTCTTCTACTTGAATATCGTTGAGGGTTTTATTACTCCATGCAACACCCGTGTATCGAATATCATTATCTCCATTAAAAACCGACGCGAAAAAGTCATTGAAAGCACTACACATGCCTACATTGCTCTCTAACCTAGAGCCTCCTATCAAGAGGGGGGCCAACTGTCCCCTTACATCCATTATTGACGTATCGAAAAAATGATTTTGTCTCATAGCCAATGTTATCTGCCAACCTAGATTCAACTTCCTTTTTACTATCTCGCTTTCTTCAACACTCTTCTGTTATCTGTAAACAATGATAGTTCACCTCGTCCACTTTTATACTCTGAATGCTCTTTTCTTTTGAAGATAAAGGTTACGCACGCAACCATAGAGGGTGCGATGTACAAACACGCTTTTTTCGAACAAAGGGTATGACGTCGTGCAAAACAGAGGACAACTTCGAACTAAATTCTTCCCATTGACTTACCACCCCTACTGATTCCAACCGGTCTTTGAAAACTTCCGCTAACCTTCCTCTCAAAACATCAAAGTTAGTTCTTCGAAAACAAGAAACCAGTCTTTTGTTATCAACCTTACCCAAAGAAAAGTTACAGTGAAATCTGACTATACGATGATCACTAGAAGAAAACTCTTCCCCCACCGAAACATGTTCAACAAGATCCTCAGAACTAGTGAGAACTAAATCCAAAATAGCAGTACCCCTAGTGGCTTCTGATACATGCTGATACAAAAAATTGTCGAGCACCAACTTAAGAAAGTCTCTTTCATACTGATCTCTAGATGAAAGGTTCTCCCAATCAATACCTGGGTAATTGAAATCCCCTAGTATGAGAACCCTCTTGCGCTCACACATGTAGGAAATTTCATCATGAAATTTGGCGATGTGGTTTGAATCCCTATTCGGTGGATTGTAACAAACCCCAACAATAAGTTTATGACGTCTTTTGTTCTCAAGTTCAACGCATATGGTTTCAATATCACTTCTCTGCACGTTACACTCTCTAGCCTTCAAACATGATTTCACGTATATCAACACTCCACCCCCTTTCCTATCAGATTTATTTCTCAAAAAAGTATCGTATCCTGAGATGTGTAAGAAAGATTCATCCCCATCGTTTGCCCAAGATTCTGTAATGGCTATGAGATCCAGGCCCTCCACAATTATCATAGTTTCTAAAAAATCTTTCTTATTACCCAAGCTGCTGGCATTTATTAGCACACATTTTAATTTGCCCGGTGATTTAGTGTCAATCGAGAAGCCATCCAAGTCAGAGATGGGTAATTCCCATAGACTAAAGATATAATAGACAGCGCACGCTATTCATAAAACTTGTCGAACGTGAAGAAAAGATGAGCAGTATTGTCGGGCAAATAACAGGTTCTGCGCTATCACATTTGGCTCGTTTTCGCAGAACATAGTGATTTCGTGTTAATGCTAGGATGTTGTTGTAACGAAATTTGACTCGATCAAGTTGATGAAAACTTTCCTTCATTTGTTCAATGAATTTCATGCATTCTTTTGTAAAATATTTAGGGAATGTGGGATTTGAAAAAAAAAATCAATTCTATAATATAAACAAATATTGAGAAACTAAAATTTTTTATTTTCCATAAGGGATAATTCCTAATAATTTAAGACTTTTGAGTTTTTAAATCTTATTATCTTAAATCTTAATCTTAAATCTTATCTCTTATATATACAGCCTATTTCATTTATATTTTTAAATATTCTCTTCTCATTCACTTTGCCACTTTTAATTTCGAAAATTTATTTCAACTAGGGTTTATTAAAACATAAAAATTATCTTCAAAGAACATTAAAATTACTCTAATCATACATTTATTTTGAGTAAATAATTATAATGCATCATATTATGTTATGTAATGTTACACATTCGCACTCATACCATATTCAGTCATGAAAAATTCAAGTAATAAGTAAAAGTTTCATTTTCAACATTCCTGAAAAACCTTTTATAACCTTATCACACAAAAATGTAAACACTTACATAATATTTCAGGAATAAAATGAATTTTTCAAGAAAATTGCAATACCTCATCGTCAGTACTTTTCTAAATTATAAGAAATGAAATTTCGTGTAGCGTATATATGTAATAATTTAGAGTACGTAAATGTATGTTACATGTCACATATGTGTAACCTCTTCGCTCCAGAAGTATACATATGTGAATCTTCATTTTTATTTTAGGCATTAAGTAGTTTTTAGAATGATTCTTTCTTCAAGTTAACATCTGAGGTACACAGTGACTTCAGATCTTAACTCAGACGGTCCTAATAAAGATATTGACTGAAAATTAATTAATCAATTAATTAATTGATTTTCTTGTTTGAGGGTAATTTCACATACAACAAACACAAATTAATCAATAAAAAAATTTATTTTCTGTAATAGTTTTATCTCAGGTGTGAAGAGAGGTAAAAATACTATTTTTAGAGGTAGTTATACATTTTTATGCAAAACTGCCATTGTCTAGAGGGTGCGTTTTCATTACATTCTATTTAAATAAAATATTTGCCATAAATTCCTCATTCTGAAAAGCATATTTTCTTCAAGTTGAGCGAAACTCGAATAAACTCACTAGCTCGCCAAATCTCGCGGAGACGTATATTTCAGTTAAAAGTTAATAAAACTCATTACTTCAATCATTTATTACCAAAAATTCTATTAAAACATTTAATAATGGCTCATGACATTTGAATTTTACCAAAACTTGGAACTTTAATTGAATTAAATCCAAAATGGAATCGTTAAAAAATGGGACTACGGCAGAAATCCATTGAATCGTCAATTTAATATTCCAATTTTTAATTTATAAGAAGGGGAAGAAGCAAAAAAGTATTCCTTTGTGAAAGGGTACTGGTCACCCTTTCCTAAACCGTTCAGAACATCCGAAAGCTGCGCAAGTGTTGACCACTCTAATCAAAAATAAGACAGCACTTGGAGATCGTCATACGAACAGCCATAAGGAAAGCATTGCCGGCGAGATTCCCTGACCAGCCTTTTGACCGGAGTCACGTGATTCCGATCTTTGCTTCACATTGTAACCCCTCGCGCTCATTCTGTATTATTCTAACTCTGTGGCAATTCCCGTCAGTACTGTTGTGATTATCATTAACTAACCCGCATTCCCGACTACGTGGTCTGGGAGTAAAAAACCTGACCTAAGACTATCGTAAACCTCCTAGACCCCCCCCCCCTCTTATTTATCTTATTTTGATGGAAGCCACCTATCGGTAAATGCGGGAAGCTCCAAGAACGTGACCCCAAATGTCCTTCAGGCCTATATTGAATTGGTGGATCCTACTCCTATACCCCCTATTACCCATTGGCGTCACTGGAATCACTGCGACATCTGAACCCCCCTCCCCAGCGGATAATAGTAAATCCCGATACTCTGACAGAGACTCACTAATATTCGATCCTACCTGATTCGTTCCCACCCACAGAATCACCCGCAAGGGCAACTTTCGGCGATGAAAAACGTCTCGAACGTTCCCAATCTTTCCCTCAGGAAGACAACAGCGCTCGAAACCCCGAAGTTACTACAACAAGCTGTTCAGCGATATCGATGTTCTGTATGGCAGGTTATTCAGTATTTACATATGTTTAATAAACATTTTTACTGTTGCGTGCATATAAAATAATTATAAGAGGAAAAATAATAGAAAATTATACTTTGCTCTCAACTATGGTCCAACCATTTTTCTGGACCATAGAGCTGTTATCCGCGGCATCGCTCGCATGGATTTGGTAATCTGAAAATTACTCGTCGATGATTCCCCCATGTAACAATTGAACTCCTCATGACCCCCTTGGGGGGATGAATTTTCAGAAATCCCGTCTTAGAGGGTATCTACTTTGTAAAATATATTATTGACTAAATTTCATATTTATGGCTTCAGCGATTTCGGCTCAGTGATGGCTCCATATAACCTTTGAATCTCCCTCTCTTAGGGGATTGAATTTCGGCTTCAACGGTTTCGGATCGGCTGATTTCGTCCCCACTTACACTATTGAACCCCCCCCATGACTCCCTCACACCATTGAACCCCCCTTATGACTCTCCCCAAACTATTGAACCCCCGTTATGACTCCCCCCGAACTATTGAACCCCATCATCATTAAAACCAATCTCACCACCTCCCCACGTCATCAAAAGTCGGCAAATACGAACCCCCCCCCTCTCGATGCGGAAGTAATACTTGAATAACCCCTTTAGCCTCTTCTTCAATATTACAAGGGGAGGAGGGGGCACCAAGGGCTTGCTCCAGCTAACCAAGCATCCAGTTGAGGCCTTGTAATCGATTTAATCATTATCTATCAACCCAATTATTGTATTTTCATAATCCTCGCGATTACGGATTCTTTTGCTTTAATGACAATCCTTCTCGAATGTTCATGTCATGTTCTCACTCTTTTTCTAACTTGCCTTGATTTTTTGAATAGGGAGGTAGCAATCTCAAAATTTCTGAGTAAATTTAAAAAAAAATGTACAAACATCATTCTAATTTTCCCAATCAAATACTAAATTTCTCATCATTATTTATCCTACCAAAGAAATAATAAATTTATTAAAACTTTAAAATACATGAATAATTATAAAAAAAAACTGCCTTCCTAATTAAAAATCATAATGCTGTATTAAATTTGATATTTTAACAGTTTGAAGTAAATACAGACATGAACATAAGTATACAGGGTGTCCCTAAAATTCGTAAATGGTTTAAAAATTCATAAAAATCGAAGGAATTGGTGCATTTGAATGCGGTTTGTGAAAAATTTATTCCCACGAACGGAAATTTTTTATTTTGGTTCCAAAAAAATAAGTTCGAATTTTTGTCGATAGAGGACGCTGCACAAATATCTGGTAAGAGTGACTGGACCCGAACCTTCCTTCAATCTTTTCTGTGTAAGTTTGTGAAGCTTCTAGTAATTCGTGGCTGAGGTAAAACAACTTCATTAATAGTGCTTTATCCAATGGCCAAGATCACAATTTAAACCTTATGTAAGCACCAGTAACAGGAAAACTCATGAATGAGCCTATTAATCATATACCTAGCATTTTACAGGACTCTGCTCTGCTTACTTCTAGTGATTTGCATACTTGCAGTGATTTGCTTTCGTGAAGCGCCCTTCTATCGACGAAAATTTGAACTGATTCTTTTTTTCTTGTACCGAAAAAAAAATTCCTCCATCACGAGACAAATTTGTTTTGCGCAAAAAAAAATAATCGAATTCAACCAATTCCTTCAATTTTTAAGAATTCTTTAACCATTTGTGGAACACCCTGTATCAGGAGACTCATGTTTTTCTTTCTAGAACCTTCGAATAGACGCGACGCTTGCTCCAGACTTCCACATAAAAACGGAACGCACTGCCTTCTACCGTTAGACGAAGAGCAGTCGACTGCAGAGGAGATACGTTACGTTGAAATCGCGTTAACATTGAATCTCTCGGCGGCATCGATAAGTTTTGACCACCGGTAGCCATGGGTCCACCGGACCTGAACGGGGGTCTTGTTAGCTTTCTGGGTGAGTTTGTTATCCTGTATGCATTTATGAAATGTGTTTAAAAGTTCTGATATTACTCAAAAAAAAGACATAACTTTTATTCCTCAGATGCGATTGTTTTTTTAAAGTAGAGTTTGTTGTGATTCTTGTGAAAAGGTTTGTGGGGGTATATACCAGTCTCTTTTGAGTTTTGAATGGTTTAATGTAAATCTTTGAATGTTTTTGATTTCGTATACTCAGAGCCGCAACTATAAGGGAGCAGGCGGATCTGTTGCTTTTTTAGGTGTCGGACCAGAGGTGACGCAAAAATTTCAACCTTCAAATTCTTTAAAATTACAGGGGGCTGGGGTCGTACCGCAAATAGCGTGCTTGTCCCGACTGACCAATCATCTAGTTTTGGCCCTGGGAAAGATTGAAAATGTAACATTAACAAAAATTACCGTATTGTCATTATTACGTTGAGCAATTGCCATGCATAATTATGATAATATGCCTTTTTTATTTTAATTTGGAAATTTTGAAGATGAATGAATGGTTTTGAGAGGTGAATATACACATAGTCAATGACGATAGTTTTCAGCATGAATACATTCAGCAACAATGATTATTTGAAAATGATATAAAGAACAATCGTTTTTTAAAAAGACATCCCCCCTTTCATAGTTTTGTAAATCATACATACTTAACCCGTGGCTCGCGGGCCCTCGGAATTTTCTTGTGTTTCTCGTGACATCAAATATAATTTTACAAAATCAAACTAAGCAGCACATTACCAGATCACTCAAGTGACCCGCGGTGCATTCCCAAATCACTTCAGTGACCCACGATAAATTTCCAAACCACTTCAGTGACCCATGACAAATTATTAGATCACTTTACTGACCCACAACAAATTTCCAGATACCTGAAGAGGCCCGCGGAATATTTACAGATAACTTGAATGGCCCGTGGCATATTTACAGATAACTTGAATGGCACGTGGCACATTCCCAGATAACTCGGGTGGCCCGCGGCAGCGGTGGTGTAGCAGTAGTAGGTAGGGCCTCCAAAAAATGGCTCGGGGATCCATGATGTTCTTGGGTCAGCCACCTCGTTGGGCGGTTTGCCTGTTGTGGCGTTGTATTTGTATTTGCTCAATTACTCACTCACACGTGACAAACTGTTTGTGAATTGTTTGTCTGTGAGTGATCATTCATGTGGTTATTCACTTGGTCACTCACCCAGCATCCACACACTCATGTAGTTATTCCCCTCAACCGCTCACTCTGTCACTCGTGCAGTTCCTAATAAAGTTAGTCACTAATAAAATTTAGTACTACTATGTCACTCACTAGTTCAACGGTTCCCAAATAGGGAAACATGTCCAAGTGAACATTATGTGTTCATTACTCGAGCAATACCAAACATTTCTGACTTCCTGTGTCCCTGATGGCCTATTAACTGGAGATCCACTGCTTAATTGTAAAATTACAAAATAAAATATACTCGTCGACGGGCAGAGCTGATTGCGAAATTTTGCTGCCAGGGGTGTGGGGGTGCCGCTGTGGTGGTCGAGTGGTCATAGTGACGGACTCGCATCGCGAGGACCAGGGTTCGAGACCCACCGTCGCCACAGTGGTGGTCGGCTGAAGTTGGTTTTCTGTGGTTCCCAACTTCGAGGCGCAAATGCGAGCCGATCTCCCCGTTAAAAAGCCTCGCCACAGAGAGCAGCAGTCCTACAAACAGTACAAATATTCAGTCACTACACATCACTCACTTCACTTCTAAGATATAGATGGCAGCACTGAAAAATTACACAACACTAGATACGAACTCAGACTGTTAGGTACACACCCTTACAATTCCGGCACAGCTCGCTAGGTTGTAAATTGCCTATGGCGATAGACCTGAGTTGTGCTCGGTTGGAAAGAAAGAAAGGGGTGTGGGGGTCAGAGTTTTGCTGGCTTTTGCTGTAAGGGGAGGGGGGCCAAAAATGACTAAAAATTTTCTGACGTAATACTTGAACGGCCCCTTGACAGAAATTGTACTTGTAGTGACATCACTGGATGAAACATTGTTTTGGCTCTTTTGGTTTATTTGTAGATGAACAGATGGCACTGCTAACGCATGGTTTCTATTGGTCCTGGATAGAATGCTTTTTATGTTGTTCGATAAAATTCCCGATGATACATGACTGCA
Source organism: Pholcus phalangioides (assembly GCF_987345545.1). Lineage (NCBI taxonomy): Eukaryota > Metazoa > Arthropoda > Arachnida > Araneae > Pholcidae > Pholcus > Pholcus phalangioides. The sequence continues at coordinate 10,859,082 of NW_028301622.1, read as the reverse complement.
GCTTCTGCTGCTATAAATGGTTATCCATTGCAGATACCTAGATTTATGGCAGGAGGGGGAAGTCCACGACTAAAAGTATTTGGGGACCGTGCACTACGTCATTCACCAACTCAATGGGTCACTCGCTCAATCGTTTACACATTCACTCACTTCTCAATCACTCATTCACTCACTTCTCAATCACTCATTCACTCACTTCTCAATCACTCATTCACTCACTTCTCAATCACTCATTCACTCACTTCTCAATCACTCATTCACTCACTTCTCAATCACTCATTCACTCACTTCTCAATCACTCATTCACTAGAGATTAACTGCTGTCAGTGAATTTTCCTAGCAGTGAATTGCTTGGCGAAGAATTTTCCATAAATCCTATTTTATTTTTCGCAACTCTAAACACTCCAACTTTGACGCTCGGATTTATTTGATGATAAGGCGACGAGTCCAAGTACACGCATTGTCTGCGTTAGTCAAAACCGAAAGTAAGCAGTTTGAATCGCCGGTTAGAGCCGACGCACATCAGCTGTTATTGTTTGCCACTTTGCTGCTGGTTGAAACTCACATAATCGCATTTTTCCAGTTTAAAGTGAGCGTGATTATTTATATTTAACTGAGGAAATCATTCGTGGGTTGCTATTAATTAAGCCGGGTTTTCCTAGGAGCAGGTTCTCTGTGCCGCGCGCAACGTGAATCACTCAGCGTGACACGCCGTCCACTCACCAATAAGAAAATCGGTATGATTTTTCCTACAGAGTGCAATGCGGCTCACGACAGTGCGTGATTGGCGGACTGCTTCTGGAGGTTTGAAAAGCGTCGTGCGCCGCGTGTTTCACCCATTTTCATTTTCCCTTCCCTTCGAACCGGAACATGCAGACGACAGAGAAGCTGATGCCAGGGCGATATACTGTATAGCCGCCCTGGTCTGATGCGCCAAGCTAAAAAAACACAAACACGTAGCGTGATTATGTAACACGTTTCTGCCGGCGTGCAGTGGCCCAATTCGGTTCACGCGGCGTCAAAAACCTACTCCTTGGAAAACCTGGCTTTAATCGTATTCGTGATTTTGGTTAAGCCAGGTTTTCCTAGGAGCAGGTTTTCTGTGTCGCGCGCAGCGTGAATCACTCAGCACAACACGCTGTCCACTCACCAATGAGAAAATCAGTATGACTGTTTTCCTACAGAGCGCAACGTGGTTCGCGACAGCGCTTTATGTCTGGTGGACTGCTTCTGAAGGAGTCAAACGCGTTGTGCGCCGAGCATTTTGCCAATCTTCTCTTCATTGCGTTGTGGTTTCTTTCGCTTCCCTTCAAACCAGAGCATGCAGACAACAGAGTGGCTGATGCCAGGGCCATATACTATATAGTCGCTTTGAGCTGATGCGCCACACGAGAAAAACTCAAATGTGTAGTGTGTGATTATGTAACACGTTTCTGCTGACGCAGAATGATCCAGTTCAATTCACGCAACGCAAAACACTTATTTGTAGGAAAGCCTGGCTTTACTCTTTATCCAAACCTCATCTGTTGTGTGAAATCAAGAGCCATGTCCTGTTTCAATATTAAGGGTGAGTCTGATGGGCCCAGGACGATTCCCTTTTATTATTATTTTTTTGCTTTTTTGTTTTTTCATGCTATAAATTCACTATCAAAGAATCCCGTTAATTGAATAGTCTGGCTTGATAGACCCGCTATTAATCCCAGCCTATGGCCCTGCTCAAGGCGGGGGGGGGGGAGGAGGGAAAGCAAGTATCCCTCAACAAAGCCATTGGAAGGGGGGAACACCATGAATCCCACCCCCTGAAATTACACAAAACGCCCGATATTTATAGAATAATATGCATAAGTTAATTGTTTTATCACTTTGTCTGTGTCGGTAAATCAGTTGTCTCCTCCGAAACAAATTTCTGTCGGGGCAGTCTTGACACATAGGCCAATCTGGGACTGTCAGTTGTATAGAGAGTCTTCGTGACAATGAAATTTGTAATTGAAACTCAACTGCACCATACGTACATATATTATTACTGTTAAAGCTGGAAGTGCAGCCATTTTGCAAATTGGTAAGGTGTTTTGGTCAATATCTGCTTTGTAGTAATGATCTAGGCTTTCACTGGCTAATTCACGTAGTGGCTGGATATCCATGGCCCAAGTTCCATGCTGTGCTGTAAGTTGGTTCAGTAGATGCCAAATCCATTTTTTTTCCATTACCAACATGGGATACACGGCTATATATAGTAGCTGCTGTGGTGGTCCAGTGATCATAGTGACGGACTTGCATCATGAGGTCCTGGGTTTGAACCCCACTGGTGCCATAGTGGTGGTTGGCTGAAGTTAGTTTTCAGTTTCGCCCAAAACTCCACCTCTCATGATGTCTTGCTAGCTTTTTTGCTCGTAGTAACCAATCACCAGCGTGCTAATGCTTCCTGTGTTACTAAGAGAGTAAGGACTGTAATTACGCGGCTCGGTAATATATCTCCTTTAAGACAATTGTATGAGAAAATATCTAGTTATTCTGGGGAGCCACAGACAGGCCATGAACTAGGTAAGGGAGCAGTGGGTAACAAACGTTTGAGAACCACTGAATAAAAGGGTGAAATTTGATCCGCCTTTGGATCTTAGAGGAGATGTCTCAAACTTTTGTCACTCGCGGCTCCCTTGCTTAGTTCATGGTTCATCTGTGGCTCTCCATAATATAGCTTGATAGATATTTTCTTATACAAAGCAACTGTTTCAAAGCCTAAATAGCCTTACAAATTATTATCCCAGCTCGCTCTGATGTCTTGACAAAGGTTGACGACGTCCCTTGGAGCCACGACACACTTCGAGAAACACTGCTTTAACCTGCCCTTCAACATTACAAGGGAGTGTCAAAATGCACGCTTGTCCCAGTTGGCCTGCATCTAGTTGTAGCCGCTATGGTGATCAAGTGGTCATAGTGACGGATTAGCATCACGAGGTCGCAGGTTCGAGTTCCACTTTCACCACAGTGGTGGTCAGGTGAAACTGGTTTTCTGTGGTTCCTAATTTCGAGGCATGAATGCGAGCCGATCTCCCCGTTAAAAAGTCTCGCCACAGAGAACAACAGGCCTACAAACAGCACAAATATTCAATCATTACACTTCACTCGCTTTATTTCTGAAATATAAGATAGCAGCATTGAGAAATCAGACACAACACTAGATATGCACTCAGTTAACTTCACAAAGAAACTTACACTTCGAAATTCATTTTTATTTAATATATGTCAAAACTAAAGGATGGCTTTATTATTCGGCTGAACTAATTACTATGTATCATACAATGCCATTTCAGCAAATTCTACTTGCACAATAATCAATATATCGGCTCCGTCATGCCAGAATCATAAATATGTAATATCCTTGCAAAAAAAATGAGAAAATCACCAAATTTCAAAATAGTATATTTCTTAAAAATTAAAAGCAAAAATAGAATGGTGAGTAATATAGTCGAATCCTGTTATAATGAACACCAAGAGACCGGAGGAATCATTTCGTTATAACGGAATTCCAGATTATCAAGCTATGTAAACTATGTAATGTTCCTATGTAAACTTATTTAGAGGATTAAAAAAGTGTTTGTTAAAACAAGTTTTTCACTATAACGGTATTCGTTAAAACGGGATTCCACTGTATGTGAATATACTGGGGAAACTGTGTCTACGTTTTATGAACAGTGTTTTGAATGGTCGATTTAAAGTGTAGAATCATTTTGATGGCTAATGTCACTGCCGGGCCGTGACATTAGCCGAACCGGGCAGTGAATGATTCACTGTTTCATTTTGCTCCCTTTGTTACTCATCAGTCATGTGTATGACTGGGCCTTCCACTCACAAAAAAGACTGGGCTGCGGGCTTCCAAAGGTTAAGAACCACTGCTCTAGATCATTCTTGAGGTCAATCACTGCCCTGGTCTTTCTTGCTTTCCAGCTCACTCGTTTGTTGTAAGGTCCAAAGTGAAAGAGCGATTTAAAAAAATTGGAAAATTGATTTCTGTTTGCTCTCTGTAGCAGGTGTGTCAGATCCAAGGTTAAAGAGAGGGGGGTAAAAACTTTTTTTTTTTAGGAAAAATTTAAGTGTAGGCGGGGGCACCAAGAATCAGTGCTGTCTTAACGCATGAGCCCGGGGCCTCACGATAATGAGAAGTAGTTGAAATTTTTGAGAATTTGTTGTGGCCTCAAAAATCTCTTGGCCCAGGGCCCATGATGCTCTTAAGATGGCCCTGCTAGGAATAGGTCAGCCAGAGTTGCCAACTGCTATTGTGAATTGCCTGTAGTTTCTACGGACAGCCGCTATAAACTAGAGCTATGCGAGACACTCAATACTATGGAAATCAGTTTAGATCGGGTCTTTGAATTTCTTGCGGTGTGTGTGTTTTACTTATTTGTATTATTATTATTTTTTAATTGCATCGATCTTTACCATAACGATGAATTCATATACGCATGCGAGAGAGTTAGAGAGAAGACTAACTCTGAGCCAATCCGTTTTAGTCTGTGCGCGGAAGGCAATCTGTAAAGCTGCGGGTACACCCCCCACTCTAGATGGTGCCCAAACGTACAGAAAACTTGTTTTCCTTTGAAACTGCCCACCAGAGTTTAACCTATGGTTGAATTTTTCGCAAAATGCGAAAGAAAATCTTAGAATGTTAAAGAAGTAGTAGCCACTTTTGCAAAAATGCATACAGGAGGTACGAAACGAGTAGACATCTAACCATCAATCATTAGCATTTTAGCATTTTGCTAAAGCTCCCCCCATTTCCGCTTTTTGGCTAAAGGAAATTTTTATCTAGCTGAAACCCTGCGCCCTGAGTGGTTCAGCGCAGCAGGTCAGGACCCAGCTTTATTTGCATAGTGCTTGGTCGAGCTCACTGAACTTGTGTCAGAAAGAATGTTTTGCTGTAGGTTCTGCAGGAGCTCTGATACAAAGAAAACATAAATGCGTGGAGGGGGGGGGGGTCTAGGGTTTCTAGATGTCCATATATACGACCCACAAGAAGTATGGAGGTTGGGATTGCATTGAATATTCATGAATGAATTATTAAGGGACACCTTGGAAAATTGTTTCGAGAGTTGGGGAGGGTTGGCTCATGTGGCATGAGCCTTCTAGGTTCCAGTGCCGATGAGATGCGATATTTAATGAATTTTCAATTAAAATTTTTTAAAAAAGTTGAGTTTTTGAATGATTATGTTGTCTTGGGGGGGGAGGCAAAGCTGAACATTCATTACTATGATAAGCTTTAAGCCAATATTGGCATGTCTGGGTCACATATGGGCGGAGGTTTTGTCTCGAGCTTCCCAGGTGTTGCCATGTGCAATTTATACCAGAATTACGTAACGAGTTGAAAAAAAATGAACTATTAACTTTCATTCATAAATTCTTTCACTTTCCATAAGCCTTTTGAATGTATTCAAATGAAATGTATGTATTGTAATGAATTATATTTTGAACATGTGATTATGTTTCAGTTGCAACTGTTATATTGTGTGTTTCGTCTGCTTCGGCATCTGCTCCTGTGAATAGGACCGTTATCCCACCTGCACTATGTCCATCCTTGCGACCTGGCAACTCCCATTGCAAATGCGGCAATTCAGATCTATTTTTCGTTCCGTCTATTCCAATGTAAGTAAGATGTTGTGGTACTAAATATTTAAAATCTTGTATACTGTGCAATTTGTGAAGATATCTCTTATTACTGTATATAATTATTAATAACTAGCTATAATACCCGGCTCTGCTTCAATGAGGCTGTTAGGATCACGTGATATCTCCCTCTTTCTTTGAGGGACATGCAAACCGTGTCTAAGTTAACCAGTATGGCGACTTCATGAAATAAAAAAATCTAGATTTAAAGAAACATGGAAACAAATATTTTATTTTCCTTTTTTTAAGGGGCGGTAGGTATTTCGATCCCCCCTCCCAAACTTCAAGTTATCCTCTCTGCCTGTTTATGCTTCAAAAAATGCTTTATTAAAGCTGTGGAATTTCTTCGGTGTACTCTACGGACCCATGATTAATTTTGAAACATCCTAAACTATATCAATTTATGCAGTTGAATAATCAAAAGACAATACGAGAACTTAATTTTCATGCTTGAGAAGATATAAATAAAAAGTTGAAATCAATGTTATTGTCTGGATATGCAACTCAAAAGTAGGTCCGGGGCTAATTACTTCATATTTAATCTCCTAGCGAACTCAATATTTCAAAAATCAAGACTTCTATACAATTTTTAAAATTATTGATGTGACGGAAAACATCACAAAATTTTTGCATTTCTACAGTAAAATCGGCCATTTTAGCACTGATTTCTATGAGGATCACCCTTTTCCTGACCCTCAAAGCGATGCTGATGATTATTCAAAAAGCCTCATTACTAGGAGTATTGAAAATGTGGCCAACCATTATAAAGGCATAAACTATTATACATATGCTAACAGGATTAGAGCAGTGACAAACCATTGTAAAGGCATAAAACACGTCTGAAACGCATTGCTAGGGAACCATGGTAACCAAAGTAAATGTTCGGAAAGTGATTGTGGAGGCCGAAAAACCCATTGTTGCCCGACAATTTTTTGCCCATTTGTGGCATTTGCCCTGCTCTGACGAAATTTTAAAGTAGCCTATCATTCAAGTCTAATCCCATTTGGTATATATGCAAAATTTGGCGACGATCGATCTAAAATTGTAGATTTGTAAAGAGAGCATACATACACACAGACAGACAGACAAAAGCAATTTTATATATATAGATTATTTTTCGCATTTTGATCTTGTTGCTGGGGGGGGGGGGGAGGTGACCTTGTTATCAAACCGAATCAGCCCATGTATCAAGATGTCCCTTGATGTGAAATTGAGAGATAGACTAGTTCAGATAGACAAATCCCAGGCATTGGGTCACCATGGCAACAAAAAAATTGGTATTGGCGCCTAAAATTTTCTTTGTGCAGTTACTAAAGTGTAGGCTCAGAGCAGCAGCTTTTTGAAATTCATAGCTATGTATCGTCTAACATATGATGCTAAAGCATCAGACAGAGCAGAATGGAAAAATTTAGAGGAGACCTTCATCCAGCAGTGGATTGAAAATGGTTGTGATTGATGATGATGATCGTCTTACATAAAGGAGGGTCGCTGTACGAAAAATTGTTAAAAAAGCCTTTCCAGTCAGTGGGGAGGTGTTAACCTCTTCCATGTTTTTGTTCTTGCTCCTTCTTTCAATGAAATGCATTTTTTCCACTCTAATGCAAGAATACACCAAAAGTGAAAACCTTAAGGGTTTTTGTGAAAACTGGAAAAAATAGATTATTCTGGTTAGATCATTCTTCTTATAATTTCCCAGTACAAAGGATTACTTGCAAAAAAATAGTTGTCAGTGATTTAATTTCGTGCCCGAGTGGCATGGTGGTAAGATGTTCGTCTACCATCGTGAAGGTTGTTGTCAGGGTCCCTGGTTCGAACCCAAGAGAAGATATCGATAAGATATTTTCCCTAACAAACTCGAGGCGACCACCGATAGACAGCGCCTTCACTTCCAACCCATCTCACTAATGGCAGTAAATTGCAATATACCGATATGGCCAGAGTTGGTGTTTGGTGAAGTAGTAGTGATTTAATTTCAAAGACGATGTGGTATATGGAGATTGGGGGCCATCTATGATTGAATATTAGCGTAGGTTGTGAGTTTTGGTCAAAGAACAAGTATTTGATACCAAATTTGTTTCTCGTTTTAAAACAACCTTTTTTTTTTTTTACGACAGATTCTAAAACTTTCTACATTAGGGACTGCTTATAAAATTTTGTAGATAGAACTGTTGAATCAGAGCTATGGGTGCTGAAGCATCCCCAGTATTTTTGAACATGCATCCGAGCACACTAAAATTTATTCAAAAATCAGAATTTTTTTCTACATGAAGCTCAAGTTGAGACACCAAGTTCTAAAATACTTCTGACACTCCTAAATTTATCTTCTTCCATTCAAACTCAGCATTTAGATTATACCACCATCCATAAATCAACGACGTGGAATGAAACATATAGAATATTTTGTTGAAAAAGAACTAATTGGGTATATAATACAGGGTTGGGTTTTTGACATGACAAGCGTCAAAAACTGGTTTAAACTGTCAAAAACCTAAATGAATGCCTTTTGATAATGTTTTGAACACAATAGGTATATAACATGATGAAAAATTTATATTTTTTTGCATATTACAATGTTTTATTTTCAAACATTAATTTATTACAATAATTAAAACAAAATGTTACTTATAATTTGCAATTTTGAATTTTTCAACATGAGAGTCTAGAACATATAAAATATAATTTTACGCTTTATTCATCTAAGCTTAACTTGTGTTCAATTTGCTAAGCTGAATAGAGCTGTTTATTCAAAATATGTATGATAGGGCATCGCAGTATTAGGTTTTTGACTTCAGAAACTAAATCAGTATTAAAACTATCAAAAACTCACTGTCAATGATGTCAAATAGTTTTTGTTAACCTGATAGATTTGTTAAATAACAACACACTTACTTTTATGTAGTTTAAAGGGTTTTATGTTCAGAATTATAATTACTTTGGAAAAATACATATTTTGATATTTTAAATTTTCTGATCAGCCCAAAATTTTATTCCATATAAAAATTCTCACGCAGCATCTGTTAATACACTAATTAAATTTATTTATTTTCCCCTAAAATTTCTTAGCTCAAGTTGTATAAATTCACAGAGATTTAAAGTGTATAAAGTGTATAACCAAGGCATTTTTTTTTTTGCATGTTTGAATACAGCTTCAATTGGAAAACTATTGCATTATAAATGCTAGTAAATATACCATATGATAGTGCAAAAGTAAGAATAACTAAGTTTGAGTTACAAGAGTTTCTTAAGCATCATATACAAGCTAGCATTGTGAAATTAAATGACATTTTAGTCCTACAATTTAGTATTTTGGTCTCTAGATATATTTAAATGTTATGCACAATAAGAGTATCGTTTTAAGTATCTCAGCGATTATATCTATATAATTTAATAATAACAGAAACCACACCATTACATATATGATGTAATAAACCTTTTTTAAACACTTGTCTGTTGTAAAAAGAGTACAGCAGGTGGTTTATATCAATGCACACATATATGAGCAGTTGCAAAAATTTTGGAAGGTCAAGAATCATTTTGAATCAGAGGATGTCAAATCATTCCATAGTTTTTCCTTTCATGTTTATGCTATGCTTTATTCAAATTGTATATTTTATAAGAAAAAAAAAATATATATATTATGCAAAATAATTCTGTAGAGAGTAGAAAATTATTTTACAATCATATTATATATTTATTCTTTGTTTAACATTCACTTTAAACATTACATGCAATTAATGTGTGTACTTCCAATAGGAATTTTTATATTGAAAAACAATATTTAAGGTTTTTGACAAAGGTTTTTTGACGTGACAGTTAAAACCGTCAAAAACTGTCATTTGTCAAAAACCTGCCAACCCTGGTATAATATAATGGACAGATAACTATGCAATGCCTAATAAACTGCTGGCGAAGTATATAATGCCAAATTATATACACCACCACACCGCCGCTGTGGTGGTCGAGTGGTTATAGTGACGGACTCGCGAAGCGAGGATCCTGGTTCGAACCCCACAGTGGTGGTCGGCTGAAGTTGGTTTTCTGTGGTTCCCAACTTCAAGGCGCAAATGCGAGCCGATCTCCCCGTTAAAAAGTCTCGCCACAGAGAGCAGCAGTCCTACAACGATAAATCATTCAATCATAACACTTCACTCATAGTTAGAAAAACTGGTGGCAGATGGCAGAACAACACATAACAAGCACTACAGAGAAACAAAAAACTTCACGTCAGGTTTCACTACACGTACACGCACATTCCTGCATGTACCGATTCGTTGAGGGTTCCACAGGGGGGGGGGTGAGCGGGGTGCATGTGTGGTGTAGCAGTAGTAGGTAGGGCCTCCAAAAAATGGCTCGGGGATCCATGATGTTCTTAAGTCAGGGCAAATTATGTGCAAAAACGTTATAGAGAGAAGCAACTGCTTTGAGCCAAAAATTGATTTTGCCATTGGAATCCTGTTCATTCATCAATATCAGAATGAAATCTGAGAGACAATTTCAGTAATGGTGAAGAACCACAAAAATTTACCTGACACAGCAAAAAATTTTAATTCATTTTTAACGAGAAGTCAGTTACAATGACAGTTTTGCCCTTATGATTGTGAGTAATAGACTTATACTATGTTTCAATATCTCTTATCGAGAGGTTAACTAAATTGATTAATTAGTTCTGATTAATTCTCTTGAATTTTTTTTAATTGTTTTTTTGTTTGTTAAATCTGTATTGAGGTTGCAATTAGTTTATTACTAATACATGATATTAGTATTCAATATGTTAGCTGGATTTAGTTGAGTTTATCATCTAGTTTTTTACATTTTTCAGGTGCTATGTTGCTTTGCATTGTGCACCTTGTGAACCTGGGGTAGACATCTGCCAAAAGTTTCGATTTTGTGAGACGTGCTCCCCGAATCTGAATGGATGTGAAAGCTGCCCAGATGGTCATTTTGGGAAATATTGTCATCTCAAAAAGCAATATGATTTACATAATGGTAAACAAAAATTTCATTCTTTTTTCATTTGCTTTACATTTAAACAAGACTTTTGTAGTCACCCTCGCTTGACAGATTCAACCCAAACTCCTTTACCTCTCCATGTACATGATCAAAATACACTCTTTCAAGCCAAAATGCTGGCCATCATGGGAACAGCATGTGCCGATAACACCAAAATAAAAACAGACATGCTGTCCTCCTTGAAAGCTCTCACAACTCATCCAATGGCCTGTGAAGTCTGTGAGCTACTTATTCGCAATGGAAACATTCAACTGCTCTGGATGAAGGAACATAAAGATCCAGAAAATGAGCGAGCTGACTTTTTCGTAAATCTGGCCACTGAGAAAGGAACCCTTTCTCTCCTATCTATTCCTCAGTCAGCATAGAGAACAAAGTGGATGTGACAAGCATTTCGTAACTGGTAAGGAACATGGTATACTGAAACTACAGGGCGTTTCAAATTCCCAAAGTCAATATACGCCACTTGCCATGGTCCAGAAACATTATCTTCACATTCTTATTCTTCACAGAACACGGGCCATTCTCTGCCTATCTGGCAAGATCCAAGATTTCCAAATAAGTAGAAGTCTGTTGTAACGACAACTTGCAATTACATGAAAATTTATAGTTATGACTTGTCATAAGCAGATGTTTTTTGTAACATTAGCTCTTCGGCAATCACCTGCAAATCAGTCGTCATATCAAGATTGTGATCATAAGATATACTTGTTGTAACAGACTTTTACTGTGCGAAAAAGAGGAAAAAATTTTAATTTCATCTCAGAGTGCCCCAAAGACCACAGAGTTATTATGTATTGTAACCCCATCCATCTGGCAAATTCTCAGAAATAATTTCAACCAGTTATTTATGTGAGGTCCCCAGGCCATGCTCGGATGAACCCATGCGTTACGACGGTGGTGCTTGTGTGTGTGCAGTATCATTGCAGTCAAAACATTAACTGTCCTTCAAAAAAATGTGATTAATTAAAAAGCTTGAGAATGGTTGGAAATTGGTTGACCTTGCCAAGGAATTTTCTCCCTGCCTCATGTAACTCTAGGTTTTTTACTCCAATGGAATAATACGGTTATGAAGTATACTTGCAATTTTTTGTTATAATTTTTCTTGCATTGTACAGATTCATTATGCAAACTCCTTTAAGTAAATTTATAAAATATGCAATGCTCTAAATTCATGTAATCTTATTAGACAATTGCAAAAAAATTTGTTTTAAATTGAATTGTTTTCTTATTTCTTTTTCAGGTACTGATGTTTCTGTGTGGGAGATCGTATATAATCGCCAACCCAGAAGTAAGTGATAGGTACTTGAGCCATGGCTTTCGTGGAAGGAATATCCATCAGAACTGTGGCAATGATTCACAGATGAAAGTATCATGTATACGTATAAAATTGATTTTCTGTGTGTCTTCTATATACAAATCTGCAATTTCAGACCTATTGCCACCAAATTTCACATATTTGCTAAACGGGACCTAACTTGAACGACAGGCTACTTTAAAAGCTTGTCAGAGATGGGAAAATGCTTGAAACGGGGGCAAAAAACTGTTGGGCAACAGTGGTTTCTTCGCCTCAACAATCACTTTCTTAATGTTTACTTTGGTTACCGTGGTTCCCTAGCAGTGCGTTTCAGACATGTATACTGTATGCCTTTTTTCATTGATTTTTCACTTTGATGCTGCCAGTTATATGTAGGAATAGTTTATTCCTTTATAATGGTTTGCCACTTTTTCAATCCACTCAGTAACTGAAGAAAACCTGGGCATTGCCAGGTATTATAGCTAGTAAAAAATAAATTTCATTTTTTGCAATACCCATTAATTTATGTATTATTAATAGAAAAATATTTTTTGATTATTTCCATTCATGTATATTACTGATTCATAAATATAAATTTCCTAGGCCATGTATGTCTGTGATTGCATGTTCTCTATGCTTCTTCAACTCTATGTTAATTCGCACGTTTAAGCAAACAAAATATAAACACTACTCTTATAAACAAATGCATCCAAAGGACAAATCTTTAAAAAGTTCCATCTAAAACATCCCAACTAATCAATTGTGTTAATATATCAGCTCTCTGCCACAAATGGTCTGAATATGGCAGACAAACAGTCACTAAAACTGTAAAAAACAACTAACGGATCAGGTTTCAGTGGCCATATATTGAAAGATAGTCCCTCAGGATAAAGGGCTATGGTCAGTATGAGTTAATTCTCTTCTTGATGTTAGATACCTCCCAATGCCAACCAATAGTGCTTAAAAAATGTTGAGAACAAAAAAAAAAAATTCTAACCAGGACCATAGTGTGCCCTTTTTGGACTCAAGGGCAGACTTTTTCTTGGGCCCTTGTCATGAGCATGCCATACAGGGCCCCACTGGGACGCAATGCTCCCCTGGTGTAAATGACTGCCCTATGACCTTATGTGCTATTACTTTCAAAAAGTTCCAGTACTCATTTTATTATAGAATGACTACAGGTAGAACCTGTTTATTTGGTGTTTTCTTTGAAGTAACTACCCTATGCATTTTTTGTTATTGTTCATACAAAGATGCAAATTACAAGCTTTTTTTTGTCATATCCTCCAGTGCCTTTGTCGCTGCTAGCTGCACTTCTTCGCAACCTGAGGCTCATTTTCCTTTTTGAAAATTCTTTATCCCAGAAAAAATGAAAAAGTCACATGGGGCAAGATCAGAGTTATTGTAACATTATCATTTAGGTGCCCGTGGAAATAGTCCTTAACCTAGTCATTTTTATACATTTTGATTTGTCTTGCCTTTTATTGTTTCCAGGATCAATTGGCAAGATCATGTGTTGCCGAAAATTTACAAAATCGGCGTCATTCTTAAAAAGCGTACGTCTTCAAAATTTGCTGAGCATTGTCAAAGAGTTGGCAAACTTTGCATTTTGGAAGACTCCAAAAAAGTAATATATATGAGGAGAGACAGCTGTATCTGTGGTTGTTAGTGCACTGTTTAGTCAAAAATTAGTTTAGTAACCAAGTCATTTGTCATTTTGCTTTGGCTTGAGTCAATCTTATAGGATACCGAAATAGTGCTGTGGAAAAAGGTAAAAGAAGTTAATTCAAAATTAAAAAAAAAAAAAATTTGGGATTTTTTTCATTATGCTATGATTATGTTGTCTAAAAGGGTTATCCTTCCCCCGTCCTACTTTTTAGTCCTGCATTTTCATACTTTTTCTAATTTTTTGAGTGGGAGCATTGTCAATTTCATTGAAAAACAAACATGAAAGTCTCTGATTTAAAAAAATATATAGACAGAAGTGTCTGGATTAGAGAAGTTCTGCCGTATTTATCATAATATTTTGTTTTTTTAAATTTCTTTGAGTGTTTAACGTTTATTTTCCACATTTTTTTATTTCAGACATCATTGATGTGATTCAACAGATAATAGACAAGGTAAGTGTGTTATCAGAGATACTGATTATATTGGCAAATCATAAACTCATACATAAAGCTTCATTTCATCTTAGTTTATTCTATGAACTTTTTTTTCAGATAAAAGAAATGATCCACGGACTTATTAAAGCAGTGAGTGTGAATTTATCTTTTTTTTCTTCTCATGGAAACCACGGCCCTCTGACATTGATACCATTATAAAGTAGATTAAAAATTTTTTAGCCTTGGCACTCTTCTAGCCTATCTGAATAAACGACCAGCGGATGTGTTGACCCATTTTTATTTGAATATTTTCTACGGTTATGAAAGTTCTGAGATTTTTCATTTCAAAGTGAACTTGTCGAAATGTTTTTTTCTGTTTCAACGTCTGACGAGATTTTGTTTTCTTTCCTTCCTTTCATCCAAGATCCCTTTTACCAGATGAGGTAAAAATGATTATGAGGTTATTTCACAGACTGCAAAGTCTTAAGTTAGGAATTATTTACACAGTCGACACCATTTATTAAAATCATGGATAATGTTATCAACTGGGTATTTTTTATCACTTTTCCAAAGAACGAAACAGATCAATATCATAACATAGGAAAAATTTTGTTTATAGTTATCGGGAAGGATTTAGTTACCTAAGGTTTATCATAACTTATTTTTTCCCTTGCAAATTAGCATTATCAGGCTACAAGACTATGCAGGAGAGTAGAAAGTGGTGTCTCCTCCCACACTTGTTGACAAAAATTCTCATAAGCGGTCCATATTATTTGGTGTGATTTATGCACGTGTGGAGCTGCTTTTGCAATGGCCTTCCCTAACTCTAAAAATAATATAAAGCCCTTTTCTCCATTAATCCTGGAATTCTTACATCAGTTAAAATTTTCATTAGTTCAAAAATTTGTACATCAGTGTCAAACTTCAATTAGTTCTGGAATTCTTACAACAATTTTAAATTTTCATCCTTTCTGGAATTCTTACGACAGTTTATAATTTTCATCAGTTTGGAATTTTCATGAATTTTTTAGTTGATTTACACTTTTCTGTGTGAATTGCTTCTTGATTAAGACTTGTAAAAAAGTAGCTCTTTTTTTATTGCAGTTATCTTTTCCCCCATGGTCAAAATAGTGTATATACCAAGTTGGAATGAACTATGTCCACTACAGTAGATGCTACATAGGTCAAAGTAGTGTCAGTATAACTAAGCTGAGTAGTGTCAATTGAATTATACTGACACTACTCCGACCTGTGTAGCGCCCATTGCGGTTAATGTATTTCATTGGAACTTGGTTGGATGGTGGGAAAAAGATAACTGCAATAAAAAGCTCCACTTTTTCACTTGGTGGTAAAAAATTCAACTTTTTTTGTTCAATCTTTATTTTTATATCCTATATACCAAGTTTCATCAAAATACCTCTATCATAATGGTAGCTACCGGCCTCTGAGTACTGTCAGTATAATTTTAACCACCCTGTAAATTTTTTTGTTTTTTCACTCTGCAAAATTAACTTTGGAAGGGCCCCTTTAAATATCACAGCCTAGGGGCCTGGCAGCAGGGGAAGGGACCATGTTCAGCAGTCTTTGGCCAATCTGAGAGTTGAACAATTAATGGATAAAGCCTTTGTGTCAGTGAAATGGTCATTATTGTATATGATTTTGGTCGTACTTAATTCTGTATCTCCTTAGAATTAAACAAATGTTTAGCATATTGGAAACACATTAACATCTTTATACCACAAAATGCTATTTTGGAGTTATTTTAATTTTTCTTTCATTTTATTTTTAAGGCATTGCATCTATCGCCAAAAGAAGCTGTAAGTAGTTGCACTTATTTTTATCCTTTATTTGTTAATATTTTGAAAGCTATTTTATGTGGTCCTTTTAAATTTTGTCATGAGGACAGGCGCAGATTTTTCTTTTTCTACCTCACACAACCCTGCTGCCATTGAATGCCTTGATGCGATTGAACCATCATTGATAAACTTCTAAAGAAAGCTGTATCATAATACAGTAGTACCTCAATTATCCGAGCTAATGAGGACCATACCTACCTTGGATAATCCAGTCCTTATACATTTTACAAGCAACCACTCAGAACCTCACACATCTAACCAAATTAGCCAATACAGCTATTTTGCACTTGACAAAACATCAGACATGTATTATAAGTAACAACTCTGCACTGCAGCCTTGTTATGTAACCTCTGAAAATGTCTGCCACACATGTGAGTGAAGCATTGGGGCGCAAATATCCTAGATCATAGCTTCCCAAACTTTTTGTTCCATTGTCCATCCCCCCCCCCGGCCTGTCTTTTGAATTTTTTTCGCATTGCCCCCTAAATCAAGCAAACCCACAGGATCCTATATTGTACCTGTATACGGAGGCAATATACGGAAGGGGGAACTTCAATTTTTTTCATCATCTACCTATCTCGTGACCTTGGAAAGTAGTTCTATTACCTTGAAGCACAAAGTCCTGTACTGTTATTGGTATGACCTGTGGGCTATTAAAGTCCATGAATGAATACGCCAAATTTTCCGATTTTGGAGAACGTTTTTTTCTCCTGCGGGTTGCATACTGGAAATAACAGCAATTTCGCCGCTACCAACCTACATTGAAAAGACAGCATATCTACGCCCTGAATTTGCTTTATTTCCTACAAGATTGCACACTCGCCTTTACGAAGAATCGAAAAGGAGATTTGTTTACACGTTTAAATTAACAAAATTTTTCGAAGATTGGTGGGAAAAAAAACGGGATCTGCAAAAAAACTCAAGCTAAAATATGCATAGTTTTGTCATCTAGCCACTATGCAGTCGTGTTGTTATCGTCGCATATATCATGCTCATTTTATATATATACATAACTTCTGCGAGATACCTATTATATATAAATGCCCTACCTTTCCAAAACATGTTGTTAGAGAGGATGAAATGTTTGCACTATCTCTTGTTTTTTGCACTCCCTCTCGTGCTGGGATGGTACATTACTCCCTTATGTATTGTTGGGATGTTGCTCAAAATTGTGTCCCCAACAGAACTGTCAATTATGTGTGGTGAATAGGTTGCACTACAATGCATAGAATTACAAGAAGTGAAATCAGTCCAGAGAATAGATATTTGGACAGACATATTCAAACTTTGTAACCTTGAAAGCAGCCCAAAGTTCAAAATTTTGCCAGTTCTGGAGAAGGTTTTTTAATCTTTAGCACATGGTAATGCAGACAGTGAAAGAATTCAGTGGTAAAAAAAGTGTGTTTGAACAGTGAAATATCTGTCCACCCAATGCTTTAATGGGATAAGAAACAAAATCTTATGTTCAAGGGCATGAGAAATTTGAAAAAAAATTGTCATCGAGATGCTGAACTTCTGAAAGCGACTCGTGATTCGTATAGAAAATATTGTAACAGGCTTCAGGCTGAGAAAACAGCAGAAAAAACATTTTTAATCTATTAACATGCTATTATGTTGAGAAATTTTTTAAGTAGATAAGGTATTTATATTTTTCACGTTTTTTTGCATTTTACTTTTAAATTTAATCATTTCTTTAAATTCTGTGAGAAGCTAACTCTGTTTCACAGAAACCCTTATTATATTGCACACTTTTTTTTGCTATATCAGGATGAATAAGATTTTGATGTTATGATTTAAGATTTAAGGCTATGAAGATTATTTGCATAATGGCATAAATGCAGTGAATATGGAAGAATATATGACTTTGCCTAATAATACTCAAAAAATCATCAATGAATAAGGGAAATACCAGGAAATACTAAAAAATTCATAATGCATTTCGACACTCTGTGAGTGTCATCTTCAGAGAATAAAAGTATCACACTGACCGAGTTTCCCTACTTGGATTGAGTACCAAATCGTCAATCTTGGTTGCTGAACGGAACGAAAGAACTATACGTCTGTTCAAGTCAAACGTCATGGCAAGAATGAAGAGAAGTGTCTGCGTGTAAGTCTTTTGCAACTTCAATGGTACGAACCCGCAACGAGTGGAAAGGGGAGTGGGAAATGTGTTTTAAAATAAATTTTTGTTAACTGGGGCTGGTCTAAGTTTGCAGTCAATCTGGAGCAATCGGTAAACATCACTCCCAAGGTTCTCAACTGACTTTGGTGAAATGGCGTCATTCCTACTGCCACTGCATCGCGATTCTGCTGATGCGAAAATCCGGAATGTATGCAAATCGGCAATGCAGTCTATGGCGATTGGTCACTGCTTCAATATAAAAGGCAGTGATGGTGTCGTCACTTCACTCATATCCAGCTGTACTTCGCCACTCAATGGTTAACTCCACCTGGGGAGTTAGGGTGCCATAGCTTGGAATGCCTATGTAAATCCTCCATGTTCCTAAACTCCTATTAGGCCGCTTCTCATAATGTAAGGCCGGCCGAGGTAAAAGAACGGACGAGTTGACTTCAATTTCCAGCTACGAGATGAAATTACTCCCGGTGAATGGAGATGTGGACCGACAACTTTGTGATATTCAATTTTGTCAAAATTTGTAAAATTTTCTGAATCAAATCCTTAATCATTCTATCTGAAATAAACTTAAATTGTTGAAGTTCTAATTCAAGACTCTAGTTGTGTTTGCTCGTCATGTTCATTATTTTTTATCCTGGATGTGACAGCATAAACATCACACAACACCCTTATTGGCTGCTTGCAAAATGGAGCTATCTGATTGGTATATTTGAATTTTCTTTAAATTCCCGCTCATAATGAATTTAAGCCATGGGGTTGTGATCGGTGGCATTGATTTATTGACGTTTACTGATTTTTGAAGGCCCCAGATGTATGTGCCTTCGTAAAAGTCTAAATCCGCCATGGATTTCCCTTGGTCAAAAACTCTCACTTCCTGAAGTTTGTATCTATTGCCCTCTTGCCAGCAGTGAGTGGCGATGGTCGATTTTTCACATTCTTCACAGTAAGAATGTTCATTTAATGTAGTTTTTGTCTGAAAAGCTATTTAATGAAAGTGTAATTATACCCCACGATCCAATAATTTCACTTAAGATCAATCTGATTCTCAAAAAAGTTTAACCTTACAGCCACATATGTGCCTACTGAAACCTTTTGTTTCAAACCCCCGAAAGATGCTATATCACAGAAAAAACAATGAGACATTTATTGTATTCCATGTGGTGGGAGTAACCTTGGCTACTACTACTTAGCTACGTAGGACAAACACAGGGACCCATAAAAACTTGATTAAATGAACATGCTCGCTGTGTTAAAAATCAAGAATGTAATAAAGTGACCATCTCCGCTCACTGCTGGTAAGAGGACCATAGATTCAAATTTCAGGAAGGGAGAGTTTTTCTTGAAATCCATGGATGCTTAAGTGCTATGGAAATGAGTCCAGACCTCTTAAGTGCTGTGGAACTGTGCTACGCATCACTCAAGTAATCAGTAATTATGCCACGAATCACTTAAGTAATCTGGGGATGTTCTGTGGGTAACTTGAGTGATGTAGAACTGCACCAGGGCTGCTTAAGTGCTCTAAAATTGTGACAGATGTCACTCAAGTGATCTCTAAATGTACCACGAATTGTTTAAGTGTTCTGGAACTGTGTCGTGAGTTACTTAAGTGACCTTTGAATGTGCCATGGGCCTACTTCAGTGATCTCAAAATGTGTCAGGGGCCTCTCAAATGCTCTAGCATTGTGCCACGGGTCATTTAACCAATCTGTAAATTTTCATTTTTACGAAATTGGGTTTGAGGGGGCAAGTCACATCCCATAACCTTCAGGGCCACATTTGTTCCGCGGGTCAAGGGTTTGCTATGTGAATGGCTTAAAAGGTGGGTTGCAATTAATTTCTTAGAAACATTTTGAGTTCATAGCCTTCAAATAGCATTGAAATTAACAGAAACCGATTATAATAATATATAAAAGTATTTTCTTTCGAAATTTTAATTTTTTTAAGAAATATTTTTTACTCGTCTAGGGGGGGGGTGGCACACAAGCCCTCCCCCCCCATCCCGCGTACATTTCGGATCCCCACCAATATGTGTTAGCAGGTGGGGGAAGTGCTGACGAAATTTTTGTGACAAGGGGAGAGGGCGTCTGAGTTTTGCTTACTTTTGCTGGCAAGGGGGAGGGTCAAAAATGATTAAAACGCTTACGTAATACTTGAACGGCACCTTTCATTTGAAAAAGCCTTTCAGCAGATAGCAGGCAGACCTACAATATGATACTTGCATCACATGAAAATTCAAGCATTTATCAACTTCACTTCACAATATCAAAGACAGATGGCATCATCAGCCAAAACATGTGACAAGCGCAACTCAAACAACATCAATACATTAGGAACCACACATGCAGTCAGAACACACAATCTGGCATTCACCGATTCATTAGAAATTCCACTGAGGAGAGTGTGTATGAAATGCATGTATGGTCAAGTAGCAGTGTGAGTGTCAGAAATAGTGATTAAAATATGGGCATTTCACAGTACAGTCAAACCTCGTTAGTGCGTCACCCGGTTAACATGCCACTACACTTACCGGGTCACTTTTTGGAACTCCTAATTGTAATTGGCACAGCTATGGCTTACTCCGCTTAACGAGTCACTCCTCTTACTAAGTCATATTTTTGCTCTCCCAAGAGTGACTCATTAACGAGGATTGACTGTATATGATTGATTCATCAAATTTTGTTTTCTTTTGAAGTGTGGATTTTTCTGTATCTTTCGTTATAGGACAGTGTTTTTGACAAGACAATTTAGTTCTTAGTTGCTTTGTGTAATGGGGATGCCAATCCCCAAACCAGCAGTTAAAAAGAACATTGTTATAAATAGAGAATATTGTATTCTGATAGTTCAAAATATAACAAACTTCTCTATTTTTTAGGCAAAAGCGTTCCTTACTCCGTTGCTGAAAATAGTAAGTTATAAATCTTGTTATTTTGGATCTGTTGATATATCCTTATTACTAATGATGTGTGTGAGTGTAAGTAACCAGAATATTCAATTCAAGACAGAAACACATATTTAATAGAGATTTAAACACTTAAAGTGAGAGACAACATCTGTTGCTGTTCAAACTTGAGCAGCCATGTTTTCTGTACTGTTGCCAAAACTCAAACTAAATACTTGACTAATAGTGTGTTGCCAAATACCAAAAACAGAAATAAATAAATTGTTTGTCCATTAACATAATATTCTAAAACTTTCCCTTGTTAATAAAACAAACAATCGTTACAAGTCCTATTTTAGCGGACAGTGTCACTAATCTTGGCTTGTGCAATGGCTTTGTCATCATATTGGCCAACTGATACTCTGTAGAGACCTTTTGTACTGCAATTTCTCTTTCCATCACTTTTTCACGAATGAAGAAATGTTTAATGCTAACATGCTTTGTGTGGTGATGGAATTCTGGGTTTTGTGCAAGTCACATTTGCATTATTATCAGTTTGGATCACTAGAACTTCTTGATCACTGGAACTTTCTGCCAGGAAGCTCATTTCTTTGTTGGAGTACTTGAGAGTTCTTGCCATCTCAACAAGAGTTCTGTTCTCTCATTGGCTACTTCCATTTTGTTCAGGAGTATATGTTGCAGTCAATCTGTGAATAATTCCATTCTTCTTGAGAATTCTTTGGACTGCTCGGTTTTTGAACTCTCCACCACTGTCACTCAAGACTTGTTCAACTTTATGACCCAATTTTTTAGCATGAGGTAAAAAGTCTTCTCGTTGAAGTCTTCTTCTTTTCTAGCCGTACATCCCTGATGATGGCTATCTTCATACATCTGATTTATGCTTTAAGAAGGAAACATAGCGGAATTTGGTATACTGGTCCTTGAAAACAGCAAAGTATCGATACTTTCTACACGATACATCAAATGGTCCACATATATCTGTAAAGATAAGTTTTCCTGGTTTTGTGGCTTTCTCTCTAGTGCCGAACTTCAAATTATGAGCCTTGCCATAGATACAGGCTTCACATAACTGTTTATCAATGTTGACCTTGATATTGAGTTCTTTTTCCATTAATGACTTCACATGCTGTTTATCTTGATGTCCCCATCTTTCATGGTAAAACTAAAGAGAATCATACTTGCTTGTCATATTTACTTTGACTGGGGTTTTTGGTAGCAGCACTTTAATTTCAGCTCTGAAAAGACCACCACTGATATCTCGTGATCCACTAAGGACTGCTTTGCCATTAATTTTCAGATAACATTTTCTAGATGTTGATTCAAATACACTGTTCTGGTTTCGGTCTTGTGTTGCTAATACTGAAAACAGATTCTTGCTAATATCAGGAACGTACTAGACATCTTGTAAATTTTTACATTGTTTTCTACTATTTACTGTGGCCATTATTTTTATTGTACCTTTCCCTACGGCTGGTAGTACTTTTCCATTTGCCACAGTTATACCATGCGGATATTCAAATTTTTCAAAGTCTACAAAGAAATTACTACTCTTGGTAACATGTTTAGATGCACCATTATCTATATACCAATCATCACAATTCACTTCTGCAGCGAAAACATCTTCATCTACAGCCAAGAGAGACATACTGACAGCAGCAGCAGTACCACCACCCTTACTCTGATATCTTGTTGAACGACTTGAACTGGGTTTCGGTGGTTTACCATCAGCAATCCATTTACGGCAGTTCTTGACCCAATGTCCTTTCAGATGACAGTAATTACACGTACTATATTTCTTACTTGAAGATGTGCTTTCTTCTCTTTTCTGATGATTCTGGGTATTCTGTTTGAAACTTGCTACTAGTGCTTCGTGACCTGATTCACTGTCATTGATGTCTGCTTAATTCCCGCTCATGAGAACATAGCTGTGTCGTTAAATCATCAACAGTTATTTTTTTCTTCACTCAGGAGCAACCAACTTGATTTGAAGGCACGATAACTTTGAGGAAGAGCATCAAGTATCTTACATATCAGCTGCATATGTGGAAGCTTGGTTTCTTGTTTACTTTCTAAACCTTTGTTAAGCTCATTTCACTTATTCTTCAATTTGGATAAGTTTGCAGCCATATCCTTAGTTGATGACCACTTAAACTGGAAGAACTCTAAACAAATGTTGTACAGTTGATTTTTAGATGTGGCTTCAAATAGCTTGTGTAGCTCTAGCCACACATCCCTAGCACAGTCAAATCTCATTACTTTCTGTAATGTGTCCTCTGTCATTGAATTTGTTAGAACCATCATAGCACGGTTATTTGCTTTATTATACTCCTTCAAGTCAATCTTGTATTGACTTACAATAGTTTCTGATGATCCATCCAATGGCTTCTCTGGCAGTTGCATTTTCCCATTCACTATATCTAAGGCCTCACCATAGAAACTTAATGCAAATTTTATCCTATATTTCCACAGTGTCCAGTCTCCTTTGCCACTCAATGGCTTGACTTGAATCTTGCCAGCTTCCATCCTTAGGAATTTCACTTGTAGGCTTCTTGACTGTAGTTAGGCTTAGGAACTCTTTGTTTACTCACACACATAGCAGAGTCAGCATGAAGAGACCTCATAACCTCTTGTTATTTTGGAACTGTTGGTATATCCTTATTACTAATGATGTGTGTGAGTGTGTAAGTAATTATAACCAGAATATTCAATTGAAGACAGAGACACATATTTAATAGAGATTTAAACACTTAAAGTGAGAGACAACATCTGTTGCTGTTCAAACTCGTGAATAACAGGAGGTGACATCAGGCATGAAAATTGAAGCCGTTGTGGCAACCCTATGGGCTAACAAGTAAGCCCAAACAAACCTCTCTTTTCCCTATACGTAACATGTGTTTTGCCGGATCGAATTCTCTTAAAATATTAATAACTAAATAAATTTAAGCATCATGACTGTTTAATGTGTCTTCAGGTAATCTACATGATCCGATAAAGGGGAAAGATTAAAGTTTATCCTTGTATAAGGGGTTTTTATATTTTTAATTTATTTTTGAAAGGGGAAGATCATTTTTCACTCTCAACTCGTCATATGTTTTTAGTTCAGTGCCTTCAATTTATTTTAAAAATTCAATGTATTACATTAATGTCTATGGAAATATGATTAATTAAAATAATATGAAGCTCCAATAAAATACAATTTTCATAATTTTTTCTTTTAACTGTTTGTTTTGCCATTTTGTTTCGTTCATCATTATCATAGATCCGGGACATTTCGAAAGTGTTTGAAGGCCGTGGGCGCTCGTCTTAAGCTTTACATGAGAAATTTTGATTTCTGAATCAATCCTGAGGTGCTCGAACACCTTCTGACATGGCCGTAGCTAGGATTTTTGCCACCCGGGGCAAACAGCATTTTGCCGCCCCCGTGCCTCAAAGTACTGGAAGTGCTCGAGCATCCTCCGCCACTGAGTATTTATGGTTTTGCTGCCTGTAGGCTGTACAAATTTCGCCACCCTCTTCTTCCGTTCCACTCTCATATTCTTGAATACGCATTACTGAAATATATGCCGCCAATCCGAACCTTCCGCTATGTAGATGTAGTATTGAGAAAAAAAATATTAAAAATAAAAAACTTTTTTTACGAGCCGCGATAAGTCATCTTTCTGGTCTGTAGTATTTAGGAAAATAATCACTTGGGCTGTTTTTCCCCCCTCTTCATTTTCTACCTATTACTTTGCTTTTAAAGTGGTATGTGTACGAAAATTTGACAAAAAAACCAGTTTCGAATTGAATTTGAAATCTAAAATTGTCTGTACTCGAGTTTTTGTTGTTCTACCTGGACTGGAAGTATTTTTACAATATTTTAATATAAAAAGCTGAAAGGCATTATATATACTAATGTTTTACATATATAATGTTTTTCGCAAAAAAAAAAAGTAAGATTTTTTCAAACACCGCTTGTTCAAGTGTCTTTAAACATTGTGTCTCTCTCAGCACTGAGGTGTTACATGCTTTGGCATAATTTTTTTTAAATTAAAATGCAGAGAAGGAATTTTGGGGCACAAGATATGGGTAAATTTTGGTTATTTTTGTAAAAGGTTCCATGTTGTTGAAGCTAATATTCGAAAAAAACTAACAACTGAAATTGTAAAAGCTCTTGTTCAATTGAAAAAATATATCCACAGAATTTGAGGGAAAAAAATCGAGTTCCTAAAGTGAATAGTAAATTTTTAAATGATTTTTAAAAACGGAGATGTTTCTCATAGGAAATCATAGGAAGCTACGGTTTGTTTGGGCCTACTTGGTCCCTTTAATAGAGAGATCACTGGCTTCATCTGGCAACCCAGATTCCCCATGCTTTCTCAACGACGCGCTGGTCGCGTCACCTCCAGTTGTTCTTTCCTCCATGGTTCAAACTTGAGCAACCATGTTTTCTGTACTGTTACCAAAACTCTGAAACTAAATACTTGACTAATAATGTGTTGCCAGATACCAAAAACAGAAATAAATTAAGAGGTAATGTAAGACACCTAAACAAGCATTTTTGGTCTTAGAATGCAGTGAAATCGGAATATCAAAGGCAAAATAGTGTTTTCAAGACGTGCACAACATCATTCCACTAAAAAATATTTTTTTCTGACATATTTGCCGCGATATGGGCTATCAACCACTCGAGGGTGCATGGGTGGGTGGGGGGGAGTTGTAATGGGGTATGCCTCCCCATAGTGCAACCTGGGTAACGCAAAATTTACTGCAAGACATTATACCATATTTGTGCAGTGTAATCTTAGCTGATTCTCCTTTTCTGACTGGTGATTTTTTTTTTAGGTGAAACTTGTGATCGATTCTGCGTACGCATCTGTAAGTTATGAAATTATAATAATCTAATTTTCATAGATATGTTGTATGAAATGAAAGTACTGCAGATTATCATAATGTGGGGAACCTTTGATGTCTCAAAGTGTGTCTGAGAGTTGATAATATTTGCAGTTGTAGAAGTTTTATTTATTGCACAAGAGTTAAAAAATGCTTTGAGATATTAAAAATTCAAGTAATAAAATGAAAGTATGAGCTGACCTGTGAAAGTTCAATTGTAGGGGAATTGTCTTTGCTATGATTAGCGATAGAACTATGATTGTGTGTGCCATGAATTTACAACTATGCAACAGAATTTTGAATCTTGATAGAAACTTTCCAAAACATGGTTTTCAATTGTATGTTTACTATTGCAAACATTTAAAAATGAGACTAGTCAAATTTTATCGCTCTCCCTATTGCCGAATAGGATTACTGAGTTTTGAGGCCTCTGATACATTGCCCACTTAACAAATTAAATATTGCAACACTGCTGGTTATGACAATGAAACTGAAAATAGTATTCAGGAAGATTATTCACATAAAATGTTTTTATCGGGTAGGATATATTAAGTTCTCGTGTCATTTTTTAAAAACAATTTCAAATAGAATGAGCATGGTAGAATACTCACCATCATCAATCTTTGGTGTCCCAATTGGGAAAAGCTTAGACAACTTTTGCCCATTGCTCTAACACCAAGTAGTATCACACGAGTTATGGATCACGTAAATTAAAATATAAAGAAATATGATTCTGTGAGAAAAAAATTCTTAGAGTTTGCACAGCATTAGAAAAGAAAGACATAGTATCTGCTACCATTTTGCTGAATCCCTGTACGTGGAAAAATATAGAAAACTGCAACTGATAAAGGGGCCATATCAAAATATTTCAGGCTGCTTCTATCTGCGATATTCTTTTTAAAAAAAGAAGCAGAAGAGGTCTCCCAGGGATAAGGCCAAAGAACTCAACATGAAGTTATTGGTAAATAACACATAAGAGTTCAAATTATAGCAAAGAGTAGATACTTGCCATAAGTTCAGGCGTTTAGTATAATTAAGAAAATTTATCAAGTTGTAAATGCTGGTTACATTTACCACTTCACTTAGTGTGACCTGATAATCACCAAGGTAGAATACTTATTATAGCATAGCTATATTGAGTATTCTACCATGCTCGTGGATTTTCTGGGAGTGTTCACAAATTTCTACCCATCTTCTGGACTCCCAAAAAAAATTCCAGAGTTATGTTCCATGATTTAAAAAAATCTCTACTTTGGGAGGGGGGGGGAGAATTATCCTTAAAGAACTTACAGAGAAAAAGTATGTTGTACGTGTTTTTCCCCCGAAAATGATGCTACACGACTAAAGTAAATTCCCATTGCAGCAAATAATTAAGAAATGTTTAATTTTGGTGATAAAAAGACAAATAATGCAGCATCAGTTCGTCATTTCCACAGTTGAACCTGTGAGGTGACTTGTATCTTGATTTCTGTAAAATTATCTGTCTTGTGTTTGGGCTAATTGCATTATTTTGTTGCTGCAATTTTGATTTGCATGCAGTCAATGCATAACTATATCACGAGATCTGATATATTGCATTATGAGACAACAGTGGTGGTGAGTAATGAGGGGGATAATCCTCTGTTTGGCAACAATTGGCAGAAGTTAGCATAATGATGATGTCATATTTTTTGAGGGAAAAATTCCCATGATTTTGCTTTCAATAATGAAAAAAATCATCTTTGTTTTGAAAAAAAATCCATTTTATGTCTGCATATAGAATTTGGATCGGTGTAAAAATCTCAATCAGATTCTCCAAAGTTAGTGGCTATGATATATATAACATTTATTGTAGCGAAATTTTTGTTCTAGCTACAAACAGCTTCAAACAATGATGGTGACGCTGCCATATATATATATAATAACATATCCTCACTGACTGACTGATTCATCATCACCGAGCCGGAACCACTAAAGCTATAAATATAAAATTTGGTCAATAGTTTTGTTTTATGACATAAAGACTCACTAAGAAGTGGTTTTTTGAAATTTGACCGCAAAAGGGGGGGTCAGAGGTAACATATTGAAATCGTCCCTTGTCCAAACCACTGAAGCTATAATCATGAAATTCTGTCAGTTTCATTATATGAAGTAAAGACCCACTAAGGCAGGTTTTTTTTTTTTTAAATTTGACCCTAAGGTGGGGAGGTCATAAGTTGTTCAAATGTTATATAGCGAAATCATGCTGAGGCGAAACCACTTTACCTATAATTATGAAATTTGGTCAGTAATTTTATTTCATGACGTAAAAAAAACTAAGAAGGGGATTTTTGAAATTCGACCTCTAAAGCCCCGTTCACATGTGCAAATATTGCGGTAGCATTGGGAATGCTAGCACCCGGTTGACTACTTTTTTTTTTCGTAAGGAAAGAAATTGGGAGCAGTCATTGGGGTGAAAATTCTTGAGGCAGGTTTTAAACCCGCTTTTTCTATTTCCCATGTGAACGGGGCTTAAGGGAATCATACGAGTGTTCAAAGGTTATATATGCTGAGCCAAAACCACTATAGCTATAATTTTGAAATTTGGTAAGTGTTGTATTTTATAATATAGAGAATCATACTACGACACATAGCCGGTCAATTTGTCACACTCAACTCATTGGGCCTCAGTTTGTTATGGTAAAAATTTATCGTAATGCCAATTTGTCATGGTACAAATTTGATGCAGTTCCAATTTGTCACAACACAAGTTTGTCGCTGTGTCAATCCGTCGAGGTACAAATTTGTCAAAGCTCTTGTCTGTCTCAATGTTAATTTGTCGTGACATCAGTTTATTGCAGAATCTATTCGTGGAAAAGTTGATTCTTCACTGTACACGTTCCACGCGATCTTGTATGTAGGTTTTTTCTTATACATGAAATAAGAACATGAACAAAAGTGCACACGCATTTTACTAAAAATAATTATTTTTTGTCATTGCAGAAACATCATTGAAATTAAAATTTCAATTCATATTTTTATTTCATTATTTAATTATTGTGATAACCATATCAATTACATTTAAAAATTTAACTGTTTATAAAAATGTAATTATATTTGAAAATATAATTACATATATATTTGTTATATAATTGATTTTTGCCATGATAAAATTTCAATATTATGTGGAAAAATTTAATGCTTATGATATTCCCCAAATAATAGTGGAGCCTCGCTTTAACTGTAAACTGCTATCCACCCCATTGGCTTTAGAGTTTCTCCCCCTTCCGAGAGTCACCACCATTTACCACTACAGTACCTACATTAAAAACCTGAAATATTTAATTGATAATTCCATTCAATTAACATTCAATTTTCACTGTATAAGCTGCACTTCCCGCTTTTTGTTGGGATTTCTTGCAGCGAAGGGAGTTGGGTGAAGATCAAGGGTAGAAATGTAGTGCTTATGAATGACGATTCGATGAAGAAATTTTCTCCTACCTATCGTTAAAAGAAGAAAAAAATATGATAGTTTAAAAAATGGCATTACTTATTATTCTATTTATTATCATCAGGCTTTTCTTTTTACTGTGATATTCACATTATACAAGTGTTTGAATAAAACGATACTCAAAGGCACTGAAAATAAACAAAGGTTTAGATATTGTGGAGTGTTTATATGTATGTGTGATAGAATTTTTTTTTTAAATTTAAATTATCGTGATAAATATAGGCTATAATCAGAGGCGGATTTATAGCTTTCCCAACTGTGGGCTATTCAAACCTTGCCTCCCTTCTCCCTTTCTAATTCATGTTCTTGATCACCAATTACTCAATTTCGGTTATGGTCTTTCACTTGAACGTGTCATCCTGGGATAAAGCGTGTATACGCCCTCCCCACCCAGGAAAATATGCCTCTGAATATAATCCTTTATTGTTTGTTAATGTTAATTCACTTGTGTTGTAAGAAGAAATTTTTACTAATCGTCGTATGAGTGTCATGTATAAGAAGTTACATATAATGGGCTAATTATGTCTTATTTCATTCTTTTTCTTGAGAGGTGTTACTTTAGAGTTGAAAAAAAAAACAATAAAAAATCGATTGACATTTGCAGTGGTGTCAGAGACAGGGATGCTGTGGGTGCCCACTGTACTCCATGGAATGGGTATGAACACCCAGAGAATTAATTCAGAAATCAAAATTTCCTACTTAAAGATGAAGACAAGAACCCACAAGTTCCAAACATTTCCGTCACCCTGGCCAATCAAAGGTGCTAACATGAAGAAAACATTGAAGGGGCCTAAAAATTGCCATTTATTCTGTATATAAGGGACTCAAACCCGTACGCAGGAGGCAGAATGGTTCATTGCATTGTATATTCATGACTTATTAGGGTGGATCTCAAATGGCATCAGCCCCGAGGTTCTGGTGACTATGACCAGTGTCCAGAGTGTTTCAATATTATTTTCGCATAATAATACAAGGTGATTTGAAATGTACATTCTATTGCAAAAAAAATAATTTAAAAGTAAGATTTTTCGCTGCTGTTATACATAAAACTTGAATACATTGTCAATAAAAAATTCCTCAAAGATGCATTGATATATTCAATAGTGAATTATGCTGGGAGAAGGGCACATTGATCGCAATTTATTATCTTGATGTGCGTCCCCGACACCCCCCCCCCCCACTGCGAGAAATAGAAATCCTGACAGAAAGCAGGAAATGCTGCTATTTATATGGTGAAAATTAGATTTTCAAAATTTATTGAATCGCAAGTTATTATCTTGGTGTACGTTCCAATGTCTCTCGATGACTTTAATTAACACTTTTCTTCATTTGTTAAAAATTGAAATAGAGATGGGGAGGAGGAACATTTCCAATGAATGAGAAAAAGTAATTAGTTCCATTTTTTACCCCTAAAGCAAATACCCTATTTATAAGTTCACAACAAACATTTGAATTTTAAAGAAATTCAAATTTTTCGCGACAAATTTACATTGCGACAAAATGACTCTGCGACAAATTGAATCAATTTTTTTGAAAAATTAGGGTTTTCAAAAAATAAACACAGGCCAAAAGTATGGATCATCTTGTGTGGTGCTGTTATTTAGTGTTGATGAAGAAGGTTCAAAGTAAGGCCGGCCTAAACTAATTTCCATTTTATGTATCGTTTATTTTCAGTGTTTTAAAAGTGAATTTGTAGGTGTGCCCGCAGACTTAGTCGGAAAGGGTTAACAAAGTGTGATACTTTTTTGGGCGAGTAACCCCAGTCGAATGTAAATGATACTTAAGATGGAGTAGCAAAAGAAATGTTTATACAAACTTAACTTCTGTAACTGGTATCTGACAGTCGAGTTCGAAAATCGAAAACCCACAAAAAAGTGAAGATGAAAAGATTTGGAAAAAAGTCCTAAATTTTTCTGTATGAATGTATCGAAAGATAATAAATTTGTTCTTCCATTTGAAAGCTGAAAATTGCATTGTGTTACAACTATTAATATTGTATATTTTTATTTTCAGATCTCGCAGGTCATTAACAAAATACCTGTAGTAAGTAACCAATACCTATTCTCCAGAAGTTTTGGTTCTAAACAAATGTAATTTTTGGAAGAAATTATTATTACCTAGATTTCCTATAAATAAGCTGCTGGGATTTGAAAGCACCATCCAGAAAGATGACCAGAAGGAAAAAAAATTGTGGAAGTGCCATTAGATTTTTAAATACTGATGCTCTATATAATGTTATTCAAGAACTGATAAGACCATTCTCGAACCAAACTCTGCCAAAGCTTTTTTGGTGCTCCCCGAAGAGATTGAAAAATAAAACAATTTTCCCAAAGTGCTTCAAAAATTAACATTTATACTAGGTTAAAGCTGGAGCTATCTTCTTTTTGAATCAACAAAAACAAATGTTTTTAACGTAATAAAATGTGTCAGAGCAAACTTCAGAGGTTTTCTATAAGAGCTAAACTGCATTCTTTGACCAGTGGACGAAATATGTGTGGAAATATTTACTTCTTAGGTTGAAGCCATGTGTTAAGACAACTCTACATCATGTCATCATCAACTGTATGCTTTCAATCTGGAATGTTTGATCATTGTTATGTGCAGGTCCCATAATATTTTCATCCTTACAACAGCCTAGTATAGTTGGAATTGGGACTAGTTATTACATGCTGTTAGATCATAATTGCAGGTAGTACCATGTTTTTCTAACCCATAGCTCCAAATTGAGTAGAGGAATGCCTATGAAGCAAATGTACAGTTAAGTAGTAGTAATTTATAGCTCCTAGAAATGCCCCATTATAAGCACATTACTCTGGCTCAAAAAGCACTTGGTGCACCCTTGCTTTCAGCAAAGGTACCCTTATCCTTTTTCGACTTCTGAAGCCTGTACAGTGAAGTGTGCATTGCACAGTCCATATAAAGACTAGCTCACTACATTCCTCACTCAGCTACGTGGTAATCTGATTTAAATTCCTGTCCTCTATAACAACGCATGATCCAGCTGAACAGTATCTGATAACAATCTCCCAGAGCTAAAGGTACAAACATAGTGCATGCTGATTTCTGATTCTGTGAGTCAACATCCTTACAGATTAGTTAAAACCCTGAATATCACATTTTAAATTACTCTTTAACGGCACCGACTTGAAGAATTATAAACCAGCATGCATTATCTTCGTACCTTAACTGTGCTTCATGGTTTTCCCACTCATTCTCTCTACACACGCCATACACTTGCCACTTTTGTTCACAAAAATCCCAGTTCTAGCTACTAATTAGTAATTGAAATGTGTGGACATCATGCGCTGGACTGTCATTATGTGGATTCAGGTTTGAACCTTGTTTGCGGCACAATGGTAGTTGGCTGAAGTTTTATGTGGGGTTCTCCAACTTCAATGTGCAAATGGATAATTATGGGAAAGCAAAGCAGTACATGGGGGATGGTTTATAACAAATATAGCGGGGCAGAACTGATAGAAAATTGAAGAGGAAGAAAAGATGGTAATAGAAAAGATATTTATTAATGAGATGATATACAATAGATATGGAGGTAGAAGGGGGTGCACACAGAACATTGTACATAAAAACGAAGCACAGACATATAGGAAAAGCAAAGCAGTACAGGGAACGGTGCAAAAATATATATATATATATAATCACAGAAAATAAAATATCAAAACACAGTGCAAACATGTGGGAGAGCAAAGCAGTACAGGGAACAGTGCAATTACAATATATATATATATTATTATATATATATAATCACAGAAAATAAAATTTCAAAACATAGTGCAAACATGTGAGAGAGCAAAGCAGTACAGGGGATAGTGTATAATGCAGTGGGGCATAGGAAATTAAAGAAGCAACATTGCAAATAATATAAGATATTCAATAATGAGGTGGTATATCACAGAATGTAGTGTATATGTATATATACAGATATGGGGGGGGGGGACAGAAATATATGTATCAAAATACAGTACAGGGATATAAAAAACCCAAAGAAATATGGGGACAGTGTTTAAAAAATGCACAAGACCACAGAAAATACGACAAAGAGGCTATGGTTGATAGCTTCTTTCATCAATAGGATGTAAAGATATGCACAAATGTCAATATAAGTTGAAGAACATTCATGTTAACTTACTCTCTGTCCTATGTCCTAGTGTGGCACTTCAGGGCTACCCGTGACTGTGGGAGAATGTCAGAGTCATTATCATTGTCAGTGGAATCTTCTGCATCTCCATGCCCTGGCAATGTTTCTTAGAGAAGGAGGTGGTACGGGTTGTTGCCTCAAGCTCAGAAGTTCTATCTGATGGGACAGGATGGATCTATTCTCCTAGCAACTGGATAGGTTTTTTTTTAAATCATGAACTTGCTCCAAGTTGTCCTCAAGAAATTATGTGAGATCCCCAGAGTTTTGAAAAATTGTTGGTCCCTAGTCATCCTGCTGTAACACTCCTTGATTATCTCTACCCTTGGTTTCACCACGTGAAATTGGCTTGTGCGTGTACATGCAGTTGCATAATGAAGTGGGCTGTTCATTGCCCTGCATAAGCAATTGTTGCGCCTTGTCGTTTTAAACTACTTCAGGTAGACCAGGAACTGATCATGGTCTGAGAAAAACAATTTTTTTCTGGCCCATTTCACAGGCTTTAGATTAGCCCTGCGCAAAGGAAGGTGAATAGCTTTAACTTTGTCCTAGTCTGCGGATCATCCCAAAACCTCTGCCCACACCCTTCCACAAACAGTTGCGGAAAACCATCAGATGTGAAATAACTATTGGGATAAGAGCATGTAAAAATATCTCATTCCTATGACTAAAAAAAAATATGCATAAGGAAAAAATTTGCCAGTTCCGAAGGCGGGTAATTTGACCAAATAAACAATTCTATTTAATCAAATTACTTACCTCTTTCAAACATGGGATATTTGAGAAAATCTGGGCATATGGCCATGACATGTCGTATGTCGACATCGCGTCGACATACAGTCGGACGCGACTTCCGGTGTTACTGTCAACGTTAGGGCTCCACGATGAACTTTTCTCCTAAAAAGTACTTTGTGACATAATCATTTGGTCATTTTTTGTCGCACCACGGTTATTTTCTGCACACAAGGGCTAATTAGACCAGGACCTACAATTTATTGTCGATTCTGAATGGCGGGCTTGTTTTTTATACTCGTCGAGGGGTTGGTGCGCTAACCCCTAGATGGGGGACTCCCTACAGTAGCAATTTTTTCTGCAGTCAGGTCGCCGTTTTTGTTGTACTCCTGTTCAGGAAATTTCTCTGACAAGGAGAAACCGGGTATCAAACTCGCGACAACTTTAAACATCCTTTGGTAATTTAGGGGAGTATCATATCGACCTGGGCTACAGTGCATGCTTTGTGACATAAAAAGTTTGGAAATCACACTGCTCTAGAAGAACAAAGAACACTAACATTTAAATATGACTTAATTTTTTTTTAATACAAACACAGAGGCTGCAACAAGCAAATTTCCCAAAGAGGTGGCTGAAAAGATGCCCATGAAAAATATGGATGACAAATGCAACCAAAACACAGCAACCTAATATAAGAGCATATATCATTAAAAAACTAATGATTTTAACAATATATAAAAGACCATGGTTGTCTTATCTCAGTATGAATAGCTTCTTGATTTATCCCAATATGCTTATCTTACTTCTTTTTAAATGTATCAATTGTGTTAGAATTCACGACCCCCAGAGAAAGCCATTCCATTTATTAACAACCCTATTAGAGAAAAATTCCCTGCGGCACCATAACCTGGAATTCTCCTTTAATAAATGGTACTGATGTTCCCTTGTCAAAGCAGTTGATTGGAGGTGTATTAATATATACCTCATGCTCTACCCTATCCCATCGCGTTGAAAATTTTAAACACGTCAGTCATATCCCCTGACACCCGTGTTCCTCCAATATAAACATATTCAAGAAATCAAGTCTTTCTTCATAGCACAAGTCTTTTTTGCCAACAAGAGCATGCATAGCTCTTCTCAGCAACCCCCCCCCCCCTCAACGAAGTCTATATCTCTTCTGTAAGTATGATGTCCAAAACCTTATGTCATACTCCAATGCAGGACAAATTAAGCCTCAGCTCAGAAAAACAGAAGAATGAATATAGCATTTTATTAATTTTTTGGCCAACCACTTAACAGTGTTAAAAAAATTATGCCGCTCGTCAACGGGAATTCTCAAATTGGTGACCCTAGTTGCATCCGGTATAGTGATACTGTTGCACTCGTAAGAGAAACGTGGATTGTTTGAACCAAAATGAGCAATCATGCACTTATCGACACTAAAGGGTCATGCTCTATGCTGCAGTCGTATTCAGTTTTGTCTGAAGCATATCTCCCTGTCACTTGGATTGAGTTTAAGTTTTCTTTAAAAATTTAAATGAAAAAAAAAATCCTTAAAATCAGGAAGAAAATGTTATTGAATGAGCTGCGGCTTAGAGTAGTATGTAATTCTTACACTAAGAAATTCAGGTATTTTTTAATGCATTAAAGAATCTGCAGTTTATATTAACTGTGGCAGATATGCAGTAGCAAATCCATTAGAGGTGGATTATTTCTGATAAGGTAGCAGTTTATAAGTATTCATAGAGTGGCAGAGGGTTTAAGCTAGATAAAAAATTCCATTTGCAAAAAAGTGAAAATGGGGAGAAAAGCTTTAGCAAAATGCTATAATGCTAATGTAAAGATTGATGGTTGGATGTCTATACTTGTTCCGTACCTCCTGTATGCATTTTTGCAAAAGTGGCTACCACTTCTTTCACATTCTGCGATTTTCTTTTGCATTTTGTGAAAAATGTGACCGTAGCTTAAACCCTGTAGAGTGGTGAGACTTGATACCAGTCAGTGTAACAAGTTTCAAAATTGTTGAGTACGGAAATATGAACAATGACTATAGGAAATAAAGACTAGAATGAATTAATTTTTACTGTGAAAAGTATATTTTATTTTCCAGGTAAATGATTTTATATCGCCAGTACTGAGTACGGTAAGTTGAGAATTAATCAATAATTTTGAAAATTGTATTGAATTCTGAATTTTTGAAATATTGAGTTTGCTTAGAGATATATATATGAAGCCCAAAAAATTGAATATGAAGTTATTAGCTGGACCTACTTTTGAGTTAGATATCCATGCAATAACATTGAATTTAATTTTTTATTTATATCTTCTTAAGCATGAAAATTAATGTCTCCGTATTGTCTTTTAATATTCAACTGCATAAATTCATATAGTTTAGGTTGTTTTAAAATTAATAATGGGCCTTTAAAGTACATCAAAGAAATTCAGATTTTCCAAATTTTAATGATTTAATAGCATCTCAAATACTACTGAACTCTTGGTAAGAGATTGGCTTTTCATTTGTACTAATGCTACGAAACTCTGGCCAAAACTGGACCTCGAATCCTGCAAACTACGTGGCTGCAAAAGGCACCAAATGGAGGGGGAGGGGCGAAAAAATAAAATGCCCAGAAACAGCCCTGCACTTGGCGAAAGTTCAACAGCATTCTGCAGAGCCACTAATATTGTCCACATTGGACTTGATTAACCCACAAAAAATTGAATAGTTGCCCTCTTTAATTTCTTAATGATCAGGGATGAAATATCTCGTCCTAACACAAATGAAAGAAGTTCAATTGTAACTCTCTCTGGTTATTTTGAAGCTTTGTGACCGTATGAACACAGAGGTCTTTTCCCTCGTTCCTTCTACACTCCTGATTAGTAATCCCCTCATATGACATGCATCTTTCTACTATACAGCATACTGTATATTCTACATGAGAGAGAGAAAGAAAGGTTGAGGGCAAAAGAAATATCTGCTATACTCCTTTTCTTTCCCTCTCATATTTCTGACATCGAACAAGAAAACCTGGTTTTTTTTGGATTTATTGTTAGTACATCAAGTAGTAGTCAACAGATAGTCCAAATTTGTTTCTAAAAGCCTGTATGTGAAGGGGTATAATGAAATGAAACTTTATGACTAGTGCCTGTATTATATGCACTAAAAAAAGTGGCAAAATATGCTCTAACAATATGCATTTAAAAATGCAAAAATAAGCACTTAAAAATGCAAAAATAAGCACTTAAAAATGCAAAAATAAGCACTTAAAATGCAAAAATAAGCGCTTAAAATACAAAATATAATTAAAATACCAAAATGTGCACTTAAAATACAAAATATAATTAAAATACCAAAATGTGTACTTAAAATGCCAAAATATGCACTGAAAATCCCAAAATATGCACTGAAAATCCCAAAATATGCATTAAACACTCCAGAATTTGTATAAAAAATTCCGAAATATGCACAAAAAATGAGACAATGTGCATTAAAAAAATCACAGTGCCAAAAAAAAATCTGATGTGTTTTTAAAATGCACCTTTCCTATTTCTTAAATGTATATGTATTCATGTACAAAAAATATTTCCCTCATATATATAAAAAAAGCCGGCATATGCAAATAACTTCTACATATTTTTTATTCAGGCATTTTTTAATTTTCAGTTTGTTGTACCTTCTTGATAACAAAAATACCAGTAGCAAAATAATTTCGAAACTATTTCTAAAAAAAATTCAACACTGACATATCTTTAGAAATAGCCTTACAATAAAACGGTTAATACTCGTAAAATACTTTATAAATATGTATTAATTCACTAAATTTCACCATCGGGAACATAACCGATGTTAGGAAAATATTATGAACAATATTTATCTGAAAAATTATGAAGGAAATTGAGTGGGCTTAAACAAACCTTCAAAAATATGCACTTTTTCTGAAAATTCTTTGATTTTATGCATTTATATGCATTAATGCTAAAAAAAGACAAAATATGTAAAATATGCATATATAATCCGGGCTGTATTTATTACTAATCATATGTGGTTCTCTCACTGTGAGCTTTTACTTTTGGTTGCCTTTAGCTTGGACACCCTGTAAATGTGTTGATTTTTAGAATATAATGAAAGCACAACTTGTTATATGTTCTAATAAAATAAATATTCTTTTTTGTATTGTTAGGGGAAAATGGTGTTTGACAGTATTGCTTCCCTGGTGAGTCACTTATAAATATATTTTGGTGTAGCAATTCACACAACTGATATCTATTTGTATTGCAGTGCAATAGTATTTTAAACATTCCTAGAAAATTAAGTTGCAAGAATTCAAAGACAGCAAAGTAATTTATTAAAATTGAAACTCACACACACACCCACACATCCAACAGTTCATCATAACTTGTATTTTTCAGTAAGTGACTGACAGACCAAGTAAGTGGTTGAGGTCTGAAACCAGTAAGTGACTGTAGAGACGAGACAAATATTCGGCCACTATCCAGTTCAGCAGAATATCTGTGTAAATCTAAGAGCAACAAACTGATTTAAAAAAAAATTGTATTAATTGGAATTATTGCCATAAATTGAAAATTTATACTGATTATGTTTTATTGTGTGGTATACATCTGTTTCTGTGAAAGATGTTCTGTCAGGGTGAATCTCTAGAGCAGCTGTTCTCAACCTTTTTTGACTCGCAGAGCCCTTTTTAGTAAAATAATTCTATGGCGGGGTCCTGTAGGCCCATTTCTTAATTATTCATCGAAGTTACCGATTTATTTTTACTATTTGAAATTATTTATAATTTTTTTATTTTCCTCAAGTGGCCGTGGAGCCCCTGGAGAGTGCACAAGGAGCACTGGTTGAGAACTGCTGCTCTAGAGTACGCAAAACATGAAACTGAAAATATAGTTCTACTTCAATATACAGGGTGATTATAAAAAAACTATCCCGACATATGGGCCCCTAACTATCATACCATTCACAGAAACTGAATGAAATTTTGGCATAAGGTATTTTGATGTATGCGCTCAAGAATGATATGGAAAACAACAGTGTCACTCTAACAGTTGCGGTTACAGTGAGAAAATTTCGAAAATATCAAATGGCAACACCAAGTTTTTTGTATTGGAAAATGTGATCTCCCTAAATAGCGTTCGAACGGCAACTGTAGCATGAAAATCACCGGCGGTAGATAGGCTAAAAGTGAGGACAACCAATAAGGACAGAGAAGCAGCATAAAATAAAGCATTTTATTGTGTTTCACAAATTTTCCACATGACCTTGTGGAGGACTAATCAGGCTGGGATCTCAGCCGAAGAAACGGTGTGACGAATGAAATGAACATTAATGCTCTGGTGCACGGCAAAGTCCTTTTTACTTTTTCCTTGCCTAGCTCCGGGGATTTTCGTGCTACAGGTGCCATTCCAATGCTATTTAGTGTTTTTCAGTATGGAGATCACATTCCAATACAAAAACTTGGTGTTGCCATTTGATATTTTCGAAATTTTCTTACTGTAACAGTAACTGTTAGAGTGACACTGTTGTTTTCCATATCATTCTTGAGCGCATACCTCAAAATACCTTATGCCAAAATTTCATTCAGTTTCTGTGAATGGTATGATAGTTAGGGGCCCATATGTCGGGATAGTTTTTTTATAATCACCTGTATATATATATATATACAGTCAAACCTCGTTAGTGCGTCACCTGGTTAACAGGTCACTCTGCTTACCAGGTCACTCTTTGGAAGTTCCAGTTGTCCACAGGCAGGAATTGGCACAGCTATGGCTTATTCTGTTTAACGAGTCGCCCCGCTTACTGAGTCATTCTTTTGCTCCCTCAAGAGTGACTCATTAACGAGGTTTGACTGTATATATAAAATTTAAGTGAACATGAACTACACAAGTTCACTAACTCAAGGATGTACCCAGACAAGATATATATTGAGTTACTACACATCAGAGTATATAGTTCCCGCACATCAGAGGTTTATGATGATCATTTATATAGAATATTTCAAATTTTTTTATGATTTTGAAAAAATACTGAAAAAATACCATTTTGAACCAATGTTTATTTGTTTCAAATTTTTAAATTAGAAAAAATATTGGTTACCATTATCAAAAATCTATGGCAAGTGCAACAACATTTTGGTGCGATTTCCAAGAAATTTTCCCCGCCAATATCACTGTCGTGTTTTTTTCATTGCATAATTATATATATATTTTATATCGTCATTTTGTTGAATTTTCCAATAGATACAATTTTTCATTCAGTTTTGCATGTAGTTATAGGCCTACACACCCAGACGAATATTCAATCAGTTTTTTTTTCTCCCGAAAATAGCCTTCAACGAATTCAGATATTCACTCACAGATTACAGGAAGTGCCCCTCTTTCACGCACGACAGCGCCTATACCATTGCGAGAGGCTCTCTTTATGGGTGTAGGTTACGGTTCCAGGTTCTCCCTTTTTTTTTAAAATTACCTATTTCTTGCCATGTTCATAGGATAGGGGTGGTTTCTGAATTCCAATAGCCGATATCGGAGGGTGTTGACATAAGTAATGTCTCTCACCCACACCAACGCCATCTTCTCCCCCACAGCAGAGGGCCATCTGTTTCTCCCACGGAGGAAAGAATAACAGGAGGTGACGCGACCAGCGCCTCCGTTGAGAAAGCATGGGGAATCTGAGTTGCCAGATGAAGCCAGTGATCGCTCTATTAAAGGGACCAAGTAAGCCCAAACAAACCGTGGCTTCCCATGCTTTCCTATGAGAAACATCCCAGTTTTTAAAAATCATTTAAAAATTTGCTATTCACTTTAGGAACACGATTTTTTTCCCTCAAATTCTTTGGATATATTTATACAATTGAACGAGAGCTTTTATAATTTTAGTCGTTATTTGTTTTCGAATATTA
Source organism: Pholcus phalangioides (assembly GCF_987345545.1). Lineage (NCBI taxonomy): Eukaryota > Metazoa > Arthropoda > Arachnida > Araneae > Pholcidae > Pholcus > Pholcus phalangioides. The sequence goes on along the minus strand of NW_028301622.1, from coordinate 10,817,988 downwards.
ACTTCAACAACATGGAACCTTTTACAAAATTAACCAAAATTTACCCATATCTTGTGCCGCAAAATTTCTTCTCGGCATTTTAATTAAAAAAAAATTATGCCAAAGCATGTAATACCTCAGTGCTGAGAGAGGCACAATGTTTAATGACACTTGAACAAGCGGTGTTTGAAAAAATCTGACTTTTTTTGCGAAAAACATTATATATGCAAAACATTACCATATAAAATGCCTTTCAGCTGTTTATATTAAAATATTGTAGAAATATTTCTCCATTCCAGGCAAAAACTCGAACACAGACACAATTTTAGATTTCAAATTCAATTTGAAACTTTTTTTGTCAAATTTTCGTACACATACCACTTTAAAAGCAAAGTAATTGGTACAAAATGAAGAGTGGAAAAAAAAACAGCCCAGATTATTTTTCTAAATACTATAGGCCAGAGAGATGACTTAACGCGGCTTGTAAAAAAAGTTTTTTATTTTTTAATATTTTTTTCTCAATACATCTACATAGCGGAAAGTTCGGATGGGCGGCATATATTTCCAGTAATACGTATTCAAGAATATGAGAGTGGAACGGCAGAAGGGTGGTGAAATTTGTACAGCCTACAGGCAGCAGAACCATAAATACACAGTGGCGGACGACGTTCGAGCACTTCCAGTGGTTTGAGGCACGGGGGCGGCAAAATGCTGTTTGCCCCGGACGGCTGAATCATGTTTGCTCCGGGTGGCAAAAATCCTAGCTACGGCCCTGTCAGAAGGTGCTCGAGCACCTCAGAGAATTGATTCCGAAATCAAAATTCCTCATGTAAAGCTTAAGACGAGCGCCCACGGGCCTGAAACACTTCCGAAATGTCCCGGATCTATCATAATGATGAACGAAACAAAAAGGCAAAATAAACAATTAAAAGAAAAAAATTATGAAATTGCATTTTATTGCAGCTTCATATTATTTTAATTAATCAAATTCCCATAGATATTAATGTGATGCATCAAATTTTTAAAATAAATTGAAGCACTGAACTAAAATGACGAGTCGAGAGTGAAAAATGATCTTCCCCTTTTTCAAAAATAAATTAAAAATATAACAACCCCTTATATAAGGATAAGATTTTATTTTCCCCCTTAATTGGATCATGTGGATTACCCGAAGACGCATTAAATGGCCATGGTGCTTAAATTTATTTAGTTATTAATATTTTAAGAGAATTCGATCCGGCAAAACACATGTTACGTATAGGGAAAAGAGAGGTTTGTTTGGGCTTACTTGTTAGCCCATAGGGTTGCCACAACGGCTTCAATTTTCATGCCTGATGTCACCTCCTGTTATTCACGAGTTTGAACAGCAACAGATGTTGTCTCTCACTTTAAGTGTTTAAATCTCTATTAAATATGTGTCTCTGTCTTCAATTGAATATTCTGGTTATAATTACTTACACACTCACACACATCATTAGTAATAAGGATATACCAACAGTTCCAAAATAACAAGAGGTTATGAGGTCTCTTCATGCTGACTCTGCTATGTGTGTGAGTAAACAAAGAGTTCCTAAGCCTAACTACAGTCAAGAAGCCTACAAGTGAAATTCCTAAGGATGGAAGCTGGCAAGATTCAAGTCAAGCCATTGAGTGGCAAAGGAGACTGGACACTGTGGAAATATAGGATAAAATTTGCATTAAGTTTAATATTTTAAGATAATTTGATCCGGCAAAACAATTAGGTTAAGTATAGGGAAAAGAGCGGTTTGTTTGGGCTTACTCGTCAGCCCATAGGGTTGCCACAACGGCTTCAATTTTCGTTCCTGATGTCACCTCCTGTCATTCTTTCCTCCATGTGTTTCTCCAGATAATATAAATAAGCAAGATAAGCTTTCGAATGTGGTTTTGATATTTAAAAAGGGTAGTAGAGAAACTGTGTCAAATTATCGACCAGTGAGTTTGACGAGCTCCCTTTGAAAAATTTTGGCAATTATCAAAAAGCAAAGTGGATGGATGAGAATAATGTATTGACAGGAAACCAGCATGAGTTCGGGAAGGGAAAGTCGTATGTAACCAATTTTCTTTTTTTCTCTGATCACGTGACTGTCTTTGGGCAAAGGCAAAAACATCGCCATTGTGTATCTTGATTTCCAGAAAGCAATCGATTAGTTCAAACATAATAAACTCTTGATTCATTTACATGAGATTTGGGGCAACTTGTTGAACTGGATTGAATTGTGGTTGTTAGATAGGTCACAGCTGGTTATGATCAACTGGAATTTTCTGATTAGACAGGTATCACAAGTGGAATCCATCAAAGAAATGTTCTTGTCCCAATATTTTTCTTACTTTTTATCGATAAACCAGATCAGGGTATCGATGGGATTGTTTGTAAATTTGCAGGTTATCTGAAATCAAGGAGGGTAGTTGGGAATCAAAGTGATAGAGAAGCCTGATTCAGACCAGCGGTTCTCAACCTTGTTTGACTCACAGAGCTCTTTCTGTTACATAAAGTTTCAATGGTAGAGCCCATAGACCTATTCTTTATTTATTCATCAACGTTACTAATTTATTTTTATTGTTCAAAAATATTTATAATTTCTTTTTTTTCTTCAAGCGGCCACAGAGCCGACAGGGACGTCTCAAGAGCATCAGGAGCCCCGAGCTAAATGATTTTTCTGAGGCCCTACCAGGAAAATTCTTGAAAATCTCAGCCAGATCTCATTTTTGTGAGGCCCTTTTCTCTGGAGGCTCCCGGGCCATGCCTTACCGCGGCACTGCCTAGGGAGTTCACACAGCACACTGGTTGAGAACCACTGTTGTAGAAGAACTTGAATATTGTTGCAGCATGGACTAATGAATAGAGCATGTCCTTCAGAGTTGATAAGCCCATGGTCACTCATTTTGATTTGAACAACCCACATTTCACTTACAAGTTCAATCGTATTACTATCACAGATGCAACTAAGGTCAATGATTTGGGAAATCTCGTTAACTAGCGGCTTAGGTTTCTATGAACATTGTTCAGCAGTGGACAAAAAATTGAATGGAGTATTTTTTTTCAGCTATTTCATTGGACATTTTATCTGTTGTGGCCATTGTGCTTGCATTTTTACGTATATATATTTAATAATTCTTTTGTTATGTTTGAAATAGTTAAGGAAGAACTGTTTGGCAAAGAATTATCCACCTGAGGATATCAATTATTTATAAAATAATCAGTGTACTTAGTACAGCATTTAATGCTGACTCTATAGACAGAACAACCACTTAGAGCAGGGATGGCCAACTTTTCTCTGTTTGAGGGCCACAGTGCCGCAGGCTTTGTGGGGACAAAATTCCTGTATATAAACTCAGTATGATTGCTTGCTATAGCATCACAGCCCATCAATATTTCGACTGGATTTAAATATTTAACTAAACTCTTTGTTTAATGTAATACTAATTAATGAATTATTGTTAAGAAAACTTTTTGATCTATCTTTTCTTCAGTAAATGATGAATGTTAATGCTTTAACCCAGTGTTTCACAAAGTGGGCAATATTGCCCCCTGGTAGGCGATGGAATGGTCCAGGGGGGCGATAAAAGCTTCAGGTTTAACATAGTATCCTATGACTTCGCTATAGTTGGGGGGGGGCGATGGAACAAAAAGTTTGGAAAACTATGCTTTAACCAGTGAAGAATGCTACTTCATAAAATTTTTATCAAACAAAACAAATAATTTTATATTTTGAAATTTATGATTCTGAATTTCATACAATGCTTTCATAGTTTGTCTTCCTTCCACCCCCCCCCCCACCCCGCTAAATGCTTGACTGAATATTTTTACCAATAGACGGCAGTACATTAGTTTTGAATTTTTATGAAAAAACTTAAAAGGGAAATTTCTTGAGGAAAATTTTGCTTGTCGAGAATACCATCACTGACCTCCAATGATTGCACCAGGAAATCTGATACTGTTACTTCCATAATTCTCACAGTAGATTTTTGAAATCAATCTTTTGATCCGTGTGCGTAAAGAGGTGTTTGTGTGTTGAAAATATAAATTGTTTTTATCAAATAAGAAATATTTTTTTTACATTAACCACATTTTCAACAATCAAAACTAATAAAAAAATAGAATGGTTTTTCATCTTGACGCAGGTCGCACAAAATCAACTCGGGCCTGTTGTTGGCCACTCCTGACTTAGAGGGTAAAAACTAATTGAATTGCTCTGTCACGTACTCAAGGAATACCTATAGCGATGGAATGTTGTGCTGAATTTTCCTGACATGCTTTTATGGTGCAAGAGATCAAAATTATATATTGTTTTTCAAGGTATTATTTTTTTTTTCAGATTGGAAAGATACTTAAAGGAGAACTTACAGATGGCCGTCAATCTGTACCAAAGTCCGGTAAGCCGGATGAGTCTAAATCTCATCCAAAACCTGATGAATCTAAACCTGAGCCAAAGCCTGATAAACTGGAGTCAAAGCCTGATAAACCTGATGAGTCTAAACCTGAGCCAAAGCCTGCTAAACCTGATGAGTCTAAACCTGAGCCAAAGCCTGTTAAACCTGATGAGTCTAAACCTGAGCCAAAGCCTGATAAACCTGACGAGTCTGCACCTGAGTCAAAAAAAGATTTAGATGGCTCTGCTGATAGGCTTGACGCTTCTAATAAGCCCAGTTCTAATAAGCACGATCCTTACAGTAAGTTATGATTTTCATGTTCTTCAAAAATAATGCATAAAAGTATGGTTTTTTTTTTTTAGATATGTATCACAAGCAAATTTTCTTGTTTTTTTATAGATCGCCCCTGGTTGAATTTCAAAAAACAATTCTTTTCCAAAGAAAATGGTCCATGGAAAGGTTCGTAAATATATACTTTTAAAGTTTCTTAATTTTTTGTAAAATCTGACCTTTCTGAGTAGATTCTGACCGGCTGCAATGAAATGGCTGCATCAATATTTTTCTGTAGTCCCAATGAGTATCTATTTATGGTGATGCTAGTGCTGGTGGATGTGTCTGGTTGTTATTTCGGAAACATACAGTTATGACTCCTTTCTTTTTTTAGTTATTTAATAGAAGAGAGAGACTTTTAGGACATGTTCGGTCGACAGTTGGAGCCAGATTGAACTCCAATACAAGAACACACTAGATAATGCCTAGCTAGTAAGTGGCATAAAAAATATAATAAAAATATAAAAATTGTATAAGACAAGTAGCGCCCAGTACTCCCCCACGAGTCTGAAGGACGGCATATGGCACAATGTACAAAATATGATAATATAGTTATGACGATATGACAGCATAGTTACGACGATTTGACAATATAGTTACGGCAACTAATATGGCATTGACATGTGCAAAAAAAAAATTTTGTTCGAAAAATTCAAAAAAATACGCAATACGAAAATACTTTATGCACAAATTAATAGTCGAGCAAAAAAAATAAATTACAAATGATCAAAAATTAGTGAATTTATGTATATGCAAAAACGATTACTAGAATAGATAATAGACATATATAATATACATATAAGAACATTGAAAAATGAAAATTTTTTGCAAAACATAATACTAATTTTCAAAAAATGTTGCAAAAAACAAAAATAACGTTATTCATTTGAAAAAATATGCAAATAAGAATAATATCAAGGAATTCTTATACGAACCGTACGCCCTGATCGAGTTACATAAGGCTGTTTTGGTTCAGTGAACGGTGATTGCTCATTAAAAGTGCAATCAAGCAAAAATGCTGGTTTCAATCTGTCTATTGAGATTTTCGTTAGTTTGCCTTTCATGTTCACTGTATATACTTTTGGAGATCGTTCAATCACTTCATATGGCCCCAAATATGGTTGTTGAAGGGGCTTTCATATGGTGTCCAGCCGCACGAACACATGGGAAGAAACAGCAAGTTCTTTATGAACGAAAACGTTCTGAGTCCCATGCCTTGAAGTTTGGATCGGACGTAAAGTGTTTATGTGAACTCGTAGAGCACGTAGAAATTCCGGCTGTGTTGGCTGAGGGTCGGAACTACGGAAGAATTCACCAGGTAGGCGCAATGGTGATCCGTAAACCATCTCTGCAGCAGAAGTGTTGATGTCCGGTTTGATGCTGGCTCGGATGGACAGAAGTATGGTAGGTAACACTTCAGTCCAACGTTCCGTGGCATGGCAGCGTATGGCACCGTTGAGCTGCCGGTGGAATCTTTCAACGATGCCATTGGAGGACGGATGATACGCTGTCGTGCTTGTTTTCTGAGTTCCAAGAAAACGAACGAATGCGCGAAACAAATCACTTTCGAATTGTCTCCCTTGATCGGTGATAACCGATTCCGGAACTCCGAATCTGCTGATCCAACCAGAGTAGAATGTCTCTACAACAGTTTCGGCTTTTTGGTTTTCCATCGGGAAAGCCTCTACCCACCTGGTGTATTGATCCACACAGGTAAGGCAGTAGGTGAAACCCTGAGAAGGAGGAAAAGGACCAACAATGTCGATGTTAATGTGTGAGAATCTGCATTGGGGCAAAGGGTATGCACCGATGGAAGATCGAGTGTGGCGATGCACTTTTGAGCGTTGGCACTCGATGCACGCCCTGGTCCATCGTGTGACATCCTTGCGTATTGAACTCCACACAAATCGTTGATGAATAAGGTCTACAGTTGATTTAACGCCTGGATGGGCGAGGTTATGAAGGACCGTAAACACGTGATATCAGTGTTTTTCTGGTACGTAGGGACGGATAATTCCAGTGGATAAATCACAAAAAAGTTCTGTACCCTGAGGACCGAATTTGATAGGTTTTATATCGAGCACCCCACCTGGTTGTCGGAGGGCTGTTAATTCAGCGTCTGTACTCTATGAAGTAGCAATAGCTGTGTAATCAATCGAGTCAGGCAAATTAATTTCGGATAATCTGGAAAAAGCATCCGCTACAACATTTCGCTCACCCTGAATGTAACGAATGTCCTCCGTAGGAAATTGTGATATATACTCTAAATGACGTCGTTGTCTGGGAGAGCTGTTATCATTAACTTTGTGAAAAACATAAGTTAGAGGCCTATGATCACTGTAGATCGTAAATGGTCTGCCTTCTAACATGTGTCTGAAATGTTTAATAGAACTATAAACCGCAAGCAACTCGCGATCATAAGTACTATAGTTCTTTTCAGTTGTCGTTAACTTTCGAGAAAAGAGAATGAGAGTGGTTCGACGACACCATCGGAAGTTTGTTGTAAAACAGCTCCGAGAGCAAAATCTGATGCGTCGACTGTCAACGAAAGATGAGCATCATGTTTAGGATGAGCCAAAAGCGTGGCATTGGTAATAGCATGTTTACACGTTTTGAAAGCAGCAATAGTTTCCCCCGACCAGGCGATGAGAGATTTATCTTTTTTCTTCTTTCCTTTGCACAAATCGTGTAAGGGAGCCTGGTCAGATGCTGCGTTTTTTAAGAAACGGTGGTAAAAGTTGAGAATTGCTAGAAATCTTCCAAGTTCATCAACCGTTTTTGGTTGCGGATAATTACGAAGAATGTCGACTTTTTCTGGCAAAGGAGAAATGCCGTTACTGTTAACCAAAAATCCTAAGAACACTATCTCAGATTTCCCAAATATGCATTTATCAGGATTAAGAATTATACCAAAACTGTTTAAACGTTCAAAAACTAATTCAAGATCTTTAAGATGTTCTTCTTCTGTTGCTGATGCAACTAGTACGTCATCTAAATATGCATAACAGTTCAAGTCTCTTAAGACAATATCTATGAACCGTTGAAATGATTGTGCCTCATTAGACAATCCAAAACACATATATAAGTACTCATAAAGTCCGAATGGGGTAATAATGGCAGTTTTTTCAACAGACTCGGGATCTAAAGGTATCTGATGATAAGCCTTAACCAAGTCCAATTTAGAAAATATGTTTTTTCCCTGCAGACCGTAACTGAAATCATGAACATGTGGTATAGGATATCTGTCTGGACACGTTATAGAATTAAGTTTTCTGTAATCCCCACATAAACGGTATTCTCCATTACGTTTAGGAACAATGTGTATCGGGCTTGCCCATAAACTTTTTGAAGGTCTCAGTATGCCCTGATCCATTAGCGTTTGAACTTCGCGCTTTGCAATAGCAAGTTTCTCTGGAGAAAGTCTGCGGGCTTTGGTAAAGACAGGAGAACCTTTAGTAGTAATGCAATGTGTAACGCAGTGTTTTTTAGAAGTAGCCCCAAGCATAGAAGGATTCGTTAGATTAGGAAATTTAGATAAAATTTTCAAGTAGGGTGAATCTCCACTAATGGTCTTTAAGCCTAATGTAGGGCAACTGGCATTGCTACATTTGATTGAAAGTGAAGTCAAACTGTCAATCAAACAAGACTTTTTTACGTCAACTAATAGACCATAATGTTCTAAGAAATCAGCACCTAATATCGGGAGATTAACATCAGCTATAATGAAGGACCATCTAAATAGTCTGCGCAACCCTAAATCCACTGATGAAGATTTGCAACCATACGCAGAAATTTTAGTATCATTAGCTGCGTATAGCGAAAAGTTTGTATCTGCTGCTTTATGTACCTGTGTATCTCGTGGGAAAACCGAAATGCTAGCGCCTGTGTCCACTAAAAAACCAGTACCGGATTTTCGATCATGAACAAAAAGGCGAACTAAACACCGGCCATCACCTGCTGTCGCCAAAACAGATGGGCCAGTTAGTTTTCCGACCAATCACAGGGTTTAATGCATTTTGATGCTTTTCGTCCGAATTTGAAATGGTACCAACAATAAGGTTTACGTTTGGGTGTACCATCACCACTAGACCGAGAATTTGAACGAACTCTTCCCTTTTTGTTGAAATTTTTCTCTCTATAGCGGGATAAGCGGTCAACAGCAACGGTCAAAGTCGAAATTTGACTTTGAAGTGATTGCAAGCTGATGGTTTCATTACGGCTGACCTCAGAAATAGTCGGTGTGTGCCCAGTGACTTCTGTAATTTTATCTGCAATTTCTGCTAAATCCGGCAATGTATCCTTACTAACAGAAAGTATCTGCTGTGTATGGATAGGCAAACGTTGTAACCAAAGGGTTTTAAGCACTTCATCTGAAATTTTCTTGCCAGCTAATGTATGCATCTCATGCAACAACTGAGAAGGTCGCTTATCCCCAAGAGTGAGCTCTTGGAGTAGAACTTGTAAGCGGGAAGTTTCCGACAGTGAAAACTGTTGGCAAATGCGTGTTTTTAGCTGGTTGTAAGAATCGTCTGTAACAGGAGCTATGATCAAATCACTAACATATGATAACACTTCGACATCGAGAGCGGTCACAGCACAGTGAAATTGCGTTTTAGGATCAGTAATTCCGGCTATTTTAAAGTTCGATTCAATCTGAAGAAACCGAAGATCGACATCGGATTTCCAAATCGAAGGCGCACGAAAAGAAACACGCGAAAGTTCTAATTCAGAAGACATACCTGTTTCTTCGGTAGCGTTCGGCATATCCAAAAAAAAGTTCAGCACAATCCAGGAAGAGAACTGAGGAGATGCCCCCTCAATCAGTCAGCAAACGCACCACACACAGGGAAAAAAAAATGCAGCAAGTCGCATATTATGAAGCGAGAAAGAGTAGTTTCGTCTGCTCATTCATGGCTGTCAAACATATGCTTTACGCGGGTCACCAGTACTATGGTAATGCTAGTGCTGGTGGATGTGTCTGGTTGTTATTTCGGAAACATACAGTCATGACTCCTTTCTTTTTTCAGTTATTTAATAGAAGAGAGAGACTTTTAGGACATGTTCGGTCGACAGTTGGAGCCAGACTGAACTCCAATACAAGAACACACTAGATAATGCCTAGCTAGTAAGTGGCATAAAAAATATAATAAAAATATAAAAATTGTACAAGACAAGTAGCGCCACATATTCATTTATAATGGGAGAAATTGATAAGTTAATTCTATTTTTTTGTAGATAAAACCACTTGAATGAATACATAACCTTAGTTCAAAATCATCAAATGCAGTATGAAAGCGCTCTTTCAGTTTTGTAATAATATAATGCTACAGAAACAGCTAATAAAAATTTTGAATCCTAATGTTCATTACAACACATTGTGGGTATAGTCTTCAGGGATGGGATGAAAAATCTGATAATTGGCTTTATGCTATCGCTGACTTGAGATCCTTACCCATACTTGTTTTGGCCATTTCCTAGGTTGCTGGTTGACAGAATGATTGCACATCCATACTTGTCAACTACTACAGATTTCTATCACAAAATATGGGACTATGGTGAATCACGAAAAACTATGGAAGTCTGTTTATTTTTCAAAAGTATTTGTTTTTGATCGGAGATTTCGCAGAATTCTAGTATTCTCATAGAGTTGAGGCGAAAATGCAGCACTCTACGACTCCATAATTTTAATGTTTAGAAGGTTTTTTTATTCAAACTAAGAACATAAATTTCATTAATAAAAAATTAATTAAATAGTTGTAAATTGTTAAAAAACGTTAAAAATTATTTGTTGAATAACACGACCAGCGCTAGTACAAAAACAAAAATCAAGTGAGTGAAAAATACAGGATTAGTACTCTTATATACTTTGCAACCACACTAAAAATTAGCATATTGGCAAAAGAACCGAACACAAAAAATAAAGTCAGTCTGCATGACGTCATAATCCTTTTCTAACAAACAGTCTCACGCATCGCAATCTTTCTTCAGATTGGTACGCCACAGAACTCCCCCGCCAGTTCCTCGAACGATGTCAACCGACCTGTAATCGCCGTGGAAAACGCACGCGTCGACCAAATCTGGTATGGACCTCTGACGGAGGCTCCCGAAGATGCACCGAGTACGGCAGTGGCTGTTCTTCAGATACGAAGTATGCCGGCTTGAGCCGGTCAACCGACACGTTGACATGTCGACCATTGAAATTCAACTTGAAAAACTTATCACTTTTGTGAAGAACAGGAAAGGGTCCCTGGTATGGCTGCTCCAGAGGCTTACGCACGGAGTCTTTTCTTACGAAAACGTGTGTGCATACGTTGAGTTGGGGATGCACAAACACTTTTGGAACACCATGTTGTGAAGTAGACACTGGTCATAACCTTCGCATCTTCTCCCTCAAATCACTGACGAAATCCGACGCAGGAACAGTTGAACTAGATGAATCTCTAAAGAACTGGCCAGGCAATACCAGAGTTGCACCATACACCATTTCGGCTGACGAGGCGCCTATGTCTTCTTTTAGTGACGACCGGATTCCAAGCAATACTGTCGGAAGGGCGTCATACCAATTGACTTTGGTGTGGCACATAATAGCGGCCTTGAGTTGGCGATGCATGCGCTCAACTAGACCATTGGCACATGGATGATATGCTGTAGTTCTAGAACGCTGTGATCCAAGGAACTTTGAGAGGTTTTGCATGAGATTGCTCTCAAAATTTGTTCCTCTGTCCGTGGTGATAATTTCCGGCACTCCAAATCTGGATACCCATCCGGCGTAGAAAGAAGAGGCTATGGTTTCAGCTCGTTGGTCTTTCATAGGCCAAGCCTCCGGCCACCTTGTGAACCTGTCAACACAAGTCAGAACGTACGTATGTTCTCGTGAAGGCGGAAGTGGTCCAACAACATCCAGATGTACGTGTGAAAATCGAGCATTTGGAGATAGGAAGTTTCCCAACGGAGTTCTCACATGCCGTTGCACTTTAGAACGTTGGCAGCTAAGGCAGCTTTTAGTCCATTCTCTACAATCTTTTCTCAAAGATTTCCAAACGAATCTACGTCTAATGAGTTCTGTAGTAGCTTTGACACCAGGATGACACAAATTATGTAGACTGTCAAAGACTTGTCTACGGAAAGGTTCTGGAACATACGGTCTCAGGTTTTCCGTTGAATCATCGACGTACAACGGCGTCGTTCCGAAACCAGTCACGGGTTTCAATCTCAAACCAGAATCCGATTCGAGCAAAGACTGAAATTCACCGTCAGATTTCTGTGCGAGAGCCATCTCATCGTAGGAAATGTTAGTAGGGACATTAATTTCTGATATTCTGGAAAATGCGTCAGCAACAACGTTATGTTCACCTGCTATATACCGGATATCTGTAGTAAACTGTCCTATGTATTCCAAATGGCGAATTTGTCGCGGGGAACACTTATCTGATTTCTGGACAAACGCGAACGAGATAGGCTTATGATCACAAAATATAATGAACTGTTGGCCTTCAAGCATGTGTTTGAAGTGTCTTATGGCCGAATATATAGCCAACAGTTCTCGATCATAAACACTATAGTTACGCTCTGCTGACGTCATTTTTCGTGAAAAAAATCCTAGGGGTTGTATAGAACCCTCGACACTTTGTTGTAACACCGCGCCGAGTGAAATACTCGAAGCGTCGGTAACCAAACTCAATTGAGCACCAGGAACCGGGTGTGCAAGAAGTGTGTTCTCAGCCAAGACGTATTTTGCATTCTCAAAAACCGATTTGGTTTCCTCTGACCATGGAATTTCAGATTTATCTTTTTTCTTTTTGCCTGCGACTAAGTCGTATAATGTTGCCTGAATTTCCGCAGCGTTCTTGATAAATCTATGGTAATAATTAACCATCGCAAGAAATCGACGAAGTTCGCTAACTGTTTTAGGTAATGGAAATTCTTTTAATGCTTGAATTTTCCTATGAGTTGGGGAAAGCCCCTTAGCAGTTACTAGAAATCCAAGGAATTCTATCTCCTTCTTTCCGAACTGACATTTTTCTATTTTAATAACTAATCCAAATTCATCTAACCTTTTCAGGACATTTTTTATATCCTGTTTGTGGGACTCCTCATCTTTTGACGCTATCAACAAATCGTCCAGATAGGGTATGACGTAATCAAAATCACGGAAAATCTGATCCATAAACCTTTGAAAGGTTTGAGCTGCGTTTCTCAACCCAAAAGTCATTTTCGTATATTCGAATAATCCAATGGGAGTAATGACAGCTGTCTTAGGAATATCTGATGGTTCCAACAGGATTTGATGATAGGCTTTTACCAGGTCAATTTTTGAAAACACAGTTTTTCCTGCCAAACCATGAGCAAAATCATGTATATGGGGCAAAGGGTACCGATCTGGACATGTTTGAGCGTTTAAACGACGGAAGTCTCCACAAATTCTGTAGTCGCCATCTGGTTTTTTTACCATATGAATGGGGCTCGACCACTCGCTTTTCGAAACACGAATTATGCCTTGTTCCATCAATAATTTAAACTCTTTCTTGAGGAAGGAAAGTTTTTCTGGAGACAAGCGTCGTGCTTTTGAATGGACAGGTGGGCCTCGAGTCTCAATGTGATGAGTAACAGAATGGCATTTCAGGTCATTTCCCAAATTGGGACGCAAGAGGTTAGGATATTCAGCAAGAATTTTGTGGTATGGCATTTCAGCGGACACAAGAGTCAAGCCTAATGAAGGTCCAAGGCACTTTTCACCTCTCTTGGATAAATAAGTTAAACCATCAATCAAACGTTGATTTTTAACGTCTAGCAATAATCCATATCGTTCTAAAAAATCTGCACCTACTATAGGACTAGATACGTCTGCAATTATGAATTTCCAAGGAAAATTTCTACGGAGTCCAAAATTTAATTCAATCGATCGAATACCGTATGTATTGATACATGAGCCGTTTGCCGCGTATAATTTTAGCTCCTTTGGTTGCCTACATTTTGCAAAATGTTTAGGTAAGCAACTCACTACAGCGCCACTATCGACCAAAAATTTTATTTTTGTATTTTGGTCAAAAATGAAAAGGCGGCCATGAAGACGGCTTTCATCTGCTGCCGCAGACACAGACGAGCCAACTAGTTTTCCTGAAAACTACACGGCTTCACGCATTTGTGAGCGCGTTCAGCAAATCGGCGATGGTACCAGCACATACTACGATCGTGACTCCATGATCTATTCGATCTTTTCCTATGACTGTTTTTCCTATCGTAAGATCGAGGTCGTCGCTTAGACTGTTGCAATTCCCGACGTAATTCAGAAATTTCGGCTTTTGCAACGTCCCTTATGGGAGTTGCTTGCCCGGTTCGAAATATCCAGCAATAAAGTGGCAAACGACAAGTGGAAAATGATTAGAAACAAACTTTCGCATGAAATATTATTATTTATTCAATTATATGGGTTAGTTAATTTTAACAATGGATTAGTATATCTTGGAGCCCTCTATTTGACGTTAGCAGTAAAGATACTGGCTCACCAATTGATGATCAACAACAGTCAACCTGTGCAGCGATCGGACATCCGATGTTGTTAGCTTTTCCGTAAATACCAGAGGAGTTTTCTCAGTTGAGAACCGGAACACCTTGATCAGTTCCTGGGGGCCTCTCGGTTGAGGGCCGGACCACCTTGCTCAGCTCCGGGGGGCCTCTTGGTTGAGGGCCGAACCACCTTGATCAGCTCCAGGGGGCCTCTCGGTTGAGGGCCGAACCACCTTGATCAGCTCCGGGGGCCTCTCGGTTGAGGGCCGAACCACCTTGATCAGCTCCGGGGGCCTCTCGGTTGAGGGCCGGACCACCTCGATCAGCAATGAAGAACTTTGACTGTGAAGATTGTTTTATATTTTGATTCCGGACCTGCCGGAAAACGGATTCAAATAATGTAGATTATTGCATTTTAACAATTCAGCCTAAGGCCAATAGATACGGTAGTAAGACGGTGAACCGTCCTACTAGAGGGCTTCAGTTGAACAGAACAAGATTAGACGAACGCAATGTGAGAGACAAAGAGGGAGGAATTTATACTCCCCTTTTACAAGAAGTTTGGGACCACATGTCCTCGCATGGCCTTTTCGCCTTAACAAATTTATCGAATTTGCATATTCATGCGTCACTATTATAAACATTACAATTTAATTACATTGGAATCTGGCAACATGACATAATCCGGAGAGCTGATCAGACTCTCCCGATTATGTAAACATTACCAACATAACAATATGAAATGAATTGTTCCGACGGAGGTCTGCAGCCCCCCGCCGAAAATAAGTGAGTACAACACTATATTTTCGTATCCGCACAACGAGACTTGCAACAACTCCCCCGGGAAGTTCTTTGATAAAAATAATTTAAACTGGGCTAAGCCTCGCCCAACTATACATATATTGGATCAAACCCCTCCACGAAAATAGCGGCATCGTCGTCATGAGGGGAATTAATTTATGTGGGACATCAGTAGCCCGACCTCTGGCCCGTTCTCGTTCGACAGCCGAAAGACCCCACCCGCCGACTGCCGAACTAATCGAACACTCTGGCCCTTACCGGTTCGCCAGTGGGTCCTCGGGTGGTTTCCGGTAACTGAGAGGTCCCTGGGGTCTAAAATAAGAAGGAATTTCCCACATAACGACAAGACCACCATTAACGTAGAGGGATCGGATCCCGATACGTTACATTCCCCCTCACCACGGAAGAATTTTTCCCAAAAAAAAAAAAAATTCTATAGGTTAAAAAAAAGTTAATTTACAGAAATACTTGCAAAAACTATGTTAACATATCACCTGGTATATTAAACTTCCCACTAAAGGAAAAGTTATCGACAGCCAAATCAGTATCCCGATTTTGTAAGTATCGCGAAATTTCAACACTGCTTCTGAATTTTGTCCCTTCGGGAGAGTAATAATAGACGTCAATACGAGGTTCTTTTTTCCTCTTAACGAGAACCCTTTGCCACCCTCTCTGAATCGGAACCAAAAACTTAGAGTAACCTACGGAAGATTTAATGAAATTCGTTTTCACCATCTTAGGAGTGGTGTCCTCCTCGGGATTTTGCCGGTTAAAGGACGTACTAGAGTTAGTGCAATTAGCACTATTTAAGGGCGTTTGTGAAACATGATGTCGACTCGGATTACTGGAAGTGTGTTGTACAAGGACCTCTCTACTCTCAGGTGACTGCGGGACAGGCTCAAGAACGATTTGGTCACTACTAACGAATTTTTTCAAGTCACAAGCATTGACTTTATAGACATTATCATTGGATAAATCCACTATCAGGTAGACAATAGGTGAAATTTTTTCCAGGACTCTACACGGGCCGTCCCATCGTGGTTTCAACTTCGCCATAACATTGCCTTGCGCACTAGAACGGAAATGCGTTCTCCTTAATACCAAATCATCCTGATTAAAGGTGTGCAATAATCTTTTTTTGTCATAATATCTTTTTTGTCTCCTTTGTTGTTTTTTGACATTTTCCTTAACTTGCTTAAGTAAGTTTTCGGGCAAACTCACCCTTTCCCAAACCGGTATGTCCATAGCCCAGTCAAATGGTAAAACTAATTCTCTACCAAGAAACAATTTAGCTGGCGACTGACCCGTAGTTTCCGAGGGAACCGACCTAATAGCAAGACCAAAAAAGGTTAAATTTTTGTCCCAGTCTTTATGTTTATCACCAACATAACAGGAGATCATCTGTTTAATTGTCTTATTAAATCTCTCGGTAAGGTTTGATTGAGGATGATAGGGGGTTGTGAACCTTTGCTTGACCTGGAGAACTTTACAAGTTTCCCTCATAAGGTTTGATATAAAACAAGAACCATTATCGGAAACTAATCTTTTTGGAAAGCCATATCTCATACAGTACTCATGAACAAACTTTTTAGCAACTGCACTTGTCGTAATTCGTCTTAGTGGAAATAACTCTACCCACTTTGTGAAATAATCGACGACGACTAACAGATGCACGTTCCCTCTGGAAGAAACGGGAAAGGGACCCATGGTGTCAATCCCAACCATTTCTCCTGGATGATCAACAGAGGTTGACACCATGCCTCCCCATCGCCTCGTATTGTCGAATTTGCATGTTTGGCATTTTTTACAGGACAGGACAAATTTTTTTATATCTTTACGCATACCGGGCCAGAACGCGCGTTGTCGGCATCGCTGAAGAGTTTTATTGACTCCCATGTGACCTGAAATGGGATGCATGTGCATTTCAGTCAAAAATTTCTCTCTACATGGTGGAGGAATTACTAGCAATTTTTTATTCCTGAATCTAAAAAACAATTTTTGATTTTCGAAAAGGTAATACTTTTCAATTTTTTCATCAATTTTTTGTCTTCCGACAGATTTATCATTAAAATACTGTATAATATCTTGGTAATTTTTTTTCTGTTGAACAATTAACTCAGGTAAATCCAAAAACGAGAACAAATATAATTTATTATCAATTTTTTCCTCGAAATCAGTTTCAGTGGTGACAACAGCGGGCATTCTGGACAGGGCATCAGGGGCCTGCATGGTCGAACCTTTTCTATATTCAAACTTTAAAGGATATTCCTGTAGTAATTGAGCCCATCGGCTTAACCTCCCCTTCAATTGTTTAGCCTCAAAATACCAGGCGACTGCCCTGTGATCCGTTACTATAGTAACAGGTTCTCCTGAAAACCAGGCTCGAAATTTATTACACGCCCATATAACAGCGAGTCCCTCCTGTTCTGTTACCGAATAATTTTTTTCTGCTGAATTCAAGGTACGACTGGCATAGGCTAACGGCTTTTCCCCGTCAGGCTCAACTTGCTGCAAAATGGCTCCAAGCCCAATTCCTGAGGCATCTGTGTAAATTTTTAAGGCACAATCTTTTTTTCTTGTGGTTAGAACGGGAGCACAAGACAAGAGATGTTTCAATTTTTCGAACGCCTGTTGGTGTATTTTGTCCCATTTGAACCTTTGCCCTTTTTTTGTCAGGCCGTAAAGGGGGTTAGCGACATCACCAAAATGGGGAACAAATTGCCGGTACCACCCGCAGAGTCCCAGAAAACGTTGCACCTGTTTTACTGTTTTAGGCCTAGAAAAACTCAAAATGGCGTCGGTTTGGTCCTGTTTTACGTGCCATCCTTCTTTGGTCAAACAGAGACCTAGATATTCCAAATTTTTTTTATAGAGATTACATTTGTCTGGCTTAAGAGTTAAGCCTGCTTTTTCCAAACACGAAAATACTGTTTTCAAGTTTTGTAAATGTTCCTCAAAATTCGAACTGTAAACGACAATGTCATCCAAATAAAAATCGGCACACTTACCGACTAAGTGGCCCAGGATTGTAGTCATCATGCGTTGGAACGTGGCCGGGGCATTGTTGAGTCCAAAGGGCATTACCTTAAATCGGTACATTCCAGAATCGGTTATGAATGCCGTTTTGTCCCGATCCTCTAGCCGCACTGGAACTTGCCAATACCCTGAGGCCAGATCGAACGTAGAGACGAATCGTGCGTCACCCACTCGTTGTAGAATTTGATCGATGAAAGGCAAAGGGTACCGATCGGGTGCCGTATTTTTATTCACCTTTTTATAGTCGACGACAAATCGCCAATCACCAGTTTTCTTTTTGATTAAAAAACACGGGGAAGCCCAGTTTGTGGAGGCAGGCTCAATGACGTCATCACAGAGCATCTGTTGCACCTGCTCTTCTACTAATTGTTTTTTCCATCGCGGAAGAGAAAAAGGGGATCGAAAAACCGGTTTTCCGTCAGTCACGATCTTATGCTCAGCAACGTGAGTTCTACCGGGAGTGTTTCTGAACAAATTCGGAAATTGTTTTAACAATTCAAACAACCTTTTTTTCTGATCGGAATCAAATTCCGATTTACTTACTAAATTTTGCATTTTTACCTGATCGACATCTCCTTTATACGACAACAATCCTCCTTTAAGTTCAAAGTTTTTGAAGTCAACTATAATTTCAGTTTTACTCAAAATATCACTGCCGATCAAGATCCCAAATGGGACCCTGGCGAGCACTATCAGATCTGTGTGCACGACACTGTTTCGTATCTCCACTTGGGCCCGAAGAATCCCCACAGGCTGACAGTACTCACCGGATGCCAACTGAAATCTATCACCGTGATAGGGTCTAACTTGATTAGTGGGTGAACCAACCTGCCGAGCCAGATCGAAACTGATCGCTGAACAATCGGCACCGGTATCAATTTTTGCTGTCAAAATCTTGTTGTTAACTCTCACAACTGGATTAAGAAAACTAAATTTTTTACTAGGGGTCTTTTTACCCATGGATACACTACCCCTTCTCATGTATCCCAGGTCTAGTTTCCCTGATTCCCATTTGATTTACAATTTTTTACAATATGGCCGATTTGACCACAACCAAAACAGGTAACTTGTCGAAAAAATTTATTTGTCCTAAAAGGCCGTCTTGAAGGTTGTACTACATTTTGTGTAGGTCCCACACAATTTTTTCTAACTTCAGGTTGAAATTTCTCAACACAATTTTCACAAGATTCAAAATTTTTACGAGATTCAATTTGAACATTTTCACGCGTTGCAAGAAATTGATCTAACATTACAAATAATTGTTGCAAAGAATTAGGCTTCCTAACTTCCAAAAATGTTCTCACATTATAGGGTAATTGTGACATTATAAGTTCAATTTTGTCCGACTCCGGAACGGTTAAATCGAACGACTGAAAAAGATCTAACTTATGTAATACGAAATCAAGGTACGAGCCCGTCGAAAACTTTTCAGAGAATAAAGCACGAGCTAATTCAACCCTGGTATGATACCTTGAAAAGGTTTGTAATAACAAGCCCTTGAAACTTTCCCACGATTTATGGGGGCCCCATTTTTCCCATTCGTGCCTGCCTATCGTTTGCCACCAGGCCTGAGCACGACCTTCAAACGTGCTTACAACTAACTCGATCTTATTAGGAACACTGTAAAGATTAAAATACGATTCACATTTTAATAAAAAGCTTCTAACGTCTTCTCCACTACCCGAAAATATAAGACTACCAACACTGCGTTGGGTCAATGGAACCAAAGCATTTGCGGGATTTAAAGGTAATGCCGGGGGAAGTATTACATGCGTCTCGTTATAAGGATTTGACATTGTTGGATAAGTAAAGTTCATTTGTGAACCATTATTCGATTGTGAACCACTTGGTTCCGGTTCAATTTGTACACGAACATCATCACCTAAATTTCTAGGCGTACTATGATTATTAGAATTCATCTCTAAAATCAATGTTAAATATCAAAAAAAATTTTTTTTTTTTTAGCGAAAGTACTTTCCACCCGCGGTTTGCCACACTTACTGAGAACCGGTCGAGCCCCCAAAATTGCAACGTCCCTTATGGGAGTTGCTTGCCCGGTTCGAAATATCCAGCAATAAAGTGGCAAACGACAAGTGGAAAATGATTAGAAACAAACTTTCGCATGAAATATTATTATTTATTCAATTATATGGGTTAGTTAATTTTAACAATGGATTAGTATATCTTGGAGCCCTCTATTTGACGTTAGCAGTAAAGATACTGGCTCACCAATTGATGATCAACAACAGTCAACCTGTGCAGCGATCGGACATCCGATGTTGTTAGCTTTTCCGTAAATACCAGAGGAGTTTTCTCAGTTGAGAACCGGAACACCTTGATCAGTTCCTGGGGGCCTCTCGGTTGAGGGCCGGACCACCTTGCTCAGCTCCGGGGGGCCTCTTGGTTGAGGGCCGAACCACCTTGATCAGCTCCAGGGGGCCTCTCGGTTGAGGGCCGAACCACCTTGATCAGCTCCGGGGGCCTCTCGGTTGAGGGCCGAACCACCTTGATCAGCTCCGGGGGCCTCTCGGTTGAGGGCCGGACCACCTCGATCAGCAATGAAGAACTTTGACTGTGAAGATTGTTTTATATTTTGATTCCGGACCTGCCGGAAAACGGATTCAAATAATGTAGATTATTGCATTTTAACAATTCAGCCTAAGGCCAATAGATACGGTAGTAAGACGGTGAACCGTCCTACTAGAGGGCTTCAGTTGAACAGAACAAGATTAGACGAACGCAATGTGAGAGACAAAGAGGGAGGAATTTATACTCCCCTTTTACAAGAAGTTTGGGACCACATGTCCTCGCATGGCCTTTTCGCCTTAACAAATTTATCGAATTTGCATATTCATGCGTCACTATTATAAACATTACAATTTAATTACATTGGAATCTGGCAACATGACATAATCCGGAGAGCTGATCAGACTCTCCCGATTATGTAAACATTACCAACATAACAATATGAAATGAATTGTTCCGACGGAGGTCTGCAGCCCCCCGCCGAAAATAAGTGAGTACAACACTATATTTTCGTATCCGCACAACGAGACTTGCAACAACTCCCCCGGGAAGTTCTTTGATAAAAATAATTTAAACTGGGCTAAGCCTCGCCCAACTATACATATATTGGATCAAACCCCTCCACGAAAATAGCGGCATCGTCGTCATGAGGGGAATTAATTTATGTGGGACATCAGTAGCCCGACCTCTGGCCCGTTCTCGTTCGACAGCCGAAAGACCCCACCCGCCGACTGCCGAACTAATCGAACACTCTGGCCCTTACCGGTTCGCCAGTGGGTCCTCGGGTGGTTTCCGGTAACTGAGAGGTCCCTGGGGTCTAAAATAAGAAGGAATTTCCCACATAACGACAAGACCACCATTAACGTAGAGGGATCGGATCCCGATACGTTACACTTTCAAATCCTCCAAATTTATATTAGATGACGGGTCTGATATACCCGCTACGGATTGGACTACAACGCAGGAATTAACCTCATAAACCTTATCTGCAAGTTTAGACAAATTTTCCAAAGAGGAATCGGATACCGATAAAATTTGTTGAACGGAAATTGGTAGTCGTTGCATCCACAAAGATTTCAAAACCTCGGCGCTAACTTTATTGTTAGCTAATGATTGCATTTCATGCAAAAGTACAGAAGGTTTTCGGTCTCCTAACTGTAAATCCTGAAGTAACATTTTTAATTTCGCCGTTTCTGACTGCGAATAAGCGTTAAGGATGCGATTTTTTAACGTCAGGTATAAATCTTTCTCAGGTGGTTGAGTTATCAAATCCGATACAGTTACAAGCACTTGGGCGTCTAAAGCTGAAATTACGCAGTGAAATTTTGTTTTATCATCTGTAATACCGGATATAAAAAATTGGGATTCAATTTGACCAAACCACAAATCGGGATTAGATTCCCAGAATGGTGGCGGTCTAAAGGCTACTCTAGCAATATCCGAATTATTTTTTAATTCGTCATTTGATGACGTGTTTTCTTGATTTGGCATCTTGTTAAATTTAAATTCGACTAAACTTGGGCATAAATTTGGTTAGTAAAATTATTAATTCGAATTTTTTTGTGGGAAATGGCAATGCACAAAAATCGTGACAAAAGTCCCGCTCGAAGAGATCCCGAAATTGAAATTTAACTCACCCTTTTTGACTGAACATCCAGCGTATCAGTAGCTTCTAGCTTGGGAATAGTCACCAGTGAACCGGGTCACCAGTGAGGCGAAAATGCAGCACTCTACGACTCCATAATTTTAATGTTTAGAAGGTTTTTTTATTCAAACTAAGAACATAAATTTCATTAATAAAAAATTAATTAAATAGTTGTAAATTGTTAAAAAACGTTAAAAATTATTTGTTGAATAACACGACCAGCGCTAGTACAAAAACAAAAATCAAGTGAGTGAAAAATACAGGATTAGTACTCTTATATACTTTGCAACCACACTAAAAATTAGCATATTGGCAAAAGAACCGAACACAAAAAATAAAGTCAGTCTGCATGACGTCATAATCCTTTTCTAACAAACAGTCTCACGCATCGCAATCTTTCTTCAGATCGGTACGCCACAGAGTATAAAATAATGTCACTCAAACACAGCATCTCCAAAGAATGAATGTCCAGAGCAGAATTTGAAATGAAATGTAGCAACCTTGTTGATAGTTGTTGTAAATGTTTGTTTTGTTTGGCTGTCCGCACATCTGGAAGTTAAATTCCCAGGTGGGCCCTTATACTAGAAACGTTTTAATTGCTGAATTAGAAAAAAAAGTGAATGAGTAGAAATTTAATAATTTATTGAGTTTCTTCATAATATTTTGATGGATGAGTTTCTACAAAGAAAGTGAAAGAGGGATGTCAATTACCAATGAAATGCAGTAATTCCCCGAAAGGGGAATGTTTCCCTTCCCGTCAACAAACGTAGCCACTATGGAGAGGCTTGCTTCTAAGGTTGGCATGTATGCAGTGACGTCTTAACGCATGTGCTCACCCAGGTACGGCCTGGAGCCTCAAGGGAAGATGGGGTGTCACAAAAATGAGAAGTGGTTGAAATTTTAGAGAATTTTCCAGGTAGGGCCACAAAAACATTACTTGGCCCGGGGGCCCATGATGCTCTTAAGACGACCCTGCATGTATGCCCATCTGACCAAGTCAGATGCTGTAGTTGAGATCAGTATACTCTTACTGTAAAGTAGGGGTGGGGGTTCAGAATTATCCTAGCTAATGTGGACTGTACCTATCTCTGACACTTCTACACTGGCAGTTATCTATGGGTTAGAAATTTATATGGAATGGATCGCCTCTGTCAACACACATACAAACACATACTGTGGTGAGATAAATACAAAATTGATACTATTTTGATGGTGATGCCTGACTGGTGATATTGATTCTGAAATAGAGGAAGAGGGAAAAGATGACAAATAAGATAAAATGCAAAAATGAATTTGACCAGATTGATAGGGTATTACATTAAAAAACGAAGTGTTTATTCAAACGATTATTTAAGGGAACTTTACAAATGAAAACAACAAGTGCTTGCATCTCATATTGAGTGTGTATCTTCAAACATACACTCACAAATATAATGTTTCTTGATTTTTTTATATTTCATAATTAATTTCCATATTGAATGATGAGAATTAAAAAGGCATACATGAACATAATAAAATATTGAGTTAGATATATGCTCTGCGTTATTTAATACATTAATTAATAAAAAAATATATATATGGACAAAATAATAATAAAAAAAAATAAATTTGAAGTACTTTAAAATACATTAAATAACGTACCTTGCAAGACCCAAGATTTGGGGTTTTGTCTCAGTATTCATGTCTGCAAGTCCATTGATGTCATAGTTTGAACCACAATTGTTCTGGAGCACTCGCACAAGAAGGAGACATCTGTCACACTGTTCATTATCACGCGGCCAGTGGCATGGGGTATCGTTCACAGTCAGATGTCTTGAAGATCATATGCTTTTTGGTCATGTGGAATTATTGATTATTTAATGAGTATCTGGCATGTGTTGCCGCTCTTGCTGAGTAGCTGATGATTGAAATCGGTAATTTGAGGAATTGCTGATTTTTCTGTATTTTTATTATTCGAAATAAATGCATGGAACAAAATGATGCATGGAGGCGCAGAGTTCCCCCTAAGAGGGAGAACCTCTCTTTACAAGTTTGCATGATGAAGTGTCTATCTGTTGGCAGGGAAAACAAATCATGAAGATGCTGTGTTTGGTGATTTTGGCGGGCCTTTTCTTTCATTAAGCTGGGCTTGCAACCTTCCAATGTTGCATTCCCAGATTTATATCAGATCCAAATTGCAAGACAGCAAAATGAGAACAAAAGCCATTTATTTTTTTCACTATTAACAATTAAATACCTTTAACATTAACAATTAAGTTCACGGTTAATGATTCACTCTTGACAATATGAATCATTGATCGGATCTAAACATTTTATGAATCAAAGTTTTATTACAATAAAATTTTCCGATCTCACCTAAAAGTTCCAGCAGTTTACAGGTCTCAATATAGTTTAGCGTTTCAGTCCTCTCTTTGACGACGCAAAATCATCAGCTTTCCTCAGAAACCTGTTCATCAATTATAGATGTGCTTCCGAAGTGGTTATCAAATGGCAGTTTTAGGAAACGGTGTCACTTCCAAGCCCTAGCGCGTTGTCGTAGGGGATCGTCCAACATCCAATCATCATCGGACAGTCTTGATCACCACAACCCGACATTGTCTCAATTTTGGAATCTGTAATGCCCACCATAGGCAAAGGACCCATTGTCCTCAACGAGATCGCCCCACTTGGTCTGCAATAGAGCTCAAAGTAAACATTATTTTGTAAAGTACCAGCCGGTAAAAATACCCCGGCATGATTAATTAGCAAATTCACTTCATGTTAGCTTGAATTGTAATAAGCAGATCGCAACTGACTTGAAACAAGTATTTATACATTAAGGAACCATATTTTTCATGACATAATTGGATTACCTGTACCTTACGTCTCAAGATACAAAAAATATGTCACAGTCGAAATATCAGCGGAATTTACATATTTCAAATTGAAACAATCGATACTCCAAAATGACAACAAAACAACCGAGATTAATCAGTCGCAATCGCCGATCATACGGCAATCGCTATTGACCTCAGGGAAAACAAAGGTAAGTATTTATACATATTCTAATAGGTAGAAGACAAAATATTTAACCCAAACCACCAATCAGATTGAATCAAATGTAGACTTTTGCACCGGGAGTCTAACGATACGTTACAGGCTACGTGTGACCTTTTATGTGTACGAAGTCACTTTAAAACCAGCAAATTCCAGTTAGATCCATGATTACAAAAGAACTTTGGCAATCAGTATCAGCTTTTCGCCAGCTGTTGGCACATCTGACAAGCATCACCAGTCTGTCTGGCTTGCCATTCTCTTGGAAGGTGTAAATTTTTCCACATAAGATCTGCTCTAAAAATAGCTCCAGTCTTTGTTGGCTGAGAACTGACAAAAACCTGGAGGGGGGGGGGCAATGTATCGCTTTATTCTTATGAAAGTGTAAAGTTTAATCCCATTTTGAAGAGAGAAGAGCATAAATTAAAAATATATTCACGTTGTATGGCGTGACACATAATAGGACTGCGATAAGAGCCGAATATGTCATTTCTGGTGAGAAGACGGAAGAAAGACCTGGAAATACTGGCATTTTGGAATCGGGAGAGAAGCCGCCTTCAGATGACAAAGTTGCCGATCTGAAGAACCTCATTGTCAAGTTGAGGAATTATGAAGAAGACTTTGTGTTAAAAGACTCCTCGAGCAGATTATCGAAATCCGTCAAGAAGCCGAAGCCCACTGGCTGCAACAGAAGGAAGAAGCAGAATCCCAGCAGCAGGAACGAGAGGCAGAGTGCCAGCGCCACTTTCAACTGAATCATCTTTGGATAACATGTGCGTCGCCAAATATTGATGACACCCAAAGTTATTGCGTCATATTGTGCGATTTGATAAAGAAGATACAGAAGCTTGATGCAGTTAACAGGATTTAAGTCTGTATTTACAGTACTTCGAGTGCCTAGAAATGAGTGTATTAGAAATAAGCTCAAAACAGCTGAGTTAGTTGCTTACTCACCCAGTTAGATGAAACACTAGAAGACGATGATCACCAGGAAACATCCAGCTGCCACCAGTTATTTGGGCGACTTCATTGGCATACGCAAGAGGCAGTGGCGGATCCAGGGGGGGGGGGAGAGCCTTCAAACAATAGGTGAAAGGGCGATCGCCCCTCCCAAGAGCTTTCAACATAACTCCAGTTAACTCACTTTTTTTCTTTATTATAATCCTTAATTTTTTTAAATTAATTTCCTTTTTTTCTCAAAGTTCCTTTCCCTAAAATTTGTGCACTCGAATAAATTCTACCTTGAGCTTTCTTCTGCTGGTAAAGTCGAAAAAATAAAGAAGCCTTAGTCGAAGGAGGGTCAATTGTATTGCCACCAAGGTGCTACAGGGATTCCATATGATTCGGCCGTCTTGCTGCCTTTTCGCTGCAACATACCCCTAGCGCCTAAGGGCTCGTGTAGAGAGGCAAAAAAATGTACACCTTTCATAGAATAGGATTTTTTGACAACCATATATAGTCTGCACAAAATTGAATAACAAATTTATTATTTGAAATCGTGCAACTAGAATTTCATTAGAAAGTTTTTTTACTCTTGAATTTTTCTTAATCATGCAGACAAATTTGTACCTACATATTTTATTGAAATATGCATCAATTATTTCTTGTTATCGAAAACAGTCTATACTTGTTTCAATAACTTTTTTCAATGTTATATTTTCATATTTAAAAAAACATTTTCATATTTTGTCTTGACGTCCTATTCGAATAAGCAAGATTTACCATTTAGTATTTTGTGTATTTGTGTGTTTCCAAGATTTTATATTTCCTGATTAGTAATTCTCCGAAACTCGTACTAAGGTGGTTCCAAATTAAAGTTTTCATCCTTTATGAGTTATTTATTTGAAACCGAACGAGAGATTCAGTTTAGGAGATTGAGAGAGTAATTTTGATGTTCAGTCAGAAGCGCATTTACGCTTTTGCCGCCTGTAGGCTACACGAATTTCACCGCCCTTCCACTCTAGTCTAATTTTATTGACTACTCTATCCACGAATTTTCCTTCCTATGTTATAGCCCCCCTTTCCACTCCTGCAAGTAAATCTGTGTTAAAGTCACTTTTACATGTTTGCACCCTGTTTTGGCCACTCATGTGTTTGCTGCTGGTGTTGGTCATTGTTTCGTTACTTACACACGCTATAGACAATGCTGTCTTAAGGCATTCCCCGCGGGTGGGGGCCTCAAATGCAGAGGGGCCTCTAGTTTAAATTTTTGAAAGTAAACATGTCTCGCCAGGTAGGGGGCCTCAGAAAAATTACTTTTTCCCGAGGGCTCAGTTATACGCTTCAGACGGCTGACTCTAGGCCACTGAACTGGTCCCTCACTCTTTATGTCACTCATTTGGTCATTCACATTCTTACTCACGCTGTAAGTCACGCTTCCTCATTCACGTGCATGCAAACTTTCTAGGTCACTCACTGATCCGGTCACTTGCTGTCTGGGCAGAGACGGGTTTATTTGAGGGTTATAAAAATTTCACCGTCCTTTTCTCAAATTTTGCTAGTTTTCTTGGCCACCCAATCCTCAAATTTGCAGACCTTCTGAATTTGCCGCCCTGGGCTATAGCCCGCTTAGTTCTCCTGTAAATAGGGCATTGTCTTTAGTGCATGCTGATGGTTAAAATCAGTGTTGCAAAAAAAAAAAAAAAAAAAATTGAGGAGAAAAAACTGAAAAAATGCTAGCAAAAAAAAAGGCTGATGGAATTGAATTTTTCTAGAACTAATAGAGATATGAATTATTAGTACAGTAGACTTTCGCTAATCTGGTACATATCACACCAGGGTGTACTGGGTTAACGAAATCGCTGAATTACTGCAAATTGATTGAAAAAGCCCATTTAAATAATAAACTTCTGCTCATAAACATGCGCACACTATGTTTTCCTCTTCTATGCTCGGAGAAAACCGGCCTAAAAACACCGGATTATTGAAAGTCTGACTCTATACGTAGTAGTATGGGAAACTTTATTTGAAGAGACAAAGAGATGGGTTTCAGACGCAAAAAGTTTCATAAATCGGGTGTACAAAGCTGAAAACTACCCACAACAAAATTTAAACGCAAAAATAATTAATTAATTCATCGTTTTTATGCACAGCTCAACATGCATCAACAATCCTATACACAGAGGAAGGGTGAGCCGAGAGGAAGGAGTGCGCGAATCTGGATCATAGGTTGGGCACGGACGGGACGAGAAAAGGCTGAACATTCCAACGGACGCAACCTCTTTGTTATAGAAGATTTTATTCATAGGGAGGTCAATATATTACAACTGACAATATTAGCAAAAACCTCTACCTACTTTTTAAAATTCTTTTTAATCTTTTTTAGTTATTTTGTTCTTTTTTTAGATGAGTGGCCACTATCACCATTTTCTTTTTGCGTACCCTCTAACGGCTGTTCGCATAACCCCCCCCCCCCCAATACACCAATGATCGCCAATTACTTTTGCTTGTGGGAAAAAAACAGCATATAACATTTTATACTGATTTAATCAGTTTACTAAGCCTAGTATAGCCTTTTTTTCATTCTTAAAAACATGTAACATTTTATCAATATATTTCTTAACTCTTCATTCAAAAGATAAATCTCTAGCTTAAAGATTTTAACTTCATGCTTTATTTTTGCATTTACTGGTTTTCACTATAATGTCCAAAATCTTGGCAACCTTGATTTGTATCGATAATTCTTGAATTTTTGACATTTTTTATCGCTTGAATTCAATCAGATTCAAGTTAACATTGAGTATTTACTCAAATAACAATTAACTAATCTATATATATAAAAACGAATGTATGGCTGTCTGTTTGTCCTTTATGCATTACTACACCATTCATCCGATTGCCATGAAACTTCGGGAAGTTGTTGAGTACACTCCCGCGAAGGTTTCTGGCATAGTACATCTATCCTAGGTGGCGCATGTGTCGAAGGTTTGTGGCATAGTTGTGTAGCGGTTGCTAGACAACAGCGATTTATATGTTTTATTTTAAAATTGCACTGGCAATTGCATCATCTGCAATTGTGGCAACACTTTTGGATGGTGGTCGAACAGCACATTCAGCACTGAAATTGCCGTTGAATTTGCAAACCACTGAGACGCCAACATGCAATATCACCAAAAATTCCGAAATGGGCAAAGTTCTCCAAACATGTGAACTTATCACATGGGATGAATGCACAATGGTTCACAAAAAAGCATTGGAAGCTCTTGATCGTACACTGCAATATTTGAAGGGAAATGGACAGCTCTTCTGGGAGCACTCATTTTATTGTCTGGTGATTTTCGACAAACTCTGCAAGTCTTACCGCGTTCAACACCCGCTGGTGAACTTAATGCATGTCTCAAATCATCAGTTCTATGGTGACATGTAAAGAAATTGACATTGAAAACCAATATACGTGTTCAACTACAAAATGATGCATCCGTCAAACATTTCGCAAAACAATTGCTGGATATTGGGAATGGGAAGATGGCAGTTGGCAGATCTACACAATGTATCACATTGCCAACAAACTTTTGTAAGACGACATCAACCAAAGACGAATTGATTCAAAAGGTTTTCCCAAATATCGTGCAGAATTACAAAAATCCTCAGTGGCTCAGTGCACGTGCTATATTAGCAGCTACGAACAACGATGTCAATGCCATCAATTTCAGCATTCGAAACGGAATGCCAGGCAAAGAGACAACGTATAAGTCCATCGATACTGTGATGAATCAAGATGAAGTTGTCAATTACCCAACAGAGTTCTTGAATTCACTCCATTTGCCAGGAATGCCACCGCACATTTTAACATCGAAAATTGGCGTGCCTATCATTCTTCTTCGAAACATCAATCCACCACGACTTTGCAACGGTACAAGACTTTCTGTGAAAAAGATGATGAACAATGTGTCATCGAAGCTACAATTTTGAATGGGAAATTCAAGGGGAAGATGTATTTGTGTTGCCACGTATTCTAATGATCGCAACTGATATGCCATTTGAATTCAAACGTTTACAGTTTCCGGTGCGACCTGCTTTTGCAATGACCATCAACGAAGCACAAGGACAATCGCTGCAAGTGTGTGGGCTAGATTTGGAGAATCCGTGCTTCTCACAAGGACAACTGTATGTGGCCAGCTCACGCATCGGAAAACCTTCTGATTTATTCATGTACGCGTTTTATGTATCTGGCAGCACCAGAAAATAAGGAGTATTATGTTGTACGAAGGTGGCAACACTTCAATGGGATGACAACATGCCCGAAATCAGTTGTAAACATTAGTCAGTAATAAATTAGTTAAGAATTATCGTTCAGCTCATGATTCACTACCGAAACAGCACATAAAAGACAATAAAGTTGGCGACGAGTGAAAAAAAATCGGAAATGACAGACATCGAGGATCTAGTAACTGTTTTAAATAATTTTGTCTTGAAACTAAACAAAACTCATCCAGCACCTTCAACCGGCGTCAATGTGAAAACGCTTCTCCAGTCACGATCTATCTCGTTTGAATGCTACGACGAAGCTAACGAAAGTTTCGGTGAATATGTACAAAGACTCGAAAACTACTTCCAGTTCAAAGGACTCACAGATTCAACAGCCGACATCTCCGAAGCCAAGAAAATGATGCTAATCAACTGTCTCGGATCTAAGTACTATCACCTGCTTTCCAGTCTAACTTCATCAGATCTCCCTTCATCAAAGACGTACGACGACCTGCTAAAAATCTTGAAAGATCATCTCTGCAAAAGGGTAAATATCCTGACGGAATAACACAAGTTTCTTTGCCACACACAACACCCAGGTGAGCCGATTTTGAATTATATCGTTACATTAAAAGAACTTTCGAAAACCGCCGAATTTAAATCTAGTTGTGAAAATGCTGAATGCTCAAAATCTGTCATCAACCTCATGTTACGTGCTCAATTTATACGAGGATTACAGGATGCCGAAATCCGCGAAAGAATTCTACAACAAGCTGAACTGACATTCGACGAAACACTCGAAGTCGCATTAGCGATTGAAGCTTCGAAAATCGAAAATAAAGAACTCTACAAGAGTAATTACGGTTCCAGTGTGAATAAAATTACGCAATGTAATAACAGCGGGAGTTCGCGATGGAAATCGACGCGACAGATTGGCAAGTCGGAAGTGAAACCTCAATTTGAGAGACATCGGGCTAGAAAACGTGTCTCTCCATTGCGGAATAAGCAACCACCAGACTTAAAACTCTCAAGTAAAACACAAGCTCTCCTGCCAGATTTGCTTCAAGAAAGGTCATATCAGTAGAGTATGCATTACAGAGCTTTTGAAACGGAAAAATAAAAGCGGATCTGAAGGAAATACTGTTCAATATGTGGAAAATCCAGATCACTTTCAAGTAAGCCAAATTGTTGATGCATGCACTAACACTGCTAAAAAAAACAATAGAATATTTGCAGTCATTCAGTTAAATGGGAAAAATTGTCGTTTCGAATGTGACTCTGGTAGTCGTGTGAGCATCATGAACATAAGTGACTACAGGCATTTAAACCTAACTCTTCCAATCCTGAAAACAAATATATTTTTCCGAAGTTATACAGGTGAAATTTTCAAACCTATCGGATACGTCAAAGTGACTGTATGCTACAATGCTAAATCCAGTGAAGAAGAATTATACCTTGTCAATTTGAAGAGAGAACCTATCCTTGGTCGAAATTGGATGCGTAAATTGGATATCAACATGAATGACATTCATGATTCCTCAAGTGTCAAGCATATACCTGTGTGTGCTGTAAAAAGATCTGTTCCTAGTATTGTCAATGAATACTCTGACGTTTTTGAACAAACAGTGGGCAATATTCCAGATTATATATGCTCCCTGAAATTGCAAAAAGATGCCAAACCAGTGTTTGTTAAACCACGTCCAGTACCATATGCTTTGCGTGAAAAAGTTGAAAAAGAACTGGATAACCTGTGTGATCAAGGGATCATAGAAAAAGTGGATCATTCAGAATGGGGAACTCCACTTGTCATCGTGCCAAAATCTGATGGTTCTGTAAGACTTAATTACAAAGTGACTGTAAACAATCAACTTCATGATGCCAGACACCCAATACCCAAGATTGAAGATATATTCAACAAGCTACGAGGTGGATCATATTTCTGCACCTTTAACATCCATAAAACATATTTGCATTTAGCAGTCGATGAAGACAGTGCAAAAGTTCAAACGATCTCTACACATCGAGGTACCTATTTGGCAAAAAGATTGTTGTTTGGTATTAAAACAACACCGAACGAATTTCATTCTTTCATGGATCAGTTTGTTCAAGATTTAGATGGAGTAACTGCATATTTTGATGATTTAATTATACAAGGCAAGACTTATGAGGAATGCACAACACACTTGCTGAATGTTCTAAACAAATTACGAAAATATAATTTGCATGTAAATATCAACAAATGTAAATTTTTTGAAAAAGTGTAGAATACCTTGGACATGTTATAACTTCCAAAGGACTGAACTTGAATCTCCAGCTAAGATTCAAGCTATTCAAGAAGCACCCAGACCAAAAAATTTTGACGAATTGAGACAATTTTTGGGCTTAGTTATGTATTACTCGAAATTCATCAAGAGTGCATCAAGGTTACTTCACCCACTAAACAATCTTCTCAGGAAAAGTATTCCGTTCAACTGGACAGCTGATTGTGAAGCAGCATGGATAAAAATCAAGTCTGAAATTGCTAGTGACCAAGTCCTCATACCATTTACTCCAGAACTTCCAGTGACTTTGGCTACTGATGCTAGTCCACATGGTCTATCTGGAATATTATCACATATTATGCCTGATGGAAGTGAACGTTCTATTGGATTCCCTTCAAGATCACTAACAGCTGCCGAGAAAAATTGCAGCCAACTCGATCAAGAAGCGACAGCTGTATATTGGGCATGCAGAAAGTTCTATGATTACATCTTTGGTCAAAAATTCACATTGGTAGTGGACAATAAACCAATGATGACTCTCTTGCATCCAGAGAAAAAAATTCCAGCATTGTCAGCTACAAGAATGTTGCGGTATGCACATTTCCTTTCCAACTTCGACTATGACATCAAACATAGAAAATCATCTGAACATGCAAATGCAGACTATTTGTTGAGAAGTCCCTTACCACTGACAGATGTACATGCCAATACTGTTGATGATGAATACATCCTGCAAGCATCAGTGATTAGACACATATCCACAGACACAATTACTTCTGAAGAAATCCGAAAAGAAACAGAATTGGATGATGATCTTCGTGAACTAAAGAAAAATGTAATGGAAGGAACTTTATATGACCCAGAAATAACATTACAAGAAAGAATTCTACTTCGTGGACAGCGTGTAATAATACCTAAGACACTTCAACCAACCATCCTTCAAGAACTACACTCAACTCATTGCGGAATAGTGAATATGAAAGCACTTGCTCAAAATTACTGCTATTGGAAGAATATCGACTCTGACATAGAAAGTCTAGTGAAAAGTTGCAAGAACTGTTGTAACGTCAAGAAAAACCCCCAGAAAGCTCCAGTGCACAATTGGGAAAGTCCAACAAGAAATTGGCAACGTGTTCACATGGACTATGTGGGACCCTTCATGGGACATTTTTTCTTACTTGTCATAGATGCGTAGTCTAAATAGCCAGAAATCTACTACATGAAGAAAGCTCCAGATTCTGCTATTACAATTCATTTCCTGCGAGAAATATTCAGTCGACATGGACTGCCAGAAATTCTCGTTAGTGATAATGCTTCAATTTGCAAATCACAAGAATTCATGGACTTCTGCAAACGAAATGGTATTCGACAACGAATGATAGCTCCTGGTCATCCCTCAACAAATGGACAAACAGAACGTTATTGCCAAACCCTGAAGACAAAACTGAAATGCATGGAAATCGAACGAGGAACACTTCACGAAAAATTATGTAAACTACTATTTTGGTACAGAGCTACACCTCTTTCATGTGGAAAGACACCAAGACACCAGCAGAATTATTGTTGGGAGAGAATCTCAGAACAAAGCTAGATCTCCTCAAACCTACAACTCCTGAGTCATACAAGAACAAAGCAACACAGCCAGTCTTAGACAAATTTTTCAAGAAGGAGATAGAGTACAGTCAAGAAATTACACTCATTCAAGCCTATGGAAGTATGGAACTGTTGTTCAACGATTGGGTCGTGTTCATTACCTAGTTGAACTAGATGATGGATACATTATCAAGAGACATTTTGAACAGCTTCGACGGTGTGAAGTCAATCGACAGTCTTCTCCAACTCCTATTTGACTATCTGTTCCTATGAGGCACTTCCCTCAAAAGAAATCTGTCACTTTTAGTGATCATGTTAGTAAACGAGAGATTCCTGAAATTTGCCAACACAAGACTTCATCTATGGTAGATGCTTCTACTGAAACAGAGCAAACTTCAAATGCAACTCCCCGACCAACAAGAACTATTTTTTCTCCAGCTCAGACAACTCAACTGAGACGCTCTACTCGCTCCAGAAAACCAGTTCAAAGATTGAACTTGTGACTGTTCATTACCGAATGTTGATTCTTGTGTATAACTTTTGATTGTGTGTATAATTAATCATCTCTTAATTTAGTATGGGAGAATTATTATGTATCTGGCAACACCAGAAAATAAGCAGTATTATGTTGTACGAAGGTGGCAACACTTCAAGAAAATGACAACATGCCGGGAATCAGTTGTAAATATTGTTCCGTAATAAATTAGTTAAGAATTATCGTTGAGCTCATGATTCACTACCGAAATGGCACATAAAAGACAATAAAATGTGCCAGAGGGAAAAACAAAAAATATTGTGTATCCACAAGCACTGTAATAAATAGAATTAAAACGACGCTTTGAAATGCATCTTTTCTTAACCGCCTCGTTAAGCATTTTGTCTGTTGTGGCGTTGTATTTGTATTCCATATGAAAATGAATAAGTTTCAATAAAAATGACAATGTAAATTGAATGTTATCATAACGAGTTTCCTTGAATTTCCTTTCTTCTGAGATGACTAGTCTAGATATAAACATTCATGCTTCATTTCTTCAGTCATTAATTAAATTGTATCATTGAGGAAAGTCTCATATAACTACTTTTTGTGACTGGATAAAAATTCAGTTGAAACCCAAACTTAAGCGAATTGAGTTGTATAATTTTAAAGTAATACCATATTTACTAAAATATGAATAGTTACAATATTAACAAAATTTATAGATTACAAATAAAAAACAGTTACTTTTTTTGAGCTTTTAATATTTTGTAGCGATACTATTGTATAGCAACCAATAGTCCAGCAGATGGCGTTAGTCATCCATGATTGTCGCTGTGAATGCTGCGAGTGTGTACTTATATATGTATATGTGTACTACAAACAGAGAGAGTCGAGACTTCGGAATGTCCGGACGTGTACATACTCGACTGCGATGTAAATAGTAAAGTTCAACCCTTAGTAATTTTAATAGTTACAAATTTATATAATAAAGTATATTAAGTCAACATGTACAATATAGTGAATCCTTACACTATATTTATGGTGACCCGTGTTTGAAAACGCACAAAGAAAATATTCTTCATGGAGTCCTCCGTACTTAAAGTCTTCCATTGCTAACCGGAACAAAACCCGATACCTCCATCCAAACAGATGTAAAGAAAAAAAAAAGAAGCTGGGGACGAGCCACCCACGAAAAGAAGAACTTCCCCTGATCTCTCTCACGGAACAGCTCCTTCACCAGAAAAAAAAGAAAAAGAAGAAAAACCATGGAAGCTACAGCTGTGAAGATCCCGGCCTATAACAGTAATGATCCCATCCTTTGGTTTCATATGGTGGAGGCGAGTTTCAAACTGGGTGTGCCGAAGGAAATTACCAATTCCTTAACCAAATATAATTACGTTCTTTCCACTCTGCCACCAGAAATTGCAGGACTCGTTCGCGATGTCATTCTCAATCCAAACGACGAAGATCCATTTGAGCATCTGAAATCCGAACTGATAAAAAGAACAAGCGACAGTTCAACACAAGAAATCAGGAAATTACTGGCTGGTGAGGAACTAGGTGACAGACGACCATCTGAGTTACTCCGCTCCATGAAACGCCTTGCGGAGCCACACAAAGTTCCAGATGAACTTCTCGATCCATTGTTTGTGCAACGCCTTCCGTCGCACGTACAATCCATCTTGGCTGCCGTTGTGCCACTCTCCTTGGATGAACGAGCTGAAGTAGCCGATCGTGTGATGGAAGTGAATCAGTACAATGATGCACCAATAGCCAGTAGCACTCCCTCTGCATCCTCTCAAACGGTAAGTTCCTCGGAAAATTTTTTAATTGCAGAAATTAGGAAGTTATCGGATCGTACTGAAGCACTAGGCCGAAGGCCTAATTTTCGATACAGAGACAGACGTAACTTTCGGTATAGAAGTAGAAGTCGCAGTCGGGAAAACAATCAGTTCTGTTTCTATCACAGAAAATTTGGCCAAAATGCCCGAAAATGTGAACTTTGCCCACAAAATCCCGTCGCCTTTTTGTAACTGATAAAAAGACGAACATAAATTTTCTTATAGATACAGGATCTGACATTTCGCTTATTCCAGCGAACTCTGTCGATCGCATGAAACCAGTGTTATTCACTTTACATGCGGCAAATGCAGCTAACATTAATGTATATCGACAAAAACTTCTCACAATTGATTTGAATTTAAGAAGAAAATTCCAATGGCCATTTTTAGTAGCAAATGTGTCCACGCCAATAATAGGCGCAGATTTTCTTTTCAATTTCGGTCTTACTCCTGATCTAAAATAAGGAAAAATATTTGATTCGGTAACCAATTTATCATCTATAGCAAAAATTCAATCAGCATCAATTCACTCAATCAAGCTGATTACAGGCAACACTCAATATCATCAGTTACTTAAAGAATTTCCTGAGATAACAAAACCACCACGTGCAAATGTAGAAATAAAGCATAACATTGTGCACCATATCGAAACAATCGGTCAACCGGTGTTTGCAAAACCACGACGACTTGCACCAGATTGTTTACGTGCCGCAAAAGATGAATTCCAGCAAATGATTAATTTAGGCCATATGCGCCCTTCAAAAAGTCCTTACGCTTCTCCACTACATCTTGTACCAAAAAAAGATTGCACAGACTGGAGACCAGTCGGCGATTATCGTGCACTAAATGCGCAAACAGTGAAAGACAGGTATAGTGTGCCTAATATTATGGATTTCACTGCAGAACTGCATGGAAAAAAAATATTTTTGCATGTTGACTTGATTAAAGCATATCATCAAATACCCATTCATTCAGATGATATTCATAAAACTGCCATAACTACTACTTTTGGCCTGTACGAAAGTACAAGAATGCAATTTGGGCTATGCAATGCAGCCGCAACATTTCAACGATTCATTGATGAAGTTATTCGCGGTTTGCCTTTTGCCTATGCATTTCTGGATGATATTCTGATTGCTTCAGAGTCAGAGGAAGAACATCTCAAACACCTGCGTGAACTTTTCGATAGGCTAAATCATTATGGTTTAAGTCTTAAACCATCGAAATGCATCTTCGGTGTTTCTAACATTAATTTCTTAGGCTTTAACGTTTCAGAGAAGGGAATTACACCTCTTTCAGATCGCGTTAAAGTAATACAAGATTTTCCTCGTCCAGAAACTGTAACACAATTACGCAGATTTTTAGGCCTATTTAATTTCTATAGGAGATTCGTGCCTAAAGCAGCGGAAATATTATCTCCATTAGTTAAATTTCTTCAAGGTCGACAAAATAAAAAGAAATCAAAACTAACAAAATCATGCAATCAAGCCGATAAACTACAGTGGAACCCTAAGGCTGAAACTGCTTTTCACGATGCAAAACAAGCATTGGCTCAAGCCACTTTGCTACAGCATCCAAAGCCAGGTGCACAGCTTTGTATCACAGTTGACGCCTCTGATAACGCTGTTGGTGGCACATTAATGCAATATACTGACCACACTTGGGTACCAATAGCATTTCTTTCTCAAAAATTATCAGACACCCAAAAGAAATGGTCAACCTATGATAGAGAATTATTTGCAATTTATACTACCATAAGAAAATTTCGTTACATGTTAGAAGGCAGAAATTTTTCAATTTTTACAGATCAAAAGCCATTAATTTTTGCTTTCAAACAAAAACCAGAAAAATGCTCTCCAAGACAATTTCGCCAACTTGATTTTATATCTCAGTTTTCAACTGATATAAGATATAAAAAGGGAACCGACAATGTTGTAGCTGATGCATTAAGTCGCATTGAGGTAGATTCAGTTTCATCAGCACCAGATTTAGATTTCAGAGAATTTGCTGAAATTCAATCAACTGATCCTGAAATCCAAAATTACCTAAAAGGAAACACTTCTCTAAAATTAAAATTGATACCATTTCCTCTATCTGATACAAATATTTATTGCGATATTTCAACAGGTATAGCTAGACCATTCGTACCTGAATCTCAACGCGAAACAATTTTTAGGCATTTTCATAACCTTTCCCATCCAGGAGCTTCAGCCACAAGTAAACTGATATCTGCCCGATATGTATGGCCCCATATGCAGAAATCTATTAAGCTATTAGTGCAACAGTGTACACAATGCCAAAGGTCCAAAATCCAGCGCCACAAAAGAGCACAACTAGGAACCTTTGCAACTCCAGATACATGTTTCTCACACCTGTATATCGATATCATAGGACCCCTTCCTATGTCACAAGGAATGCAATATTGTCTCACCATCATAGACAGATACAGTCGATGGCCTGAAGTTGTCCCAATTCCCAACATCAACGCCGAAACAGTGTGCAAAGCACTATTTACGGGATGGATTAGCAGATTTGGTTGTCCTTCTACTATCACTACGGACCAAGGAAGGCAATTTGAGTCAAATCTATTCAAGGAACTCAATCATTTTCTTGGCACAAATCGAATTCGCTCTACAGCTTTTCACCCAAGATCCAATGGACTGATTGAGAGATTCCACCGTCATTTAAAATCGGCAATCAAAGCTCACGAGAATCAAAACTGGACTGATACACTCACTACCCATAGTACTATTAGGTATCAGAACAGCAATAAAACCAGACATCGGAGCAAGTGCATCAGAACTTGTGTACGGTACTTCATTACGTTTACCAGCTGATATTGTCACAGACTCTTCAAAGCCATTAGCAACATATTCTCCGAATTTCGTAACGGAACTCAAAGAAAAGATGCGTAGATTAAAGCCTGTGCCTACATCAGCACATGGTCAAACAGCGATGTATGTCCATCCATCTCTGAAAGAATGCACACACGTATTCTTGCGAGTAGATACTGTGCGTCCACCACTATCGCAGCCTTACACGGGACCACACAAAGTGATCACCAGAGATGACAAGACAGTGACTATCGAACTTCCGAACCGAACAGTCAAAGTGTCAATTGATCGTGTAAAACCTGCATTTGTGGAAAAGAAAAATTCAGACACAACAACAAAACATTCTGAACCTGCAACACCATCAGTACAGTCTGAACCTGCAATAGCAGAACAGTCTGAACAATCAGTTGCAAAAAGTACAACTCGATATGGACGAAGAGTTCATTTTCCTAAAAGATATGTTGCCACATTTGCGGTAATCAATGGCAACTATATATAATCAATCTATGTATCAATTTTTTATTATGCATACAACAAAACTTTTTGTTCTATCTTTATTTTATATATATATATGTAATTCTTAGTATTTATATATATATTTTTTTAGCTTCACATAATGCAAATCATCTCTAGTAACCAATTCAAAAAAAAATAAAAATACTGTAGTTCATGTTACTCTCATATGTGTATATACTTAGCAGTAATTTCATGTATCGTTCGCCCTACTCACTGGGGGGATACTCTGTAGCGATACTATTGTATAGCAACCAATAGTCCAGCAGATGGCATTAGTCATCCATGATTGTCGCTGTGAATGCTGCGAGTGTGTTCTTATATATGTATATGTGTACATACTCGACTGCGATGTAAATAGTAAAGTTCAACCCTTAGTAATTTTAATAGTTACAAATTTATATAATAAAGTATATTAAGTCAACATGTACAATATAGTGAATCCTTACACTATAACTTTAACTT
This sequence comes from Pholcus phalangioides, assembly GCF_987345545.1. Classification (NCBI taxonomy): domain Eukaryota; kingdom Metazoa; phylum Arthropoda; class Arachnida; order Araneae; family Pholcidae; genus Pholcus; species Pholcus phalangioides. The sequence continues at coordinate 10,777,567 of NW_028301622.1, read as the reverse complement.
ATCAAAATACACTGGTACACTTACAGTAATTCTTGATATAAATATAAGGTAAACTCGGACACAAGCCCCAATTTTGACTTGAGCGGTCCTGGGCAGGGCAAAGCAGACACTAACATTGTGACAACTTAATGAGGTTTTGGTGTACTAAAATGGAGGCAAAAGCAACTGTCATTAGATTGGTTCTTTTTCAAGTCACAAAAATGAAGGAGACAGCTGAGATACTTGAACAGACAACAGTGAGTCCAGTGAATCGTAATAAATAATAATCCTCTTCTCAATCATTATTTAGAGTAAGTTGATTTGTAAACATTATGGTATGTTTATTTATGGTCAGGGTTGGCAGTACGGTAAAAACCATGGTATTTACCGTGGTTTTCACCGTACTGTCCAAAACTGTCCTAAACCTCATATTTATAACTATAAGTGAAAAACTTTGCAATTTGATGAAGAGGTAACTTCTATAATCAAATAATAAACTTTATATTATATAAATTATATTATATTATTAAAATTACATTAAATATAATAAAATTTATAAATTCAAAACAGTATGTGCAAAGGGTTATATGACTGATATCAGGTTATCAAACAATTGAAAACTGAACTGTCGAGGTTAAATATTAGATTTATGGAAACATGAAAGATACAAGAATGGGATAGAAATTTATCACATGAAAATTAGAAAAAAGCAATAGATATGACTAAAGAATGAAACTAAACTTACGTAATAATCAAACACTAATAATCAAGCGCAGCTGCGCTTTTCAACATTTGATAACACATAACTAATTTAGCTGCGTTATCTGTGCCAAGATGATTTCTAAGATAACAAAATTTTAAAATATTCTTTCAATTAATGCATAACTTGGGAGACACGAAAATAAAAAAACAATGTGTTAAAGACAGTCTTTTGATAAGCCTTCTTCCAGTGTTTTTCTTATTGCTGTCCTCCATGTGATAGAATTGTAAATATAGCTTGAATTTATTGCGTGAAATATTAGCTTCTAGCATCATAAGAGCAACAATTTAAATTTAACAAAATTTTTGGGTCTTGAAGTCTTTTATCATCATGAAAGCGTAATCAGTGTTTGTGAAATTGTATTCTGTTAGTCATGTGTAGGTGCTACATAGTGGCCTCATTTTCTTTAGATATTTTCCTTCATTTATAATTAGTTTTTGAAAATTGAGAATGTGAAATAGAAAGTTCACTTGAAAGTTTAAAGGAAAAAAATTTGAATAGTCAAAATAGAACAATTTGTATCAAATAAACACTACACACCTATATATTCAGATATATTGCTATCTAATAAAAAATAATATTTATTTTGACTTTCACAATAATGCAATGATTATAACTGTGACTGTGTATTTGGTACCTTCAATATAACAAATTTGAAAAGTGTTTGGACAGATTCGGCAGGGTTTTGGACAAGCACTGTCCTAAATACAGTACCTGCTTCATAATCATACATGAAAAAATAAGATGTGAAGTAGAAATAACATTTACAACAAACTAAAAAATTGAAAACAGTGTTTACTCAAACAGTTATATGAGTGACTAGCTATAATAATACCCAGTGCTGCCCAGGTTTTCTTCAATGAGGCTGTTTGGATCACATGATATCTCCCTCTTTCTTTGAGTGACATGCAAACCGTGTCTAAGTTAATTAATTATGGCGACTTCCAGCGCAAATCATGAAGTGAAGAAATCTAGATTTAAAGAAACATAGAAATGAATACTTTTTTTCCTTTCTTAAGGGACGTTAACTATTTCGATTCTCTCTCCCCCCCCCCCCCTTTGAACTTCAAATTATCCATCTGTTTCTGCTTCCAAAAAATGCTTAGTTAAGGCTGTGGAATTTCTTCGATGTACTTTACGGTCTCATAATTAATTTTAAAACATCCTAAACTATATCCATTTATGCAGTTGAATATTAAAAGACAATACAGAGACATTTAATCTTCATGTTTGAGAAGATATAAATAAAAAGTTTAAATCAAAATGTTATTACATGGATATCCAACTCAAAAGTAGGTCCGGCTAATTATTTCATATTTAATCTCCTGGGCTTCGTATATCTCTAAGCGAACTCAATGTGTTTCAGAAATCGAGAATTCAATACAATTTTTAAAATTATTGATGTGACAGAAAACCCCACCAAATTTCTGCATTTCTACAGTACAATCGGCAATTTTAATACTGATTTCTATGAGGATCCCCCTTTTCCTGACCCTCAAAGTGATGATTATTATGATGTCTATTCAAAAAGCCTAATTACTGAGAGTATTGAAAATGTGGCAAATGTTGGCTCTCCCCGTATGCTTGGTAGCCCATCGCGTTGTGTAACTTCCTACTGAGATTGAGGTCTCCTTCTATAGTGAAGAGCAACCCCAAATCCCCGTATTAACCCAGGTTTAAACATATTCTAAACTAATTAGAAGTTATTGAGAGACTTGAAAATAATTACGTATACTCCCATTTAAATTTACATTGAATTTATTTACATTATTATGATGATTCATTACAGATTACACAGGTACATGCACATTAACAATTAACTTTTTCAGTGATGTGGAGGCACTTATTCTAAAAACATGACAAAACATATTGAGCATCACTTACCCCTTTAAAGATCCTAGACCACAATTTCTTCGACGTCATCCTTCTGTCCTAAGACTCTGACTCCCTCTCCCTCTGATCTAACACTCCAAAACTCTCTCACTCTCCGGAATCGCCCCCCTTTCTCTCTGTTAAAATCTCTTTATATTTTGATTGATAATTTCAACTCCACCTTTTTGCGCTATTTCAAGACTTTCCATTCGCTCATCTTGAAATTCTCTTTTCCCGTCTGAACCACTTTTTAGTATTAAACATAATTTCATTGGTCCATCTCCTTCTCTGGGAAAATCTCACATTCCCATAACCTTTGACCCTACCATTTAATTTAGATCCGCTCCACGTCCATAGAAACCGTCTAGACGCACATTCCTTCGTAAATCAATGCTTTTGACCAGCGACAAAGATTAGCCTTATCTTATTTTTCATAAGATTTCCAGTGCCACGGTCTTCAGCTTGACACGAATATTATTTTACCCACCTAACATTCTCAACTAGGGTTCCGTTTTATTACATTTTCCTTCATTATCTCCGACTACATACAACTGCATTCCAAAATATAGCTTTTCCCATAAATTCAACAGTCTGTCTCCTGGGATTAAACTTTCCCATCTCATGCGATTCACTATTACCCAAAATTTTGCCTCCTGACCTACATTCTTATACTATCGTAGGTTTCTTTTACCTTCACTGTAACTTCTTACTTTTCTTTCTTTTCTGCTCGTTTTCCCATGGATCACTACTACTATTATATAATATCCATAAACTATTTCGATTTTCCCTAACTACCATCAATTAACTCATCTCGTTAAGATTAACTATCTATAATTAACTCATCAAGTTAACATTCCTCCCCTTGCCGGAAAAATTTGCTCACAGCAAATTTTCAATCCTCTCAGCCTGGGACTAGTTAACTACTGAATCATTCCTCCTCTTCCATTTACCCTTTCATCATATTGTTGATTTGAATTGAAACAACAATACTGTATACTATACTAGGCTGGGTTGGGGCAAGTCATACTCAAAAACATATAACAGTTTCATGATAAACACAATCATACTTATATCATTCATTTTACAACACCATATAATGCAATTCTTTCTATAACATTTCAACTACTGCAGCTAGAATGATTATTACTTTCTACCTTCACCACATATCGATTATGTTCATGCAAGTACTAAAATTATTTGACTTCAAGGTCCACAAATACTTAAGGGTTACATAAGTAATAACATATATTCTTTCAAAACATTAAAATATTAAATTTACTAGCACATGAATAAATATCCCTCAACTAAAGCTTGTAATTAAACATAAATGATAAACAGAAAATCCATTTGAAAAATAGAATATGTGATAGGACAACAGATCTCGCTAGCATCATCTTCCAATGGGAGAATCATAAGGTGAGTCTGCTTGTACCTAAATAAATCATATATACAATGACCTTCTCCATTTCTTCTTATCGTCTACATAGAGAAACAAGAGTAGAACAACTGAAAATAAAAATAAATATCGTTAGAAATGTCATTAAGATAATTCTTGAAAAGTGTGACAGGAATGTATTGGGAAGTCCATTCCAACCGGAAAACCAACGATCAGGAGATACTTGTCCTGCGTAAAACTGCAATGTAGTTAAATTCGGATGCAACAGTTCAATGTCTGCAGCTTCTAAGCAAAACGACAGCGGCTGGCAGGTATGTACGGTACGGCCATAGAGACATAGCTTGTCGGAAATGCACCTGGTTTCCACCTTAAATTCTACCAACTGTTTAGTGGGTGTAGATTGTAGTCTCAGAGTACTAGTAGCGACCTCGATTCGTTCAAACTTGACAGTCACCATGCCCTCAGCACACGTCGAATATGCCATGAACGTCATTCTGGCGAGTGGCGCACAGGCATAACAGCCAGTTGTCGTGATTTCCTCACTTTGAAATTTAGGACACACTGTTCTTCTTTCAACTACAATGTTATAGTTGTCAAAGATGAGTTGCACATTCACAGGTTTGGTGAAAAGCAGCTCCGATTTCAACTGCTCATTTTCATCAATGAAATAATAATGATAGCCTATGGTGCGAGGAAGCGCAGCGACTTTGCTATCAATCATACGGTTGAGCGCGGAATTCTTCATGTCACAACGAAGCAACTCCTCATATGCACTACACACGATGCTACTTTCCGCGAAAATGAAAGTTTTTGTTAGTGATGCATTTGCTTGAACCTGCCCGATTGCGTTATCTTGAGGCACCCCTGCTGGCGAAACATATTCCATATATGCTTCACGTTGTTTCCCGACACGCCTAATGAGCGACTTCTGTATAAGTTGAGTCGGTTGATCATAAGCTCCTAGAACTTTTATTTTTATGCCGTTCGTTGTAGACATCGCGTAATTCATCACAGTGGCTTGTGATGTTCCGTTCCTACTTTCCTCCATTTCGAGATCGTATGAGCAAGTATACCCTGTAATCGCCCTGATTTCGTAGGTACGGAGATAGTCTGGAACCAGAAAAGCTCTGTAAAATAAACAAGGTTGCGAGTCTATTATATGACACGACGATGAACCTCCATCAATCGCAATACATCTGTTAATTCCCAGAAACTGTTTAGATTCCGTTGTTTCGGCTGAGAACCTTTTACCAGAAACACAGTGTTCTCCCCAACCGCACATAACATTTTGAGGACACGCTACCTGTGCTACCGCCTTCAATTCCGTGGGAAATGTAAAGTACATCCTCTGAGTATTCCATGAGCATCTAACTTTATTCAGTTTGATACTTAATGAAAATAAATTATTTTTATTTTCATCCTGAAACCATAAACAGTGAGTGTAATGTAAATTTTCTAGTGTCACCGTCGCTTGAGTGGTCATTTTACATGATTGCGCATCGTGAACATCTTCACACTCTGCCGTAGTCGATTGCACGATTAAATGATTATTGCATAGGGTTGATGAGGGTTGCACCATAGCAAATAATGCTATTAGTACCAGCATGTTCACTGCATGCTCTGGCATCCCTACACGATTAAGATACTCTTGCGTTTGTTGTACTGAATTTCGCAAACGATTACCCACATGAGCACCTCCTATCATCGTAATTCGAGCCGTTCCTTTAATCAATCGAAATATCTGGTAAACAACCACCACTGTTGTTTTTACCATTTGGAAAATCGCCACCAATGCGGATTTTAAGTAAATTATTGTTATTGAAGCTAACAATATACACAGGGTGTAGACGAAATATGCTGCCGTTGCTGGAAGACATTTCAAATGCTGAAATGCTGCTATACAAAAGAAGCACAGTAACTTTCTGCATATCGTACGACCATTGACGTGCAGCTCCTCTCGTATCGTGTGACCGCCTTTCTCGGCTACGAAAATAAATCGCAATGTCCCTGGAAAACGAAGAAAGTTTTCTGGAACTACGGCTTGAGTAGATGTGAGATTAAAGTGAATTATTGTTTCCAGGCCCTCTTTACGCACGAGCAAAAGTCCTGGAGATGACACTGCCACAATAGGATCATGAAATTCCAAAGTTTCACCATTCAAGGTGAATATTGCCTCCTCTTCATCAAGTAGCGACCTTCTATGACGTTGATGTGTTTGTGAGTATTCTAATGGGTGCTCACAAAACGTCAAAGATATAACTCGGGGTTCATCAATTCTTTTAACACCGTCATAATGAAATATATTGGATCGACCAACCTTAATGTGGCAAAAGCATGCTGATTCCCTACTGCAATTTACTTCTTGGCAATACTCGGCAGTTCCATTACAAGGCAACTGAGTAGTGCACGCACAAGGAAATCCATCCTTATCACATTCGAAGATTCATGACGTTCCAGTTAATGATGCATTTTGTGATATTGTGAACAGGCGAGGTGTAATGAATTTCTCCTCCGTTAGTGGTGACCAAATGTAACTAATCCACTTTTTCTGGTCACACTGACTACATAGCTTTGAGATAGCACAACTATTTCGTGGGAAATACTCGAGGTATTCTTTGGGGACCGCATGGGAACACTTCTTAGTTCCTTCATTAATCAAACAATATTCTGCGTTGTGTTTGAGCGCCACCACTGGTAATAGCGCCAGCACCAAAATCTGAAATTAATTGAATGCGTTTAAGGTATAATTCTTATGTTTTGATTTTTTTTTTTTTTTTTTTTAATGGAGAAGTCATACTCAACAAATCCTGCCATGCTTCCTTAGTCCCTCCACATCACTGCATTAAGTCAACTTAATATTACTATTCATTAAATAAATATGATTTACTTTAAATTTTCTTTGGATTTTTTTTTTCTCAATTCCTCACCTCAATGACATTTAAGAGTTTACTCGCCAATTTATCAGCTAATCGGTCCAGCACCGTTTTTTCCGACTCTTGTGATGCACTAGGTTGTGCCATCCAAGCAAATAATTTATCAGCAATATTCATATTATTGCTACTCGCATCATTACTAGTTCCACCTTCCAACTCTCCATCTCCAGCAGGATTGGTACTTTCTGCCATCCTGTCAATAGAATTCAATTTTTGCACTCTACCATACACATTGCGCGCACGTAAATTGTAACGTGTTGCCTCTGAATTTGACTGAGTATCAGCCACATTCGCGGCAGTTAAGTTGCTTTCGTTTTCGGTTTCATTTACACTACATGCGTCATCAATAAAAGATAACTGTTGGGGGTCTACGTGAAAACTTTCTGGAGAGACATGGTTTCCCAGCTGGTTTCGGTTTCCCCCCTCTGCATTCGGAGGCAACTGCGTCTGTCTTCTGGGGATTATGTACGAATGCCATAACTCAGGCAGTTGTAACTCCCCACCATTGGCTTCATTTTCTTTTTCCTCTTCGTCGTCTGAATTTCCCCCTGCACTTACGATTTCTACTTCTGACCTGTCCTCCACTTGCGACTCATTTTCCCTCATTTCAGGAAATGGGTCATATGGCCTATGTAATGATACTTTCGTGAGTCTATCCGAATGGACCAGTTGAATATCTTTTGGTTTATGTACGTTTTTTATTCTAAATAACACTGGAGATTTTTGTTCAATGATTCTATATGGTCCCGTGGATAGCCTACATAATTTATGAGACACCCCTCTTTTGGGTTTCCCCGGGGTAAATAAATATACGGAGTCACCTAATTTTAACTTCTTGTCAACAGCCGTTCTGTCGCGATACTGCTCTTGACGTTCTGCTGCTTGCAGCATGCTAGAACGTACAAAATCATGTGCTTTCTGTAACTTTGGCAGCAGCTGCAATACATATTGTTCATGCGCATAATAATTAAAAACAGGTGGTTCTTTCAACAATTCCCCTGCCATTACCATATCTCTTCCAAAGAGAACAAAATGTGGTGTCTCCTTTAACACCGCATGATGCAACGTTCCTTATGGGAGTTGCTTGCCCGGTTCGAAATATCCAGCAATAAAGTGGCAAACGACAAGTGGAAAATAATTAGAAACAAACTTTCGCATGAAATATTATTATTTATTCAATTAATTATATGGGTTAGTTAATTTTAACAATGGATTAGTATATCTTGGAGCCCTCTATTGGACGTTAGCAGTAAAGATACTGGCTCACCAATTGATGATCAACAACAGTCAACCTGTGCAGCGATCGGACATCCGATGTTGTTAGTTTTTCCGTAAATACCACAGGAGTTTTCTCAGTTGAGAACCGGAACACCTTGATCAGTTCCTGGGGACCTCTCGGTTGAGGGCCGGACCACCTTGATCAGCTCCAGGGGGCCTCTCGGTTGAGGGCCGAACCACCTTGACCAGCTCCAGGGGGCCTCTCGGTTGAGGGCCGAACCACCTTGACCAGCTCCAGGGGGCCTCTCGGTTGAGGGCCGAACCACCTTGATCAGTTGATCAGCTCCGGGGGCCTCTCGGTTGAGGGCCGAACCCCCTTGATCAGCAATGAAGAACTTTGACTGTGAAGATTGTTTTATATTTTGATTCCGGACCTGCCGGAAAACGGATTCAAATAATGTAGATTATTGCATTTTAACAATTCAGCCTAAGGCCAATAGATACGGTAGTAAGACGGTGAACCGTCCTACTAGAGGGCTTCAGTTGAACAGAACAAGATTAGACGAACGCGGAATCAGCCCTGTTACAACGTACGGCCGGTATTTAAAGGAAAAACATCCGACCGCACGTGTCTGATCAAGCCAATCGGCTTCAAGGTCACCTCATCTGCATGCGATCGCAGGCGAACATCACGATCGGCCTTGATCGTCGCCATACGATCACAGCTGCAGACTAGTAACATTTATGACAAAGATAACGTGACGGTGACTACGGACTTTTACGCCGGGGGATCATCGGCACGTTACATTCCCCCTGCCACCAGAAAGAAAAATTCTTAAGAATTTTTCTAAGGCCCAGTTTTCCTAACAATCCATATCCCGAGGAAAAAGAAACCTATCGAAAACATGAAATGCAATATAATAAACAATCCCGCATTAAATACACATTATCAATACACTAAAAATATCAAAAATCCCGCATGAAATACACTAACTATAATTATACACTCAAAAACTTCAAATCCCGCATGAAATCGCAACACCAAAATACAATATATAGATATAGGGCCCTGCCCTATCAACCTTCCGAAAACTTCACAATTTCCTCACCACTACCTCAAAATATCACACCAAATGTCACATCAATTATCTCATTTATCTAAAAACCGCAAAATACACATAAAACACACTATCCCCTCCAAAACACATGAAATAACATTTCCCTCCAAAATACACATTATACACTAATTTCGACAGGCACTCCCCCCCCCTCTCCTACAGGATCATGCAACCGGAGAAAAAGTCCTTAGTCTCAACATTTAAATATTGAAAATGACTAGAATGTAAAATCACAAAACGACTAGAACATAAAATCACATTTTCGCAAATTTTAGATTTGACCTTGATCAGATGATCGCCCGAATTTTACGGCGTACTATGATTATTAGAATTCATCTCTAAAATCAATGTTAAATATCAAAAAAAAAAAAAATTTTTTTAGCGAAAGTACTTTCCACCCGCGGTTTGCCACACTTACTGAGAACCGGTCGAGCCCCCAAAATTGCAACGTTCCTTATGGGAGTTGCTTGCCCGGTTCGAAATATCCAGCAATAAAGTGGCAAACGACAAGTGGAAAATAATTAGAAACAAACTTTCGCATGAAATATTATTATTTATTCAATTAATTATATGGGTTAGTTAATTTTAACAATGGATTAGTATATCTTGGAGCCCTCTATTGGACGTTAGCAGTAAAGATACTGGCTCACCAATTGATGATCAACAACAGTCAACCTGTGCAGCGATCGGACATCCGATGTTGTTAGTTTTTCCGTAAATACCACAGGAGTTTTCTCAGTTGAGAACCGGAACACCTTGATCAGTTCCTGGGGACCTCTCGGTTGAGGGCCGGACCACCTTGATCAGCTCCAGGGGGCCTCTCGGTTGAGGGCCGAACCACCTTGACCAGCTCCAGGGGGCCTCTCGGTTGAGGGCCGAACCACCTTGACCAGCTCCAGGGGGCCTCTCGGTTGAGGGCCGAACCACCTTGATCAGTTGATCAGCTCCGGGGGCCTCTCGGTTGAGGGCCGAACCCCCTTGATCAGCAATGAAGAACTTTGACTGTGAAGATTGTTTTATATTTTGATTCCGGACCTGCCGGAAAACGGATTCAAATAATGTAGATTATTGCATTTTAACAATTCAGCCTAAGGCCAATAGATACGGTAGTAAGACGGTGAACCGTCCTACTAGAGGGCTTCAGTTGAACAGAACAAGATTAGACGAACGCGGAATCAGCCCTGTTACAACGTACGGCCGGTATTTAAAGGAAAAACATCCGACCGCACGTGTCTGATCAAGCCAATCGGCTTCAAGGTCACCTCATCTGCATGCGATCGCAGGCGAACATCACGATCGGCCTTGATCGTCGCCATACGATCACAGCTGCAGACTAGTAACATTTATGACAAAGATAACGTGACGGTGACTACGGACTTTTACGCCGGGGGATCATCGGCACGTTACAATGAACAGCACTTCTATAAGACATTAAAACATGGGGTAACATATCATCCCATTCTTCGGTTTCCGTTATCATGCAAGCTAAAGTATGCGTAATTGTCGCATGACTCCTTTCATTACTGCTATTTGTCTGGGGGTGCAATGCTGAGGTAGCTAAAGGTTTGATCTTTAACTTCTCAAGCATGGCACGAAAAACTGACTTATGCAAGTTTGCACCTCTGTCTGTAAGACAAAATTGAGGCCGTCCATATCGTGCAATAATTTCGGAATAAAATGTCTTCGCCAACGTTTCAGATTTCGTATCTGGCAATGCTATGGCTTCAATAAACTTAGAAAAATTGTCCATCATGACCAAAACATATTTATTCCCTGACATAGTTACGTTGAATGGTCCCATAATATCTACCGAAACTAACTCAAACGGTTCGGTTGGAATAAAGTTCCGTTGTAATGGTGCTTTCTTATTTATATTATGACTTCGTCTTTCTAAACAAATGCGACAAGTGTTAACGTGAATTTGACAATCTCTATAGTATCCCGGCCAAAAATAATGACTACGCAGTCTTTCGAATGTTTTGTCGAAACCCATGTGACTACTCAAATTATCATGAATTTCTTCCAATATTTGTTTTCGCATTAAAGTCGGTATTACAATTTGTTCAATATACTCTTCTCTGACAGGCCTAATGTCTTTTGAAGCATAATGGCATAGCAAACCATTCTTCATAAAATATGCCTCAACCATCTTTTTGACTGGCTCTGCATTAGCCGAAGTTAACATGTCTATAATTGGTTTTAAATGTGGATCCAGTTTTTGCGCTTCGCGTATTCGATTTTCTAACGAAGTCGAGTGAGTTTCAACAGTATTTATCTGTCGACTTAGACAATCGGCGACGACATTGTCACGACCCGGTTTATGAACAATTTCAAAATCGTATTCTGACAAATTCAAACACCATCTCGTCAATCGCGGATTATGTGTTTTAAGGTTAAGCAAGTATTTCAATGGTTTGTGGTCACTTTCCACAGTAAACCGTCTACCTAATAAATAAGGTCTGAAATAATTGATACCCTCCATAATGGCAAGTAATTCTTGTTCAATTGCTGGATATTTCTGCTCAGCCGGTTTAAATTTTCGGGACATGTATGCAATAGGATGATTTCCCTGTTCATACCGTTGATATAGACAGCATCCGATTCCTATCTTACTGGCATCCGCCGACATTATAAAGTCCATATTAAAGTTAGGATATGCTAATACCGGTGGATTTCGTAATGCTTTCTTTAAATATTGAAAAGCTTCTTCTTGACTCCGACCCCATGTAAATGTGATATTTTTCTTAGTCATATCCGTAATAGGTTTTGCATAATCCGAATAAAATGGTATAAATTTCTTAAAGAAATTACACATTCCGAGGAAACGTCTACAGTCCTTGACTGTGCGTGGTTGTGGAAATTCATCGATTGCTTTTACATTATCAGTATGTGGACGCACACCGTTTTCGGAAATGACATGTCCTAGATATTTAATTTCTTTCTTCAAGAAATCACACTTTTTCGGTGCTAATTTTAAGTTATACTTTTCAAGCAATTGAAAAACTCGCTCTAATTTCTGGATATGGGTTTCTATATCAGGACTAGCTATCAAAAGATCATCAATGAAACAATGAATATGTTCATCATGTAATTCCGACAATAAACTGTCAGCTAGACGCTGAAATGCTGCCGGTGCTGTTTTTAACCCCATTGGTATAACATTGTATTGATAACACCCTTCTTCATTGCTGAAAGACAGATGTTTTCTATCATTCTCATCAATTTCGACTTGATAATATGCACTACAAAGATCAAGACTACTAAAGTATTTAGCGCCATTTAATTGTGCCAAAATATCCTGAATTAACGGAAGAGCATATTCATCCGATTGAATTGCTTCAATTTGTCTTACGAAGGTCAACACACAATCGATACCCGCCATTTTTCTTTCGTACCATAAGAGTGGGAGCTGGATGACTACTGACACATGGTGAAATAATTTCACTCTCTAACATATCGTTTATTTGCTCCCTTAATTCCGCTCTTAAATGATACGGAGTTCTATATCGTGGGGATTTTTGTATCGGCGTTCCATTCCACGGTATTTTGTGCTTTGCCAAAGTAGTTCGCCCGATTTCCGTAACATCTCTGGCAAATACATGTGTATATTTCAAGAGCAATGGTAATAATTTTCTTTTTATTGCCGGTGATAAATTATTTAGGTCAAAATCCTGTTCCGACAGTCTAGGCAATGTCTTTTTCCTTCATGGAATTGGAGCCTCTCTAACATCATCTTGTTCCGAAATCGTTCCAGTTCCTAATTTTGTACCCTTATTCACATGCCTGGGCTGTTCAGACATATTGGAAATTAATATCTGAATTTTCCCAGTCTCGTCAATTTTTCCCACTGAGTTTGCTACCCACAAATCACTCAGCTTATTGTTTCTTGGCGTAACCTCTATTTCACTTCCATATTCAAATCCTGGCACATTAACTGTAATCACTTTCTGAGTACGCGCGGGCACCCAAATTTTATTAGGCATTACTAAATTTACACATACATTTTCTGCCTGCGACACTGTAGCACACCCTGAATTCAATAGTTTTATTTCTGTAAACTTATTCTTTAACATGCCCCTTTTGACATCAAAAACAAAATCTCCCTTTTGGAGAAAATCATAACCTAAAATCATCTTATAATCCCTACTCAGCTCATACTCGGAGACATAAACTTTATGATTCACTCTGAATTCTCCCAAATTTATAGGTATGCTATAACACGCTTCGTGTGGTAACGTCTGGCCAGTTACACCACGAATTTCAATATTTTGATTTCTTAATTGACGACACTTCACAGTACACATTATATTATTCATAATACTAGAATCAATTACACTAATACAAGCACCAGAATCAATAAGAGCACAAAATTCTATATCTCCAACTTTCACTGTCACAATCGGTAGAGGAAAACCCCTAACCTGATTTTGTTGAATCCTATATACAATGTTTTCTTTTCTATTTACATGTCTTCCCCTACCCCATGACCGTCACTTCCGAGGTCGGAAAACCTGCTGTTTACAAAACCCTGTCTCTCCCCTAGTGCCCCAGTTATTGGAAGAAACCTGTCCCCTACGAAAATCCTGCTGCTGACGGGGATTCCCTCTGCGAAAACAATTTCGCAATAGGTGGGTGGTTGACCCACATCCAAAACACGCGAGATTCCCTCTCGGCTGGAAACCTCGACCCGAAAATCGCGGAGGCACCTCAAACCTCTGCATATTACGTTGAGCTGGAAGTGGGGTAGTAGACATTTGTGGTGGGACCCCTCTTCCCCTACGAGCAAGGAAATTTCCTTCTTTTACTTCTCGTAATTCTTGAGCCAATTTTTCCATTGATGTACGCTGGAGCATACTTTCTTTCGCTACTTCCGCTAACATAGACTGCAATGTGTTTAATTCAAAAGAATTGCCCGTTGCTTGCCTCTCTATGGTATTTACTGTACCATAGTTACGACTAATTCCCTCATTTCCCTCTACAAGGGCAGCAAATTTGATTGCAGTGGCCAAATCTTGGGGGTCATGGTTTAATACATGGTTTTTGTATTTTAGGGTTCAGCCCCGCTAAAAATTGTGACAATTTAGTACGATCTGCCAATCGTTCAACATCTGGACTATTGAAATTTGCTCCTTGCAGGAAACCGAAAGCAGCATTTTTTACACGCGAGGCGAAATCCTTGACCGATTCATTCGGTTTTTGTCTACATCCCGTAAAGTTCTGGAGATGGTAAGTTAAAGGAAATTCATTCTTGAAATGTCTCAAAAATTCTGTCTTGAGTCTCTCATAATTTCTTTCCTCTCTTAGTTCCGGACTGTTTGCCAGAAATTCAGCGGCTCTTCCCTTCAATTTTGCTTTAAGCACAATCAACTTTTCTGTATCTGCCCATTCCGCAATTCTACCAATTTCCTCTATAGATTGGAGGAAATATTCCGCCGGATAAGACGGCTCTGAACCGGAGAAACTATTAAGGAGGCCTAAATAACCCGCAATTGTATTTATTTTTACAGCTGCTCTGTCACCGGATGATTCTACTTCATTACTGTGGCTCATTTTGTTTAGTGTTTAATTGCGTGCAAGTACCAGATTCAATTAATTAACTTATTTGAAAACAAAATTATAAACATTTAAAAATTATTTTCAGTCTCCAAAATTCATTTATATTTTAACGTTACTGTCACGGCACCATTGTTGGCTCTCCCCGTATGCTTGGTAGCCCATCGCGTTGTGTAACTTCCTACTGAGATTGAGGTCTCCTTCTATAGTGAAGAGCAACCCCAAATCCCCGTATTAACCCAGGTTTAAACATATTCTAAACTAATTAGAAGTTATTGAGAGACTTGAAAATAATTACGTATACTCCCATTTAAATTTACATTGAATTTATTTACATTATTATGATGATTCATTACAGATTACACAGGTACATGCACATTAACAATTAACTTTTTCAGTGATGTGGAGGCACTTATTCTAAAAACATGACAAAACATATTGAGCATCACTTACCCCTTTAAAGATCCTAGACCACAATTTCTTCGACGTCATCCTTCTGTCCTAAGACTCTGACTCCCTCTCCCTCTGATCTAACACTCCAAAACTCTCTCACTCTCCGGAATCGCCCCCCTTTCTCTCTGTTAAAATCTCTTTATATTTTGATTGATAATTTCAACTCCACCTTTTTGCGCTATTTCAAGACTTTCCATTCGCTCATCTTGAAATTCTCTTTTCCCGTCTGAACCACTTTTTAGTATTAAACATAATTTCATTGGCCCATCTCCTTCTCTGGGAAAATCTCACATTCCCATAACCTTTGACCCTACCATTTAATTTAGATCCGCTCCACGTCCATAGAAACCGTCTAGACGCACATTCCTTCGTAAATCAATGCTTTTGACCAGCGACAAAGATTAGCCTTATCTTATTTTTCATAAGATTTCCAGTGCCACGGTCTTCAGCTTGACACGAATATTATTTTACCCACCTAACATTCTCAACTAGGGTCCCGTTTTATTACATTTTCCTTCATTATCTCCGACTACATACAACTGCATTCCAAAATATAGCTTTTCCCATAAATTCAACAGTCTGTCTCCTGGGATTAAACTTTCCCATCTCATGCGATTCACTATTACCCAAAATTTTGCCTCCTGACCTACATTCTTATACTATCGTAGGTTTCTTTTACCTTCACTGTAACTTCTTACTTTTCTTTCTTTTCTGCTCGTTTTCCCATGGATCACTACTACTATTATATAATATCCATAAACTATTTCGATTTTCCCTAACTACCATCAATTAACTCATCTCGTTAAGATTAACTATCTATAATTAACTCATCAAGTTAACACAAACCATTATAAAGGAATAAACTATTATACATATACTAATAGGGTTAAAGAAGTGACAAACCGTTGTAAAGGCATATACACGTCTGTAACGCATTGATGGGGAATCACAGTAACCAAAGTAAACGTTCGGAAAGTGATTGTTGAGGCCTAAAAACCATTGTTGCCTGAAAGTTTTTCACCCATTTAGAGCACTTGCCCTGCTCTGACGAAATTTCAAAGTAGCCTATCATTTTAGTCTGGTCTCATTTGGTATATATGCAAAATTTGGCGACGATCGATCTAAAATTGTAGATTTGTATAGAGAACATACACACACTGACAGACAGAAAATCAATTTTATATATATAGATATTAATTTACTGTCAGATTTCCAGCCTAAAATCATAAATTTGGTGAAACAATTAACTTAGAAAAAAACCAAATGACACTTTTTTGAAATATTTTTAATTTAGTTTTATTTTTTGCTAGTATTTTTTTTAAACATGTTAGTATCATGAAAAAAAAAAAATCCAAAGGTTTCCTCATAACATTTTGAAACTTGGAGGTTTTGGACAGTTTCAGACACTTCTGGACAGTTTTAGACAGTTTATCCCACGTGTCCTGTCCAAAACCCCAACCTTGTTTATGTGTTATGTGGTGGTATTATATTATTTTATTATATGATTATTGTATTGTTGTGGGCATTATTTACAATTTAATTTGCATTGTGTTGTGTTATTGATTGAATGTCGTTTTTACTAGTCATTTTTATGTGAATGAATTATTATGAGAGTTTCCATCATTTCCTTTATTTATTAAATTGTGCAGCAATAAAAACTTTTATGCCCATCATTTATGGCTTTATTTACTTTAGTGTCAAAATTCTGTAAAGTGTGGATGATCCAAGGTGAACCCCATCCACAATTGCTGGGATAAGCTGGGCCCTACTGTACTTTTTATGGGAAAAATTTAATTCGAGGTTCTCATGATGACACTTACTTTTGAAAAGTTAGCAGTCCCATAAGTTGGGGTACCACTGTATCTTAACAAATTGTATTAGAACATGAATTGCATGAACATAATATGGGAGCGGGCATTAAAAAAAAATTGCTTGCAAAACACCAATATTCTCTGGCTGTTGCTCGTAAAAATCAGTTTTACGTGATCCTCAAATAATGCCTTGATCTAGAAGTTGTGAAATTCAATGGATATTTTTGATGAGTGCATCTGTTGGTAAACTTACATATCATGAATTCATTACAGAGGGTATCCTCCCAGAGAGGTTTAACATTGATTTTTAAGTGTTTTTTTTTTCTATTTGTCTGTTCTTTTTTTGTCTATTTCTGTTGTTTTTTTTTTTCTGTAATTTTTAAAAATAATTAAAGAAACAAAAATAAGGAAACATGGATCCTTGCATTATGAATTGATGATTAAAATATGAATCACAAAGGAATCTGCTCAAGAAATCAAACTGAAGATATGCAGAGCTAGCCAAAACTCAAAATCTCAATCCCATGGATTACGTTAACATTGATGGAGAAGTTGCTGAATAAAAGTGATAAACCACTGAAACTAATTTCGACAAATTCTCTAACAGCAATATTCCCTGGACCAAATTATCATAAAATGCCCTAATTATGTTGCAACAATTATATTTCTTTACATTCAAAGTGTCACCCTGTCCTATTTTGAACAGTTTAGTTTTTTTATCATAAAACCAAATGTGTATTTTTCAGAATTTGTTATATTTTGAGCGAAACATTAAAATTATGTGGGTCTTTTTTGTAAATTTTGTTTTATCATTTTCCACTCGCTTATACTTTCAGTTTGTAATTCTGTACCAGTGTTTTTCATGGTTTTTTCTGTATGATCATATTGCTGCTGCGGTGGTAATAGTGATGGACCCCTGTCGGTGCCGCAGTAGTTGCCAGAGAAAATTGATTTTCTGTAGTTCCAAACATTGAGATGTGAACGTGACCTGATCTCATAAAAAAATCTTTCCACAGAGAGCAACAGGCCTCTTATGGTACATATATTCAATCATTCTACTTCACTCACAATTTGAAATATAGATGGCAGCACTGGAAAACCAGTCACAACACTAGATATGCACAGAGACTGTGAGGTACACACACTTTGTTCCAGATTCTGCCACAAAGCTGGGGTGGAAGAGATCTCTACAATGAGATAAGTCTAGTGAGAGAGTCCTGGTATTCATTTATTCAAGCCCATAGTCTAAGATTTTTTGTCCTACTTATTGGGGTTTGGTTTTCAAGATGAAAAGGTTCTCAGTAGAATACCCTGAGACAGAGACAAAAATGTATTGATTTAGTACAATATATGCCAGAAAATTGTTTTCTTTGAGAGCTATGAAGTTTTACAAGATAAAGAGTTTTAAGCTATATATATATATATATAGAAGTTCTACTGTATATAACCACCCTACTACTCTAAATTCCAAGACCGTTTCGGGGGGGGGGAGATGGCCAAATCTATTCTATCACTTTGGTCCCCTCCCTGAACGAAATTTCTGGCTATGGCCTGCTCAATTCCATGAAGCTGCCCCTTTCAAAATACAGACCCCTACCTGACTATCAATGATTGCTTACCAATTCACATGCTTAACCACTTCACAATCAAGGACAGAATATTGTGTCCAAATGCCAGTGGAATAAATTCAGTCAAATTCTTAGTTTTCTTTGCTCTCTCATCGCAAAGTTTTTGTAACCCTATGAAACAGTTGTTCTTTTTACCTCTGTTTATTCCTATACTACTATCAGTGATTTTTTTCCACATAAGATGTATCCCATTACATACGAACGAAAGAGAACAGGTAAGGTGAGGATGAAAAGAAATCTACTTTATACCTACTTTATCTACTCATCTATTATACTATTTTCCTTTCATTTGTTTTTTTTTCTTCTATTTTTTTCCCCGCTCCTTTTCCTTTTTACTAACAGGTGGTTAGGTTAGGATAAGGTTATTATATTTATCACTGATTCATCAAATATATAATCAAAATTTCTTGCCAATAGCTTGTAAGCAAAAAGGTTTACATTTAAAATCGAGATCTCATTATCCCAAGGTCCCCCTCTTCATTTAAGGCCTCAGGACCATACCCTGGTGGATCCGTATGGGCACTGCATAAAAGCACTATACATCAACTTCAGATCATATCTATTTGAATCCGTATTAAAGATAACCTAATTAAGTACTAAAGCTTCAGTGTTATTGAGATGTTCTCTGCAATAAACTGTTGTTTAGGCCTGATGTATAGGCCTACAGATAGTATTTTACAACTGAATAAATAAATGAGAATGAATGAACCCCAAAACTCTGCTGCTGGACTTCTCGTTCCCGAGATCTCTTCCAGCCCACCTTTGTGACATTGTTTGGAACTGATTTTTTACAACTAATTAAGAAATATTGATTTTGGAATTTAAAAAAAAACAAAAGCCAACCAGAAAAAAAAGTTGATAGCACATTTATATTACATGACAAGTAAAATGACAAACACAAACTTTGGTCTAGATTCTAGAGAACTGTGGGAGAGCAATGAAAGAAAAATTCCGCTTGTGTGTGATTTTGTAAAAAGTCCCATCTTCTAGAGCAGAGGTCTTCAACCTGTTCCTGGTCACAAGCACCAACAGAAGAGCACACTTATGGCAAACTTGATATACGAATACATGGAATCAGGATGATTTCAATCCTGGAATGCAATTTATTAAAGGTGTTTAATTTGAATGTTGATTAAGTTTTCGCGAGCACCAAGTTAGACACAAGCATTGATCAATGGATTGAAGATGCCTGTTCTAGAGGCAGATATGTGTAGACATGGTAGTCACGTGTGCCGAGTCTCATTTGATTCCAACAATTCTTTTACAGACAGAATATGCAGCAGGTAATACAGTAAAAGTCTGATATAATGAGTAGCTCACTATTACATTTAATCAGAACTTTTGTTTAAGATACAAAAAATATTAATTTATAGCAAGTTGAAAATTATGAGGCTTGTGCTATAATGTAAAAAACCTAAAAAAATGCTTTTTTTTTTCTTTCCGTGAATCTACAAGAATTAAACCAAGGGTAGGTTATGAAGTGCTGTGTAAAAAGGTTTGGGGGGAATCAACTGCTGTGAACTAAGAATCAATTTCACGATTAGAGAATCCTCCTCATTCACTGATGTCAGAACGAAATGAGCTTACCTAAAATGTAGGTAAAGGATAGAAAGTTCTATACTTGACTGAGTGAAAAATTGAAGTTCTCTTACAACAAGGTCATGTCTGTAATGAGGAAATTTTTTTTTCTGTGATTATAAGCTCATTATAACAGACCTTTACTACATATTTCATCGTTTGAAACAAATGAAAGTGATTACATGAATGAGTTTGATTGAGGTATTTTGAGAGGCACATATTTAACTCTCTTCATAACTTTCTTATAGTTTACAGAAGGGACTGCTACAGTAAGAGAGACATAGGTATGAATATATGTATTTATATGAATTTCCTTTACTGACTCATCAGATTTATATTGAACATTTTGGCTCTTTACATATCTATATGTTGGAAGTAAAGGACACTATGGCCATTTTCGTCAATATTGGGATAACATTATTAATTGGCTGTACTTTACACTACACACAGGTACAGGACACCAAATCCTATTTTAATAAATAACACAGATATTCATTTTGTAAAACAAGAGCTCCACAGAAAGACATACTTAAAAATCTTTAAACGGCTTGCCTGTAAAACTTCCCTTTTGTGACATGGTGCCCTTTACCTCATGCATCTAAAGAAAGCCACATGGAACAGAAATGGAGAAATTATGTCACTTCTGTTAACTGGCATCAAGAAAATTGCTTTTGTTCAAAAATTTTTAGATTACAATCTTATATATTACACAAAAATAATTGTTTGGTTTATTTTTTATGTTTATCTTGCTTGTATTGCAAAGCATAATCTAGTAACACCCCGACTTATATCCCCCCCCCCCCCATTGCATTTATGCTGTTCTAGTTCTAAAAAATTTTTTCCCAATTAGATGCACTTTGAGCAAAACTTGTAGGCTTGTAATGCTGTTTTCTTAGGAACAATTCACTGTGACAGTCCTTCCAAAAAGATTGATAGCGTGACCGAATAACCTGTATTTCATAGGGCATTACAATCATACCTCAACTTTACTGCATAACTTTGCATGATTTCAGAGCTACTCAATTCTTTGTAAAAAATGCCTGGTTCCTGAATTCAGTACAATTCATAAGTATTATGAGATTATAGCTGAGATGAAAAAAATATTTTAACCAAGAATGAGATTTGATTATCAGGTAAGACTGTCCATTCAATAAGAATAACTCTCCAGATGCCAACTCTCCAGATTTAGGCGGGAGACTCCGGATTTTTCATCCTTCCTCCTGCTCTCCGGTTTTGTTAAAATGTCTCCGGATTTTGGCAGAAAATTAGCTTTCACGTTGTCGTGACGTCAATGACTGCCGTCGTCGTTAGGGAAAACACCCATAGAGGACAGCCGTGGTCATTTTCATCAAGCAGCCGTAAAAAAAAAGTCTTGGTGACCGCATTAAAGCAACTGGCAAAGACCTGGCTTTGTTTACGTAGTGTTTATCGGCAATCTATCAGGGGCATGACCTTGGTTGCCGAAATTCCTGTATAATCGTTGTATCCCATTAACAGCCGTGCGGTAAACACAGGTTTTTTCGTCAGCAGCTTTGTATTTTTAAGTTTTTAAGTTGTTTCCTCCGATTAAATATGTCTTTAGAAAGAAAATATAAAACTTTAAGCAATGTAAAGCTAAATACAAAGCTTTTAAGAGTTCATATACCCAAGATTATCAATCACTGATAGCATCCACGAAAGGACACTTATGTTTTATGAACAGTATATACAAATACAATGCCACAACAGGCAAAATGCCCAACGAGGTGTCTGAGAAAAATGTAGAGATGCTATGTGGATTTGATTTCTTTATTCTGCTAAGAAAGACTGACGTGGAATTATAGATCTGCTCGGGGGGGGGGGGGAGAAGGAAATGGAACTTTTTTTAATTGATAAAAAAAAAATTATTAATTCGAAAAATAAATGTTTGTGTATTTTGTTTGGTTGAGTCTATGTGTCCGGGGGGGGGGGGGGGGGTACCGCCCTTCGGGAGAACCTCCGGATTTCTGGATTCCAAAAGTTGGCACATCTGCTTATGATATACAGGGTGATTATAACTAAGGTTCTGATTTCAAAACAATGTAAAAAAAGAATGATTGTCAGAATGACTTGAAAATTGATATTAATATTCCTGAGTAAATTCAATTTTATTTGATAAAGGGGAAAAAATACTTAAAAATGTGAAATTAATGACATCATCCAACATGTGGGAAATTTGCTCGCAGAATGGAAACGATAGCCAGTCATGGCATAATGATACCTTAATTATAGCATTTCACGATTTCTTAATTCATGGAAACATCACAAAAAAACGAAGTAATTGAACAAATAACTATAACTTAAGAAATGTTAAATATGTTGTCCACCACGTGTTCTGGCTATGAGGTTGAAAGCACAAAAATTCTTGTTCAACAACAGAATCGGAGTATGCCATGGTCATATGGCATGTGTTTGCAATTCAGCTTTATTAAACCACTTAATCTGACCACTGTTTTTAACATTTTGAGGTACCCCCACAGCCAGAAGTTGCAAGGGTTAAGGTGCATCCTGTCAAAATGGGTCTTCAGCAGCTTCTTTGCTGGTTTTGCAATGTGCATCTTGATAGAAGTTCTATCCACACACTGATGCTGTGGAAGTGCCAAAATGATGTGGTTGCACAAAATAGATTATACTGCTGGCCAAGTACAGCCTCATCTACTTGCACATTTTGCACTTTTTTCTTTTGCGAAAGAAACTTCCATTGCTTCAGGAGTATCCATGCAAATTTTCAAGTCATTCTGATCAGTACATATTGTATAGTTTTGGAATCAAAACTTAAATTATAATCACCCTGTATATAGCTGGTTTTTTTTCATAAATCTGTTACTACTATACAGTAGAACCTTGATTAACTGGGCTCAACAGTGTGTGTGCGAAAGTATAAAAAAAAACAACTGTTGAATATTAAGACTGGGTGATATACAGTAGGAGATGTGCTACTTCTTATGGGAAATAAAATGAAAAAGTATGTGAGGTAATGTAACAACTAGTACACTAGTCTTTGTCCTTTAAGGACAGCTGGTGTCTTTATTGGATTATAGGACCACCTGGCCCTAGCATGATGGTGTCACTACTGTAGCTGCTTCTTTGTGAATAGAAAAAGAAACCCTGTGAGATAATACACCACTGCATTTAGATGTGTGATGCAATCCTTATTCATGAATTTGCTAAAGATAGAGCATCAGAATGTAGCCAAAGGTTAGAAAATGTTGTAAGAATGAGAAATTTTGGCTTTTATGTATAACTTTAAATGACTAAGATACTTCATATGAAAAAAAAAAATATATATATATGTATTCTGGCCACTTTTATGAGACTTTTTGAAAAAAAACCACTTATAAAATCTTATGTCATTTAAAGATATACCATCAGAATGTACCCCAAGGATATAAAATGTGATAAAAATGAAACATTTTGGTTAATAATGAACCAATATGATATTTTTCAAGGAAAAAAAATGATATTTAGGCAACTTTTATTTGATTTTTGAAAAAAAACCACTTGGTTAAAACCAAGGTTTAAACCATGGTTTAATGCCACTAAATGCCAACCATGGTTTAAACCAAATAAACCTGACAGAGGCCCATTAAAGTGTCAGTTTCTGCAAGGAGAGACTTGAAACAAAAATTCTTCATCTGTAGTAGGTGGATCTTCCATCTAGCGGCATCATATCCATAAATATATTTGGGCTTTAACACTGTTGTTTAAGTGATGTCGTACTTGGTATAAATACAAAATTTCGTGAAAATTGCTCAAAAGTTGTAGATTTCTACTGAAAACATAAACACATACATTTAGTGGCAATTAGAATTATAAAGATTATGTACCATGAGGGCTCATTAGGAAACAAAGAATTTTGATCACAATTTCGATTGCAAAATGGTTTGAAAAGTTTTCTATTGTATTGAAACCCAAAAAATGTATAATTTTCTGCAAACCGACATATATTTTTGGGGGATAATTTTGTCCTTTAAATTATGGCAGACAAAATAAAATTCTCCTGCTGACAAAAATGGAACAGATAATAATGACAATGAAACTAGTGATGATTAAAGCAAAATAAAATGTTCGAATTTGCAATTTAGCAACAAAGAGGTTTTTGAGTGTTTTCTGAAACAGTTGCTCAGAGCACCCTCCTATTCTTGGATCAGGGAAAGCATTGCAACTCGTCAGAACTGACACTACTGAAAGTGCAGTGATGAAGTTACAGAATTGACAAAATTATTTTAAATTGCCAACCATATAGATGTTATTTGAAATTTTTAAATTGGTGAATGTTTGATTATCTGGAAATTTTTATTAACTGACATAGGCGCAGTCCCAATTGCATAGCACAGTGGTTCTCAAAGTGGGGGTCGCAACCCCTGAGAATTAAAAGGTTTGAATATAAGAAATGCAAATACACTTGAAAATGACTGATGTTAGTTGACCCAAAATTGCAAAAAGGAACCACGGCTATACGCGTTTCGGAACTATATGAAGTTCCTTCATCAGTAACAGAAATAAAGAAAAACATAGTAAAATACTCCTTATAGTGGGAGTTACTCGCTGTTGTAGACAAAAAAGTCAAATTCAAAATGAACCGGCAACAAGAGCAGAGGAGAAGGTCAGAAAAAATTACGGAGCCAATCACAAACAAGAACGTGATAGTGATGCTTTGAATTCGACTCTTTTGTCTAGAACAGTGAGTAACTCCTGCTATAAGGAGTATTTTACCAGCATCACTATCACGTTCTCGTTTGTGATTGGCTCTACCATTTTTTTAAATTTCTGTTACTGATGAAGGAACTTCGTATAGTTCTGAAACGCCATATAGCTGTGGTTGCTTTTTGCAATTTTGGGTCAACTAACAATGGTCGTTCAATTGTATTATCTGACCCGAATGGTAGTTCATTTCTATAAGAAATGCATTTTTATTTTTCGCAATAGTAAGTAAAAATGTGGTAAAACTCAGCTAAATGGCTATTTACCATGCATGTATCATATATTGTAACTTTATCAAATTTTACATGTGTATGATAATCGATAGATAAAGTAAATATTTTTATAGGGGATTCAGAAAGAATCAACAGATTTTAAAATATTTTTATACATTTTTAAAAATTAAAACCACAAAATGATGAGTAGCATGTGAATGTATAAGAGAAATTTTAGATTATGAGCAATTACTAACGCTAGTGTGCTGTTTATGAAGCTCTTTTGATGAAGTAAAGCCATTGAAAATATTGGGAGGGCTTAAAATATCAGGAGGAGAGTGAGAATTAAAAATATTGTGGGGAAGTTCACCAGCTATAAGCCGCTGTGGTGATCGAGTGGTCACAGTGATGAACTCGCATAGCAAGGACCAGGGTTCAAACCCACATCATTGCTACAATGACAGTCGACAGAAGTTGGTTGTGGTTCTCAACTTCAAGCCACAAAATGCAAGTCGATCTCCTCATTAAAAAGTCTCGTCACTGTGAGCAAGAGGCCTATAATGGTACAAATATTCAACCATTACTCTTCACTCCTGAAATATAGATGACAGCACTGAAAAATCAGACACTTAAATGTTCTCTACACACACTCCCGGCAAAATTCACTCGGTAGTAAATTTCCCATGGCAATAGACTGGAGTTGTGCTTAGTTTGAAAGAAAGAAAAGGAGAAGGTACTTACTCGCTGTAATAAGAAAATGTTGAAAACCCAACTCTGCTTTCACATAATTTTTCGTCTTGAGATGTAAATTTTTTCTCCTTATTCCCCAGTCTTTGAATTTTATAGTTCCCTGCCTCTATTAAAAACTAATAATTTTCTTTTCTACTTCTAGAAAATAGGAATGGTCAAATGCATTCCATAGATGGTAAGAGCAATTTCGCTCAACATTTTTGTGAACATAAATGAAAATGTTGAGAGTTATTGATATAATAATACTATTTTATATTCCTGCTTTAGACCGAAGCCTGTGAAGCATCAAATCATCAAATATATACAATTAAAAGAACAAAACAAGCGTAATTTACATAATTTCCAATGTGTATTTTTACAGAATTGATAATATTGCAAACCTGACCTGGCTGGGTATTCAAGAAACTAATTAAATCAGAAAAGGAAGAGTGAGAAGTATCAAAACAGTGATCACGTAAGCAGGTCAACATAGGGCGGGTGCAAAAGAAATGTAAAAAATCTGTGGGACATTGCCTGTCACAGAGGGGGGCAGTAGTGGTTGAAACGGCTGCAACTCAGTACAAAATTACATACGGCCTGCAAAATGGCTGATATGTAGGTCTTGTTATTAAAATTATCAAGATATGGCTCAGCGTAAAAGGAGGAATCAAGATATCTGCAGAGAGGATTGGAGTTGCTAACGGAAATTTTATTTGTGAAATTAGTCACATGAATATCAATTAGAGTTTCCAAAAGCAATCTCCAGAAGAAAGTGTTCTATTTGCTTCCAAGTTACGCAATTCGCTGGGAATAAATTCTGACGAAAAGTTACAAAACCGGTTGCCCCAGCCTTGTTTGGTATGGACACACCAATTTATACTTATTTTAAGTAACGGATAATAAGATTGTGTGAATTTGTTGCTCCATATAACCACTTGAGAGTATGTTTAAACACATCAAAAGAAACTGGAAGCCTTCCAAACTCTATGTAGATTACATGGAAAGCGGTGGGCATCTGGATATTCTAACTTCTTTTAATGAAAAAGATTGAATGCATTAGATCCAGCACCCTAAATTTCTTAACCAAAGAGAGGAAGATGGGGGAGAATAGTAAAAACTCTAAAATTTTGTCTCTAAAATTTGACAAATGTCTCAATGGGGAATGTACAAGAGGTTATTGATGCACAGCTTAGAAAAGGAGTAGGCTTGGTCTATATGCCTTGTGAAAGATCTGTTGTAGTAGAAATCTCAATCCCCAAATATTTATAATGATTGATCAATTCTACCTCCTCACCAAGAAAAGACTACCTGAAAGTGTCAAGGAACCTAAATCCTCTCCTAAAAACCACAATCTTGGATTTAGACAGGTTTACCTGAAAGTAGGATTCATGAACAAAAGTCTTGAGTTTTTGTTTATCAACCTCTGCAGTCCACTCTTGGATTTCTGCCATCAGAACAATATCATTATTAAAAGCTAGGACATTCACTGTGTTGTTGAAAAGCGAGACACCACTTTTCTACACACCGCTACGTGATTTTCTTGTAGACCTTTCTTCAGAAAGAAATGTAAAAAATCTGTGGGACATTGCCTGTCACAGAGGGGGGCAGTAGTGGTTGAAACGGCTGCAACTTAGTGCAAAATTACATACGACCTGCAAAATAGCTGATATGTAGGTCTTGTTATTGACCTTTCTTCAGAAAGGTCTACAAGAAAATCATTGATGATGGTATTAAAAAGAATCTTTGAATCTTTGCGATTCCAATCATTTTCCCATTAAAATACAAATCTTTAGTGCACCCACTATTGGTCGGCTGAAGTTGGTTTTCTGTGGTTCCCAACTTCAAGGCGCGAATGCGAGCCGATCTCCCTGTTAAAAAGTCTCACCACAGAGAGCAACAGGCCTACAACGTTACCAATATTCAATCATTACACTTCACTCACAATTTGAAGTATAGATGGCAGCACTGAAATTTCATACACAACACTAGCTACACACTCACTTTGTTCCAGACTCTGCCACGAAGCTGGGCTGGAAGAGATCTCGGCAACGGGATAAGTCCGGTGGCAGAGACCCTGGCGTTCATTCATTCAGTGCACCCACTATGTTTAAAACTATCTTCGAGCACAAAAGGTTTTAGATTCCCGAGAGGCGTGAAACTTTTAGTTCCAGCGTAGATATACACCTTTCCCAAATCAATGTTTCCCACTTGGATTGGAATTCGCTCCATATTGCAATCTCTTCCGCGGCCAGATCTGTGGGTATGATGGGATCTAGACCTCGTGTTTCTCATTCTTAGTTTAATGGAGACTGTAGGAAAGCTATAGGGTCTCGAAATCGGGATCTATATCAATTTCATAGATTTATGTCTGGGGAAGATTGTGTAAGATTTGTGAAATTAAGAAACTTGCTATGTCAATATAGAAAAACTAATGTATTTCAAATCATTGATTGAGGACCCCGATTTGTATAATAGCTCTAAATTTTGGAACTTTCTGAAAATCTACGAACGAAAGAAAGGACATGAAAACTGTGATAATATTGACTGGTCCGGATATTTCTCTACTGTTTTCTCAGAAACTATCAACTTCGCCCCTTTCAAACCTTTTCACCTTTGCACAAATTGGAGCAATGTTCTGGATGCCCCCCATTAGTTCAGATGATATCATCAAAACACTAAGTGCTACCAAGTCTGGCAAAGCCCCAGGTTTTGATGAAATCCCAATCAAGTTTCTCAGAGTAGATGAGATAAGACCGTTTTCAGTAAACCTCTTTAACAAATTTTTTGATGGTCATGATATTCTTCATTAATGGAAAACATGCCTCATTTTCTCCAACCCCCAGAATTACTGCCCAATCTTACTTCTGCATACAATTTCTAAATCAAATGTTTCTGTGTTGTATCATTGCTTGAAAAAACAGCTCTTTGTCAAATTAGAAGCTGAATTTTAGACAATATTCTTATTTTGGACACCCTGATTCAAAAGTCCCTCACGAAGACATCAAAAACTTTTTGCTTTCTTTGTGGATTTGAGGGCCGCATTTGACTCAATGAACAGAAATTTACTCTTTACTGACCTTTTTCATCTTGGTTTGAGTTACAAATTGTTTAACGCAATAGTGGGTTTGTATACTTCAAACCACACATGGCACAGTTCTCACTCACGCTGGCCTATCAGAGAAGTTCGGTGTTCTAAAAGGGGAAAAACAGGGATGCGAACTCAGTCCTCTTCTTTTTAATACCATCATCAATGATTTTCTTGTAGACCTTTCTGAAGAAAGGTCAATAACAAGACCTACATATCAGCTATTTTGCAGGTCGTATGTAATTTTGCACTAAGTTGCAGCCGTTTCAACCACTACTGCCCCCCTCTGTGACAGGCAATGTCCCACAGATTTTTTACATTTCTTTCTGAAGAAAGGTCTACAAGAAAATCACGTAGCGGTGTGTAGAAAAGTGGTGTCTCGCTTTTCAACAACACAGTGAATGTCCTAGCTTTTAATAATGATATTGTTCTGATGGCAGAAATCCAAGAGTGGACTGCAGAGGTTGATAAACAAAAACTCAAGACTTTTGTTCATGAATCCTACTTTCAGGTAAACCTGTCTAAATCCAAGATTGTGGTTTTTAGGAGAGGATTTAGGTTCCTTAACACTTTCAGGTAGTCTTTTCTTGGTGAGGAGGTAGAATTGATCAATCATTATAAATATTTGGGGATTGAGATTTCTACTACAACAGATCTTTCACAAGGCATATAGACCAAGCCTACTCCTTTTCCAAAAATCTTCAAAGCGACTTATCAAATTGAAATAGTCCGGGGAAAAGAAGTCATAATCAACAACAGAGAAACCATTGCCTCCAACCAGAGAGCCATCGAAATCTCTGGTACCTCGACCATTTAGAACAATCAAATCATTTATACGGCATCGATCTCTAAGCATGTGGCCCCTAGAATTGGACGTGGTATTATAGGAATTCCTAGATTTCTGAATGGAGGACAAGATATCCTGATCTGTAGAATTATCAGAATTGCCTATACTAGTGCTGAAATCACAGAGAGCAAGATGAATTTGCAATTTGAGCTTGTTAAATGATTAAGACCATTGGTCAAAATAGTATTCCACTCGGATGGATTAATATACATAAAAATAAAATTCAAATAAAAATCATGTAAATTGCATTCGATCACGACAAAATAAACATCCCGGTAAAGGGTTTTAAATGGTATAAATGTTTTAATACACAGCAGCCAGTCATTTTTAAATCGACTGATGCTAGGTGATTTCTGGTTGCTGCGGAAAACAAAAGTTGAAGTCAGAAAGAGTACTTATAAGTCTTGCAGGGAGAGTAGGTGACCATGTTTTACACACAAAAAAAAAAAATCATAATTTAAAAGGGTATCCCAACTATGATTGTCGATAGAACAAATTCCAGTGACATTCCAAAAAATAATTTTACTTGGGCTTTCGCTATTGCATCAGAGGTGTTAGCACTTGTGCCATCAGTTTCACTATACATAAAACAGAAAACTTCTAAGAACAGTTTGTGGAATCATAGTGAAAAACTAACGCTTTCTCCTTAAGAGTGGTCCCTTACAAAATCAATGAGTTTGGCTCGTGCCTGTCAAACTTTCCAGAAGTAATCCTGTTTGATATGAATATTGGTGCCTTTCAGTTTCTTTCCGTTTTGCCAGTACTGCCATGGCATTTCCCACCCAACTCCACTGGTTGGAAATTGCCGTATGGCGATGTATGACCGGAGTTGGTGTGCGGTGTAGTAGTACTGCCATAGAGTCATTATAGTCGAGCAGTTTACAAATTATTGGGCAGTAGCAGACAGCCTTTTTTTACCCAAGCGGTGCACACTCTTGATTTTGATACCTGTCAGTCCCAGTTTGTCTTTGCACAGATCGTACATCTTCGGGTGTTTCAGAAGCCGATCTGCTCAAGTTGTTTAGAATGAAATTCTTCTGGATCGGTTTTCGAGATTATTTAGTTTACTGGACAGCTCAGCGATAGTTTTCGGCTTTGCTTTTGAACTCCTTGAGATCAGAAATGAGGGTTTGATAGACGCAAGCACATTCTCCATCAGCAACACAGGGGGTTTTTTCCAGGTGATCAACTCACGATTCCAATTCGAAATAGCACTCTTCCACATTTTGTAATTAAGCAGTAAAATGATCTAATCTAGTTAGCATTTTGTTTGAAAGGGACTTTGTCTTGTCCCCAACCAGATATTGAAGAGTGACTTTAATATCAAGTCACCCCTTGAATTGGTCAGATCCGAATATGTTCTCGCTGTTCTCACTTGCTTTCTTACATTGTTCTTAGCCCAACGATGTCGGAAAGAGAGTTTTTCTCTTACTGCTCATGTTTGATGATCCCTCAGCCATGATATGCCAATAAATTTAGAATTCTTACAATTCAGATGTAGAGTGAAGAGAAATGAAATAAATAAAATGAGTAAAAGAAAAAAAAATAGATCCAAATACATTAAAATAGGCGTAACATGAGAGACAAAAAAAAATCATGAATTTTCACTCAACGATGCGATGTTGCCACTCTGAAAGTTATTGGTATAAAGTATGCAGAGAGAAAGTGTGACATATGAAAACTATTTTATCAAGTTGGGAGAAGTTCTTTTTGTATGACAAATGTCATGGAAATGACCCATTACCCCCATATGTCAGAAATTTTTGCAATGGCGGGTTTTGCAATTTGAAACTATTGCTTTCTTTACTTCCTATTGCATTTCGGATAATCTGGGTTCTCAGTGGTCTGAGTTCACTCATCTGTCTTTACTCATCTCATATTACCGAAGTTGTATCTAAAAGCACAGTTCTGAAGAAAAGTACAAAAGTGAACAAATGTCGAATGGTACGAATAAACATGTTTGTAACTTGGAAAGGAAGAATACTTTGTGGATTTTTTTATTCATTGAGAAATGGGAATTTATTTCTGCTTTCTATGAAATTGTCATTATTTTTCATCACTGCACATCAAAGAAATAGAATCTCTGGATATTAGTTCTAAGGTGAACTTAGTTGTTTCCACAAAGAATTGAAGCCTGATACTCTTGCAATCCGTGCAAGCACACTAACCAAACAACTGTATTTCTTATTATAACTAAATCATAGTATGATGTGCAGAGTAGAAACATAGTAGCCTCTGATAGGTCTTAAAGCGGAAACAGTAGAGAGAGATATGCAGAGTAATGTGTTAAGTTGCTAAGAAAATAACATCAAAGAGAGAGACTTTCTGGATATTGATGCTGATTATTAGGGTTTGATTCCTGGCAACAAACTTTTCAAATTTCATCTCAGTATTAATTGAAATTTTGAAATATAGTTAACATGTAAAGAGAAATACAGAACACAGATACACATATTACATTTCAATATTAACCCAAGGGACCATAATATCCATTAAGTGTCTTTCCTGTACTGTAATGCTAAGTTGCTGAGAAAATAACACATCTCTATTAATTTGATATTTATTAAACCCTATACTCATCAAATTATTGGCAGGAAGGTAGTGCAGCTCAGAAATATTTGAATAAAATACAATCAAACCATGGTGCTTATACATGAATATGCACAGGCACAGATCTATGGAGAGAGGGGGGGGGGGGATCAGATCATCCCCATCAAGCAAAATGCAATAATTCATAGAATTTTCAAAACTTCTATATGATAAAATTGACTCCAATCAATGTTACCTGTATCAATGTTTTTTATTAAATAATAAATTCATGAAAAAAGTCTGGGTGGAGAAAAAAACAAAAACTGGAACTGCCTCCGAAAAAATGCTTGGTGTATGGTCACCCTATACATAGTGACTAATTTTTTGCAATTTGTAAAATCCCCCTCAACAGCGAGTTGTAGATCCACCCATGCATGTACGGTATACAATATGATTGGGGGGGGGGAGAGAGGGAGAAAAATTTATTTTCAAAGACCAATACTCGCATTTGAAAACTTCAAACTTGAAACTTCAGTAGCATTATATCCTAGACTTTAGTTTGCATAATGTTTATGCGAATGAACACTAATTTCATATCTATTACAGATATAGAAGCTGGTATAGAACAACTTATTGAAGTGGTGAGTAACATATTGTTCTATATTACTGTTGGCAAAAAAATTATGTTTCAATACTGAAAGTTTTGTGTTTGCTAATGATTAATGTAATGATTGTGAGTTGATATATTTTTCTCAGTTTCAGCTGGTGATGGATAGAAATAGAGAAGCGGTAAGTTTACTGAAGTATTAAGCTGTTGTACAAGAAATTTTGGAATGGTGTATGTTTCCTTTTTATTAAAAAACTCAGATTTTTCCAGAGTTAGTGAAGTTAAATATCCTTTCATAATAAGCACGGAATTGTATATAGAAGCCTCCCTCTCTTTATACAATTAATTTGTTTCTTAAAATAATGGTATAAGATGAAATTGCAAAGAGTGGGTTGGTATCTAGAACCATTTTAAACATGTATCAATCACATTCCTATTGACTATGATGAATTGTGAACATTGAAAGGAGGAAATTCGCCAGACTAATGGACATGCAAAAAAATTGAACTTAGTCTATTCCTATTCAACAGCTGCCTGTCACTTTCCAACATTTGGTAATGTCAAGAAGCTTGATAAGCAGTTTCCCCAATCAATTCACTGAATTCAACATCAAGTTTGCATTGTAACAACATTGTAAGTTTGCATTTCTCAATTCTCCCAGAACAGATATACTACTTTCCCCCCCCCCCTAGAATAGTGATGAGTGACAGAGAAAACATATTTGATTAAAGTGATGTGCACAATGGCTAGATTCCAACAAGGCATTCCTTCAAAATGTATGCTGAAACCAATCACTTATCAGAATACTGACAAATATTGCATTTTCGGTGGTATACAAGCTGGTGCTGTTTATCATTCATACTTCTATTTCAGTGAAACCATTAATGCTGATAAAAACTACACCCAGCAGGAAACAAAACATAATAAAAGTACATGTTTTAGATGGGATCTGTAAATTTCACTCAGACATGCCCCCCCCCCCAGATATTTCGACCCATAACATTTCACCTGCCCTGACCATATGAGTGACAAAGTGAGTGAGTGAGTGATTGATTGTGTGAGTGCCCATATCAGTGACCAAATGAGTTGCCATGTTTTTGTTTTATTGTGTATAATCAATAAAATATCGTTATATCGTGATTTCACTGTATTAAAATTATTCACATTTTTGCAGTCTATCCATTATATTTATACAAGGAGAAAATATGTTGAAGCTTAAATATCGGGGCAAAATTTCCAGTTCACTTGATCACTCATTCAGTCACACACTTGGTTTATGCAATCAAGTTAGTGATTGCATGAACCAAGGGGTTTTAGTAGTGAACCAACCACTTGGTCACTACTACTGTGGTCAATTCACTTGGTAACATACCCATTCACTTGTTCATTCATATGGTTGTTCACATGGCCACTCGTTCACTCACACAGTCGCTCACCCACTAATTTGGCCATTCACTTGGTCACTCGTATGATCACTCACCCAATTTGTCATTCACATAGTCAAGGCAGGCGAATTTTCAGGGCCAAAATTTCTGGGGATAAAACATGCCAGGGGCAAAATAGCTGTGACAACATTTTTGTAAACTGTTTCAGATAGCATTGATTGGTCAACAGAAATGAAAGTTTGTGGCAGGAAAAATGTTGAATGAGTCGTCATAAGTCAATGAATAAGCCAACAATAAATTGTTTGAAACATTTCTTCAGTCCAGAAAATCATACTTTTATGACACTGTCATGAATGGGCTAGAGTGTCATGATGAAAGTGATATATCTCATTTTAGATGCTTAATACATAGCCACAATCAGTAAGAATCTGACTCTAGAAAATATTTAAGATTGCAAACATTAAATTTTTAATGTTTCTAACAAAACTTATAACAAAAATCTCTCACCAACATTTAACGAGAAACACTTTATTTTTAAATGCAATAAAAAATATGAAACAACATTAAGTTAGAAAATCATATCAGGATTTAGTTTTGCATCCCAAAGAGAAACCAGTTTCTATATTTACATGCATGTATTACCCGTTTTGGTGTCTTGTGTATGCAGAGAAAAAAAGATAGGTTCCTACAATATCTAAACTGTTCAACTTGAGATCAAAAGATGGTAATCAATGGAAATGGTGAAATTCAGGAGTTGCTGATTGAAATTGCACTAAAAGAACATGCACTGAAAACAATTCAGAGACATCATTTTCAAAGATTTAATGCACAAAAAAGGGGGTATAAAACACATGTGCTTATCATTGCACTTATTACCCCTTGTACTTTAGACACCTTATTTAAGTCTCTCTTTTCTATTTTTTAAAATTTTTCCTTACTTTAATCATAAGTTTCATCATTTTTCATTCTTAAAAAGGTCTCTCTGCATTCTCCTAAAGTCATTCTTCTGCTTTACGGAGGCTTAGTTCATCCTGGACTGGAGTATGTCGTAAGGGTTTTGACACCATACCTACAGAGGGACATGAACTTGGTTGAAGGGGTGCAGAGAAGAGCTACACATGTCCTTGTTGGCTCATGGGGCTTGAGGTATGAAGAGAGTTTTAGTTGTTTTGAAGATGTTTACATTAGAGGAACGCAGATGTGTCGGAGGATATGGTCAAAGTTTCATTGTCCTATAGAGAAGTCAGTTTTATGCAGTAAGATTCTACCTGAACAAAAAGACACCCTGAGACATCTCATATCCAACATTTTGGTGGATAATGAGCGAAAAAACAACAAGAAGGTCTCAGTAAGCTACTCACCGGATGAATGTCAAAGCATCAAACAACTACAAAATGACAATAATATCGCAATTTCTGGAGCAGATAAAGGAGGACAAATTGTGATAATTATAAAAGAGGAATACTTGGAGTTAATGACATCACCAGGGCTCCCACCCATCCTACTTTTCTTACTTTTTGGTAAAATCTCCTACTTTTTCCCTACTTTCTTGGTTTTGTCCTACTTTTTTACCAAATCCTATCAACAAAATTTGTGTAATTGATTTTAATTGAGCAGGGAATCATTGATATATTGCCAAATATTGCAAATGTTGGAGATTGCAATTAATGATTTTGCTAAAGCAGAACTGATAATTTTTAAGGTTATTTGGGGGGAAGGGGTGTGTATATGGACCATTTAGTTTATTAATTTTTCATTTGCTTAGTTTGAAGGTTCAACAAGTATAGTAGTCATTAAAAAATTCTGTTTGGATGGAAAAAATAATTTTGTATTTCTTACTTCATGGTCCTGGATAGTAAACATTCATCATTCAAAATTATGGTGCAAATAGGTGAAACAACAGTTTGCATTACAAAGCAGCTGGATGCATAGGCCTGTTTTAGGTTTGCTGATTCTGATGCTACCCAATAGCATTCAGTTGTCTTCTGTATTTTTAAGGCATGAAGAAGCATAAACAATATTTACAATGCTCAGAAATGAGCTAGAAATGAAAGTGCTTCATTTGTCAGAAGCGATTACACTGGCTTTGAACAGTAAAATGTAAACAAATCCCTTTAAAAAAGGATGACAACTTAGTAAAACTATCTGGTTCACCTTGCCTTACTCACATTGGATCTTCTAATTTACACATTTTGTACTGTGCTTTTGGAATTGTTCTCAAAGGAGTGTCATTCTTAAAAAACACACTTCTTCAAAATTTTCTGTGCGTTGTTGAAAAGAGTTGACACACTCTGTGCTTTGGAAGACTCCAAAAAAGTAATATGGGGTAATTCAAGTATTACGTCAGCATCGATGGGGGGAGGGTTGTTTGGATGATGCTTATGTCATCAACCACCCTTTATGAAGATACGAAATATTCTTAATGGCATCTTATTCTGTGCGCCAAAAACAGGAAAAAAACTTTTCAATAGTTATTGGGCGCCTGAACTAACATTCTACCTATTGATAAGTCCCCTTCAGAGCCACTCTAGTGATCTCTAGATGTTTCACGGACCCTTTAAGTGCTCGAGAAATGTTTCTGGGCTGCTTAAGTGCTCTAGAATTGTGGCACGCATTACTCATGTGATACATAATTATGCCACAATTCACTGAAGTGATTTGAGAGTAATCCGCAGGTTGCTTGAGTGATGTAGAACTGCACTGGCTTATTATTAAGTAAGGGATAGTACCTGGTTGTTGTGTTGCAGGGAGTTTTCCTGTAATAGAACCCTATTACAGGAAAACTCCCTGGAGTCTCCCTGGAAAAATACTGGAGTCTCCTTGTTGAAGCAGGTGATTGATGGTGTATTAATAACTAATGTCTATGTCATTCAAAACAAGTTACAATTGTTCAGCCATCTTTAGAGCCATCCCAAAGCACAAAAGTATCCTCCACGTATCTCCGATAAAATGAGGGGAAAAAAGGCACAACGTTCAATAGCTTACTCGGGACGAGGAATTTAGCTAGCTTCTATGAAGCTGTACCAATGTTAGAGATAGTGTTGGTTTATGTACTTTGGGTAGGCTATAGATGCGTGACGAAATGGTGTTTGATGGAATTACGCTCTTTTTTGCATGCTCAGGAAGAGAGACACTCGTTTTTACCACTTCTTTCAATTTTCTCAAGTGTGAATCAGATGGATCTTTCTTCAGTGTCATCAAACGAAATAGCTTATCTCAGAGACTCGCAAATTTTAACACAATTGACACATTTAAAAAGAAATGCAATGCTTATAATAAGGGGAATTGAGAAGCTATCCATACTTGGATAAGGCAACCATAAAATTTTTATGGCCAGTGTATTATACTGTATATTATTAATTATTAGTTTTTTTCATGATATATGCTCCTATATTTGGGTTACTGCATTTTAGTTATAATTGACATCAATATACAGTATTTTATCGACATCTTTTTTTCAGCCACCTCGGTGGGCAATTTGCTTGTTGTGGCCTTTTTTTTTATATTAATTTTACATGAAATGGCTCAAACGCTCTCTAAAAGATCTAATTTAGATACATCTGGAAAGTAATTTTGAGGTGGATATGAATTAATCAGGCTTGAGTGACATTAATTCTGATAATGATGATTAGGACAAAAATTCAGGTCACAACGTGGTTGTGTTATGTTATCCTGTGCAATGCCAACACAAATGTTTATTAGTTGAGGCTGAAAAACTGCGATAGAAATCTGTTAGCCTAAACATTTGTGAGCTGAGGTGTCATTGTAACTTATTTGTAATGTGTATTTATGTTTTCATAATGATATAAGTGTTATTTTCAGGCTATGAATTGTAAAGATGAACCACAAAAGGCTGTAAGTAGTGATCATGGTATTGTTGTTCCCTTACTTCCTTAAAATTTATAAAATTATCCAGTTTCATTGATACATGTCAGTTTGTGACTTTGTTGTCAATTTATATACTTGATTTTGAGGACGATAAAGTTGCTGGATTCCAAGAATAAAGAAATAAAGGACATGTTTATTTCTTTGAGCAGTTAAATTAAAAGACACATGATAGCATCTACTAACTAACATACATACAAAATGCCTATGATTAAATTTAACCTGTCCTGAGCTGTCTATAGCTATAACTGCCCATCAAAAAAATTATGAAACTTAAGGAACGTCGTATTGAAGGGAAACGGAATTTTCAGTCTCTTCAAACACAGAAAATCCTTGCATAGCTTTTGGTGGGGAAATCATTGTTTTTGTAAAAGTTTCATCAGCAAAGAATATTCTTTTATTCCTTCGACTGTGGGAATAATCAGAGAAATATTTCTCTCACTGTGGGACAGAAGGAATCCCCCATTGAGTTTTTATTTGTGAAAGATAGCACTAAAACTCAGATATTGCAAATTTGAATATAATATGAAAAAAAGAAGTGACATACGCAATGCTTTCTTAATGCATGTACCCACCTGCACCTCAATAGAAGAAAGGCCTCAGAAAAATTAGAAGTGGTTAAATTTTTCGAGAATTTGTCAGGTAGGGCCTCAGAAAAATCACTTGGCCCGGTGGCCCATGATGCTCTTAAGACAGCACTGTTAATATGATCACAAAATTTGAGTTCTATCTCATAATCACCAACACACTAATAATTGGAAGAAGATACTTTACACCGGGTGTGGACAAATCCCATTTGCCAGGTCATCATGGCAACTAAAAACTTGATATTGGTGCTTAAAATTTTCTATATGTAGTTATTAAATTGAAGTCAAGACAACACAAACTTTTTGGAATTTGTATCAGCATATCTATCAACATGGAAGGGGGCCACTATGTCCTGGAAAAGTTTAAATAAATATTATTTTGAACCTGTTTTTCATAGAAATTTTTTTTCTGACTCGTTTCTTACTGCACCTAGATTTTTTTGTGATTTGTGAAGCGCTGCACTAAACCATTATGTGCACCCAGCCCATACAGTACAAGTAAACCTCTCAGAGAATACAAAATAATTTTTAAAAATATAATATACAGGGTGTTTCAAAAAGAATTGCCCGATTTGAAATGCTTATATTATGAAAAATATTGAACATAGATACATAAGATTAATTTTATATTACATGGCTAATCATGAAATTTTTTACAAACCAAATTTTTACCAACAAACCGTTTTTTACCAACCATGTCTATTTTAGGATGAATTGCATATGTCTATACGGTAGTCAAATTCATCCCAAACTTTTGCGAGCATGTTTGCATCTGCTGCGAGTGGATTTCTGTGGACTACGTGCAAAACTCTGTCGAATGTGCTCCACATTTCCATCTGATGCGGGGATGGCCAGGGAATTTCAATTTACACAGACAGCCTGCGTCTCGGAATTGTTTATACCATCGCCTGATGCTCTGAATGGTAGGAAGTTCAACACCAGGGTATCGTCAACAACAAGCATGATGAACAGTTGTTACGGACTCACAGTTCACGCAGCTTAGAACATAAAATGATTTCTGTTGTGGAGTCGCCATATTGACAAACATTGAAGTGGCGGTCAAAGGAAGAGCGTTAGTGCTACCTGTCGACAACTGCATGAAACTCGAAATTTCCCTCTTTCTACTTATACATTATTCGATCAAAATGGGTTAAAAGCTGAATAGTTATGATTTTTTTTGAAACACACTGTACATGTGTGTTCCATCTATATGTCGTTTTAAGAATTCCATCATAAACAAACATTTCAAATCATCGGAGGATGATTCAGGCTACTACACTCATCTGTGGATGATGGAATCACTTTGAGGATTAAACGGAAATGAGAAAGACAAACATCCTGGGAAACATTATAGCACTGAGACATTCAATTGAAGTGCAAAAAATTTTTCATATGCAGGATCAGGCCCGTCATTCCCCGGCTTTTCAAAATACACTACAAATGGTATATATATACAAATATATATATGCATACATTGAGTAGATGTTCTTTGCCCCCCCCCCCCTGGAAAAAGTTGAAATGACGGCCCTTTGCAGGATGCCTGGCAGCTTAGATATGCCTTACTTGGAGGAGAATATGTTTTTTTTTTAAACTGTTTATGTTCCATGGCAGCTGAAAGATGAGTTCACACACACTCACTCTCTCTCTCTCTCTGAGCATTATCAAGTTTATAAATACAAATTAATTTCTCTGGTATGGTAAGATTGATTTTTTGCCCAAATGAATGGAGGAAGGTGCAGATCTAGATTGGAGCGATTGATCTTCCCAGGAGCAGCATAGTATAAAATTATTATTTTTTAAATTAAAAAGAAATTATTCTGTAAAATACGGGACAATCTAAATGAATTTACACAATAAATCAATCCCCTCTCAGACACATCGCCCTAGATTTCTTCTGGCACAAACAACTAGAATTTTTTAGATATCCTTTTAATACCTAAAATGCTTTCATGACATATAAAACAGTTTCATCTGAATATTATAAATATGATTTTTCATATCTAGCTTTTTCTGGAGAACAAAACTTGTTTTTTTCTTTTCTATAACAGATGATAAAGTTTCTGGAACCTACGCTCATGATAGTAAGTTTCATATGATTTCATATTAACTTGGAGAATGTCCCAAAAATATCCTTAAAAATCCATTTGTGTGTCCATTTTATCTATGCAATCACACAATTGACCACTAAAAATTCATTATCGACAAACAAACGAGTCAAAAGGGAAAACACCTGCCTCTGAAAAAATTTAAAAAGTTTACTTTGTTATTTATCATAATCAGTTTCTGTACAGGACCTCTCTTTGTATTGAACGAAGGTCAATTCAGAAAGAAAATTGTATTGCCAATGCGAAATATCGAACCATTGTACTTTTGACCAAAGGTTCTGAACTTTTTGAAGCCTGCAGCTCGGTTAATTTATTTTTGTCAGTGAAAAGCCTGTCATTTCCACGACCAATTCCACGTGTGTATAAAATGTAAATGATAGAGATCACAAAAATTATTTAATTTATAAATTTGTCATTTTCTTTTAGATGCTCTTAAGCATTACCCAAAATCTTCAAGTTGATTTAGAGAATTAAAAACTAGATTTTTGAGCTTTAATTGTCTTATTATTTCTAACATGTCCGCAGTTTCTGCAAGTATTGGAATAGAGAACTTGTTGTTTTCTTAGATTAGACTACAACCTCTTTCGTGAAAAAATTCAGTCTGACTTTATTCTCTATTTTTCCACTAATGTCCATATCCGTAAGTTATCCACAATTTCTTTTCAGAGCTGAACAAGTGCATGAACCTTGTTTGGACAGGGTAAAACAATGTTACATTGATCTTTCAAAAAAAAGTAGAAGAATGCTAGAAAGACATGAATCTTGACACGTTTTACTGGGAAAGTCCCAGATATTTCAGCACTCCAGCTTTCAAAAAATTTTTCTTCGTAGAAAATTACTACAGACACACACAAGCATACTTCTTGAATAGTAGTATTTGCATCTGAAATTTGTAGGAACTAACAAAGTCGTTCAAGATTCAGTAAAGCACCAGCTGCAGTGGAAATTACCAATGGATGAAACTGGTACCATAATCAATGCTCCTCAAAACCAAAACAAAAAAGTTTTTTTGTATTGTAATTTTTAAACTTTTAAGTGTAGGTCATGTGTTATATATTCTGGAAAAGATCAGTGAACCACAGAATAAAGAAAAATCTGAGTAAAAGTTAGCTTGGAATTTTAGAAAAAGAGAAATTTTGCAAATGACATATCTGAAACAAACTTTGAATTGTCCAAAACATGAGGGAAAAAAATTGAATTCAACATGTAATTTAAACATCATAATGAATAGGAAATTCAAGGGGAGTTCCCAATATTCAAGTAATCCAAAAATTTTAATTAACCAAGTGCGTATCGGCTAAGTTCATCTGTATATCCCCTCTTTGTAGCACAGATACAGTGTGAAGGATACTTGATTCTCATCCAAGCGTGTGCTCGTGTGTAACTGATAGTTGTTACAACCACTTCGATTTTTTTCAAATAAAGATTTCCAGCCCGTCATGAATGTTGGGTCATGGAAACATTATCTATGATCCAAAGAAGTTTCAAAAAAGTTTTTAACTCATTCTATCAATAGGTCTATGTGTTGATAATTTTGCTACAGACCTTTGCTCTTTTGCAATGAACTTCTGAATCCACATGGATATTTTTGGATCACAAAAGAGTGGGGAAGATGTAATATTGATGTATTTTATTACACATGATTGCTCATTAATATCTCTAATTTGTTTGTATTTAATAGAGCGAGTCCCTGAGAGTATAATGTTATTAAAATTTTTGACTCATTATTCATTAATACACGTTTTAATTCTAATTTTTTGTTTTTGTTCATATACTGTAAATTTATTTCTTTTAGGCTCAAGAACTAATGAACGAAGCCTACAAAGCAGTAAGTTAAAAGCAATTCAAGATTGAATAACTTGATTTTATTAACTTAAATTAATTTTCTTAATTTATATAAATTTTCATTTTTTTTAAATTGATTAATTTTCCTAATCTCAATGCAGGATTGGTTCTTTTTTGAGCTATCGATTTCAGAAAACTATCTCAAAGTTTCAGATCCACAATCCTCTACTATCTCAATGGCATTGGTTGGCTTAAAAATTTTTTAATTCCTGATTTTGTAGATGTTGAATAATAAATAATGATAAATCCCAAACTGTCTAGACTAACAATTGAATGTAGTTAGTTTTAATTTCTTACCATTTATATGTTATTTTAATTCTTTCCCTCATACTGAAACAATTTCGTAGTAAATGCCTAAACCTGTTAATTTTTTTACTTTCAGACTGGTAAATTTTTGGGCGAGGTGCCTCAGGTAAGTCAAGAGAAAAATCTTTGTTATACAACTTTGACTGCATACCCTTCTAATTTTGTGAAGTTCTTAAAAAACAAAAAAAAATTACATTTCCCTCGTTTGTTATCAAAAGATTAATACAGGGTTTCTATTCTTAATGTTATCCAATGACTAATTTCTAAACTATAGTCTTATAGAAAATTTCCTATCACGAAAAATGTTTCAAATATTGTCACACATCATTATAGGAGCCATCAAAGTAAAACAAAAAAAAAAAGGTCAGTTTTTTTCCTCAAACTGACCAGTGTACTACCCGACCTACCCAATATATGGTGGATTTTCTGAACAAAAACTCAGCTTTACACAAGTATATACGTTAAGTTGCACAATATATCTAGTTATCAAAT
The DNA here is from genome assembly GCF_987345545.1 of Pholcus phalangioides. Lineage (NCBI taxonomy): Eukaryota > Metazoa > Arthropoda > Arachnida > Araneae > Pholcidae > Pholcus > Pholcus phalangioides. The sequence goes on along the minus strand of NW_028301622.1, from coordinate 10,733,932 downwards.
TATGGAAAAATGAAATTGATATTCCCTGCACATGCGTAGTTAAAAACAGTTTATTTGAAATGCTCATACCACATTGAACTATATTGTTACAGTTTCAATTTATAGTATCACATGTATGCTGCTGTGGTGGTCAAGGGGTCATAGTGATGGACTCACATCGCTAGGATGCGGGTTTGAATCCCACCGTGACCACATTAGTTGTTGGCTGAAATTAATTTTCGGTTCCCAACTTTGAGCAGATAATGCGATCTGATTTCCTCCTTGAAAAGTCTTGCCACAGAAAGAAACATGCCTAAAATGGTACAAATATTCAATCATTACACTTCACTCACAATTTTAAATATAGATGGCAGCACACTTAAAAATCAGACACAGCGCTAGATATATACACCCAGACTGTTGGGCACACAGACTTTGTTTCAGACACTGTCAGGAAACTGGGTAGTGGGTAGGAAGAGATCTCAGCAACGGGATAAGTCTGGTGGCCAAGTTCATTCATTCAATGGCTCATGTAAACTGAAGAGCCAAAAAAACTGGTACAGGCATGTGTATGCAAATAAAGAGATATGGAACCAATCAGAGTACGGTGCTGCGGTCGGCAACGCCTATATAACACAACAAGTGTCTGGCATAGTTGTTAGGTCGGTTACTGCTGCAAAAATGGCAGGTTATCGAGATTTAAGTGAGTTTGAACGTGGTGTTATAGTCGGCGCACGAGAGATGGGACATAGCATCTCCGAGGTAGCGATGAAATTTGGATTTTCACGTACGACCATTTCACGAGTGTACCGTGAATATCGGGAATCCGGTAAAAAATTAAATCTACGACATTGCTGCGGCCGGAAAAAGATCATGCAAGAACGGGACCAACGACGACTCACGAGAATCATTAAACGTGACAGACGTGCAACCCTTCCGCAAATTGCTGCAGATTTCAAAGCTGGGCCATCAACAAGTGTCAGCGTGCGAACCATTCAAAGAAACATCATCGATATGGGCTTTCGGAGCCGAAGGCCCACTCGTGTACCCTTGATGACTGCACGACACAAAGCTTTACTCCTCGCCTGGACCCGACAACACAGACATTGGACTGTTGAGGACTGGAAACACGTTGCCTGGTCTGACGAGTCTCTGTTCCAATTGCTTCGAGCTGATGAACGTGTACGGGTATGGTGGCAACCTCATAAATCCATGCACCCTACATGGCAACAGGGCACTGTTCAAGCTGGTGGAGGCTCTGTGATGGTATGGGGCGTATGCAGTTGGCGTGATCTGGGACCCCTGATATGTCTAGATACGACTCTGACAGGTGACAGGTACGTAAGCATCTTGTCTGATCACCTGCACCCATTCATGTCCATTGTGCATTCCGACGGACTTGGACAATTTCAACAGGACAATGCGACACCCCACACGTCCAGAATTGCTACAAAGTGGCTCCAGGAACACTCTTCTGATTTTAGACACTTCTGCTGGCCACCTAAATCCCCAGATATGAACATTATTGAACATATACATACAAATACAAATACAACGCCACAACGGGCAAATTGCCCAACGAGGTGGCTGACTTAAGAACATCATGGATCCCCGAACCCTTTTTTACCCTACCTACGAGCCCTACTTACTACTGCTATACCACACATGCACCCCGCCCACAACCCCCCCGCGGAACCCCCAACGAATCGGTACATGCGGGAATGTGCGTGTACGTGTAGTGAAACCTGACGTAAAGTTTTTTTTTGTTTCTCTGTAATGCTTGTTATGTGTAGTGCTGCCATCTGCCACCAGTTTTTCAAACTATGAGTGAAGTGTTATGATTGAATGATTTTTCGTTGTAGGACTGTTGCTCTCTGTGGCGAGACTTTTTAACGGGGAGATCAGCTCGCATTTGCGCCTTGAAGTTGGGAACCACAGAAAACCAACTTCAGACGACCACCACTGTGGGGTTCGAACCCGGATCCTCGCATCGCGAGTCCGTCACTATAACCACTCGACCACCACAGCGGCGGGATGTCTTGCAACCTGCTGTTCAGAAGAGGTCTCCACCCCCTCTTACTCCTACGGATTTATGGACAGCCCTGCAGGATTCATGGTGTCAATTACTTCCAGCACTACTTCAGACATTAGTTGAGTCCATGCCACGTCGTGTTGCGGCACTTCTGCGGGCTCGCGGGGGCCCTACACGATATTAGGCAGGTGTACCAGTTTTTTTGGCTCTTGAGTGTATAGCGTAAAATTTTCTGTAAGTTTCGAAATAATTGGTTGAAATCTCTGCATGTTATGGGAGAAAAAAACCCATGCAATAAAAGTTTGAATTTTTATAAGAAACATCTATATTTTCATGAATACCGATGCTATTTTCATGAAAATGTATACAAGGATTGTACAAATCTTTTTTATGGGCAGTGCATTATTTGGTATTAATTATTAGTGTTTTTCTTTGATGGTATATGCTTTTATATTGGGTTGCTGTATTTTGGTTGTATTTGTGACATCCATATTTTTTATGGGCATCTTTTTCAGATACTTCGTTGGCCAATTTACCCGTTGTGGCTTTTGTATTTACACTACAGAACAGTGTGACGCCATAGCTCATTTACTTAAAGCTGTCAGGTGGTCATAATAAAGTGGCTACTTCACGTATTTTCTGATCCTGAAATACAGTTATTGAGTTGAACTTCTCACACACAAAAAGTCATTTGCACACACTCACCTAATGTAATGATGTTACCATCCACTGGCCAGAAAAGTGACAAAGTGATTAAAATACTGATTTTTAGCAATGCTGCAAAGACATTTTTTTTCAGAACAAAACTTTTTTTCTCCGAGCTAAATTGCAGATGCATCAAAATGGCAGATCAAACAGATCACAGATTTGCCAATAAATATGAAAGGGATTTAATGGCGTCTAAGATGACACTATGATGACATTTAAAACAATTTTCATGAAATTAGAACTTTCTTCTTTTAAGGCAGTTTTGGGGAGATAGCTATTGCAGGTCGACACAATTCATGTATGCAAGGCTTTTGTTGTAGTGGAAACTTAAAAATTTGAGAAAGGAGCAAAAGTTCTTGTCACAATATGTCTATTTGAAGGGAAAAAATTGAGTAACAATGTGTATACAATTGCCTATTTGCTCAGATTGTTTTTTTTTTCTTCTTTTATATTTATATACTGTAAGTACTTGATGTTTGATGAATTGGTTTTCTTTTTTTTTTACTTCTTTCAGGCAAATAAACTTGTTGGGGAATTCATGGACAATGTGAGTAATTTAAATTTGAAGAAACCTTATTAGAAAATATTCTTTTTCTACCTGCATCATAAATGCCCTTATATAAATACTTTTAGCCTGGTCATTGATCATTTGAAACTATTCATCATGTTATTTCTTTTATATATATTTCAGAAAGAAAGGTTTGAAATCATAAAAGAGGCAGTGAGTAAATTTATCATAAGGTTCATTATATAAACCTCACATAAGTATACAAATAATCATTTCTGTCATTGCAATTCATTTCACATACTTTTGCCAAGTTTTTGTCTTATAAATTAATTTGATACATTCAGAATGCCATATCTTTTTTCATAAAGCTGATAGCTGTCTTTTTCTTCAAATTTTCAGTGGGTGCTTTGAAAGAATATACCATAGATAAATCAGATATACAAACCTGGGTTTCCAGTGAAGTAGGAAGTTAGGAAAAATCAGGGAGAGTTAAAAAAAATCAAAAATGGTCAGGGAAAATGCAAGATATTTGGCAAAACTCACTGGGAAACTTGCAGATATTTAATAAAAGTTAGGGAAAAATTCAGTAAAGTGAAAAAACAAACTAGAAAAACATTTGAGAAATTGAGGCATTGAATTATATTTCTTCAGGTGTTTTGGTTGACAAAATGATTAAGCAGATTTTTTGCTGGAAACTGCAAACTTTCTAGGTCCACAATTGCTAAAATAAGAGGCTAGATATATGTCGTTGATGTTGAAATACACACATCAGATTTTTGCAATATATCTTATCAATACCCGGAAGAGAATATGTTAGCTGTAAAAATGTCAAATTTCAAATGTCAAATGTCAAATTATCAACTTGCTCTAGTTTCTTCATAAAAAATTATTAAAAATGTTTATCACACACATGTGATTATATGTTTGTTTTACATTAAATCACTTGTGTGATGATCAATAATTTTTTTTTTAGATTTATGATGCAATCAGAAAACAAAATACAAGTGAGTTATCAATGATTTAGTAGGTTTTGCATGTGTTATTATTAATTCAAGAATTTTTATCTTACATGAAATGTGTCTGGTACTAATAATAATTTTTCTGTTTATTTAGCTTACCATTATTATGAACCGATTTCTGCTGACAGTAAGTTGTGGAGTCTTGTTTTAGTTTTCATGTGGTTTCCTCTTTACTATTTTGTCATTCATCATGGTATATACAGGGTGTCCTGTAAAAACTCTATGAACTCTGGAACAGAATCCTTTTTTTAAAGATAAAAAATTTCTAAATACCAGATATTTCTATGACCAATAGTTTTTAAGTAAGACCTGAAAGCGCTTTTAAGTAATTCATTTCATTCACTCTCAGTTCTACTAATGTCATATCCTGCACGTGAAATCGGAATTACAGTGAAACCTTGCTACAACAATACTCAATATAACAATATATCAATCCCTCTGCGATGATATTTTCTTTGTCTTGTTTGGAAATTTTTATACTCTAATGTCAAACTACTGCTGCTTGATATAATGATGCTCCTTCTACAACAATATTTTTTCTTAGTCCACAAAGATTATCATTATATTCAGGTTTCGCTGTAGTATCCTACTGATCGATAATGTATATGACCTATTGCAACAGGTTCTCTGTGCTCTACTGCCTGTTCGTGGCAAGTATTACAGAATGTACAATATCAATTGGCTTCAATTCTGTGCTTTGGATATGACCCCTTAAATTTAATTTGACATTTTACTATAAAACTACTGTCAAAAACCGTAGATCTTTGGGCTTTTTCAATCTATTCAGAGCAAGTATTTTTAATCATCATAACAGGGTAAGCTGTTAGATCCTGAATCAGCTTAATTTATATCACTAATTTTTTTTCAAATTCATTGATTAGAGAACCACAAAATGTATTTTTTCCCCAAATTTCACTTTGTTTTAAGTTAACCCTTTAGGCAGCAATTAGAATTCATCAAACCACCCTTTAAAATGCCATATCTTTTTGAACGAAGTAAGCTTTCTTTCGATTTTCAGCAGGTACAAACTAAGGGATATAGCAAAAAGTATTGCATTGAGAAATCAACTTTACAAAATATCTAATCTTGTCAATGCTAAAATAAGAGAGATGAGAGAGACTAATGATGTTTTAGAGACATAAGATATTTTGTCATTGCTACTTACACGGTCAAGATAACGTAGAATAGAATGCATGTTTACATTATAAAAAGTCTTAAATTTTTCAATTAAAGGTAATACAGGGCTTCCACTCATCCTACTTTTTATACTTTTTTGTCCTTATCTGTTGTCCTATTTTGTCCTATTTTTCTTACCAAATCTTATCAACAAAATTTGTGTAGTTGATTTTAATTGAGGAGGGAATTATAGATATATTGCCAATTATTGCAAATGTTGTTGTAGATTGCAATTTATGATTTTGCCAAAGCAGAAATTGTATCATTTTTAAGGTTGTTAAGGGGGGGAGATGTGTATGTGCACCATTTGGTTTATTAATTTTTCTTTTCTTAGTTTAATGGTTCAACAAGTAGAGTAGTAATTAAAAACTCCTGTCTGGATGGCAAAAATATTTTTCTATTTACTGTTTCATGGTCTTGGACAGTAACATTAATCATTCAAAATTATTGTCCACATTTTGTGTATAGGTGAAACAACAGTTTGCATCAAAAAGCAGTTGGATACATAGGTCTGTTCTGAATATGTAGCATTCAGTTGTCTTTTGTATTTTTGGGGCATGTAGAGGCATAAACAATATTTACAATGCTCAGCAAAGAGCTAGAAATGAAAGTGCTTCATTTGATTACACTGGCATTGAACAGTAAAATGTAAACAAATCCCTTTAAACAAAAAAAAAGGAGTAAAACCAACGCAGTAAAACCATTTGGTTCACCTTGACTTATTTACATCAGACCGTGTAATTTACACATTGTGTACTGTGCTTTTGGAAAAGGTCTCGAATGAGCGTCATTCTTAAAAAAACTCACGTGTCTTCATAATCTGCTGTGCATTGTTAAAGAGATTTCGCAGGCTGGACTGTGGAAGACTCCAAAAAAAAAAAGAAAAAATGTAATTTATGTAGAAAAGAATTATCTGTGGTTGTTAGTTCGGTGTTTTGGCCAAAAATTGTTTTTGTAACCTAGTCATTTCTGTCAGTTTGGTTTAACTGGAGTCAATCTTATAGGACACTGAAATAGTGCTATGAAAGAAAAAAATTTTTAGGGATTTTTTTTTTTAGTGTGGGATGATTATCATATCCTAAAATCATATCCTCGATTGTTGTATTTTGTCATTCACGTTTTCTGCAATTTGGCATCCGCATAGATGCTGTCGACGTATTTCAAAGGCAAAGTTTTCAGCACGCTCACCTACTTGCTTGCCAATGAAATTACGCTTCCAGAAATCTGCGTGAAAGGCTGTACATGGTCAAAACCTATATACAACCTGCCGCTGTGGTGGTTGAGTGGTTATAGTGACGGACTCGCGATGCGAGGATCCGGGTTCGAACCCCACAGTGGTGGTCGGCTGAAGTTGGTTTTCTGTGGTTCCCAACTTCAAGGCGCAAATGTGAGTCGATCTCCCCGTTAAAAAGTCTCGCCACAGAGAGCAACAGTCCTACAACGATAAATCATTCAATCATAACACTTCACTCATAGTTAGAAAAACTGGCGGCAGATGGCAGCACTACACATAACAAGCATTACAGAGAAGAAAAAAAACTTCACGTCAGGTTTCATTACACGTACACGCACATTCCCGCATGTACCGATTCGTTGGGGGTTCCGGGGTGCATGTGTGGTGTAGAAGTAGTAGGTAGGGCCTCTAAAAAATGGCTCGGGGATCCATGATGTTCTTAAGTCAGCCACCTCGTTGGGCAATTTGCCTGTTGTGGCGTTGTATTTGTATTGTATTGTATTATGTTGTCTAAGGGGGGGTACCCTTCCCCATCTTCCTTTTCCTAATTTGTCCATTAAAAAAATACAAATCAAATTTTACCATTAGATGGGAAATTAATTCCGCGTTCCAATGATAGGTCATATGACATACTTCAACGCATAATTAATGATACAGGAAGAATTTCGTCATATGACAAAGAAAATTTAAAAAATTAATTAACACACAATTTTAAATTCAAGATGACACGTAGAATACACTTTCTTGAATTATCTAAATATTTTCCAATCAGAATTATTATCCAAATTCAACGTTAACAAATATCAATGGCATGTGTGTAAGTTTCCTTTAAAAAAAAATGAAATTATTAATGAATTACTTAATTAATGACTCCACAAAATAGTTCAGCATGTATGTCTCATCCTCCAGAAAAATTCTGATGACATGGCAAAAAGTTTCAAACATGAAAAGCGGTAATTTTGTGTGTTTCCATCCGCAAAAATAAACAAAAATATATATATATATTCTCTCCACGTCACCTTCGAGATCGGAAACGAAAGTTCGAAAAATGGCCATCTCCTGCCTTACTATCCTGGGACAAATTTAAATTTTTACAAACTCTTAATTTCACCAACGAAGATGCCTCAAAATCGGCTCACACTTGACACCAAGGAGCAAAAATTCCAGGGGATTAATTTAGAATAATCAGTCAAAGTCTACGATATCGGGATCGTATCGAAAATCAAAAATTTTGAAAACACATACTGTGTGTACTAAAAATAGGTGTGTAACCTACTCGTTTTCCCAACTGAAAAAGGACAACAAACTAATTTTCTTACAACACAAAACACATGACACATATCTACTATTTGACACAAAAATATCACACATAAATATGATATGAATAACTCTCGATTACAAAAACTCTATGTCATATGTCAAAAGAGGGGGAAAAGTGTGCTAAGACTTTTCCACCTTGACACTTTTGCAACACTAATCATTCGTACTACTACATGCCAATTTTCATAGACTTCTTTGTTTACTGTTTTTCTTGGCGCATCATTTTTTTGATAATGGGTAGACAAATGTGCTATCTCTGGGACGGGGTCATATCTATGATTATGAAATGAGATTCTATAGATCAGCTTTAAAAGGAACAACATAGAACTTTTTTCTCAAAGAATGGGGGTTGAAATTAAGTCTCATGCTTGTGTCAAATGGCATATAGTGAACGTTGAATTGGCCTTATCTTTGTCAGAAATTTTTCTTATCAGAGGTGCTAGTGCTACCATACCGTGCCCGAGTGGCACAGAGGTAAGATACTCATCTTCCACTATGAAGGTTACCATCATGGTTCATGGATTCGAATTCAGGTATGGAATGTTGGAAGCAAGTTCTTTACCTACCGAGCTTGGGCGGCCACCGATGGATGGAGTCTTCATTTCCCACCTAACTCAACTGGTTGGAAATTGCAGTATGGCGATATATAACCAGAGTTGGTGTGCAGTAAAGTAGTAGTGCTAGCATACCAAACTCTTTGAAAAAACGTAGAACAATAACCTTTCAAAATTAGTTATAAACTTTAAACCCTGGTAGATTTGGTCTTCATCTGCATAAAATTACCAATGTTGGGACAAAAAATTATCTAACCTTTTCTTTAAAAAAAAGCATGCTGTGGAAAATTGAAAAAAAAAAAAATCCTCATACATTTTAAACATATTTAACTGTCATCTCAAATTCATAGAATTTTATAAATGCTTAGTTTATATGTGTTTCGAGGGCGTGGTAGCCCAGCCAGGTCAATAAGATACTCACCTAAAGTACCAAAGGATGTATAGAGGTGTCGTGAGTTCGATAAACGGTTCATCCTTGTCAGAAAACTTTCCAGACACAGGGGTACAACAAAAATGATGGCATGACTGCAGAAAAAATTGCTGCAGCAGGGAGTCCCCCATCGAAGGGTTAGCACACCAACCTCTAGACGAGTATAAAAAACAAGCCTGCCGTTTGGAATCGGCAATAAATTGTAGGGCCCAGGCTGATTAGCCCGCGTGTGCAGGAAATGACCGTGGTGCGACAACAATGTGTTTCAAGCAATTTCTTGAAAATATATGCCAAAATAAAGGAATATTTTAGCAACAAGATTTTGAGGAAGGCATGCCAATTTGTTCTTTTTGCCTGTTGCATGGCCTTTGTATTTATTTGCACTTGATACAAAAGTACTACATTAACTACATTTATCAATTTTCAACCACATGCTGATTTAAAAAAATATATTCAATCGTTAAACATTCCAGTTGAGTAATTTGATGGTTTCGTTATTATAACATATATTTTTCATTATGAAATCTTCAGTAATAACCGAGGCTTAATCTACGGTCACATTTTTCAATCTTAGACGAAAAATCTTAGATTGCGAAAGAAGTGGTAGCCACTTTTGCAAAAATGCATACAGGGGGGTGCAGAACAAATAGACATCCAACCATCAATCATTACATTATTAATGTAGCATTTTGCTAAAGCTTTTCTCCCCATTTTTGCTTTTTTGCGAAAGGAATTTTTTATCTAGCTTAAACCCTGGTAATAACTCATACACACTAAAGTACTTTGTATTTTTGGATTTTTTTTAGGCTATTTGCATCCAACCTATTACAGAGATGGTTATGATAATCAAGTCATCAACAGTGATTTGAAAAAATATTCGCTGAACGTCCCTTCATACAAGAGCCTTATGAAAAGTATGTTAATCCTTACATATATATATATATGCAGACCTTGCAGCGCTCCTATTTTCCATATTTTTTAGAAATGTCCTCCTATTTTCCTACATTCGCCACAATCGTCCTTATTTACCCTATTCTCTCCTACTATTACTATTTTATCCCTCCTTTCTTTTGTTTACAGCCAATATCTCACTACAAAAATTCCGAGAAACCGCAAAATCGCACTGCTATCCCACTCCCTCTCTTTTTGACGTGTTTTATTTCCATCACAACTCCCTATTGGGAAAGAAAATTTTTTCAGTTCCACTGAAGTAGAGGTATGACGACAAGCGTATCTTTTCGCCGCCGGGCCTTAGTCAAAGTGCTGAAAACTGAAGTCCAGTGGGGAAAGTCAATTTGTTTCACCCATCAGTTGTCGTAAATAAGAATAAAGCAAAAAAAGGGGAGGGGACAGGCTGTCCACACACAAAAGAGATTTCATGAGAGACTAGGTTTTGCTTCCAGGATGCCGTAACGTGGTGTCCATCCCTAAAGCCGGGTTTTCTTAGGAGTAGGCTTTTTGTGCCGCGTGAACCAAACTGGATCATTTCACATCGGCAGAAATGTGTTGGGTAATCACGCTACGCATTTGTATTTTCCTAGTGTGGCGCGTTAGCTCAGGACTGCTATATACTATATGACCCACAGCTACTCTGTCGTGTGCATGCTCCGGTTTGAAGGGAAAAAGAACATGCAAAAATCAAGAGAAGCTCGGTGAAACGCGCGCCACACGATGCAATTAGCTCCTCCAAAAGCAGTCTGCCAATCACGCCCGATGTAAAGTGCTGTTGTGAGCTGTACTATGCTCTGTAGGAAGATACAGCTTTTCTTATTGGTGAGTGGACAGCGTGTTGCGCTGGGTAATTCACATTGCGTGCTGCACAGAAAACCTCCTCTTAAGAAAATCCGACTTTACGGGACATAGCTCGAGCCACGTATGGTTTTACAGGCTGGGGGGGGGGAAAGACGAGCTGACGCTAGCTGAAATGTCTTTATGTTAGGTGTCATTCAAGTATTACGTCAGCATTGATGGGGGGGGGATCTCCAATTTGTTGACTTTTTTGATGACAAGGAGGAGGAGGGATTTGGATGATGCTTACGTCATCACCCAACCCTTTATAAAAATATGAAATATTCTTAATGGCATCTTACTCGGTGTGCCAAAAAGGAGTAAAACTTTTCGCTAGTTTTTGGCACCTGAACTAACATTCTACCTATTGAGTCTCCTACAGAGCCATTTCATTGATCTCTAAATGCTTAGCAGACCCAAGTGATCTGGAAATGTGTCACGGGTCGCATAAGTGCTCTGGACCTGTGCCGCGTGTCATACAAGTGATCCTTGATTATGTCGCAGATTACTTAAGTAATCTGGGAATGTGCTGCGGATAACTTGAGTGATGTAGAACCACACCCGTGCTCTAAATCTGTGCCACATGTCACTCAAGGGATCCTAAACGTGCCACGGATCACTTAAATGGTCTGGAATTGTGCCACAGGTCACTTAAGCGATCTGAAAATCTTCATTTTGGTTAATTTTTTTACAAAATTAGGTTTTAGATGGACTGGCCACATTATAACCCCCAGGGCCACATTTGGTCCACACAAGCCAAGTGTTTACTGCGGGTCAAGGGTTACCTATGTGGCTTAGAGGTAGGGCTGCAATGAATTTCTTAAAAATAAATTTTGAGTTCTTAGCCTTCAAATAGCATTGAAATTAACAGAAATTAATAACATAAAGGTATGTTCTTTCAAAATTTTAAGTCTTTAAAAAAATTTTTGCATTAAAAAAACCAGGGCTCGGCACGGGTCACTTTTTTAGAAACTGGTCGCTTTTATTACGTATTTTCAGGCCCAGGTCACTTTTTCCACTTTTTTAGCAAAAAAAAAAACCTCGGTCTCGCACGCTTTTCTGCTGTCAGTGTTTTTTTTTTTCCTTCAAGGAGAAACTTTACCAGTTCAATATCGTACATTTTCTCCCTGCCTTCATTGAACTACGTTGGAAGGCGTCTTATATTCCCGGGAGCATACCGTGTGACGTCAGCATAACTTGATTTCAAGGCGCTTGGAAAGAAAGCTCCTTGGTTAAAAAATCTTCATTTTATGGAAAAGCCGGTCGGAAAAAAAACTAGCATAAAAGCATAAAAGGCGTATATACTTACAACAAAGAATCGCCCCCCCCCTACTACCATTCTTTCTTATTTCCCAATGTGCTCACTCGTTCTTTCATTTTCATCTTATTTTAAAATTGATCCTTTATTTTATTTGTTTTAAAAAGTTTTAGTCCTAAGGGCTGAATTCCTTTCTTGGAGCATCAAGCAAGTTACATTTGTTGTTTGTTCTATCGTTACTTTTGTTAATTTTTTTTAATGTTGTTTGAAATGGCAATTTAAAAGAGGCCGTGCAGAAGCTAACTTACGCGCAGCGGGAGAATACCAAAACGTGTATTAAAGACGCATATTAATACACTTTGGAGAATACTCTTGTAGCTGGCCAAGGTTAAAGAAGCTCACAGGTATTTTGAATTTACTCACAATAAAAAAAATCATCCGTTTGAAAAGCGCGATCTATCTACAAATAAAATTTGTACTATTTTTCTAACTGGATTTAAGTCTCAGCAAGAAACCATACCCCCAAATTTGATCGAAAGGAGAACTATTTATGAAAAGGTCACAGAATCCTGCAATTCAACATTTAGTTTAACACAAGGGTTTCCAAATCAGATGAAAATTGGTCATCAGGCTGATAAAAACTCAGTTAATGCGAGCCGTAAATGGAGGCGGATTTAACGGTGGGCACATCGAGCGTGCCTTTGGCCCCTACTTTACACTTTTTTCCTAATTTAAAGGGCCTAATATTAAATTTTTTTTATGCCCTGGCCGTCAACTGATCTTTATCCGCTTCTGGCCGTAACTTAATTTAGAGCATCTTCACGATACTGATTGTTGACTTAATATCGACATCTTCCACTCCATTCTTGATGTTGTGTAAAAAAAATCCCATTTTTAGACCTCGGAAGTTAAACGTTTTTGTCTCGAGTTGCTGTTATGACCGCAATAAGAGAGGGCGGGGGTCTGGTTCCACGGGTGTTGAACGAGGAAAGGTGCCGAGTTTGCTCTTTTTCCATTAAAAAGAGTGGATATCGGCCCAGGGCGATTAGTAAATTTTCGTTCGTACTTGTGACCCGGGTTGCTACATACCGTGATCAGATCCAAAACTGGGGATGAGGGGCAATGCCTTGGACAGCGTTTTTGATGGAAATTCAAGAAAAAGCAATAAAAATTCCTTTGCAAAATTATCGAATTTTACAGTCAAAGGACAGTAAAATTATGTTTCCCCTCCAGAAAAAAATAATTGTATTATGGTCATGGTAAATCGGGTGCCCCGGGTGGGGGCGAATTCACTGGTTTTGTTCATTGAAAATTACGGGAGGAGTCAGCGCTAATGTGGCGACTTTTTCTCGCGCTAAAATAGGTAGCTCTGACAGCAGCATCCATAAACTCTGTATCAACCGCATTTACAAACCCAGTATGTCGTTGATTTTTGATTTTTGTGTTCATTTTATCCTAATTTTCCGTATTTCCTGATATATTTCTATCGATTTTCGCATATTGCCGCATATTAGGTTGATTCATATTATAAATTATATATATTTTTTGCAATTTTTTATGTGCCCTTTGTCAGCCATCTTGAATTGACTACCACAAAACGGTGATTCCTTGGCGCGAAAAAAGTCGCCATGTTGGTGCTTACAAAGGTTCATGGGAAAGTTACCGGGGAACGCCGTGGTGTCTCTTTTTCTGTTAAAAATTACGGGGGGAGGGGCCAAAATTATACTGTTTCCAGGGGTGGGAACTCTACGCCACACTGCGCCAAAATTAACATCTTGCGCCATCCTGCTCCAATAGTGTATTTTCGTATTTTTCTACGCCAAATAGCTAATTTTGCTTCAGTATGCCCGGAATTTCGGAAAGGACGCCAAAAATTTTTTGTTCCTGCTTACCGCGAAACGATTCTTTCTAAGAGTGTGTTTTATTCCACTGTACGCCTTATTTAAACTATCAGCCTTTCCATCGCGAAACCCTGATAATATCCGTGATCGTGCAACTGAAGATGGTTTGCAATGGTCTTTCAGCTTTAAAGCGCGAATGCGAGTCAGTTGCCGTTTAAAAAAAAGTTGCCACTGGAAGCAGCAGAAATTACTGTAGTTGATTGTCATTGCGTCAAATCCCGATGTTTCGTGAAAAAAAATTCAATTCCGGAAGTAAAAAGCGTGTTTCCGCCGAATTACGAATGCTAATTTAGAAACTTTGCCGAATAACGAGTGTCAGATCGCCATTCTCGCCAAACAATAAGTACTTAATCGCCAAACGTCGTGTTGATTCTTCCGAAATTCTCTCCCATTTTGCAACAATTTCTTTCCAAGTATGAAAAAATTTAAAACTTATAGAAAATTTTTAGCCCATTTGAAGTGCTGCTGTTCCAGACAGCTAATAGTGCCCTCAGTAAGCAAAAATCATCTTAAATAGACTGGTGTGAAAAATTTTATGACAGCCTTTTTTTCAAACAAGGTGTCAAAAGCCTGAGACACCAAAAACAAAAAACAAGCTGATGAAAAGATGTTTGATAACAAAAGACAGTGCAGTTGTTTTATTTTGAAAAGGGATGAGGGTTAACGAAAATATTCTTGTTAATTTCCCTGTTCCAATTTATAAATATCTGCTTCAAATCCTATATTTTGCTGCTCCAAAACTGCTCCGGATCCTGAATTTGCTGCTCCAAAACTGCTCCGAAATCGACTTTGTCACTTCCCACCCCTGTGTTTCTGGGTAAAGGAGTAAATGTGTTTTTTTGTTTTTTTTTTGCAGGGGTGTATGTTGTGTGTAAAAAAAAGGAAAATATATATTTTTACAAATTTTTCTCTCGAAAAGCAAACAATTTCAAAACTGGTTTATTTTCTCCCTCACCCATGGACAGTATTATTTTGGTGCCCCCCCCCCCCCCTGCCTGTAAAATAGTACTCACCCACTTTTCCCAGTCCAGCCATAGGTGGAGATTCTTTAAGGTCTTAGGGGTGTGGCACGATGACGATTGATATACATCATATATATATGTATACATCAGTAGGCTCTGCCATTGACGCTGGGGGGAGGGTGGATTGCCCCTCCCTCAACATATAATAATTTAAATATTTTATTCAATTTAATAATTTAAATATTTTATTCAATTTAATAATTTAAATATTTTATTCAATTTAATAATTTAAATATTTTATTCAATTTAATAATTTACATAATTTATAATTTAATCATTTAAATAATTTATAATGCAGTAATTTAAGTAATTTTTTAATTTAATAATTTAAAATAATGTTAAAAATTTAATTTTATAGTTTTTAATCATTATAGTAAATTTGCTTGAAATTTGTTGGAACGTATTATACAAACCTAGGTATGTAAATGAAATTTGTACTAGTTAAAAAAAGTTTGAGTACATTTTGTATACTGTCATTCATAGCATAACATGAATGAAAAATCCACTGGAATGTAGATGGGACAAATTCTCTCATCAAATTTTGTGTTATTTCATTTTTTTCCCTTTGAATGTGAAAACTTTTTCCCGTTTTGAAGTTTTTCCTGCTTAAATTGATTTTAAGATGGGTTGTGGAAAGCAACATGGGGGAAGGCATTGCTACTGTTACTCAGAAAGGATGTAATGTAGTTATTCTCTCACACATAATTGTTGATAAATTTGATAAGTTATTCAAAACTTTTCTGGTTAGCAGAATGCGTTTGAGTTAATTATTTCACACTATTATGTAAAAAAAGCAATTTCAATGAGTTCTATTGAAATGCAAAGTTAAAACTAAATTCAATTTCAATTCATTCAATTTGGTAATGAAAATTCATTGTCCATTTGGTCTCTCTCTAAAAATATTTTGGTCACTATTTGGTCACTTTTTCAAACATTTTGGTCACTATTTTCACTAGTTTTGAGCCCATGATCCATACTGACCCCTGAAAAACACATTTTTGATCGTTTGGGGGGAGGGGGAACACGAGCCCCCCCAATCCGGATTCCCCCCACGTATGTCTTTGATCCCACCAATATGTGTTAGGAGGGGGAGGGGGCAGAGTACTGACAAAATTTTACTGACAGGGGAGGGTCAGAGTTTTGCTGACTTTTCTGACAGATGGGGAGGTCAAGAATGGCTAAACATTTGCTGACGTCATACTTGAACGGCCCCCTATTTTAAAGCATACGTGTTCAACCCATGGCCTAAATGTGGCCTGCCTCAAGTGGCCCCGGTACACTTACAGATAAATTAAGTGGCTCATTGCACATTCTTACCTCATTTAAATGACCCACGGCATATTTCCAGATCACTCAAGTGGCTCGTGGCACATTCTTACTTCTATTAAGTATCCCAAGGCAATTTTTTTTTCAAACAAGCACAACTCAGGTCTATCGCCATGGGTAATTTACTATCTAGTGAGTTGTGCCAGAAGTGTCCAAGGTAAATTTACAGATGACTTACGTGGCCTGCGGCACATTCCCAGAGTACTTGAGTGAAATGAAATGTGCTGCGGACCGTTTGAGTCATCTGGAAATGTGCCGCAAGTTACTTGGATGACCTGAGAGTATGCAGTGGGCCACTTGAGTGGTCTGGAAATGTGTCAATATCGCCATTAAAACAATCTATAAAAAATGCATTGTGCCACAATCAAAGTGTTAATGTATCGCAGACCATTAGATGATCTGTGCTGCGAGCCACTCAAATGATCTGTAAATGTGTCTCCAGCCACTTAAAATAATATGCAACTGAACTACATGCCACTCAAGTGAACCAGGAGTTTGCCATGGGTTGCAGTTGGAGCTTGCAGTTGGGAGCGTATATGCAGAGTTGGGAGTTGATGTGTTAGGATTATATGTAGAGGCCTTTTCCACCTTCTCATAGTGTACGTAACTCAGAAATGAAATTTTCTGAGTTGTTGATTTTTTAAACTAGGCTGTCAATATGTTACTTGTTGTGAAGTTCCAATGAAAATGTGACTTTGTTGTTTAAAAGTATCAGGGTGCGTGAGAGAGATAATATAGAAACCTCTCACTATATCAAGGGACGAAGACAAAGCTTGAAATAACAGAAAACTTATATACATTGAATGAAATTATTTTTAAGGTACAAGATCATCTTGGGTTGAAGTAGAAATTACAACTTACTCTTTTAGTTCAAAAATCTCATATTTTTAGACAACAGCTGCAAGAAAACCTAATCAGGGTCTGTATCTGAATTCTAATGTTGGTTTAATTTTTAATAGCTGTTCTAATTGAAGATCTGAAGTATCTATATGCTTGCTATATAATGAAGCACATCTGTACTTTAAAAAAAAGTTTGAGATGGGATTTGGCTGTCCTATGTTTGCAAAAGAGAACATGAAATGAAGGAGGCGTCTTTAAGTTGAAAAAGTGGAATACATTCTTATGAGCTTGATATTTGTAGCTGTATGGGATTGTTAGATTGATTCATTTGGTTCTTTATAGTATTTTAATCCTTGATTATCATCAGACATTTTAACAAAATCAGTGAATTAAATATTCTATTTATTATTCACAACTTCTTTTCAGTATAATGTGGAGATGATTTTGGGGAAGAAAATTCATAGCCCTTTTGCGCGAATCAAAACATCTTCCCCTTGTATTTCCTGGCAAGTGTGCTAGACCACTATGCAACAGAAGTGCTGATACATTTTCTTTTCTTAGAGCTTATGTACACTGAATTAAACTGCACAGCCTTCTAACTCAGCTAATAGCTCACTTCAACAAAAATCCCCTGATGGCGACTTACCGAGAAAGAGATATTACTCTCCTCTATTGATACAAAGTGCAGAAGACTGGATACAATGCCAAGATGATTTTTGAAAAGAAAATTCTCAGGCTACTGTGGGGAGCAATTTCTATTTCCATATTTTGACACGTACAAGAAACTCCTTTTGTCTAAAAATTGGGCCCCAAAAGTGGGCGGGGTTACATATACATGGATAGCATTATAGATGTACCTTTTCTACTTTTTTTAAAAATTAAAAAAAAAGTTGAAATGAAGTGAAAAATTTGAATGCCCAAAAAACAAGGGGTTCCTTACACACAAGCAGGGACGCCGGAAGTCAGAAATGATTTGTGTTGCTCAAAGTATATGTGAGTCATTTCTCTGTACAGGCCATAATATTTGCTTATATTTTTGTCTGATCATACGTCCCTTTTTGAAGTAGAGTGTCCTATTTTTTTCGAATCTATTTGGTTTTAGCGATGACCCGTTCTTCAACCTACTTTTGTAGTAGTGGTAAGATTTTTACTACAGCAAAATGTAGCAAATCTATGCAGAAGGGGGTATAGGGGCCCCATGTCTGCCCCAAGACCAGTGCCATCTTAATGCATGGGACCACCTGGGCACAGAGAATGAAGGCAAGAGAATGCAGGCTTCACAAAAATGAGAACCAGTTAAAATTTTTGTGAACTCGCCAGGTGAGATCTCAGAAAAATCGCTTGGCCCTAGGGCCCCATGATGCTCTAAAGACGACCCTGCCCAAGACAATCAAAAATTAAAATTATTTTCTTGAATAAATTAAAATATTGAACGAAAATACCTTTACGTGCTATATTTTTCAATTTCTGTTAACTTAAAATGTTTTTTGAAGTTTATTCAAAATGTCTCTGGGACAGATGCCCAGTGTTCCCCCCCCCCTCCCATAATATTCACATAAAACTGTCAAATTCTATTATAAGCCGATAAAGTGGTGGAAAATGGGTTTAATCATCAATCAATGATGGTTTCGATTATCAATTTTTTAAAACCATGCTAATGCGTATTCTGAAATCGAATAGTTCTATTGTATGTATTTTACAGTTTTTAATCAATGATTGGATTGGATTTTTTGTTGATGATTTAGTTGAATTCGTGTTTCAAGTTCTCAGATAATTTAAATTGACAACCATCACCACAAAGTAACGTTGCTGGTCATTTGAGTATAATGTTTCAGAATATTGGGGAAGCTTACATTGAAAACAGAAAGTACAAATACATAATGCAGGGGTTCTCGAACTGTGTGTCGTGGCACCCTGCAAAGGTTTTCTGAAAAGACTGTTAAACTGCTCTGGGGTGCCGCAGATAAGTGTTGATTAGGAAAAGAGGTGCCGCGGGTGAAAAAGTTTGAGAACCCCTGACATAACATCTAAGTGTATAAGAGGCCCCACACATCCTCCAACGCTGCCTGCAGATCTTTGACGGGCCCCCAGGCCAAGTGATTTTTCTGAGGCCCTATTAAGCAAATTATCCAAAGTTTCAACCAGATCTAATTTTTGTGAGGCTCCTCTTCTCTTGGACCCCCGAGCCATGCCTGGGTGGGTCCATTCTTTTTGACGGCACTCCCGCCCTTACTTAAGGGGCCCCGGTCAATACCTTCTAGAGCAGAAGGCCTGCCCCCGAGATTCGTGACGCCATCGAATTCCGTTCTAGAATCGTCTTCCCTGTAAGATCGTTTACCAGCAGCAGCACGCACCGTGTAACGCCGTTATATATATATATTTTTTTTTTTGACCCACCCCGCTGCAATATATTATATATTTTTTCTTATAAAAAAAGGTTGAATCAGCTAAGAATTGAGCACTTGAATGAACGAGTTTATACTTATAACTCAACATTATTTTCAAGTATCAATTAAAGCCAGAGTTGTTACGAAAACTTAACATTTGAAAAAATTACCATTTGACATCAAAATTTCCCCAAGAGAATTAATTTTTCGGAATTTCATTTGTTGATTTTAACCAAAAAAATATCCATTGAATACCAAAATTCAACTATATATAAAATATCCTTTATTTTTCATTTAGACATATGCAATATTCACTATATATTTTGTCGTTTAAAAAAATATATATACAAACTTTTCATGTAATGTGTATTTTATTGAAAGGAAGAAAAAAGAACGAATGAACAAATAAATATGCTTTGCTTTGCTCTTTCCAGAAAATTTTAATGTAAACTGTGGATTAGATATAGATTGCATGATTCTCATTCGTACACAAATGCATAACATTTAACTAGTAAAAATCTATTTCAAAAACAAAAAATTTTTCAATATATGCCACCAGTTTCTTCTTTGCATATAAAATTGTTTTATTTATAACTTCTCTTAAAAATTCATTTTTATTCGAAGATACTTTAGAAATAAGCCAGAAAAAAAAAACCAAGAATATGTAGATAAATTTTGAGACTTATGTTATGAAGCAAAGTGTGATCTATGTTCAAGATTATAAATATCATCAGGTTCATATATTATTTAGGCTGGGGAGCGAAAATTCTATCCAATGTTTTCCACTACACACATGGTATTACACAATAAATAAAACTTGCTAGAATTGAAAAACAATCTTTAATTGAACATTTGCATTAAACATGAATTCAACATTACTTTTTAGTTTCTCAGTCATAATGTAATTATATAGAACATAACTAACAACTACAGGAGTTGGACACGGCAAACCCCTTTAACCAAATTTCGTATGATTATGAAACTTCCATTGTTTAAACACATTTCTTTTCAGTAATTAGATACTCTATCCACTCTGAGCATTTAAGTTTTTTCATGAAATCATGTGTCCTAATTTCCCCTTTTTTCTTTGTCACCAAATCATTTTTATTCATACACAGATTTTTGAGTAAAATATTAGATGAAATCCATAAAATTTTTTTAGCATTATCAGCTTTCCTGTGACCATTACAACATTCATATACATTTCCTAAAATTTCAAACTCTTCCAAGGTGGTAAAAGCTGTGTTTACAAGAACTTCTCTATGCTTACTCTGATTATGATTATTATATTATTATATATGATATGATTATTATATTATTATATATGATATGATTATTATATTATTATATATGATATGATTATTATATATGATATGATTATTATATTATTACTAGCGGGGGTATTCGTTTTACCAACGAATAAAATCCAGGGCCCCCAACCAATTACCCGGGACACCAATTCGCATACTTTTGGTGGGACCCCAGACTGGCTTTATCTCGGGCGCCCAAAAATGAAACCTGTAAACATGGGGCCCCCGACTTGGAAGCTTGTCGGTCATCCCCCGGAGCGAGTGCCATGAAAAATTTTCATTTGTATTCGTTTTACCAACGAATAAAATCCAGGGCCCCCAAAATGAAACCTGTAAACATGGGGCCCCCGACTTGGAAGCTTGTCGGTCATCCCCCGGAGCGAGTGCCATGAAAAATTTTCATTTGTATTCGTTTTACCAACGAATAAAATCCAGGGCCCCCAACCAATTACCCGGGACACCAATTCGCATACTTTTGGTGGGACCCCAGACTGGCTTTATCTCGGGCAACCGCTGTTGCGAATTCTACAACAGAAAAGAATGAGATTCGTCCAGGGCCCCAAAATGAAACCTGTAAACATGGGCCCCCCGACTTGGAAGCTTGTCGGTCATCCCCCGGTGCGAGTGCTATGAAAAATTCTCATTTTTATTCGTTTTGCCAACGAATAAAATCCAGGGCCCCCAAAATGAAACCTGTAAACATAGGGCCCCCGACTTGGAAGCTTGTCGGTCATCCCCCGGAGCGAGTGCCATGAAAAATTTTCATTTGTATTCGTTTTGCCAACGAATAAAATCCAGGGCCCCCAAAATGAAACCTGTAAACATGGGGCCCCCGACTTGGAAGCTTGTCGGTCATCCCCCGGAGCGAGTGCCATGAAAAATTTTCATTTGTATTCGTTTTACCAACGAATAAAATCCAGGGCCCCCAAAATGAAACCTGTAAACATGGGGCCCCCGACTTGGAAGCTTGTCGGTCATCCCCCGGAGCGAGTGCCATGAAAAATTTTCATTTGTATTCGTTTTACCAACGAATAAAATCCAGGGCCCCCAACCAATTACCCGGGACACCAATTCGCATACTTTTGGTGGGACCCCAGACTGGCTTTATCTCGGGCTTCCGCTGTTGCGAATTCTACAACAGGAAAGAATGAGATTCGTCCAGGGCCCCAAAATGAACCCTGTAAACATGGGGCCCCCCGACTTGGAAGCTTGTCGGTCATCCCCCGGTGCGAGTGCTATGAAAAATTTTCATTTGTATTCGTTTTACCAACAAATAAAATCCAGGGCCCCCAAAATGAAACCTGTAAACATGGGGCCCCCGACTTGGAAGCTTGTCGGTCATCCCCCGGAGCGAGTGCCATGAAAAATTTTCATTTGTATTCGTTTTACCAACGAATAAAATCCAGGGCCCCCAACCAATTACCCGGGACACCAATTCGCATACTTTTGGTGGGACCCCAGACTGGCTTTATCTCGGGCTTCCGCTGTTGCGAATTCTACAACAGAAAAGAATGAGATTCGTCCAGGGCCCCAAAATGAAACCTGTAAACATGGGGCCCCCCCGACTTGGAAGCTTGTCGGTCATCCCCCGGAGCGAGTGCCATGAAAAATTCTCATTTTTATTCGTTTTGCCAACGAATAAAATCCAGGGCCCCCAAAATGAAACCTGTAAACATGGGGCCCCGACTTGGAAGCTTGTCGGCCATCCCACGGAGCGAGTGCCATGAAAAATTTTCATTTGTATTCGTTTTACCAACGAATAAAATCCAGGACCCCCCAACCAATTACCCGGGACACCAATTCGCATACTTTTGGTGGGGCCCCAGACTGGATATATCTTTTGCTTCCGCTATCGAAATTTTTCAACGTTAAAGCAGCAAGAAAACAATGAGATCCATCAAGGGCCCCTGGAAATGAAAACTTTTTACTTATACGTGAAATCTTCCCCGGGTACCCCGACCCTGTGTTGGGAGCACTGCTGTTGTGTGTGTATATTATACATATATATACCTCTCGGCATGGACCTTCCCCCCCCCCCACACACAAAGGAAGGGCTGACAGGGGCCACAACGATTCTTATCACTTTTTGATTTTTCACACTATAAATTAATCACAGAGGGGCCCCTGAAAGCTGGTTTGGGGGCTCGAAATCTAAATTCCAGCCTAAGGGCTCTGCTGTAGGATGTAGGAGCCTCTTGGTACATGCACATAACATGGTCCCTATGGGTCAAATGGGTCCCGATATGTGAATATCGACACAATATCGATATATGATATATGATATCATATCGATATATGAATGTACGATATATGAATGTGAATATCGATATATGAATCGAAACCGACTTCCGTAACAGATTTCCGTCACTCAAAAATTTCACCCACTTCCGTCACTCGGTTGCTTAGCAACAGGCCCTTTTCGAGTTTGTTTGTGATTTTATATTATAGAATAGATATATGATATGATTACTATATATATGATATGATTACTATATATGATATGATTATTACTATGATTATCTGATTACTGTGATTACTTTGATAAATTCAGCAGTATCAGTAAAATGAGGGATATTTCTGTCTGGACCCAATATATTTAAAGCCTCACAAACAAACTAATTGAAGACTGAGTACAAGTTTGATGTTTTGTCTCTCTAAATTAGAAGGTCTGAGAGATTTCCATGTTAAACTTCTTGCATATGAGACAACATTTGCAGAGTCTGTCATACAGTTGTTTCAATGATGCTGTACAAAAATTGTCAACTGAAACATCAAAGTTCAGGTAAAAATAGCACTTGCCATCATTTCTTTGATTCAACCAGTTATTTCTGATATTTTTTAACAAATACACACTATCTATAACAAAAAATAGTGGTCTCGATGACATTGAGGCTGGGGATACATATATAAATTCTTATGTGGCTTTGTGAACAAGCTCATTGCTTTTCTATTGATAGCATTGTTATCAGTGACAACACCAATAACTGTGAAACCAATATTTTCTAAACCTAAAATAACTTAGGATAACATTATGTAACAATACATGATTTATCTTGAACACAGGTAAAATATGCACAACTTCTTTAAAAGATGACATTAAGCTGGAAACCATAAGCACAAAAGCACTCTTTGCAGCAGCTTCTGTATTGAAGGCCATGCCAACAGAACCTCCCTTGTAATCAAAATAAGATTTTATGTAAATTTCTTCAACAAAGAGAATAACTTTTTTATCTGCATCAGAAATATATTTTGCTCTGGCTTTTATGTATATCAAGAAATTTTGACTCACCTCCTCGGTTGGTGAAACTGGTAGTTGCTGACTAATTTTCCTCAAAGTTGATGGATGAGGCAGTATCATTTTATTGCTAGATCTTATAAATTTGTACGCTTGTGGTGAAATTGAATGTAACAGAGTAGCAAATACTATGATGTCATTAGAGTATTTAAAGTTGTTTTTTGCACAACGACTAATCTTAATTTGTTCCTCTATAAAATTTATCGGTAATTCATTTTCACCAGTTTTCAAACAAGACAGAGCATCATTGAAGAAATCTATTTTAGAGGAATTTTCCTCACACATAGGATTCATACTTTTAAGGGTGTCTAATATATCAATTAAGTCATTGAAATTTGTGAACTTATATAGGAGGGTAAATTTTGAAATTTTTTTCAATGCAATACTCTTTAGATAAATGGAAACATTAAGATTACTTACAACCACTGAATGCGAAATCTGTGGGTATGGTTGTATATCCAAATGATAAACACAAAATTTGTCACTGATTTGACACTTCATAAAAATTGTCAAGACCAAATGTTTCAACACATCACTGTAGATCTTCCATACTGCTGATTTGTCTCTGCTGAGAAAATGTTGCTGCTTCAGTCACACTTTCCTCAAGGGCCGTTTTTAAGCTTTCATTCTTTCAGTGTTTTTTGTAGTTTGGAGATAACCTTCGTTCAATAAGAAGTGCCATAGAAGTTGAGGGATATCCTTCAAAGATGCATGGCACAGCGTTCTTTCTTCTCTTAATTTTCAACGGAACTGTTAAAGTATTACTACTGTTTCTGTCAAAAGCCGAAGATTCTGTTACCAAATCCGTGGCCAGAAAATGCAGTTCACATACCTAGACATAAAATAAGCATAATCAGACTGATAGCTATTGGTAAAAACATGAAATTAATTTAGTCTCTGACCATTACTTGTTCTCCATAAGAGATGGGACAAATAATCTGCTGCTAAATTATACATAATATACTACTATTATAACTAGTTAAATACTAGTTCATAAATTATATGGTGCATTACTAGTTAGGAGTAAATAATGATTTACATTTCCTTGATTGGATATCAAATTGTAATTAATTAAAAACAAAAATCATTTTGTAATATTAATGTATTATGTATGTCAAGTTTTGTCAGTATCATGGCAATATCTCCCAATTACCAGTTTTTCAATCTCTCTATTGAAATAAAAAAAATTCCATACTTAAAATTCAATATTTAAAATTACCAATAATTTCATTTTTTAATTAAGAACACTAATTTCATTTACAATTGTGATGAATTTTAAGGAAATTAATATTCGGCCACAAAATATTTGATATCTGGCCAAAACATAAGCTGAATATTTGTCCCATCTCTATTCTTAATATCAGAGTTGATTTTTTTGCATTCCGTTGTTTTTTTTTTAAATTTTTCTTAAAGAATAAAACAATATAATGTTAGGAAATGAGCACTTACACTACTGCGATCATTCGGAACGAAGTCCTTTCTTTGGATGGCATTCAACCACTTCTTCTTCAGATCTTCACATTTCGGAAAATAAAATACAGATACTTTTGGTCCTGACAGATAATTTCGTCTGCAATACGGGTCAGACATATTTCTATAAAAAAATATCTAATCGACGACCACGTGCCTTCGTTACAACCTGATGTTTTAATGGCGATGGGAGAAGCAGAGCGTGGATCCGGGGAGAATGCCGAGAAGAAGAAATTCTCTTTCTCGTTTAAGCCGGAGTGTGGTGACGTCACAGCATCAAAAATATCACGGGTGAAGGTTTCCTGCTCTAGAAGGTATTGCCCCGGTGCGTCTCAATAGTTTCAGACACAAAAAATATTTGCTAGAATTTATATTGTTACGAACTTTCGACAATAGATGGCGTGATTTGTTCGATAGAAATATCGATTCAGCAATATCGATGATACCGGTTTCGGTTATGAGCGAGAAGGTCCGATTGGCGGAGATTGGCAGGGCGTGTAGAGAAAAATCTAGAAAGTCCCGCCCCTCCATACGGTAGCGCCGCCGATTTGGAAACTGTGAAATATAATTTTGTGGAATGTTCTTTTTCTCAAAGTTTCTATCCGGGTTATAAATACCGTGGGGCTCACAAGATGGCAGACTGAGAGAGACAGAGAGAGGCTAGACAGGCTCAAAGAGACTCGAATAGAGAGAGACTGGATGAAAAGTCAGTCGTGATTTAACTTTGTGAGAAGTTGTTACTCTCCGATTACGTTGTAAATACGTGTAAATTGCTGTTCTGTAAATAAATCTGTGTTTGTCCGTCGAACCGCTTCTTGTTTTGCATTCTCGAAGTCTTGTGGAAAATTATCCGCAACAATATATTTGGGAAGGAATCAGCATCCATTATTTCAAAATATACAAAAATGCTCTGAAATATCCATACAAAAAATGTTAAATAGACAATTCAATAAATTAACACAAAAACTGGCGAAAATTCAACACTGAAGGTAATTTTAAACTAATGAGAGAAAATAAAATCCTGAAACTGATTGGACTTGAAATTTTGGGCTTGATGAATCAAAAATAATTGAAAGAAATAATTCCTGCACGAATAGAAATTCAGAATTTACAGGGAAAATTTCAGAAATGTTGAAAGAAATAATTTCAGAATTAATGCAAGAAGTTATTTCAGAATTGATGCAAGAAGTAATTTCAGAATTAATGCAAGAAGTAATTTCAGAATTAATGCAAGAAGTAATTTCAGAATTAATGCAAGAAGTAATTTCAGAATTAATGCAAGAAGTAATTTCAGAATTAATGCAAGAAGTAATTTCAGAATTAATGCAAGAAGTAATTTCAGAATTAATGCAAGAAGTAATTTCAGAATTTATGAAAGCCTCCAATAGTTTTCCGTGAGTGTGAGGGTCCACAAAGCACGGTGCCCAGTGCGACCGCTCCTGTCGCACATTCCTAACAGCACACAGCTCTCACTTTCACAGCGGAAATCACTTTTCCTCATTTCTCTTTGACAGCTTCAACTATTTTTTCCACTGAGGGCAAAGCAAGAATCGGGGAACGAGGTGCCGTGACTAACAGGGCCGCAATTAGGGGGGGGAGGTGCAAATTTCACTCTTTAACCTCTCCTTCAACATTGAAGGAAGACTTGACCATACTCTCCGCCTATGCATGGTGAGCTTGATTGAGATATTGATCTGTGCACCTATTTATGCTTTGAAGTTCTTTTATACGGGAAAATATCTATTAATCTACCTGAAGAGCCACTGATGAATCACGAATTAGGCAAGGGAGCAATGGTTGACAAAAGTTTGTGAAATTGGTATAGGGAAAAGTGTTCCACTGAGAGAGGGATTAACTTTACAAAATATTTGTCTTGCCAATGCTAAAATAAGGAGGCAAGATATCTTGTTAGTGCCACTCAAAGGGTTGAGATCCGTCTGAAATCAGCGATAAAATGTACTGTCTGAAGTCTATTGCTGTGACTACTGTTGTAGTATTGAGATTCTATGATGCTCATTTTATTCTCATGCTTAATGGACATATAGGGTGTATGGGAAAATCCCTTGGACCTGAAATGACTTGCAAACAAAAAGAGCTACAGCAATGTAACTCCTTACAAGGAAAGGGTCCCACAGATATGTCTTCAAAAGTTTTAATTGAAAAAAAAGCTCTTTTCAGTGCAATATTTGAGCTATGTTCAAATGGTGATTGGTATTGCTTTAGCAACACGAGCAAATATGTTCTGGCGTCCCTGCACACAAGGGTTCCTTATACATGTTAAAATACAATATTTCATCAATAGCAAAGAGTGATATCTTTCTCTTCTTGTCAATATTTCTATAGCTGGTTTATGTACGGGTTTCTGCAGTTTTCTAAGCATGAATGTGAGCCGCTCTCCACAGAGAGCAGGCAGACCTTCAACATAATACTTACGTAACATGAAAATTCAATCCTTTATTCTCACTTCAAAATGAAGATTGATGTCAGCACCAGCAAAACAAGCACAACTTTGGCAACATAAATACGTCAGGGACCATACATACACTCAGAACACATTCTGACATGTACCAGTTTGTTATAAATTTTACAGAGGAATGTATATATATGAGATGCATGTGCACTGAAGTAGTAATGGTATGTCTCTCACTTTCTGTTGTCAGCCATTGGAAGGTGGCAATTTATTTTTTCTGAAATAACTATATCAGAAGAGTATAATCTGCTTAATTTTCCGTGCCTGGAAATTTTGTTTGCTTGAATATAGTTTAATGATTTCATGGCAGATTATATCATCTCCCACCAAACACTCGTATGTTTCCTGCAAGTGTGCAGCTCTGCCCAGAGCTGAATTAGATGCTCACCTGTCCAGATCATGTTATTCTTTCATCTGCTTCTTGCTGTCACCAAAGCCCTATTTTTCATTGGCTATGTCAATTTGATAAAAAAAGCGTTGTGTGTCAAATTTGAAAAATTGGTGGTGAAATGGAAGTATTTTGATTTTTTTGTTTATAAGTATATGGCACTAGGGTTCGGATTTGTCTACACTGATTTAAAGACAAACATTATGGTTCAGGGATGTTTTGGTTCAAATGTTTTATTATATGAATAAAACATTTTCAATTGCTTTTTAAATGAAAAATTTTTCCTAACCTTAGTTTTTATTTTATTGTGGAAGTGTATCTCTACATGGCAGACACAGCAACTGATTGTTATTATTTTTTCTCTAGGGGATGCCAATCGTGTACCTTATTATTGTAAGTAAACACAGTCGGCACAGCTTTCTCAATTTTATCCTCTTTTATTCCGGTTTCATACTTGTTATTGGAATATATTTATAGTTTTACTGCAAAAATCATTGCTAACTGTATTAAATCAAGGTTTGCATAATGAATTCAGTTTTTTTGAGGTATTAGAATTAATAATGTCATTATGAGCATATTTATAGAATTTTTTATGAATTTAATATTTTTATTGTTTCTTATTTGCTCCAGTTTCTAGAGCTGAAACTGATACAGGTAAGTTATTAATGCCATAAAGTATATGCCAACAGTATTTGTGTCTGTAGATCATAGTTTCCCAAACTGTCATTTAAACTATCCCTTTCTTCAGAATTTTTTTTCTCCCATCGCCCCCCCCCCCCCCCAAATCAAGCCAACCCTTAGGAACCTATGTTTCAATTTTATTAATATGTTAGATCATCGTTTTCTAAACTTTTTGTTCTATTGCCCCCTTCTTCAGATATATTTTCTCTCTCATCGCTCCCTACTCAAGCGAACTCATAAGATCCTATGTTAAACTTGAAGCTTTTATCGCCTCCCTGGACCATTCCATCGCCATACCAGGGGGCAATATTGCCCACTTTGGGAAACACTGTGTTAGATGAATGATAACAATACATTAGGTTAGTGAAAACCACCAAGGAGACACCAAGGTCCCATACTAGTTATTACAATGAAGTTAATTCAATAACATTTAATTATCATACAGTGTAAAATAAAGAGTCACTGTGTAGTGATTTTTGAAATTGAAAACAAAAAATTATGAAAAAACATAAAAATAGGAAGAGGGGGGGGGGGTTGGGGGGAATGCGATTACACAAACACATATAATACAAAAAATACAAATACATATAAATAATGCTTAATAATGTTATATCCATAGCTTTCACCACCCCCGGACTATTCCATTGTCCCCCCCCCCCCAAAGGGGCGATATTTCCCACTTTTGGGACACTGCTGTAGATGAATAGTCAGCTGTGTCTGAGTTGTGCTCAGTTTGAAAGAAAGTCAGTGGTGAGTGCAGCAGGTGTGCAATATCATTAAATCTAAGAACTGCACAATTAAGTAAAAATTTTATTGATACTTGATACATTGGAATTCAGCACATAAGATGTGCAGTGAAACTTTGATATAACGATACTCTGCGGACCCAGGAAAAATATTGTTGCCAGGGCCAGACTTGGCGGGGGTGCAAAAGGTGCGGTCGCACCAGGCCGTAATTTTTCCAAAAGCAACCCCTTATCTTCTCAGCAGATGTTTTGGAAATTTTTGATTGAAATTTAATTTTTTTTCCTATTAAACTATTAATGATTTTGAAAGGAAGCTTTCAGTTTAAAGCCCTTATTTTTAGTGTTATCAGATATGGCATTAGCTTATTTAAAAGAGGAAAAGAGTGTGTGCAGGTGGGGTCACATTCTTTACCACTGAAAAAAGTTGGGCCTTTTTTTCTGCCATTGAAGAAAAACAGGGCTATATTAACCAAGGGGAAAAAACATGCTTATAGGGCATCAAACGAGAAGGGACACCACAAAAGAAATCTAGTAATTTTCACCACAAAAGAAATCTAGTAATTTTCACCACAAAAGAAATCTAGTAATTTTCACCACAAAAGAAATCTAGTAATTTTCACCACAAAAGAAATCTAGTAATTTTCACCACAAAAGAAATCTAGTAATTTTCACCACAAAAGAAATCTAGTAATTTTCACCGCAAAAGAAATCTAGTAGTCCTCTTGAAAACTTACCCCCCCCCCCCCCCTTCCCGTTTGAGTTACCATCTGGTCTGGAGGTACCAATAGTAAGCGTCAGGTGATCTGGCATTGCTTCCACTATTGATAGTAGCATGGACATCTCTAGATGATGACTGCCCTGGAGCGAGGCAAGTTACACTGCCCTTTGGAATATTAATTGCATGCCTTTCTGGGAACCTCTGAACTGTCATGTTTCCCCAGGAAGACATGAGAATTCTTTCAAGTTTTCAAACACCACCATCTGAATCATTCTCTTATATATTCCGGAAAATTGATATACACTGTATAAATTCTAAATTTTGACAAATTTTATTACAGATCTTCCGAGAAAAAAAAAAAAGACATCACTCTGATTTTTTTTTCTTAGGCTAATTACGCATTTAGTACAGTACCAACATTAGAAAAATTTTGTTTCATGAACAGAGAGTTCATGCATAAAAACATGTAAGAGCACAAAGGTCCAAAAATTTAGGATGTAGAGTATGTTGCTTGTAGTCCAGGTAGTTCATTCTCTGATAAGAAAATGTGTTTGTCTGCTATTAAATAAATTATATGTGAGGTTTAGGCTGATTTGCAGCTAGTGTTGTTAATATTCGACAACCTATACCAGGGCGTCTTTTTGAATTTCAAATATTGAGATTGCAATCTTGGATTTTATTTGTGGCAAGAAACTCTTGGTTTTAAACAATAATATTGAAAAGCTCACATACAGTGAGTCCCATTTATAGCGTTTTCATAAAACTCGTCATAAAAAAAATTATAGGCGGGAGAATGCCTTAAACAGGAAATTTTGATAAGTGTTGGTTAAAGCTGGAATTACAAAAATAAATCGTATTAAGCAAGAATACTCTGAAAAAAAGGGGGAACGTTAAGCGGAATATACTGTAGTAATTTTAAATGAATCTATATTTTCAATACAGTTTTAAAACGTGTTTAAGAATGTTTTTTCTTTATTTTTATGAATTCCAGTACTTTTATTATTTACACTAAGCAAAAAACAGCAGTGAAAGATTCAGAAAACGATCAAAGTTATCAAATTGCAACATATATTTGAAAAAGATGATGAAATGCTTTAAATGTATGTCTGATTTGTTAAATTTATCTTAATTTTGTCAAATTAATTAAAATGCAATTCCCTCTCAATAGATTGTGCTTGATTGCTAGATCCCGAAAGTTCAGGCAAAATGCCATAAATGCAGCATGTGTGGTGTACTCAAGCGCCAGGTTGTTGGAGCAGCCTAGACTAGTTTAGACACATTAATCACAAAATTGTATCACTTTTTATTCTGCTATGCTTCTTTTTTCTTGATCCCTTGAAGTTTTCACTCCCTCCCCCTTATGTGTGTACACAGATTTTTTTTGAGCAGAGGGAGGCCTGAGAACTTCTGCCAAACTTTCAGTCATAAACACCAATGCATAAACACATCAATGTGATTTTCACTTCTTCAAGTAACAACAGCCCAGTGGAACATTTTAATGATGTCCTGATGAATGTCTGGAAGAAGAAGAAGAAATGTCCAAGTACTGTCATTGCTTTTTATCCAAGCCATCATTTAGTGTCACAAAAAAAAAAAATCAGTCAATGCAAATCATCTCATCCATTACTTGCCTAGAATTAAAAATTGAATGGAATGTGAAATAGTTTTTTCAAATTCTCACTTACTGCTATACTCTTTTCAAGTTTTTAGTAGTGGCTTCTTTCAAAAATCTTTGAGAAAAGCATATATGCATAAATTCTTATTTTAATCCTAACAACTAATTTTCAGTTGAAAAGCCAAAAGGAGGTAAGACATTTCTCTCTCTTTTTTTCTCAATCTCATTATTCATCTAGTGCCAATATCTGAAATGTTTTGTAACACAAAAAGCAATTCATGTATGAAAACATTTTGAATACAAAATTTTTGAAGGCTCAAAAATCTCAGACTGTAGTCCCAGTGATTCATTCTCTAATAAGGCCCTATATTTGCCTACTATTAAATTAATTGTATGTGAAGGTCACTAGGTTTTTAGGCTGATTTAGCTAGTGTTATTAGTATTTGATCACCTACACCAGGGTGTATCAAATTGACACTGATGTTCCTAATGATAAAAATAGGGCTGCAACTATGAAAAATCGGGGGTGGGGGGGGGGGGTCTGATGCACTGGTTGCTGGATCAAAAAAAGCTTCATGTTTACTCTTTATTCATTTAAAATTACATAGGGGTGAGCACCAAAATGTATACTTGTTGACTTGGATGACAAACTCAGTTTTTGTTTCTATTTGCTGCCCTGGATAAAATATCTTTCATATTTCTGATAAAAGAAACAACATCATAACATATTGATTTAAATATTCAGGTATTGATATTACAGTCTTTGGTTTTATTATTCAGGTGGGGCTGGTGCCCGGGTGCCGGACCACATTTAAAAAAAAAATTAAAATGAACAAACAGCAAATTACAATATACAAATACAAACATATGTTACACGACACAAAACACACGCATATATAATACATACACTATGTAGCCCCAAGGGACTATGAAGTCCTTCCATCAGGCCTATATGATTTTTTATTACATGATTTTGTCCCTCAGCAACAGCTCTTTTCTTCATTAGATGTATTTAAGTATATAATTAATATGCTTTGGTGCAATAACTTATTTCAAAGTACTGCATTAATATATGTGTTTGTGATCATAATAAAGACATTGTAATCTGTACTTTTATTACTATTTGTGTAATTACTAGAGTAGATGGAGTTCATTATTTTTGGTGTGGTGTAACAAAAACTTTTTTGAAATGATGTTTTGTAACACAGATTAATCAAAATATAATTCACTTTCACGCTTGACAGCCTACTCAGAGCCTATTTTCGGCTGACTTGTTTACAGTCATCACTTCCCAGGTTTTAATTTTCGTACGCTGTTCCGAGAAATTATCTTAGAAAATAAGTATATTACATGAAAATAATTATTGAGAACATTTTGCATGAATTTTGATTCACATTTTTATATATTTTTATACATTTGGCTTGTAACGAAAAAACATGAATTTTCAATCATTTCGACCAGGGCCAAAACTAGAGCCTTTGTTTGTCTCCACAGGGAAACCGACTTGGGTCTCCTTGCAGTCCGGGCAAGCACACTAATTTTTATACAGAAAAAAATATGTTTTTAGACATCTTTTATGTCTTCACTATTTTGGTATATTGTGGTTCTACTGCCTTATGTTATACATAAAGGAAATAATTACATACACTGGTATAAGAAATTAAGAGAATTTGCAGACTTGATTATCTCTAAAATTACTGTACCGATTTTAATGAAATTTGATATGTACATACATTGATACAATACAAAACGAATAACCATTCAATAATTGTAATACATGCGCATGATCGTGTGTAACACTCGTTGGAGTCGGAAGGTATGAATCATCGATTGCAGAATAAACAAAAAAATGGGTTAATCGATGGGTTAATAGGGGGTATGGTCCCCTCTTACAGATATACAGGTCTCGCAGCGTGATTTCATACTTGAAATAAGGCAGTTTATAATTTCCTGTGGCTATTGGTCCCACTCGTTCAGCAATGCTGTTTTCATTCCCTGGATGGTTCCCGGAGGGGGGGTTGCGAGTTGCAATTGCCCTCCCCAGAGCATCCCAGACATGCTCTATAGGGTTAAGGTCTGGAGATCTGGCTAGCCAATCCATACAGCGAATATCCTCACTCTCTAGAAAATCGTCGAGCAGAAGAGCTCTATGTGGCCTCGCATTATCGTCCATTAAAATGAACTCAGGGCCAACTACACCCCTGAAAATGCGAACATAGGGCTCCAAGACCTCGTCCCTATACCTCACACCAGTCACAGTGCCTCTTTCAAAGACATGGAGAGGTGTGCGGCCATCCAACATGATGCCTGCCCAGACCATTAAACCTCCTCCACCATAATGGTCGATTTCGCGGACATTGGAGGGTAGGTAACATGTCCCTGGTTCTCTCCATATGAACGTACGGCGAAAATCGGTGCATAGGCTGAACCGGAACTCATCAGTGAAGAGAACGTTCGCTCATTGATCCATACTCCAATCTCTATGCTCTCTGCACCATGATAAACGGATTCTCCTGTCAGTAAAAGTGAGCGGGACGCAAACAGCAGGTCTTCTTGCAAACAACCCTTTCTCTCAAGTCTTTTGGAAACAGTCACCCTTGATACACAGGTTCCTGTGGCTGCATACAAGTCACGAGAGAGCTGAGAAGCTGTAGCACTCCTGTTATGCCTCACTATAATCGACAAATGGCGATCTTCTCTGGCCATCGTGACTCTTGGATGACCTTGCCCAGGCTTTCTCTCGATGGATCCAGTATCCTGGAACTGTTTCCATAAGTTGCACACGGCGCTGGGCGTTAAATTGAACTCTCTACAAATCTAGACTTGAGATTGGAATGCTTCTAGCCTCCCCACAATTCACCACCTCATTCCTTCATCTAAACGTTGGTGGTTACTCATTTCTACTGTTACAATTTGAAACTAACCGATTGCTGCAAAATAACACCAAGAAATTTGCCGAGGTGTGCTAGGGAACGAAATGCGTCTCAACTTACGCATGCTTATAAAGCCTGTTTCTCTACTGGCTCCGCCTACACACACGTGTACGCTTATGTATTTGACGTACAAGATTTGCATTTTTGTCTAGAAGCAGTGGTTTTACATTCAGTTCAGTTCTTTTCATGAAATTCGATAAAATATGCAAATTCTCTTAATTTATTTCACCAGTGTAATACGTAATATGGTTTTTCTTTTACCCATGATATTAGAAATTTCCTCCCTTATTTTACAAAAGCATTTATATATTTTTTATTTTATTTGAAGGTATAGGGACTATATTAATCAAGGTGAGACTTTCTATTGTATATTATTGATTTGGGGATATGCTGGGTGCATCAAAAGACTCATTTCAATCAACTTAATTTTGATCATCAAAGATTACATATGCACAATAATCACCTTCTACAGTCTTCACTCGTTTCTACGAACCCATACCGACTTGGTAAATAGTTCTTAAAATCAAAAGTTCTTATACGGGGAGATGATGAAAAATGAGTTAATGTTCCTTAGACTGCTCTGATGTATCATAGTAATGTGTGTGATATTAAGTTCCAATATGAGTCTTCTGTAGGTGCGTCCACACTGTGCTGATGTGACATCATTAAAATATGGTCCCATGTCACGTCAAAGTAGTCTGTAGGCCCCTTAAGTCACTCACCCTATTGATGATTTACAAAACAATCACTTATATTTTGTTTGCTTCATAATAACATTTTAGTAAATATAAGGCTCCGTGGAACTTATGTACGATAACATTTCAATTTTGCTGTCCAATTCATAATGCACTAAGATTGAATTACGTTGTCAGCACATCTGCACTTTATAATCGCCTCCCAAAAAAAACTCCCCTGCTCCTGGCACTCTAGCTTTACTTGACCCACCCTAATAGACCATACGAGAATTCTTCTTGGCATGTGTTGTTGACACAAAATCTCCTAGATACTACTTGTCCATCTAGGAGGCTTTGATCAATTTCCTAGGGTTTATAGACAAGATCTTATCTAAAGGCGGTGTTGCACATGTTTGCAAAACACCTGTATGTTGGTGACATAACAAATGTCTCTTAAGACACCAAAGTCCTATTTACATGTGCAATATTGCAGTAGCATTTTGAGTTCTAGTACCGGCTTGATGACTTTTTTCCCTAGTAAGGAAAGAAATGGGTAGCAGGAATTGGTTAAAATTCTTAAAACAAGTTTTAAACCCACTTTTTTCATTTCTCATGTAAATGGGACCATAAAGTGTGAATTGAAGTTTACTTTTTAGTTTGGCTGGAAGAATAAAATAACAAAAAAAAAAAAGCTGAAGGGTGGAATACAAGTTTGCAAAACAGAGTTGATAGGAATCAATCGGGTCCAACATGGTAAACATGAAGCATTTGCATGAGATTGGGATCGGGGACAAATTGTTGAATTGGATATAATCGTGGTTAAGAGATAGGTACTATGGGCTACAGTGGCCTGGGAATTTTCTAATTGGACAGGTATAAAGAGTGGGATCCCTCAAGGAAGTGTCCTTTGGCCCATATTTTTTCACTTTTTTTATCAATAAACTCAATTAGGGTATCGATGGGATTGTTACAAAAATTCTCAGAAGACATGAAGCTAATGGGGGTAGTTGGGAACACAAGCGTTAGTGAGATGATCCAGACAAACTTGAATATGATTACAGCTGGGATCAATAAATGGAGCTGGAGTACCTTTTGTATTGATAAGTGCATGGTCGTTCATTTTGGTTTGAACAACCAATATTTGACCTATGAGTTGAAGTGCATTATTGTCCCAGATGTAACTGGGTAACCAATTTGGGAATCTCATTTAGGAGTGGCTTATAGGTTTTCTGAAAATTTTTCAGCGGTGGTCAAGAAAGGGAATAGGATGCTCAGTTTCATTCTTAAAAAGGTCTCTTCGCTTTCTCCTAAAGTGTTATTATTCAGCTTTTCTGAAGCTTAGTTTGTCCTGGATTGGAGTATGCCATTAGGTTTTAAAGACCATATCTACTGAGGGCCATAGATTTGGTTGAGGGAGTGCAGAGAAGAGCTATGGATGTGCTCATGTAGGCCAGCAAGGCTTGAGCTATGAAGAAAGACTTGATTTCTTGAATACGTTTGCAATCAGAGCAATGCAAGTGTCTGGGGGGATATGATCAATGTGTTCACATTTTTCAATGAGATGGATGGGATGGCCCATGGGTTATTTACACACTGTCAATCAACTGCTTTGACAAGAGGATACCAGTATCCTTTAAAAATGGCATTTCTAAGTTGTGGTGTTGCAGATAGTTGTTCCGTAGTTGGGTTCAGAAATAGGATACCTTATCTGCAGTGGTTGGGAATTCAATACAATTGATATGTTT
Source organism: Pholcus phalangioides (assembly GCF_987345545.1). Lineage (NCBI taxonomy): Eukaryota > Metazoa > Arthropoda > Arachnida > Araneae > Pholcidae > Pholcus > Pholcus phalangioides. The sequence continues at coordinate 10,696,405 of NW_028301622.1, read as the reverse complement.
AAAAAGAAGTGTGATAAACATAGTGAAATAAATCAAGAAGCTATCCATACTTACATAAGACAACCATAATCTTTTTTATGAGCAGTGTATTATTTAGTAATAATTACTAGTTATTTTTCTTTCATAATATATGTCTGTCTACATCTATACTTCTATATATCTATATCTTTTACATTGGGTTGCTGTGTTTTAGTTATAGTTGGCATCCATATTTTTTATGGATGTCTTTTTTCAGCCACCTTTTTGAGCAATTTGCCTGTTGTGGTCTATGTGTTTATATTTGTAAATGATAGTCCATTAAGTAGAGCAGATTTTAACATTAGCTCTATGGCATTCTGTTTGGGACTGAGGAATAGTTCCTGAAAAAGAGCGTGTTTGTCAATTTGAGGTTCATAAAATCGAGCGTTGACTGTACAAAGCCTTTAAAACTTAATCATCACTCAAATATATTATTTTCAATATCTCTTTTGTGTACTCCTGCAAGATAAAATTGTGTTAACTTCCTACACGCATCAATAACTTTTTTAAATGAAATTTGCATCAAATTTGTATGGCTTTTGATACATTTTGTGTTATTGACATATTAAATTTGAATTATGCTTTTCTAAAGTTCAGTATAAAAGTTATTCCTTAAAGTAACCAACATTGAAAGTGATTTTTTTTTCTCTTTAGATCAAAGATTTCTTTGCATCGCTGGTTGGAAAGGTAAGTTGTAGATTTGAATGATCTATTGTTTATATTCTGAGTGTTTGTAACTCCTTTTGTTCTCGCCATTTTGTGGGTTTTATCTACCTTTGGATGACATCAAGTACAATGATTACTTCAATATAAAGATTGATTCAAATTAGAGAACAGCAATAAATTCGGGAGGGTACCAATTTGTTTTATGCTGGTAAAAACCTATTTTTGTCAGTACGCTTTTTAAACTAGCTTTTTTCCAACTATGGAAAAAACTTGTGGACTCTAAAAATGATCGATTATTAAACCAAAATTTGAGTTCAAAAATATGTCATTTACATAATAAATCAAAAAATAAATGCATAATAATGCCTTGCATGCATAGACAGATGAGGAAAGTATTTGTTTTTGCCGGAACAGTTTTTACCACCATGATTTTTTCCATTTACAACAAAAGCTGCTAACAAAAGAAGCAAGAACGGTTTTGAAAAAAAAAAAAAAAAATTGACAGTTCCTTCAAGTAATAATTTTCTTCTATATCTTGTTCAAGAATTAAAATACAGTAAAAAGTTATGTTATACTGCTGTTGCATGTCTGTCTTTTAAAAGTAAAACCAACATTTAAATATTTTTTATTGTTTTTCGGATAATTCAAGTTTTTCAATTATCTGAGATGGCCTCGGTTCCATTCACCATGGATTATCTAGGCCTTATTGCATAATAATATTCCGTCTATCAAGGAAACAATATCATAGCTGCCAACTTTTTAAAATGAAAATTCGGGAGATTTTCGCGCACACCCGTATTTTATGCTAAAACCACTCCCTAGTAAATACAATAGGGATTTTTCCAAATAAAATAGGGATTTTCCAAACATAAAATTTGAAGCATAGGGAATAAAATCCCTACTCAAAAACTGAAGTCCAATTAAAATAGGGATTTTACACACATGGAAGTTAAACCTTTGGGAATAAAATTCCTACGCAAAAAACAAGTGAAATTGGAGGCCAAAACTTCAATGATGTAAAAATAAATATTGTGTTCAATCAGAAACGCTGTGAACAAACATTCTCCGCGAATGACCCCAAAATCATCGGAAGATGAAGGAAAACACCGTCAATTTTTGAAGAACACTGACTTTTTGTGACACTTGCTTGATGTTTTTTTTTCACTTCACGACTGATGATGGCAGTCTTTCCATGACCGATGTTTATGTCCGTAACACAACTTGTACAAAAAGGAAAAGTCAGCCCTCTTCTGGAACGTTTGATGAAAGGAAATTCATCGGAATAAGTATCTTTAAAATTGATTAAATATGTTTTTGCTTATCATTATTCATGCTTTGTTATATCGCAGGTACGTAACTTCAACAAAAGAAATTTTGACCATATGCGCGTCACTAGAATCTTCAATTATTATCCAGGACTATTGGCTGCTAAGCCATTTCCCTGCACGATAAGACAAACAACTTTCTTGTTACCATCAGAGGGTTTGTAAAACTTCCTTAAAAAGGGAATTTCCCCATTTACGACGTGTGACGTCATTTCGAAAGGGAAAAAAAAGAGGCTTCATGCCCCACAAGAAATTCCTTAGGGATTGTTTTCATAAGCGGGGATTTTTTTAATGAAGTAGGGAATTTTTAGGGACAATTAGGGATTTTTGTGATTTTCGTAAAAATTCAGGAGATTTAAGAACTTTTCGGGAGATCGAGCGATGAAGATAAAATTCGGGAGACTTGGCAGCTATGCAATATTGTAGAGGGATTTATGGTTATATCGAGCATTTTGTAGTGAAGTTTCACAGTACAGTGATACCACAACTTACACTACCTCCAGTTTTCGGAGTTCAGAGTTGCACGATTTTCTGTGAAAAATGCATATTTTTGAAATTCAAGCATAATCACTGGATTATTGCTGAGATAGTGGAGATCATTGGGTGATAATCAAGTAAAAAAGAAATTATTTGATCAGAGCATTATATTTAATGAAATTACACTAATTTTTGAGAGGTTACAGTATGTAACAATGGAAACTTTACTGGGATTTTAGAATGGAATCCTCCCCCTCAAGGCTTGTTTGATATCTACTATTTTCACATAGAAAGTGACAATTTTAAACCTGAAGTCCAACACCAAGTATAAAAATATTTTTTTATGTATTGCTCTTGCATGACAATTCACCTGGTCTGTAACTTTCAATTAACTTCAACTCATCGTTGAAATTTGTTTCCTTGCCTCCAAACATGTGCAGCTCATTTCTTTCAGTTGGTTGAGGTGCTATCAAAACATTCAAAGCGTTTAACACACAACTTCTATTTGTGCAGATTTCAAGAGTGCAAATACAGATTTCAATGTCTTTTTTTATCAGACCTTATTGCAGTCACAATGCAAGTTAAATTTATGAAGCTCCATAGAAGAGTACCATAGCATTATAGTCATAGTAAGAAAGAAAAAGATGTGTGTGTTATATGTCTTTATGGCTTACATACAGTTTTATGTTCTCACAGGTTTATGTTCTAAAATTTGATCCTAATTAACTAATCTATGTATTTCTATTAAAAACTCTACCACAACTTACACAGCTTGACGCCAACCCCACCTATTGTATGTTTTCAGGGTATTACTGTGCTTTGTCTATTTAAGAAAGAATGGTTCACTTTGGCCAAAATTTGCTACTTTCATTGTAAACACAATTGTGTGAACACTAGGGTATTATGAATGTTATGAAGTATTTTTATAAAACATACTTTATGCTTATTCTTTGATTGATAAAATTTAATAAGCATATATATATCCTTGTTAATATAGTTCTTGAACCCGAGTTTGTGTGTTTCAAAGAATTATTTTATATTAAATTTTTTGTTAAATGGTGCTAGAAAAAAATTATTAAGTATGAGTATTGATTCTTGGAAAAAACCTAATATTACAGGGCATTTTTTGCTGCAGTTTTTTCCAGCAATGGCAAAAACTCACCAACTCAAAAGTTTATTACTTCTTATAGTAAAGTTCAGCGAGAAGTGTTTGTGTTCAAAACTACTTTATTTGCATTTAAAAAATAAACAAATGCACAGCAATGCCTCACATGCATAAATGGGGGAAAATAAATTTTTACCAGTTTTTATTATGGTTTTTTTCCCACCTATGGCAAAAACTCGCCAACCCTGCCAGAACATATCAAGTAGATAAGATGCCAAGATTGTCTGTTCCTATTTTATTATTTCTTTGCCTATATATTTGATGTCTAAGATTCCATAAGCAGGGTTGCGCCAAATTTGGTGATCATTTTATGTCACCAACTGATTACCTTGGCACTGTAGCTCTCAAAATTTTTCATTGGCGAGAGAATGTCTTTTGAAGCTAACACGCTACTCTTATCTATTTTTTGTGCCATTTATTTCTTATTTTCACCAGCGTCTTAGGTCTCATTATATCATATGTTAGTCATTATTAAAATTCATTGTAACAAAGCCCTGTTTGTCATCATGTATCCTTTGCTTCAGAATATTTCAGTATTTTTTTATAGTTGAGCATTCTGAGCTCTTGTATAAAAAGTCTAGTCTCAGGAGTGTGACAGAATTTGGCATGATACCTGCAAAAAATATATAGTTTCTCGCCCGAAATGTGCCACTAGCATAGTTTGAAACAGCAATCACACCAATGAACTCGGTTGGCATTGGATTTGCCAGAATAGAGATTTGAAGCTTAAATGTGATGGATCGGCGAATCCTATAGCCAATACTTTCTTCATTGGTTCCAGATTTCCTCCTCACAATGTTTTAGTTTGCCAATGTTGCATATGTTGGGCAAGCAAAAAAATCCAAGTCGCCAAGAAGGAAAGACTTTGACGGAGTTGGAAATCACCAAATTTGGCTCAACCCCGCTTATGGAATCTTAGCCTATTTGATCATTCTAATTGAACAAAAGTGTAAGAGAAATACATCAAAGAAGTACATAAAAACTTCCAAACCTGACGAAGCGAAAAAATGGAGAATGTCTATACAACTGAGTTTGGTATGGTGGTGCATATAAGAGATTTTGGTTTTGAAGATTGGTGCTAGTACAGTAAACTGATTTTTGTTAAAATGATTAGTACGTTTAATTCAAAGTGCAGAAATTTGTTTTACTCATGCTAATAATTATGTATCATTGCAAGAACAGCATGTGCTTGGTATTTAGATTAATAAAAAAAGCAAAAGCTAATTTGTATTGATTTTGTTTTATTTCAGGCATTAAATTTTGGGAAAAATCCTTTCAAGGCGGTAAGCTATAGTTATGTACTTAATTTTATTTTCGATCTTTAGTCGTTTTTTAAAGCAGAGGTGCACAATATATAGGGGTAGGAAAGCACAGTAGTGTCCCAGCTGAGTTAAACATCACAAAGTTTTATTGCCCTGAAACTGGCTGATTGACTTGTGTGCTTATCATAGAAAATCTGAGGTATTTCTAGCAGCTCTAAAAACTTAAAATTAGGTATGAAAGTGTTAAGTACATGAAAAATTATGCAAGAAAAAGTTTAAAAATTAAAATTCTTAGGATGACGAGTCTCTTTAAGGTCACATGGTGGGTGTATGTATATGCATGGCCCCCACATCTTGGAGTGGGGTCCCTAGGCTGGGATATTGTGTGGCCCCTCGACAGAATATCACGGGGCCCCTTTATGATGAATTTATAGCATGAAAAAACAAAAAAAAATTTAACATTGTCCCGGGCCCTAGGGCTGGAGCCTTGTCAGCCCACCCCTTGTGGGGGCCATGTATATATGTCCCTTTTTATTTATTTTTGTCCTTATGTACTTTGTTAGGTGTTCTGTTCAATTAAAAAAGAATATTTTTTGGGTCATACACATGAAAATACAGGGGGCCATTCGGGTATTATGTCAGCAGATTTTTTTCCTGCATCTATGGTATAAGAATGCTCAAAATAAAAAATCATTCATAAAAAGAGATCATTCAACATAACTCACATGCATTAACACATGTAAAATTCTCTCAGAATTTTCTGGAAAAAAAATCTTATTCATGGTTAGAGTATTTCTCTCTTTACTAGATTTTAAAGATTTATATAAAATTTTTTTGTGCATTTTTTTAGCTGGCTACTATCATGTATCCAACAGCCAAAATCGTAAGTTTCAATCTATTCATGATTATCTCTTACAGCAGTGTATCTGTTTTCTTTCCCTTGTTAGAAGTTGTACCCCTCTTTATAGCAGCAGTTTCCAACATTTCAATTTGCATTATGAGACTTCAACATAATGAAAACAAACATAAATATTTCTGACATAGATTTTTTTCTCTAACATCACTAGAAATTTTCCCAGCTTTAGATCAGAACCCCAATCAGTAACCTATGCTCAAAAGAACTCCTGCACTGAAAAAATTATCTAAAGCATTATTAGACCCAAGTGACTAAAAAACAATTGTGGTATATGCTTTCAATCTTTTAAGCCAAGCAAGACGCTGTGGACAATTTACTACCTAGCGGGTTGTGCCGGAAGTGTGTGTTTACCTAACAGTCTGAGTGCATATGTCTTGTTGTGTCCGATTTTTTTCAGTGCTGCCATCTATATTTCAGAAATGAAGTGTAATGATTGAATATTTGTACTTTTTGTCGGCCTGTTGCTCTCTGTGACAGAATTTTTCACTGAGAGATCAGTTTCTATTCATTGTTCACTTTATGATGACTATAGTCATCATAAAGTGAACATTCAGTGTAGCCTATACCACACTGTGGTCATAGTGACAGACTCCCATCTCTAGGTCCCGGGTTCGAACGCCATTGGCACCACAGTGGTGATCGACTGAAATTGGTTTTCTGTGGTTCCCAACTTTGATGCATGAATAGAAACTGATCTCAATCATTCAATTATAATTGATGGTTGTGAGCAAATGAGTTATGGTGTCACATTTTTGCTGCTAGAAACAGGGTTCCCAGCGACCAGGAAAGTCAGGGAATTGGAAAACAGTCAGGGAAAATATGAAATATTTGTCAAAATTCTAAATACTTGGGAAAAGTCATGGAAAATCTGAAGGGGAAAAAATCAGAGGATAAATCTACTTTCAAGTGGTATACCGTCACTTTTTTCCATGGAAGATTATTTTTCAGATCCCGGTGGAGAGGAAAAAAATCCTTATCAGCATTTTTCTCCAGATCCCTTACTGAGGGGAATGTTTTATCAGTTGAAGGGTGGGATTTTTTACATACTGGGAAAACAATATTTGCCAAGAAACAATCTGCCCTCTGAGTAAATAGATGAAGGGATCTAAAGTGGAGAGACCCTCCTTTTTTTTCCATTGTTGAAAACAAAGGCAACACCAGCTCTGAACTTCTTTTCTATCTCTTCTGAAAAAAATGTTATCCTCTTGCTTTTTTTCCTGCCTGTGGGTATAAAGAAACTTTATATTTTGAAGAATGATTTGAATTTAATTATCTCTGTGTGAGAGTTCCAAGGAAACTGGTATTGTGTGCAAGATCATATACACAATTTGATTTTATAAGGGGCGGTGGCGGCGGCAAAATATTAGCATTCTGTCTGTAATGTGCTTTTCAATGGTATATTACAACAAAATGATATACAGCCCCCCCCCCTCGTATTTGCAGTTCCCGTATTTGTGAGTATTTTTCCTTCATTAGATTTTTTTCAGCAATTGTCATTCATGTGTTTTGTTTACAAAATTTGAGTTGTTTGTGTTTATGATGGCTCATTTGTCTAGTGCTACTAATAATGTTTCAAAAAGACAAAAAAAAGTGAAAACTTTACAAGAAAAATTGATATATTGGCTATGCTTGGCGAAAGTAAGTCAATTGCTGCGGTGACTCACCATTATGGAATCAACAAATCTACGGTGATATATATGAAGAAAAAGAAATCTGAAATTCGATCAGCCGTGGCTGTAGCTGCACCTGTGGCAGCAAAAACTTCGCATTGCCTATGGAATCAATGTGTTTCTCATACCAAAAATGCAGGTTTTTTTGTGGATGCAAAGAAACTGCTACAAAGAAGGTAGTCCAATTGATTGATTGTAATATTATAATGGGAAAAGGTGAAAAGATTAATTTACTCTTCTATAAAGAGAAGGGCTAGTGAAACATCTATTTCATTAGCATTTTATGCAAGTAAAAGTTGATTTCATAGGTTTAAGAAAAGATTTGAATTACGCAATGTAAAAATCACTGGCAAACAAGCTGCTGCCAACCAGGAGGCAGCTAGAACATTATTGAAGAGAAGGGATATCCAGCTCAGCAAGTGTTTAACGCTGACGAAACAGTACTGTTCTGGATGAAAATGATGCAGAGAACATTTATCACCCAAGAAGAAAAGCGAGCCCCTGGTTTTCAGGCAAGTTAAGGTAAACTTACTATGTTGTTTGTGCAAATGCGTATGGGTGCATGGTAAAGCCCACCATCATTTTCAAATCTACGAATCCGTGAGCATTAAAGGGAAAGGATACGTCAAAGCTCCCGCACAGTATTTTGGATGAACAATAGAAAAGCTTGGACTACGAAAACACTTTTCCTGCATTGGTTTAAACGATATTCCGTTCCAAAAGTCAAGAAGTACCTTGAGAGTGAAGACATTCCATTCAAAGTTCTTTTGATACTGAATAAAACTCTTGGACACCCAGATGTTAGTGAGTTCAAAGCTGATGGTGTGGAAGACCATTATATGTCTTCTAATACAACATCTATCATCCAGCCCCGTTGATCATAAATCATTGCGTTATGCATTCCAGCAGAAAAGTGAAAAATGTTTACCTAGACAGCTAAGGCATTTAGATTATATATCACAGTTCGCAACGAACATTTGCCATGTTCCTGGATCACAAAATATTTCCTCTGATATCCTGATATTTTATCACATATAACAGCAATTTAAGTTCCTGATCCTCTCGATTTTACTGCCATAGCCGAACAACAAGACAGGGATAAATAACTAGAGAAACGTATAAAGAGCAATTCAGCTTTGCAACTGAAGAAAGTATTTCTTCCAGAAGCAGCTAAATTGCTCTACCGTGATTTATCAAGTGGTGCAGTTTGACCTTATATTCCAGAAAAATTTTGATTTGATGCATTTTGGAATACACACAAACTACTTCACCAAACACCGGCTGTCTATCAGTGGTCGCCTCGAGTTCGTTTGGGAAAATATCTTATCTATATCCTTCCTTGGGTTCGAACCCGGGACCCTGACAACAACCTTCACGATGGTAGACGAGCATCTTACCACCATGCCACTCGGGCAAAGAAAGAAAAGTGATGCCAACAGCACGCAGTGTTCCCAGGTGGTCAATACACACAAACTGTCACATCCAGGAATTAGACATACTGTTGATTTGGTCAGAAAGTGATTTGTTTGGCGATGTCTAGCTAAAGACTGCGCTCAATTGGGCAAAAGCTTGCATGGTTTGCCAAAAAAGTAAAATCCACATACATGTCTGTTTTCTATTTTGTTTAATGGTACAGTTGATTATAATAATTCGATTACAGACATACGCAAATACATGATAACGGACACACGATTACAAAGATGCTATCATAACAACAACGCGGTGCGAACTGCCTAAATGTCCAATAGCCGTAATATGATATGGTAGCGCCATCTGTCCAACAATAAGGGAATCACATACATAACATATCCTCCCTTTCTTAGCATTGCAAATGTTGCCTTCAAAATCCAAGTCGGTCCGGAAGTTTTCTTTTTCGAGTGGACCTACGAAGCACAGGGTGGGCAGGTAGCGTTGGCTTGACACCCGATGACACAACGTCACCAATCTCATCTCCAGCCGTGTGTGGCCGATCCTCCGCTCCAGGTCGGTTGTCAACATCAGTGTGAGAACCTGGAAAACAAAACTGATCATTATTACTACGAGACTGTTCTCCCGAAGTGGCAAGAGGAGGCACATCTCGGATATTCTCTTGTTCATCACTCTCGTCCTTCACAGCTTCTCCGGATTTGGTCGACGTGGCCATTTCCAGATTTCAGGGCCGACTTGCATGCTGTATGACAGGGTACCATCTCTGTTCGGTACAGTTCCAAACTTCCATTTCTCAACATCACGATAGTTCCTAACAGCAACTTTTTTTCCTGCTGAAAATTCACGATGAAATGCATGAGTGTGTGATTCTTGTTTTCTCTGCACACTCCCTCTCACATCAGGATGCATCAAGTCCAATCTGGTACAAATCTCTCTTTTCAAAAACAACACACTCAGCTTTTCGCCAGTGAATGAGTGCTGTGTTATGCTATACATCAGTAAGAATTGTTGCAATCTCTTACGTAGATCCGATTCTGTAAGAAAGGTAGATTTTATGGAATACTTGAATGACTGAACCTATTTTTCAGCCTGACAATTCGTCGCAGGATGGTATGGAGCCGATACTACATGTTTGATACCATTTGACTTGAGAAATTCCTAAAACTCCATGCTCGTGAAATTTGTTCCATTATCGGAAACCAAAGTTTGAGGCAAACCAAACTGAGCAAAAAATTTTCGAAGTTGTGATATAGTGGTACTAGCAGTTATGTTTCGTGTTATAATGATTTCAGTCCACTAGGAATGAATCATGCATCACAAACTACAAGAAACATTTTTCCAAAATATGGACCTGCATAATCGATATTTACTCGTTGCCAAGGACCATTTGGCCATTCCCAGGGTTGTCGCAAAACTTTTGGTGGTTCTTTTCTTGTTTTCTGACAAGATTCACAATTGGATACAAAAACCTCTATCTTTGTCTATACCAGGCCAAAAGCAATGACTTAGTGCTAAAGCCTTCATTTTGATTATACCAGGATGGCCTAAATGTAGTTCTTCAAGAACTTTCTGCCTAAATTTTTGTGGAATGATGACCCTATTTCCACGTAAAATGCATCCATGTTGTAACGAAAATTCAATCTCTTTTCCCTTCCAAGGTGCGGGTAGTTCAGTCCCTTTTAGCAAGCAGTGATACAGTTCAGAAAGAGATTTGTCATGTTGGGTAGTCCTGGAAATTTCTTGAGCAGTCAGAGGCACAGTTTCAATCTGCATTACATTAAAACAGTCAACTTCATTATAACTGTCCTCTTGAGACTCTATGGGTAGTCGTGAAAAGGCATCAGCGTTCCCATGATCTTTGGTGTTTCGATACTGAATCATATAATTAAATGCTTGTAAAAACATAGCGTAATGTAACATTCGTGTAGCCAAGAGTACAGGTAAACTTTTGTGTGGAGACAGGGTTGTTTGGTTTAAACCAAGTGGTTTTTTTCAAAAAATGAAATAAAAGTTGCCTAAATATAATTTTTTTCCTTGAAAAATATCATATTGGTTCATTATTAGCCAAAATGTTTCATTTTTACCCCATTTTATATCGTTGGGTTACATTCTGATGGTATATCTTTAAATGACATAAGATTTTATAAGTGGTTTTTTTTCAAAAAGTCTCATAAAAGTGGCCAGAATACATATATATATATATTTTTCATATGAAGTATCTTAGTCATTTAAAGTTATACATAAAAGCCAAAATTTCTCATTCTTACAACATTTTCTAACCTTTGGCTACATTCTGATGCTCTATCTTTAGCAAATTCATGAATAAGGATTGCATCGCACATCTAAATGCAGTGGTGTATTGTCTCACAGGTTTCTTTTTCTATTCACAAAGAAGCAGCAACAGTAGTGAAACCATCATGCTAGGGGCAGGTGGTCCTATAATCCAATAAAGACACCAGCTGTCCTTAAAGGACAAAGACTAGTGTACTAATTGTTACATTACCTCACATACTTTTTAATTTTCTTTCCCATAAGAAGTAGCACGTCTCCTACTGTATATCTCCCAGTCTTAATATTCAATAGTTGTTTTTTTTTTTTTATACTTTCACACTGTTAAGTTATTGATCAAGGTTCTACTGTATAGTAGTAACAGATTTATGAAAAATAATCAGCTATATACATACAGGGTGATTATAATTTAAGTTTTGATTCCAAAACTATACAATAAGTACTGATCAGAATGACTTGAAAATTTGCATGGATACTCCTGAAGCAATGGAAGTTTCTTTTGCAAAAGGGAAAAAAGTGCAAGTAGTGCAAAATGTGCAAGTAGATGATACTGTACTTGGCCAGCAGTATAATCTATTTTGTGCAACCACATCATTTCGGCACTTCCACAGCATCAGTGTGTGTATAGAACTTCTATCAAGATGCACATTGCAATACCAGCAAAGCAGCTGCTGAAGACCCATTTTGACAGGATGCACCTTAACCCTTGCAACTTCTGGCTGTGGGGGTACCTCAAAATGTTATAAACAGTGGTCAGATTGCAAACTTTGGTGAATTGCAATCTCCAGCACATTCCCTATATGTTAGAAGTTCCTCTGGAATATTAACGGGGAGGGGGGCGTTTGGTTTAATGAAGCTGAATTGCAAGCACATCCACATCATGACCATGGCATATTCCGATTCTGTTGTTGAACAACAATTTTCGTGCTTTCAACCTCAGATTGGACAACATATTTAACATTTCTTAAGTAAGTTGTAGTTATTTGTTCAATTACTTCGTTTTTTGTGATGTTTCCATGAATTATGAAATCGTGCAATGCTATAATTAAGGTATCGTTTTGCCATGACTGGCTATCGTTAGCAAATTTCCCACATGTTGGATGATGTCATTAATTTTAAATTTTTAAGTATTTTTTCCCCTATTTGTCAAATAAAATTGAATTTTTTCAGGAATATTCATGTCAATTTTCAAGTCATTCTGACAATCTTTCTATTTTTACGGTGTTTTGAGATCAGAACCTTAGTTATAATCACTCTGCATATCGTAAATCATTGCTAATTTATCTGCATTATTTATGCTTCATTAAATGCATTATATTCACCTAATTTTTATTACTTTTTGCGAAATAGCTTCCTAATTATATTGTTAAGTATACTGAAAGTAACTGGAGAAAAACCTTTATATATTATATGATTAATAATAACATTAAAAGAATTTTCAAACACACAGTAATCCATTGAGTTAAGCAAAAAATAATTAAATTGCAAAAGTTGGTTTTTGTTAAAATGTAAGATATATTTCTAGATTAATTAGCATGGGAATAGTGTTAATTACATTAATAACCATTTTATTTTAGTTAATTATTAGAAGTTTGAATGATTTTTCTGAAATTTCATTGTTTTTAATGTTAAAACAAAAAAAACGGTTTATACCAAAAAAACCCGTTTTTTTTTTTTTGTTTTTTTTTCCAAAAAAAACGTTTTTTTTACCAACCCTGTGTGGAGAGAATATTGACACTAAGGGCTGATGGTCCGTTACTAGAAAGAAATGTCTCCCAAACAAATAATGGTAGAATTTTTTACACCCCACACTATACTCAACGCTTCTCTGTCAATCTGAGAATATTTCATTTCAGTCCTTGAAAGTGCACGTGATGCAAACTTTATGGGCCTTTCCGAACCATCCGGCATGTAATGACTGAGTACGGCGCCAATGCCAACCGATGAAGCATCGGTCTGTAACATGAGAGGCAATTTAGGGTCATAATGAGCTAAAATTCGATCAGAAGCTATCTCTCGTTTCAAGAGCACATATACATTTTGACATTTTTGATTCCATATCCACTCACTATCCTTACGTAGCAAATTATTCAAAGGTGCAATCATTGTCGACAAATCTGGACAAAATTTCCCATAATACTGAACTAATCCCAGGAAACTTCTCAGTTCGGACACATTCTTAGGTACTGGTGCATTTAATACGGCATTCACTTTTTCTGAGGTTTTCCATAGACCCTTCTTATCGATTTTATATCCGCAATAATAAATTGATTCCCTGAAAAACTCACTTTTCTTTTTGTTCACCTTCAAACCATATTGTTTCTGGTGCTCGAACACAGCATTCAATCTTTCAAAGTGTTCAGCATCAGAAGCTCCGGTAACTTTGATATCGTCCAAATACACATGACCGCCGGGGATTCCAGCCAGAACTTGTTCGATACTCCTCTGCCAAACAGCAGGTGCTGACTCTATCCCGTAGTTCATCCTCTTTTATCGGAATAACCCTCTGTGTGTATTGATAGTCAGTAGGTGTCTATCTCTTGGTTGACTGTCATCTGTATGTAAGCTTCGGCGAGATCAATCTTGGAAAATGCTTTTCCTCCCGCAAGCTCTGCAAAGATGTCATCTATTTTCGGCAACGGATGTTGATCAACTTTTAGAACTGGATTCAGGGTAGCTTTGTAATCGCCACATATGCGAATGTTTCCATCACGTTTCACCACTAGAACGATGGAGGTCGCCCACTCACTATGGATCACAGGTTCAAGTACGTCTTCAGAGACTAATCTGTCCAGTTCTTTCTCGACATGTTCTTTCAGTGAGAAAGGGATTGGTCTCGCTTTCATGAATTTCGGCTTGGTTCCTGCTTTCAATTCGATGTGACACTGTAATTTCTCCAACTGACCAAGACCCGGGGTGAAAATTTCAGAATATTTTTGAAGCAAGGTCTCAAGCTTTGAAGATCTCAAACCTTCTTGGGTGAGATGTTTCATCTCAGGCCAGTTGATTTTCAGGGTTTGTAGCCATTTCCTTCCGAAAATTGCATTTACTGGTTATTTCACCAAGTACAGGTTCTGAGTAGTAGTTTGCTTTTCACAACATACTTGCACGATAGCTTGACCCACTGGATGCACCAACGATTGATCAAAGTTCTTTAGCACCAGGCTCTTTTTCAGAATTTTTACATTTGGACATATTTTCTTGAATTCCTGTACATTCATGCATGATACTGCGGCACCGGTATCCAACTCCATGGAAAGTTTCTTTCCCTCAACGTATACATCAAGCATCAACTTCTTGTTTCTATTAACCTGTAGATTATTGACGGGAAACACGTAAGATTCCGGGTTCAGCTGATTCACATTAGTTTTCAATCTACACACTTTCTGTAGGTGCCCTTTCTTTTTACAAAATCTACATATGCTGTCCTTGAATTTACACTGATGAGCCATGTGAAAAGTGCTCGAGCAACGTTAACAAGCACGATTTTGTCCCGCTGGTTTCACTTTATGTTTCGATTCCGAGTTCGCATTGCTCTGGTATCGTTTTCCCATAGGTGCCATTCGAGACACTTCACTGATTTCCTTCACGCCGAGCTGCGACAGTTGATTATGCATTTCTTGGACATCCTTCGATGCAGTTTCTAAACCGAGAGCTGTAGATTTCGCAGTATCGTAAGTCAAATTCTCGACAATCAGCAGTTTCTTTTGGATATTTTCGGAACTCAAACCCATAACGAACCTATCGCGTAACATCACAGATAGATTCGGTCCAAAGTTACAATCCCATGAAAGTTTCTGTAATTCGATCGTGTAATCCGCTATTGACTCACCTTGAAGTTGATTCCTCTTGTAAAACTTGTAGCATTCCGTCATCTCGTTCGGAGTCGGATTCTGATGTCCTCGTAACAGGGTGACGATCTCGTGGTAGGACTTTTTAGACGGGAGATCCAGAGTGGCCAGGTTCTTTAGGATCCTGTACGTGCGTGGCCTGATGACGCTCAGCAAAGCCGATACTTTCTTCTCTTCGGGTTCATCGTGAACGGCGAAATATGATTCCAGTCGCTCCTCGTAGCTATTCCAATCTTCAACAGATTCATCGAACTGTTCAAAATGAAACTGGAACGGTGCGGTGCCAACTGGTTGAGGCTCACGTAATCATCTCATAAACAGATACGGTTCCGGTTTTTTTTTTTAATCCTCGTCGCCAGTGTCTTCTATTTTGTTTAATGGTACAGTTAATTATAATAATTAGATTACAGACATACGCAAATACATGATGATAACGGACACACGATTACAAAAATGCTATCGTAACAACAACGTGGTGCGAACTGCCTAAACGTCCAATAGCCATAATACGATATGGTAGCGCCATCTGTCCAACAATAAGGGAATCACATACATAACAATGTTAAATCTCCTTTGAAAGAATTTCGTATGACAGCTGCAAGATTTGACCATATTCATCTAGACATAGTGGACCCATTAACTCCATCAAACAGTTACTTTCACTGTTTGACCATAATTGATTGAAATAGAAATGAATTACCTTTTGGATTAGATAATACCAGGGAAAGACCAACGCATGTAGACCCAAAATTGCAAAAGCTGTGGTTTCTTTTTGCAATTTTGGGTCTAAATATGCTGGTCTTTTTCTGGTATCATAATTGGTAATTTTTCCCGCAGGCCAGAAGCACAACCAATAAGAGACATCACAGCTCCAACTGTGACAAAAACCTTCCATAACTGTTGGATAACTCGATATGGTGTTCCATCAGTTATAACAACGGACCAAGGTTGACAATTTGAGTCCTACCTTTTCCTCTCTCTCTCTCCTACAGCTTCTAGACGCAACGAGCTAGAATTTTCCATCCTCAAGCAAATGGTTTGATTGGGCAATTTCATCGACCATTAAAAACAGCAATAAAATGTCATGACATTGATTGTTGGACCGAAGTAATACTTCTGGGCTACAGAGCTGCTCTCAAAACCGACCTGCAGTGTACGCCAGCCGAACTTGTGTTTGGTGTACCCTTGTATCTTCCCAGCCAATTTTTCGACTCTGCAAATAACAACATTGACCTTTGTGACTATGTGAACAAGTTACGAGAGCGCATGCAGCAGCCATGTCCAACACCAATACAGCATCATGGAAAACATGATACATTTGTGTACAAAGAACTGGCAAATACTACTCACGTGTTACTATGCCATGATAGTGTCCATCGACCCCCTCCAGGTATGAGAGGGACCATCATACGATTCCTTTCGTGTCATTCATAGAAACGACAAAGTGTTAGATTCAGACATAAGAGGAAAAACAGTATCAGTCATTCGGCTTAAACCAACATTTCTCATCAATCCTGTGGTGGAGGCAGTACCCGTATCCTCTAATGCACCAACTGCAACTCTGACTGACGCACCTGATTCTGCTGTGAAACCAGTGAGAATCACTCGATCTGGATGCACTGTCCATTTTCCAGATTGTCTACAGTGCTCGCGATCACTGATGCTACTCCATAGTACACGATTACCTGTTACTACTCGTGACCACTTTGGAGGAGGGAGTCTGTGTGGGCATCCCACGCAGATAACCCCAAGAGTCGGTTCAACAACCTCAAGTGTATCACGGGTACTGGAAATGACCGTCTGAAAAGCAACAGCAGAGCAGAGATTCACTGCACATGACAGCACAAAAATAAAAATTCTTATGTTTGATTTCTTTTTAATGAACCAAGATAATTGTGTGTTGTCCTATGAAATAAATGCTCATTATGAAACTAATGACTCCAAAAAAAGGATGCAAGTTATAGGCGAGAAATAAGTGCTGATCCTATAAAAGTAATGTCATGATTAAATGTATGCTTTGACTCTAGCTAAAGAGGTACAACAAAGTTTTAGAGCGTACAGCTCCTTTTTTGGATGTATACAATTTTTTTAAACAACTTGTCTTTGATAATTAAGAATGACTGAAATTCCTTTGAACAGCAGTTCTCAATGATGCTCCATATGAACTTCCCATCCTCTCCATGGCTGCTCAAGAAAAATAAAATTAATTAGTATTTTTGATTAGAAAAAAGGCTTATAAGGCTGTGCCATATAAATTATATACTAAAAACGGCTGTGTCAGTCAATAAAGGTTGAGCACCTTTGCCCTAGAACAATGGTGGGAAATTCTTCTGACTTGCCAACTTGAGGGAAATTAGAGAAAAAAAATTTGTTCCAATAACACAAGCCCTACTCAACTTCAGGATTTATTTACATTCATTAAGTTCAAACTGTGGTCCTGCCACATATTATTGTAGCATCCTTGCTTGTATTAGAGGTGTGTTTGCAGGAAGGGCTTGGCGGACTACAGCCAAGGGTGGCAAATTTTAGTAATATGAGGTCAAAAACATTAGATCATGGTAATGGCAGTAAATTTTTAATAGCCCGCTGGCATCAAAGCCACAAATCCTGGCTCTTGTCATTGTAAATTTTTGGCTTCCCTCATCATCATCTATTCACTGCTAGCTTTTTAACTCTCAGTTTGCTCCCATCATCCTGAGATGTGGATTTTTTCAAAGCAATTTTTTAACATGAATATATAACACACACATATATATACAGTAAAACCTTGTTAAGTCGTCACTCCGGTTAGGTCGTCATTTTTCTTCAGACTCTTCCAGCTCTCATACACCACAATGTTATTAAACCCTCGTTTACTTGTCACTAATTTCGGTTAAGTCGTCACTATGAAAAAGTTTGAGAAAGAGGAACAGACTATTTTTATGGCTCCCATTAAAAAAAGAGCTTGTTAACAGCATTGCCATATGCTTAAAAGCCACCATAAAATCCTATATATCCAAATGGAATAGTTTAAGTAACGAAAGTTACGCTGGGGAAGTTAATTTGCCGAATAAGGTTTTTCGAGCGTTGGGGACTGTTTAGGCTAGATCTCATTTCTGCATGAGCTCTACTGGAGAAACCGCGAGACACCCAGGCTCTGTTGAGAGAAGCAACGTAAGCACTTTGCCCCCCCCCCCGGGGGGGGGGACAGATCATCTCCGGCAAAACCAAAATTTATTGATACGTCAAAGATTACATATAGTGCAAGGAAATCAAAAATTATGTAAATCGAAGAATCAAATTAATCAAGTTAAGGTCAAAGTGCAATGCGCGGGCACGGATAAAAATAATCATAGAAAGCATGGACTCTGAGGCGGACACTGTTTACCGCAAAACGAAGAACATCTTTGGTTTTGGTTTGACTTTGAGACTGGAACTAAAACTAAACTCTCCTCCCCCCAACTCCTGACGAAGATCTTTCATATATACTGTATCACTCGCTGACTCACACAGAGAAGCATGTTCACGTTCAGTTTGTCTGATTCTTAGTTGTCTTATATTTGTGTCTTGGTAATTTGTGCTAAAATGTTTAATAAATTTGTGTTATGTGTACGCCTCGGCTTCAGTGGTGACTCTCAAATGAACAGAACCTTCTGAATAAACTTTTTGGTCGTATTTCCAAGCTCTGGATTATTTTCCCTCTGTTTCCATTGGCATGATGGGATCTTCTCACGGTGAGCTACTGTTTTCGCTAATCTTCCGGCCTTTATATATTTTTTTTTCCTGTAAAATTCTAATATTGTTTGCATAAAATAATTTTATAGTTGGAATTTTATCCTCGTTTTCCCCCATCTATTTCGTTATTGTTATTACGAGATGGATGACGGTACGGATCCCACGGTGGTCGCAAGGGTATCTTGTAAATTACCTCCAATGTGGATAAATAATATTGCTTTATGGTTCGTGCAAGTGGAAGCTAATTTCGCAGTAGCACAAATAACTTCCGATATAACGAAATATAACACTGTTTTAGCAGCTGTAGATGCCGACTCGCTTCATTCGGTTTCAGACTTGGTGCTTAATCCACCAGCCGAAAACAAATACGAAGCACTTAAAAAAAGGCTTATCGCTGAATTTACAGATTCTAAATCGATACAAATCCGCAAACTGTTGTCTGAATTGACTCTTGGGGATAAGAAACCATCCTCTCTACTAAGACAAATGAAAGAGCTGGCACGAAATTCAGTAACTGAAGATTTTCTAAAAACTATTTGGATGGAAAGGTTACCTTTGAACTCTCAGGCCATTTTATCAGTGTCAACTGCAGATTTAACTGAGTTGGCCACACTAGCCGATAAAATTTCCGAAATACGACCAATACCGAGTATTTCTGCGCTCTCTTCACAGTCAGGCCCTTCATCAGATTCTGTGAAATCTGATATTGCACAATTGCGTAGTGAAATATCGCAATTAAAAATTCAAATTGCAGATTTGTCAACGAAAATTAAAAATGAAAATTATTCAAGAGGGCGTACTCATTCTCGCTACCGAAGCAACAGCCGTAATTTTAGAAATCGTAACTTCAATACTACACAAACACTATGTTTCTATCATAATAAATTTGGTGAGAAAGCAACAAAGTGTTACCAGCCGTGCACATATAAATCAAAAAACTAAAGCACGCTGCTGCATCGTTACAGCATACTTTTTCCGGTGCAGCAGCAGGTCCTACTAAATGTAGACTTTACGTATATGATAAAGCGACAAATTGTAATTTTTTAATCGATTCGGGTAGTGACATCTCTTGCATTCCTGTGTCACCCAATGTGAAGGACAGTTCTTCACATTTTCTCTATGCAGCCAACAACACGAAAATTCCAACATACGGAAAAAAACATTTAGAGCTAAATTTAGGGCTTCGTCGAAATTTTCGTTGGACTTTCCTCATTGCAAAAGTCAATACTGCTATTATTGGTGCTGATTTTTTAACACATTTCGGACTCGTGTTGGATTTAAAAAATAGAGCATTAATTGACTCTATCACTAACATGCAAACAAAAGGTGTACTGTCCAATGCTGCAGTACCCACAGTGAAATTGATTGTTGGTGAATCACCATATCATAAAATTTTTGAACAATTTCCAATTTTGGCAAATCCAATACCGCAGTTTTCCCGTCCTCCAAAACATAACACTCAGCATTTTATTGAAACAAACGGAAGTCCAATTTTCTGTAAACCAAGAAGGCTGCATCCAAAAATATTACAAGCAGTTAAACAAGAATTTGAATATTTGATTGATAATGGAATTTGTCGCCCATCAAAGTCACCTTGGGCTTCTCCAATTCATGTAGTTCCGAAATCAAATGGAACGTACCGAATTTGTGGTGATTATCGTCGCTTGAATGCTATAACTGTTCCAGATAGGTACCCATTACCTCATATACATGACATAACTAATGTTCTGCACGGAAGGAAAATATTTTCCAAAATTGATATAGTAAGGGCATACTATCATATTCCGATAAATGAATCCGATGTACCAAAAACTGCCGTTACTACTCCCATTGGTAGTTTTGAATTTTTATATCTCCCATTTGGTCTGAAATGTGCACCAATGACATTTCAAAGATTTATGAATGAGGTACTGAAAGGTCTCGATTTTACTGTCAGTTATTTAGACGATGTCTTAATTTTTTCTGAAAACGAAAATGATCATATTAAGCACGTGGAACTTGTTTTGGAAAGGTTTAGTAGGTACGGACTAAACATAAATGCTTCCAAATGTGTTTTTGGTCAACAACAAATTTCCTTTCTGGGTCACGAAATATCAGCAGGTGGTGTTCGACCTTTGGACGACAAGGTAAAAGCTATAATGAACTATCCACGTCCAGAAAATCTGGTGCAACTCAGAAAATACTTGGGGTTACTAAATTTCTATAGGAAATTCATTTCACATGCTGCTGAAGTACTAGCACCATTAACTGACCTATTAAAAGGGTCTAAAAAGAAAAATGATCAATCTCGCATTACATGGTCTAAAAATTTGTTAGATTCATTCGAAAAATCAAAAGAAGCTTTGCTAAACGCTACTTCGCTAGTGTTTCCAGAAAATGAAGATAAGTTAATACTTCATTGTGATGCTAGCGAAATTTCAATTGGAGCTACCTTAAGTGTAATGCAGAATTTAGAATATAAACCCCTGGGATTCTTTTCAAGACGTCTTACACCTACACAAATGAAATATTCAAGTTTTGACCGTGAACTATTAGCTATATACGAGTCTGTTAAATTTTTTAAACACATGCTAGAGGCTAGAAACTGTAAAATTGTTACAGATCATCGCCCATTAACATACGTTTTTCGTAAGGCAACGGACACTTACTCGAATAAGCAAACACGGTGGATTTCTTACATATCAGAATTCACTACTGATATCGAGTATCTAAAAGGTGAGCGAAATGAAGCTGCCGATGCACTATCGCGCATAAGTGAGGTTATTGTCCCCCAGCCACTTAATTATGATGAACTCAGTAATGATCAAAAATCAAACGAACAACTGAAACAACTCATTTCAGACACTAATACTGGGTTGCAATTGAAATTAATTCAATTGCCCAATTCAAATTCTCAAATATATTGCGATCTTTCAACTGGAAAAGTAAGACCTTATGTCACTGCTAAATTTCGCAAACAAGTTTTCCTAAACTTACATTGCCTTTCTCATCCAGGTATTAGAAGTACTGTTGACCTTATACGTAACCGTTTCGTTTGGCAGTCTATGAATAAAGATGTTCGTGAGTGGGCACGCCAATGCATTGATTGCCAACGTTCTAAAATTCACAAACACACGAAATCAGAATTAGGAAAATTTTCACTGCCAACTGCACGATTCCAACATATTCATTGCGATCTTGTGGGACCCTTGCCGGAATCAAACGGGAAAACTTATTGTTTAACTTTAATTGATCAGCTCGCTGCTCTTCTAGGTGTGGAAAAGTGGCGAACATCACCGTACAACCCAAAAGCAAATGGGCTGATCGAAAATTTTCACCGTCCATTAAAAGCTGCAATTATGGCTCACCACACCACCAAGTGGACAGAAGTCCTTCCAACCATTCTTCTCGGTTTTCGTTCAGCACTGAAAGAAGATATAGGTGCAACACCAGCTGAGCTTGTCTACGGTGCTTCCTTGCGTCTTCCTGGCGATTTTTACGATTCGAGTGACAAAATTTAAGATCCGTCCATGTTCATCGAAAACCTCAGGCAACACATGAGAGCATTAAAACCGAAGCCAACAAGCTCTCATAACAAAAATAATGTGTTCGTACATAAAGCATTAAACACCTGTTCTCATGTATTTATCCGACATGACAGGTTGAGAACATCGCTTCAAGCACCCTACTCTGGACCGTTTCCGGTGATCAGCAGAAAAGAAAAGAACTTTAAAGTTCTGATAGATGGAAAACCAACAAATGTATGTATCGATCGAATAAAACCTGCATTCACAGTGAATGAGGATGCTACAACTACAATTTCGAATACAGTGAGTCCCAAAATTAATGTGCTTCCGAAACCACCAGACCGCTTCACGCGTTCCGGAAGACAGGTTCGCTATCCTGTCAGATTCAATAATGTTGTCAGACTGTGTCGTTAGTCACTGGAAGGGGGGTACTGAGGCGGACACTGTTTACCGCAAAACGAAGAACATCTTTGGTTTTGGTTTGACTTTGAGACTGGAACTAAAACTAAACTCTCCTCCCCCCAACTCCTGACGAAGATCTTTCATATATACTGTATCACTCGCTGACTCACACAGAGAAGCATGTTCACGTTCAGTTTGTCTGATTCTTAGTTGTCTTATATTTGTGTCTTGGTAATTTGTGCTAAAATGTTTAATAAATTTGTGTTATGTGTACGCCTCGGCTTCAGACTCTACTAATTTAGGGCTTGAAATTTAAACGAAATATCTTTGTTGAAAAAAATTAGACATTCTTTCCCAAGTTGAGGTCTTCTGTTTACTTTTCCCTGCCCAGGGCCCCTCTATCAAGTCAAAAGTGTTCGAGATTAATTTGTAGTTGTATCATGAACTACTGATGAAGAAGTCAAACACTAAAATTAAATTTAATGTATATGTAAAATTAATGTGCAATAGAGAGTTCTGTTATGAAGAAAAGCTACTTATTCAAACAGTTAGTTACTCTGTTAGTCTATAAATTAAAAATTACTTGTATAAATCAAAGTGTACAGTACATTTCAACACAATAATTTAAGTAATAAGAGATAAAAAAGATAAAAAATTGCTATTATTTTTTCTTTCGCAATCTATAAATTTTATTAATATTGTTACTTTGATTCATACTTTAATAAATGTCATATTACTTTAAATTTATACGATTTTCATAACATTGCATATTAAATTTACAGAACTCCGCGTAAGTCGTCATAATTTTTCGATAACTTGAAGTGACGACTTACCAAGGTTTTACTGTATTCTAGTTTTTTTTATTATTTCTGTATTTTCTAATAGGTTTGCTTGTACTATGTGGGATCGTTCTACATTGTTGAGTAGTGGTAGAGTGCCTGCAATCATTATTTTGTTGGTGATTGTGGTTTCTAATCCAGATTTGTTGTATTGCACCTTTTTTTTAATTGTATTACACAATGAAACCTGTACGAAATGGAATGTCAAGAGACTGAAATAATATTCCATTTTATAAAGGTACACACACACATAAAAAACATTAAACAATGAAAGGACTATTTTTTGATTCCATTGATGACAGATTTTTGTCTCATACAGTGTCTTAGATACTCATACAGGCTCATGAAAGCCTTAGCTTACAAAGCTTTTGGCTAATGAATGTAATTCCACAATGCATTGTTTAGTTGAGGTATGACGGTATTTGCTATGCATGAGTTTGTGTGCCATTGATCTTTCACAAAAGTCAACTGAAAGAAAGGAATTTTTTTATGCAGGCATTTAGAGAGCAGCTTTTCTGCAACTATTCCTGCGGTCTAGGTGTTAGTAGATATATCAGAATGTTCTGAATACCCATCTTCAAATGCATGCACATATGTACACTTACCCTCACTTAATTGAAGGAAAAAACTGTTTCACAATTGTTTTTTAAAGAACAGAATGAGAAAACAGCAAAATGACTATCATGTCACGATGTCCACGGTGAAGATTGGCAATTTCTCATGCACACTTTGAGAAACACTGAATTAGAGTTTCCCCCCCCCTTTTGTGAGACAGTATTAGCCATAGTCTGTCATATTTTCTCCAGTTTCATAAAATTTTTTGACAAAAATTAATGATATTGGCCTATAAAATAGATATAAATTTTGTTGTTTCATCATTTCAACAATATATCAATGGAAAAATTTACCTTCACTTATGATGTTTGTCTTGGAACAAATTACTGGTGTGGGCCTTGGTATGACTGCATATTTTGTTTCCTGTTTCTATTAATCAATGCATGCCATTGAAATTGTAATAATTTCTCGCTAAAGAGTGTTGACAGACTTGTTGAAAGTATTGACCATTTAAATTTTTTACAATTTTCTTATTTTAGTTTCTTGGAATTGCAAAGTCGATTATGGTTGGGGTAAGCTGTATACAATATGATTTATTACTGTTGTTGCATAACAATTCAATACTGTCATTTAACCTAGGAAAAAAACCAAATTTTTTTCGCATAGTGTGTCCCCAAATTAACTGACAGTTTCAAAAAAGCAAAAATTGTGGTAGACTGTCATAGACATGGCTGCATGTTTTGACGTGACTAGGGTTCTCTGTGCCTACATTTGCATAATAAACACTGTCATAATTAAATTAGTATCATCTCAGATTTGTCTTTAGAAATAGCTAACAGACGATACCAATGTTGTCTATTTGCATTATGAACTTCTCGAGATATAAAGCAAAACAATTTTGTTACACATTCAGGCTGAATGCCCGGGGCCCCATATCGGAAAACGTAATAAAATCTGTAGGATATCATAGGATTTATCTTTGGAATATCAAACAGAGGGTATGTAACATTCCCTTTTATTTTCATTGTGAACGTCCAGAGATATAACAAGCATAAAGAAATTTTGTTATGAAAGTGGGATACGAGCCTTTTGCCCAGTCCGAAAATGATATAAAAACTGGCAGGCCATAGTGTGCCTTCTTAAGGGCCCCGGGGCAGACTTTTCCTAGGGGCTTCTTGAAAAGGTGATTATTATGCAAAGCAAATGTAAACTTTTATGAGGCCCCCATTCGGCTTGTAGCCCAGGGGCGATGCGCCAGCCTAGTTATGACCCTGAAACTAAAGTAGCATCATTAGATTTGTCTCAAAAATGCCCATTGGACGACACCATTGGCCTCTATTTGCATTGCAAACCTCTCAAGATATAGTGTAAAACAATTTAGTTACAAAAGTGGGCAGTGTCCAGACCAAAAAAGCTATTAAAATAATAGTGGTATCATTCGATTCACCTTAATGAGATCTACCCTCAGACATCAAAAACACTGATGTATTCTGAATACTTTTTTTTAATTTTTTTTTAAATTTTTAATAACGTGATCCACACGTATTCCCAAGGGATCAGTATGATCCGTCCAGGGAATTTGTTAGTGTTAGTAAACATCCATGCCCGAACCGGGATTCGAACCCAGGCCTGCACAGTGAAACTTTGCATTCTCCATACATAGATGCTTTCATAGATCGTATACAAATTTCATCGAACTTTTTTGTGAATGCACCCAGATCGATAACACAGTCACTCACTTGATCACTCATATGGTCACTTACAAGGTCATCATACAGTGTCATGTACTTGATCACTCACATGGACAGGGCAGTCAGGAAATGGCTGGGGCAAAATGTATCGAGGAAGAAACGCTGAAAGCTAAAAAACATTGCCAAAATTTCTCGAAACTGTTTTTAAAGCACTGAAAATTGAAAAAAAAAGAACTCAACCCATGCAAATACAAGTCCACAACATGCAAAATGCCCAATGAGGTGGCTGAAAAATGATGTCCATAACACATATGGATACCTTTCATTTCTAAAATACAGCCACCCAATTTAAAGTGGTTGTATGTGCTAGTAAATATAGCAAATTTAAAATAATTCATAATACTCTCACTGTTAAAACTATGTCTATCATGCTTTTGAAGCAATTTTTAAAATTTTTAAAGAATTAATTTTTTCCATTATGATGTTTGAAGTTGGATAACTAATGTGACCCGAACATTTCCAGGCAGGTGATCTCATTAAAAAAATTCCAATGGTAAGTTATGAATATCCTTTTGCTACTTTAATTTATTATCATAAATATTTGGTTTTTGTGTTGAAATACACTATCTACCAATAAGTATTTGGACACCTGTGATAGAAAAGAAAAACTAACTTTATTCAAAATCAATAGTTGGTAGAGCCTCCACGAGAGGCAATTACAGCGTGAACCCTCCGGGGCATACTTTCCACAAGTCCTTGTGTGACGGCTAGTGGTATTTTCTTCCACTCGGCTTGGAGAAGACATGTCAGTTCCTTCATCGATTTTTGACGGGTAGGGCACCCCTTAATTCGGCGATCCAACTCATCCCAGAGGTTCTCGATAGGGTTCAGGTCTGGGCTCTGGGCAGGCCAGTCCATTCGATGAACCCCATTGGCACCATACCAAGCCTTGGTTAACCTCGCAGTATGACAGCGGGCATTGTCGTCCTGGAAGTAACAGGGGTCCACCCCGTAAAACTGCCACAACATAGGAAGCACATTGTCATCCAAAATAGTGCAGTAGGCATCGGCGTTGAGCTTACCATGAATGGGGACCAAGGGTCCCAGTCCATACCAGGAGAAACACCACCAGACCATAATTCCACCTCCGCCGAACTTGACTGTTGGCACAATGCATTCTGGCAGGAGACGTTCTCCAGGCAGACGCCAGACCCAGACCCTGCCATCCGAACGGTAGAGGGTGAACCTTGATTCGTCACTCCAAAGAACCTGTTTCCACTGATCTACGGTCCAATTTCGATGTGCTTTGCACCACAATAACCGTGCAACGCGGTTGGACTTTGTGATCAAAGGCTTATGGGCAGCAGCACGATCATGGAAACCAATCAGATGTGCTTCCTTACGGATGGTATTCATTGAAACAATACTCCCGGATGCCTGTTGAAACTCCTAGTGGATGAGGGCCATCGGTTGGGTGCGGTTCTTTCGAATTTCTCAGGACAGCACCCGTCGGTCTCTATCTCCCAGTTTCGTTGGTCTGCCGACTCGGGGCAAATTCCGACAATCACAGCTCGCCTTCCACTTCTTAATCACATAGGCCACTGTCGATTTTGGGTACTTCAGCTCGCTAGATATGTCCCTTAAGGATCGGTTATTTTTGTGATAACCGATAATTATACCTTTCTCGAAATCAGAGAGCTCCGAACTGCGCGGCATCTTGCATGCGACTAATGCCGATGTTGTTTCCTACACGATATATACCGGCGGAGGGCGTGACGTATCTCAGGACCGCAGATATCGTCATTTGCATAGGTGTCCAAATACTTATTGGTAGATAGTGTATATTCTGTTTTACAAACAATCATGCAACGATGTTGGTGTGAAACATGTTCATGTTGCATGTGCACATTGAAATTCAGGCTTGCAGGTATTTGTGGGGTCTATAACTGATTCTTCTTCCTATCTATATATATGTAATCTAAGTCTAACGTAATAATAAATACCCATCAAAATAAATACCCATGTGTTATCCACTCGGCTCACAAAAGTGTTAAAGAAACACATCAAGTGGCGACGAGACTCGATCGTGAGATGTCGCAATTTGGCTATATACGAATTGATGCTTCCACCTTCATTCTGCTTTCTGTTTATAAACAAGAGATGTTGAACACCATGCTTCGGGATGTTTTCGTTAGTGGGCTCCAAGATAGAGTGATCCTTGATCGTTATTTGAGGAAGACGACATCGAGCTGGACAAAACAATAAAGATCGCGCTGGCGATGGAGAAAGCTGTTCAGGGGGCGAATGAGATTATCGGGACGCCGGCAGAACTGAAAGTAGTGAAAGCAGGAAAGAGGAAAACGAAACTGCCCAAACAAAACAGGGACAAATCATCACGATAAAGACTCCTGCAGATTTATTGCTAGCAAATGTCGCTTCTGTAAAAAAATCGGGCATATAGAAAAAGCCTGCTACGCGGCAAAGAAGACTCAATCGATACCTAACAAACAGAAACAGATTTCAGTTGAGGAAAACGAAAATGACGTTTCCATGTTTGGGTTAGAGAGGGTATTGAGTGAAGATCCGAAAAAGCCTCAGATGATGGTAACTGTCAACATAGACAATAAACCAGTGAGTATGGAAGTTGATACAGGTGGAACATTATCAGTAATGAGCTTACAGAGATTCAGAAAAATCTCGAAGAAAAAAGTTCAACCTACGAATTTAGTATTCCGGACATACAATAGAGAAAAAATTGTCCAGCGGGATATGTCACTGTGAAAGTGGAGTACGGAAAGCAAAAGTTGCTCTTGAACTTATACTTGATGAGGGAAAATTTAGACACGATTTTTGACCGTGAATGGCTATACAAAATCAATCTAGACTGGAACTCTCTTGAGGCTGTGAGGACCGCTAATGACATGGATCTAAAAAAATTGTTGTAAGATTACCTCTACGTGAATCTGCCAAGAAAAAAAAATACTATCAATTGGATTCAGAAGTTACATCCAAAGAAATAAAGTTTAAGACTAACAAAATTGTTATTAATTGGATTTCGAAAATTGCAACCTCACAAATAAAATTTAAAACAGAAAAACAAAATTATTTAAAACTAGCTGATTAGTAAGCTTAAAAAAACACTTTAGAATCATGTTTTTGTGTTAAAAAGAAACAAATTGTTTATTTGTAATAAAAAAAACAGTTATTTGGATGTAGATATACTAAAAAAAATAAATAAAAATGTAAAACTTACCTAAAAAGTTGTTTTAGAAAACACAGCTCGTAGAGTAGACAAAAAACTTGGAAAAGCTAGCTGACAGTATGGAAAACTTGAATAAATGAATGTTAACAGTGGCCACAGTGCAAATTCAATGCCCCCACCCTGACCAGTATCATTCTATAGTCCCACACATTGATGCCAACCACAGGCTTGAACAAGACAATGATGACACCCACCCCCCCACCCCCCCACTCAACGTGGCATCACTTGCAGTGAGAGTGTTAAACTAGTTTCTGATGCTTGTGATGTCAAAAACCCAACCCTGATAGAAACATTAAATTTTCTATCAGTTCTGTTTTTGCTGGATTTTAAACATTTATCAATATGTGTAACAAAACCGACATTCTAGATCAAAGAAGTTCAACATGCTATACTAATTTTTTGTATTATGACCTCATTTATGTAACTCATTTATAATTTATTGTATTCACCAGTGTAAGCTAGTGATTATACGTAATTACGTAGATTTGATAAATTTGCTATTTCAGATAATTATTTGAGCAGAATTTATCAAACTCACCAAAAGGGTTGGTGATTATGTATATGTTACCGGCAAAATTTTAATTTTATGTAATATTTTATACCGCCCCTAAAGAGATTTGTTGGAAGAAGATATTTCATACTTTGCCTGGATTGTATTTAGGCATTCTATAGAATGCCTAGGCAAAGTATAGAATAAAACCGATATTTCATACTTTGCCTGAAACGACCAGGCATTCTATACAATGCCTAGGCATTGTATAGAATGCCTGGATTTCATACTTTTCCGGTATCATATATAAAACCATTTTTGCATTTAACATATCTCTTTTACAGTAACAGCTACATTAATTCAATGAGAAGATTCGAGAACCAGTGGGGTTGAAAAGCACTGGTCTATAAAAACTGGTCCAACCTCAATGTTCATTATAATGGTATTTTCAAAACACTAGAATTTTCTTTTTTTTTATATAAGTCAAAAAGCACTAACAGCATTCAAAGAAATTTCAAATGAAGGAAATTTACCCATTATTTCACCACACACTAACTCCGGCCATACATAATTTACTGCTGTTATCAAATGGGTTGGAAATGAAGGTGCCATCTATTGATTATTGCCTCAAACTTGTTAAGTAAAATATCTTATTATCTATATTTTTTCCTTGGATCAAACCTAGGGACCAGACAGCAACCTTTACAGTTATAGACAAGCATCTTATCTCCACGTCACTCGGGCAAAATTTGCCTAATGACCAATTAGACAGGGAAATGAGTCAATGCCTAAGATCAGCCAAACACCTGCAAAACATTCTTATATAAATACTCAGCTGCAGTTTATCACATTTTCTACTTCTGAGTAGAAACACACATAAGCACATTAAAATAAAATAATACACTTGGGTAGATCTATCAAGATAGACAAATCAGTCACAGCAGAGCATGTACTGATAGAGAATGTCAAAGCTATATTTGAAGCAAGTTTTGTCTGAAAAACACCTATTACCCTTTCGTTATTTTCAGAAGTAATTGAAATGCAGCAGCAACAGAATTATTTCAACAATAATTCAGTAGTACCTCGATATCAGTACTGAGAAAAATAGACATCACACCCTGATTTGACCAGGAACCTAAGGCCATCCCCCTCCCCCTATAAAGAAGAAGGGACTCTTCCTCCCCCCCCCCCATCTTCGAAAACAATACGTTTTCTTCTCCAAGCGAGGACTTTGAAATCCTCTGAAATATAAAAAAACAGAGATTGGCCATAATAATAATACTGACGCCAAACTTTTGCTCTAAAATGGTGGATGAGTTAGCCTGTTATTTCAAAGAATTCGACTGAAACGTGATGAGACAAGCATCAGCCAGTCAAAGACCTCAAGTCCTGTTCACCAATCACAACAGAGCCCTGTAAGCCTTTGCTGAGCAAATGTATGATCATAGTTCTTGACACAATATTATTCCTAAAGACCCTCGCTACTTGAATGAGAGAAATACAGAGTTGAAGCTTTAAAATTCTTATTCATTTTTTTTTTTACTTCAGAAAAACCACACATAACTTCATAATATAACAGAGTATATGTGGAATAGCTATGTTAGCTACATAAGTTGATGAAATATAAATATTCTTACTGCACTCTTCAACAATGTGTGTGAATGTGAGATACACGTAATAAAAAAAAATCTTTTGAGGAAAAATAAGGATGTTTTTTTAAAAAAATATTTATAAATATAAAAGGCGATAAAATATAATATTATCGCCTCCGCTGCCACCGCTTTTTTGGAGCGGAGGCAAAGGTTGTGTGTAAGTGCTCTCTCTGATCTAATTTATTAAATCACTAAAAAAAGTGCAAATAAAAATAAACAAAATATACAGATAGCTCTGTGTATAATGCTTTAAATAAAATTCTGCGTCAGAATTAAAGGATTATTCAGTCTAGAATGGTGATCTTCGATGCATGCAAGGAAAGGTGTCCTTCATTTTTTCTGTGGTGGTCTTTCGGACAGAACGTCCCAGATGACAGAGGAAAGGAAAAATCGCTGGAGATGTACAAGATGTATTTCCCAGCCTCAGAATACTCCTCGGGGTATACATCGAGAAGCTTCGACAGTGAAATCACCCGAGAGTAATACCAAGGAGGGAAACACTGAGGCAATTATGAAGAGTGCCATGGAATCTACCGCTCAAAATTTAGATAAAACTAATCAGGCTGAAAGTATTAGTGACCTTCTTCAGAAGCTACAAGCAGAAAACTCTGAACTCAAATCGTTTATTACCAGTCAGTTTACGGAATACTCAAAAACCTGGAATATCATAATGAAGTAATCAATGATCTGACAGCATCGATTGCCCTACTAAAAAGTGAGATAAGTACTATGAAGCAAGATCGCTCGATTATACAATTTGAAAACTAACGACTGAAGACAGGTTACTGAGCTAAAAGTTGACATGACTGAAATACAACAATACTCCCGATGTACGAACTTGGAAATAAGCGGTGTGCCAGAAGTGGAAAACGAGAGTGTGATGGATGTGGTGAAATTTTTGCTTATTAATCTGGAGGTGCCACAACTGGATAACATTCTTGTTGCGCACCAGGTACCTACAAACAAAAAGGATCGCCACAAATCCATAATAGTTCAGTTCTTATCAAAAATAGAGTGTGATCGTAGCAGCGAAGCAGAAACACCTATTTGCGCATCAGACTTAAATTCTCGCTTTAATGAAATGCCTGTATACCTGAATGAACACCTAGCCCCCAGATTAAAAAAACTGCTCTACCAATGTTAGTCATTCACACATACCCACGCATGCACGCTAATTTCAAATTTTATAATAACAATAACAATTCTAACCAATCTTTAAATTTCACTGTAAATTATTGAAAAAACTCAAATCTCGATCTTTGGGCCTGGCTGGAATCCCTAACTACATTCTCAAATTCTGTGCTGAAAAAATCGCTATCTTTTGATTACTTTCAATGTTTCTCTACATTCCTCCATTCTACCCTCTGATTGGAAAATAAACAAAATCATTCCAATTCACAAATCTGATCTTCTTACTGATCCCCTCAATTTCAGACCTATTGCAATCACTTCATCTTGCTATAAGATTCTTGAACACATAACAAAGGAAATCTGTGCCCACCTTGACTCCATAAAATTTTTCTTCCCTAATCAGCGTGGCTTTAGATGTTCTCTCTCTCTCCACCTCTTCTCAATTGGCCCTTGCCATCCATGACCTCTCAGGAGCCGTCTATAAAAACTTATAAACTGATGTCATTTTCTTAGATTTCTCAAAAGACTATGACGAAGTTCTTAACAATAAATTACTACTTAAACTTTCTACACTTTGCTTTAAACGTTCTATTGCTTAATTGGTTGGAAGCCGCCTTGAAATATCACAAACCATATGCCCACTTCAAAGACCACAACTCTCCATCGGCCACTGTAAATTCTGGGACCCCGCAGGGATCAGTAATTTCCCCACTTTTATTCTTAATATTTATTAACGATCTCCCTGAAACTCTCAACTGTACCACTAGAACTTTTGCTAATGATTGCGTAATCTACTGTACCATAAATCATCAGTCAGACCAAGAACTTCTCCAATGCAATCTCAATTCCATCTCCCAATGGTGCTCCACATGGCAAATGCCTCCCAACATCTCTAAAATGGTTCTCATGAGAATTTCACATAAACTTTCACCTTTCGAATTTTCATACTCTATCAATAACACTCCCATATCCCAGGTTTCTCAATATAAATACCTCAGTGTTATCATTTCAACAGACCTACGCTGGAATAAACACATCAGT
Source organism: Pholcus phalangioides (assembly GCF_987345545.1). NCBI lineage: Eukaryota > Metazoa > Arthropoda > Arachnida > Araneae > Pholcidae > Pholcus > Pholcus phalangioides. The sequence goes on along the minus strand of NW_028301622.1, from coordinate 10,663,055 downwards.
TATATCAATCAAAAATGTCTCATAAACTCTTTTTCTTTCACACCGCAACCTTAAACACTACTCGTGATGTTAGATTCCTCTGTTATCAAACCTATATTTTTCCAGTCCTCTCCTATGCCTTCAAAATTTGGGACCCCTACACTGCTAGCAATATCGAGAAGCTGGAATCAAACAAAATAAATCCGCCCGTTTTATCTACAACAGTTGGTCCTCCTATGTGTCTGTCTCTGAACTTAAACGTGAACTTAATCTTCTCCCTCTAAGTACTCACCGTCTTTTTTCTCGATTAACCATGCTTTTCAAAATTCTTCATGGACATTTAAATTTAGATACCACCAGTATTATCTCCAAGCCAACATATATCTCTTGCAGACTTGATCATCCATTTAAGGTAAACCATATCTCCTCTTCCACTAACTGCTTTAAAAATTTAGCTTCTTTCGGCATACCATTTCTAACTCAAACTCACTCCCCTCCACTATCGTTGATTCACTCACGCCATTTATATTTTCAAAAAATGTAAAAAAAATTTTCTGTCACCATCAACCGCATTCTCATGTTTAGGCCTCAGCCAACATTATTGTATAAATAAATAAATATGTGGAAGGATCAGAAGTCCCCACATCCTATCAACAGCAACATGTCACTCGCTCCGTGACAACAATGAAGTTAGTCCTTCTTTTTCTTCAGCATAACTATCAGTGAGAAACAGTCATCCAACGAGGTTGTTTCGTCTCCTCATTTGTCAAAAACTGCATTCAAGATGTCCAAGGGCGTAGCGAGAGGGGGGGGGGGGGGGACTTGGGGGTCTGCCCCCCCCGAACGAAATTTCTGGCTAAGTCCCTGAAGATGTCCACTGCAAAAGTGACAAAACATCTGCTTCAAAGAAGTCAAAAACGTATGAACTTTATTATTTTTTTTGAGATGATCAAAAGTCTCATGAACATGTATACACCAGAGTATACCTCTGATACTGGTAAACCATTGAACTAGTTGACCAAACAGTCCAAAAAATGTGTTTATTCCTATCTTTCTTAAGCGATTCCATTGCGTTTTTTGGTAACAGTTTACAAAATATGCTACACATTTTTGAGTATAATTGTCAGAATGAATCTAGAACAATAGTTGGTTTTTTATGGCATTCACAAAATATTTATTAATAAATTTTTGTTGCTTATTTTATTAATGTTTTATTAAAGTTGATCTTTTTGTTGTTGAATTTCTTTTAAGTTGGGCAATGTTTTGACACCTATGATTGAAACAGTAAGTATATTATGAATTGAATTGGCTTGAAACAGACCTCAATTTGGGTAAAACATGAATTTAGTATAATAAAGATTTGTAATTTAGTATAATAATTGTAGTGGTACTTCAAGTTTTTGACTGTGTTCTTGTACAATGTTATATTTCTCATGGATTTTTTGTGCTTGTTATTTCATGTTGCAAGTTTAATTAATCAACTTTTTTTTTTTGGTAACCTTTTTTTCATGAGTTATTTCATTCATAAATTTTATATGAAGTTGCATTAGTGTACCAATATGTATCACTCTAGATCTTGGTTAATTTGCTGACAAAAGCTGCAGAAATATTTTTTATGACTAATGATCCTATTTCGATTCTACAGACTATATGTTTGGCAAACAGCATTCCTTATATAATTCCCAATTATTGGATGGGGCAGAGGCCTATATTTTCATATATTATAGAGATGTTATGTTCAAAAGCTCATCTGAAGCAGAGCTCAAGAGCAGGAGGAATTTTTTTGGGTGGGGAATTTTGCTCAGATTTTTCTATAAATTCTCTATAGACCCCACTATAGTGAATTTGTAGACTTGAAAATAAAAAAAATGATGAGAATCCCTGTGAGGACCCCTGCAGTGGTGTTTTTATATGGGGCTTAGCGGGTCATAGCCCAGTGCAGGAAGTTCAGAAAGGCATCAACTTTGAAGAATGATTGGCCAAGAAAATTGGGAAAAGAGTGCAAAATTTGTATAACCTCAATAAATTCACCTCTGTCTAGATAGCTAGAGGCTAGGTCAGTGAGTGACCAAAAGGTGATTCAGAGAATTTGCAAGTTTGTGAGGGAGCGAAAGAGTTACCTAGTGTGGCGCGCAAGCATGTGAATGTCCAAAAGCATAACGTAGAAAATGTGGAAGCATGTCAATGACCAAAAGAGTGATCTAGAGCATGTGCAAACGTGTGAATGACCAAAATAGTGATCTAGAGCATGTGCAAACGTGTGAATGACCAAAATAGTGACCTAGAGTTTGTGCAAGCATGTGCAAGACCAAAAGAATGGCCTACACAGCGAGGGACCAGGTCAGGGAGTTACCTAGACCATGTGCAAGCTTTAGAATGACCAAAACAGTGACTTAGTGGAAGGGAAAGCTTTTTAATCGCTAAAAGAGTGACCTAAAGACTGTGAAAGCATGTCAATGTTCAAAAGAGTGATCTACAGCAGTGGTTCTCAACCTTGGCAAGCCCGTGGCCCGGTTTCATGAATTTTTGTGAGTGGAAGGCCAGGTCAAACACAAAACCAACGAAAAATGAATGAGAAAAAATAAAACGGGTGAACACTCGCAGCTCGGTATGAATGATGTCAGGGCCCGGTACTGGGCCGCAGCCTGGCAGTTGAGAAACACTGATATAGAGCATGCGTAAGCTTGTGAATGATGATAAGTATAACCTAGAGCATGTGTAAATGATCAAAAGAGTAACCCAGCAAGGATCCATGTCAGTGAGAAATGAAAAAACCGACCTAGAGCATGTGCAAGCATGTGAGTGACCAAAACAAAACAATATGCAAGCAATGTGAGTGATCAGAACAGTGTGTAAGCATGTGAGTGACCAAATGAGTTACTTGAAGAGTGTGTAAGCATGTGAGTGATCAGAAAAGTGTGTAAGCATGTGAGTGATCATAACCGTGTGTAAGCATGTGAGTGATCATAACCGTGTGTAAGCATGTGAGTGACCAAATGAGTTACTTGAAGAGTGTGTGAGCATGGGAGTGACCAAAAGAGTGCTTTAGAATCACAGGTGTACTTGCAGGAGTGGAAGGAGGCCAAGCAGGTTATATCGCACAGGGTGGCGAATTCGAAGAAAGACTAGTCAAGAAAATTAGACTAGAACAAGGAAAGATGACAAAATTCAAATTGGTGTAGCCTGCAAGTAGCAAAATCATAAATGCACCTCCGGGGCCCCTGTTAATGTTGTTATTAGTGAATCCACAAGAGAATTTAGCTTAGTTCCCTGGGAAAACTCCGGATGTGCTACAAGAGTTATACAAATACAAATACAAATACAACGCCACAACAGGCAAATTGCCCAACGAGGTGGCTGATCCCAGAGCCCCTACCTACTACACCACACATGCAACCCCCCCCACGGAACCCCCCAACGAATCGGTACGTGCGGGAATGTGCGTGTACGTGTAGTGCAACCTGACGTAAAGTTTGTTTCTGTGTAATGCTTGTTATGTGTAGTGCTGTCATCTGCCCCCAGTTTTACTAACTATGAGTGAAGTGTTATGATTGAATGATTTACCGTTGTAGGACTGTTGCTCTCTGTGGCGAGACTTTTTAACGGGGAGATCGGCTCGCATTTGCGCCTTGAAGTTGGGAACCACAGAAAACCAACTTCAGCCGACCACCACTGTGGGGTTCGAACCCGGATCCTCGCATCACGAGTCCGGCACTATAACCACTCGACCACCACCACAGTTGTAGAATTTATTTTCTTCACCCACCTATTTTAAAACTGAATTTTCACTTACCAAATATATAACCTTTTCTCAAAGATCCTACCAGTTTTTGGTACACCTCAAGCTTGCATGTTTAAGGAATAAATCCAAAAAAAAAAAGAAAAAAGAATGGCTAGAAATGGATGATTCATCTTATTCGATGTCTTGTGCTTCATTGTGCGTTACCAAGAAAATTGAAGGGTGTAATTTTTTTTATTTTTGCCCCCTAGAATAAATCACTAGAAATAAAGTTTATTTTATGGAATCAATCTTGCTTAGTCATAATCCCCTCTTCCTTGCAGTTACAGAATCATGGTTAGACAATACAATTTTTAATTCTGAAATTTTACTGCCTGGTTTCAATGCTTTCCAAAAAGAGGAACTCTCAGGGCGGGGGTGTTGCACTAATTTTCAATAATTCCATTCCACTTACTGAAATCCTTTTAGATTCTGACCTAGAAATCGTTGGGGCCCACATGGCGCCAACATAACTGTTTCCCACTAGCCTTATTTTCTATTTACTGCCGGCTTCCGATTTTCACTTGTTTGTCCAACTCGAATCAATCCTTGAAAGTTTACTTAATACACATAATACACATTCTCCTCTTATCTCTGGAGACTAGAACCCCCCCCCCTCCTTCCCCGGGCATTGACTAGAAAAATTTGAAATCACTGTGTGGCAATCATCGAATCAACAATAAAGTCTTAGACGTCTTCTATAAGCTTAATCTTGTTTAAAACATTTTAGTACCAACAAGAACTACTGTTCACTCCAGTTCCACCCCCATTCTTATTGCCACCTCTAACTGAATTTAAATTCTATATACTTACACCTTCTAAGGTTGTTCAGACTACAATATCCTATTTATTGATTTCTCTCTTCATAACTATCTCCTCTTGCAAACTCGCTCCCAAACGTAATTTTAACAAAGCCAATTTTCCTTTAATACAATCGTTTCTTTGCTGCCATTTCAATGATTTTCTATCAATATCCCCTTCCAATGATGTATCCTTTAGTCAACTTTCAAACTTATTATAGACAAATGCGTAGCTACAGTCCCGACAAAAATAGTTTCAGCTATGTTTCCCCCCCACAACCCTTGGATCAACAGAGACATCATTCATCGTAAGAGGAAACCGCGTGCCGCCTTCAAATATTAATCCAATGCACTCCAAAATCCTCAATTTCTATCTCCACCCGAAGTCTCAAGAACCTCATCTCTACCCAAATGTCCAAGTATATATTCTACTCTTTACCAAATTACTTAAAAACAAATCTTACCATATTTTGGAACTTCCTCAGACTTAAATCTGTTGGACCCACTTCTCTCAAAATCTCAAATGAAAACATCTCGTCTCCTTTAGATATTAGCCTTATTGCTACTGAATTCAATTTGGCTTTCTGCTCAGTTTTTTTCTCTCTCTCAGTTGATACCACTTCACTACAATACTCATTCGTCGATTTTGTCCATAACTCAAATCCAGTCCTTTATTATTATCGTTCACTAGTATATTTTTGAAGGCCCGAATATATGTGCCTTCGTAGAAATCTAGATCAACTGTGGACTTTGTGAAAAACTCTCGCTTCTTGACACAAAGTCAAGTCCACAGTTGATCTAGATTTCTACGAAGGCACATATATTCGGGCCTTCAAAAATGTACTAGTGAACGATAATAAATCTACACCCCCGATCGCAACACCATGGCTTAAATTCATTTTGAGCAGGAATTACAAGAAAATTCGAATGGACCAATCGGATAGCACTATTCCGCAAAGGTCCAATCAGGACGCTGCATTAGTATCTCACGCAGGCTCACAGCTTCATTCTGACCACGACGTTTGAAGTGAACAGACGTACTTCTTCTGAGCAACCGAGCGTGAAGATTTGGTATTCAACCCAAATGGGAAACTCGGTCAGCGAAACTAGTGGTTAAATTTTTCCTCTGAAGATGGCACCCATTGGTGTTGAAATGCATTAGGACTTTTATTATTTTTTGTGTATTTGCCTTATTCGTTGGTGTCTTCTAAATCTTATTTAACGTCTCACTAAATACCACCATCCTCCCCACCGATCGAAAACTCAATAAAATTATTCCCATTCATAAAACCAGCCCCTTCCCTGACCCCCTCAGGGCTCCCACGCGTCTTACTTTTCCTACTGTTTGGTAAAATGTCCTAGTTTTGTCCTACTTTATTGGTTTTGTCCTACTTTTCCTACTTTTTTACCAAATTCTATCGACAAAATTTGTGTAATTGATTTTAATTGAGCAGGAAATCATTGATATATTGCCAAATATTACAAATGTTGAGGAATGCAATTAATGATTCTGCCAAAGCAGAAAGTTTTATCATTTTTGGGGGGGGGGTGTATGTGGACCGTTTGGTTGATTAATTTTTCATTTGCTTAGTTTGAGGGTTCCACAAGTATAGTAGTCATAAAAAACTTCTGTCTGGGTGGAAAAATAATTTCGTATTTATTACTTCATGGGCTTGGACAGTAACTAACATTCATCATTCAAAATTACGGTACAAATAGGTGAAGCAACAGTTTTCATTTCAAAGCAGTTGGATACATAGGCCTATTCTAGGTTTGGTGATTCTGATGCTACCCAATAGCATTCAGTTGTCTTCTGTAGTTTTAAGGCATGAAGAGGCATAAACCATATTAACAATGCTCAGCAAAGAGCTAGAAATGGAAGGGCTTCATTTGTCAAAAGTGATTACACTAGCATTTTGAACAGTAAAATGTGAACAAATCCCTTTAAAAAATTATGTACAACGCAGTAAAGCAGGTTCACCTTGCCTTATTTACATCGGATCTTGTAATCTACTCATTTTGCACTGTGCTTTTGAAAGTGGTCTCGAAGGAGCGTCATTCTTAAAAAACGTATGTCTTCAAAATTTGCTGTGCCTTGTCGAAGAGAGTTGACAAGCTCTGCACTTTGGGAGACTCCAAAAAAAGAATGTAATTAATATGAGGAGAGACAGGAAAGAATTATCTGTGGTTGTGAGTATACTGTTTTGGGCAAAAATTGGTTTTGTAACCAAGTCATTTATCATTTTGCTTTGGCTTAAGTCAATCTTATAGGACACTGAAATAGTGCTATGAAAAAAAAAGTTAATTCAAAATTAAATTTTTTTTTGTGCAAAAAAAAATTTTTTTAGGGATTTTTTTCCATTATGCTATAATTATGTTGTCTAAGGGGGTTACCCTCCCCCCATCCTACTTTTTAGTCCTGCGTTTTCCTACTTTTTCTCATTTCTTGAGTGGGAGCCCTGCCCCCTTAACTTCAGACCAATATCTATTACTTCATCCTGTTGTAAGATTTCCGAATGTTATAGCAAAGGAAATCCTTGCTCATGGGAGTCAAGTCAAGTCAACTCATGTGTTGACATTTTTGTTCTTGAGCGCTATAATTTTAATTAATTTATATACTTTTTGCTGTTGTTTTTGTGGTTTCACGTTCGTTTTTTTTTGAGTTTGGAAGTAAATTGTGATATACTTTGAACTAATACAGTCTTTTTTATTGCACAAACATATGATACTGGGAGCAAATTGTTCTGTTTTTATGACATGAATGTCGCTCTCCACTTGTTAATACAAGATATACAGAAGACTGGATGTTGTGAAGATATTTATTATTTGAGATGTTAATTTTTTTTTTTTTTTTTTTTTTTAAGGAAGGAAAAAACTCATCTCTGCCTCTACCGGGAGTCGAACCCGGGTCCCTCGATTGCCGGACGAGTGCTCTGACCACTAAGCTACAGAGGAGATAGAGATTTTCCTTCGCTAGAGCGTATATATGCCAGAGCGTATATGGTCAGAGCACTCGTCCGGCAATCGAGGGACCCGGGTTCGACTCCCGGTAGAGGCAGAGATGAGTTTTTTCCTTCATTAAAAAATTAACATCTCAAATAATAAATATCTTCACAACATCCAGTCTTCTGTATATCTTGTGTTCTGTTTTTATTTAAGCCTAGCTTGCAATTGCAGTGTAAAGTAGTGTTTAATATACAAGTACTGGAATAGTTAGGATTAAGATCGAGATGACAGACGAGTGCCCTTTGTGGCCTATTGGAAGCAAGGTCTTCAATGGTGAGTTCTACAAGCATTTGGATGAAATGACCCTCCTGTTCACAAGAGTCTGTGATGGGAAAATGGCAGAGGCAGCCGAGAGAGACCGGTTTCTCGTGCTGAGGAATGAAATGATAAAGCTGTATGATGAAGTCCATGCCGTAGGAAATGAACGTTCTTTGTCGGAGGTTGCTATCACTGAGCCGCCGCCTAGTATCCATGAAACTGCTAATATTTCAGAGATTATTGAGATAAACTTTCAGAAGTTTGAGGAACGTTTTAGTAGACTAGAGAGCATTGCCCAGATCATTCCCGGAATGCAGTCAGAGATAGCTAACTTGTCAAATGCTATGCGCTCAAACATGAACTCATCTGGAGCAAACAATTGTGAATCATTGCCAGAGCTTGTTGCTACCGCTTCGTATGCCCAAATATTGACTGATACTTTGAGGGGAAAGGAAAATTTGTCAAATAACAACACGTTTCGGGCAGTCCACCCTCGCTTGAAAGTGGATGATATTAATCAAGTACCACCTGACCGTTTACAGCGATCCAACGTCGCAACTGGGACTGATCGGCGTAATGAATTCAGAGTGGGAATGTCTACGACGTCGCAGGTGCGTGTAGTGCCGACGGTTCGCAGACGTCGGTTGCTGGTGAACAGCTTTGCTCCAGAGACATCTATCTCGGACGTACGTCGCATACTGCAAGACACGCAACTCGAGTACGACTGCGTTAAGCTGAATACAAGGAACTCAAACAACTATGCATCTTTTGTACTAACCACTGTCGATAGTAATTGGGATTCATTGAGTGATCTATTCCACTGGCCATCTGGTATACACATCAGAGAGTTTTTTGGTATTCCCAGATATCTTCTGGAGGATCCGGCTGGAGATTGTACTATAACGGAAGCATTGCCCGGTCAGAGGGACACCTCTAATCAACAATGACTGTACGGACAAGAGTCATTGTCAATTACTTCAACAAATGAACACTCATCCGATTCTGAATCAAGAGTTACAGGTATATTCATGAACCCCAGAAGTATTGTGAATAAAATTGATGATTTGCGTTGCTGCATTCAGTCATACGAGGTCGACATTCTGTGTATAGCAGAGACTTGGTTACATCAGTCAGTTTCATCTTCCTTGATATGTCTACCAGGATACGATATTTTCCGATACGACAGAGAAACTACTGCGGGAGGAGGTGTATGCATTATTATTCGAAGCAGCCTGAAACCTAAGCTGGTGAACGTGCATAATGGAAATCAAGATGTTGAGATAATATTGGTGGATATAAAAAGTGGAAATAGGAAGTGCAGGCTTATTACGGCGTACGTTCCACCAAATAAAGCGTGTAATTTAGATCATTGGTGTGAGTTTTGGAGAGAACTAAGGCATTACTGCTCTGCGCGCTTTCCGGTGATTTTGGTCGGGGACTTCAACATGCGGGGAATCGATTGGATAAACGGGAGATTCTCATCTGAATTGGAGTCACAGTTCATGTCAATATCAGCAGAACTAGGCCTTGTTCAGTTGGTCGATTTTCCCACGAAAGGGGAAAACTTCTTAGATCTTCTGTTTGCTACCGATCCTTCGGTGGTCTACAACGTATATGCACTTCCACCCTTCTGCAACAGCGATAACCCACCGCACTTGCCGATACACTTCTCATTGCATATTACAACAGGATTAGATTGCCGATCAACACTAAACTATCACAATGCAGATTATCCACGATTATCAGCTATTGTAAAAGATCTGCAGAACCAAGTACTGGCTGGAACTATCTCAGCTGCGGATGCTTTGCCAGCTCTATTTCTGCAGTCTCGTGAACATGTTCCCCGTCAAATGAGATTTAGAAAAAAAGATAAGTTTTACGAATGCTAAACAATAGGAAATTGCATGCTTGGCGTCAATATAGATCAATACCTAGTCAAACCACTAAAGAACAATACAAGGTCATGGCTAGGAACTATGCAAATTACGTCCAAGAGAAAGAGAGTTTACATCTCCTCAACCTCTGTAAAAATCGTGATCGGAACTTTTTCCACCAAGATGTCCGCAGTAGACTTCGTGTATCCCGGGACATACCAACGCTAACTATGAATGGCACCACGATAACGGAAGATTATGAGAAAGCAAACGTTTTTGCGGACATATTTTCTGGTTCATATAATTTCAGTTGTTCCGGTTACGACTATCGTTATCAAGGCCTTATGAATGATCATCCCTTCTTCCGTGACATGTTCAGCACTCAGACGATAAAAGCCATTATTGCTTCTCTTCCTGGTCGATCATCTCCGGGTCCTGGCGGAATACCCAGTTGTTTCTACAAACGTCTTTCAGACCCGATATCTTCTCTGCTTAGCTCCATCTTCACATCCTTCTATGACTACGGGTCTATCCCATGCTCTTGGAAATCTGCAGTTATTAGTCCAATTTATAAGAATAAAGGCTCCAGGGCAGATCCGAATAATTATCGCCCGATATCGTTAACCGATATATCCTGCAAAATTTTCGAGAGATGCATCGTCAATCAGTTACTTCCATTTGCCGACAATATGGGCTTAATCCCCTCAGTTCAGTTTGGCTTCATTCCTGGCCGCTCCTTACCAGTGCAGCAGTTGATTTGTCATGATATATGGGAGAGTGCTATAGACTCTGGACAAGAGATTGATGTAATTTACGTCGATTTCCAAAAGGCATTTGATAAAGTAGACAGATTGCTACTACTGAGGAAGCTAGCTTGCATGGGGGTTCCGGATAAAGTTGTGAGGATAATTCAAGAACTGCTGTCAGACAGAGTTCATCAGGTTCGCGTAGCCAGCGTGATGTCTAGAGAATGTCAGGTGCCAAGCGGAGTTGTCCAGGGATCAGTGTTAGGCCCGATCTTATTTACTTTGTACACTTACGATATTACTCAGGCTGTGTCACCCATCTCTCTCTATTGCAATTCGCTGATGATGTGAAGTTATTCTCTCCAGTGGAAAACACTAGGGGCTTAAGAATTGCATGTCAACAACTTTTCCAGTGGAGTTGTCAGTATAAGCTACCTATTTCATCATCAAAAAGTGGATCAATGCATTTAGGTAGATGCACCGATCCTGAATATTACCAACTAGGTAATGGAACGTTACAGCAATTGGATACATGCGTGGATTTAGGTATTGCAATGAGCCGCATTCTGGATTTCACTGATCATTATCATGGCATAGTCTGCAAAGCTAATAGAATTTCATATATGTTACGTACGGCATACCGTAAGTGTGATGCGCATACGTTGTCATATGCTTTCTGTGTGTACGTTCGCCCGACTCTGGAGTTCTGTTCGCAAGTATGGAGTCCTTACAAAATCAAGGGCATACAGCTCCTCGAAAAGCCACAGAGGTCGTTTACTAAACGAATACCTGGCATGAGCGGTCTATCTTATTGCCAGAGACTTCAATTTCTGGGTTTACACTCACTGGAATGGCGTAGAATCGCTGCAGATCTGAAGATGTGCTACAAACTAGTCCACCAAATTGTTTATCTACCATCGAGAGAGCCTTTCTTTGAGATCATAGACAGGCGAGTTAACCTACGTACGCATCGCTTCCATATAAGAATACCAACGGCTAGAAGGGATTGCTTTTTCCACGGATATAGATGCCGTGTGGCAAGAACATGGAACAGTCTTCCATCAGAATTTGTATGTGCCTCCTACGCAAGATTTGCTTCCACTATTGGGGATTTCGACCTGGCTCCGTATGCGAAGTGCTTCCCGTACTGACTATTATTATTATTTTTTTCTTCCAGTATAAGTGCATTTCATGCCTTCTGGGGTTATTGTAAATAAATTTAGACTCCATTAACTCTTTCTTTCCCAACCAACACAGTGATGATCACTTTCTACTACATCCCAACTGTTCCTTTTCATCTATGACTTTCCAAAGTCTTGATAACGTGTTACAAACCAATATCATCATCTTGGAATTTTTCTAAAGCCTATGAGAAAGTTCCGCACAATAGACTCCTTCTTAAACTTTCAAATCTTGGTTCTAATGTACAATTGCTCAAATGGTTAGAAACTTTTCTAAAAAATTGTAAATAATTCGTTCATTTTAAAGATCATTCACCTTTTGCCACTATAAATTCAGGTATTCCTGAAGGAGCTGTTCTCTCACCTTTATTGTTTTTAATATATATAAACGATCTCCCTGAAACCCTCAACTGCACCACTGGATTTTTTGCTGATGACTGTGTAATCTACCACACAATTAATCACAAATCTGATCAAGAAATTCACCAACGTAATCTTGTTTCCATCTCAGATTGGTGCTCATTTTGGCATATGCCTATCAACCTATATCAAACAGTTTTCAAGAGAGCTACTTGCAAAACTCAACTTGCATATCCCAAGTTCCTCAATTTAAATATCTGAGAGTCATAATCTCAGCTGATCTTCATTGGAATAATCATATCGATTATGTCTATCAGAAATGTCTCAACAAACTTTTTTCCTTCGCCACGACCTCAAACATTCTACTCTTGACATCCGAATTCTTTGCTACCAAACTTATATTTCTCCCATTCTTTCTTATGCAGCTGAGGTCTGGAACCCCCACACCTCTAGTAACATCGATACACTTGAATCTATCCAAAAAAAATCTGCCCGCTTTATTCACAACTGCTGGTCATCTTTTAGTTCAGTTTCCGATCTCAAACTCGAACTTAATCTCCACCCACTCTCTACTCACAGACTTATCTCCTGCTTAGCCATGCTTTACAAGATTATTCATGATCATTTAAATTTCAATACGTCCGGTATTCTGACCAAACCTTCCTATGTTTCCAATAGACTTCACCAGCCCAAAAAATTAGAACCTATTTTTGCCTCTACAGATTGTTTAAATTCAGTTTCTTTCCCAATACCATAGTTGAATGGGACAAGCTCCCCTCTACTATTGTTAACTCCCCCATGATCTCAGATTTCTTAACAAATGTTTCAAAACATATGTGTTTAAATCTACCGCATCCTCTTGTATAGGCCTTTGGCCTATACAAGAGGATAATTTATTATGCAATAATTTATTATGCAAGAGGATAATTTATGCAATAACAATATTGCATAAATAAATAAATAAAAAATTGCATGTGTCCTTAGGCGTTACGGGTGTGTATGGGTGAGTTCCACTGGAAAGGCAGTGTGATGGCCGAATCGCATCCCTACAGAACCTATCTTTGGTGAGAATGCAACTGACCCTCCTCCGGTTATGGCATCTCTTATGACCTTACCACCATAGGAAAGCTCAAAGGCACACTTCTTAGGGTGCACAAATTTCAGCGAAAATAAATTTGAGAAGAAAAAAGAAAAAATTAAGGATTAGAATAAAGAAAAAAAAGTGATAAACCGAATTATGTTTGCTTGCAGGATCTTGGGTGTGGGGGGGGGGGGAGACTATTGCCACTGCCTAGATCCACCACTGAGTGGGAGTACATCAGGAAAAAGATTCTTGAGGTGGACATAAACTAATTGTGCTCGAATAATAGTAATTCTTCTGTGTTAAGTTTACACATGCATAAATATCAACAAAAATGTTAGCTGAGAGAGAAAAAAATGTTTGTTGAGTGGAAAATTCATAAGCCGAGGCATTTGTTACCCGAGGTCGGGGCGGCTTAAGCAAGGGGTGCGGTGCACCCGTTGGCAATATTCAAAGACCCCAAAATTTTTTAAAATTTCAAGCAGTAAAAATTCACGTGACATCACGCTTTTGAGTTATACCTCGACTATGGAGATGAAAAAATTTGAGGGAATAAACAGGGGCTGCGACCATAATACCAGAAACAAGAATGTAAGCTATCAGGGACGGCTCAAGACAAAATCTATGTTTGGGATCTCTAAGAATTTTAGCACCTCCCGTCTATGTCCCTCCCTAAAACCTGCATCAGGGCCCCCTATGCTGGAATCTTCCACTGGCTCCAAGCCAGAATTTTTATGGGGGGTGGGGCCCCCTTCTACAGTTAACTTATAGTGTGGGAAAAAAATATGAATAGAGTCCCGGGCCCTCCGGCTGGAACCCTGCCAGCCCTACCCTTGTGGGTCATGCTCCTCCCTCACAACTTATCCCAATAATTCCTAATAAATAAAATTGCCATTTCATCTTGGATTTGGTGCTTCTCCAGAATGGAAAAATTATTTTCTTTGGTCAATGAAACTTTTTACACCCATTCACCTCAGATTTAGCACCTCTCTTGAGTGGCTCCCCATTCGACCACAATGGGTTACATAGTCCAAGAGCAGGATTTGGTAGAGTACAGGCCCTGTACTCTACCAAAAGGGGCAAGTGTGCATTTTGGTTCCATCTCCTAATATTTTTTCCAGATTGGTTCCGGAAGCACAAAAAAAAAATTCTGCTTCTCACTTGCCCGATTCCTGGAGTACCAGAAACACCTTTGAAATAAATTTCTTAATAAAGGGATAACTTCATTATAAATAATCTGTATGGGATAAATGCTGATGGCTTACCAAAATAAGTGCTGTTTTGAGGATCAAGCTATCTGGCATTATTAAGAACATTTCATTTTCATTTCATTCCGTGCACCGCCCAGGCTCTATCGACCATTGTCAATTTTAGCCATTGCCCGGATGAGGGGCTGGGCGATGTCGGGTGCTTTATTATGCATATAAAATATAAAATACATGAACATTGAATATAAAAACACATTATTAAAAAAAAAAAAAAAATGTATATACAGATTTAAATATTTCTATTATACAATTTATTCCGATGAGCTGTTCTGATGTCCTTTCCAGCTTTATTGAGCCCGAGCCCCCTGTTCCTCTCTGTGGCCAAGCGCCAGGTCCTGGACCCATGTCTTCCCTCGTTGGCTTGTTGGCTAGTGTGAGCCCTTCGTGTCACATTGGTCCAACCAGGTGCCAGGTCCTTCAGCATGAGGGGAGGGGGTTGTTCGATTATTCAAAAGCTCCTCAGCTTTTGGTTGGGTGCTTCACAGTTTAAACACTGATCATTGGGACTTTGTTTCTTGATTACTCTTTCACTGGATCATCCTGTTTGAAGTCAGAGTCTTCCCATATTTCGACCGCTTCTTCTCTCTCAGATTGCTCTCCCTCTGTGTCGTATTCTTCGTCTTCTAATTCTTCTATTTCCTGGGAGAGTACCCTATCGACGCTGTCTTTGGCTTCTGCCCTTGCTCTCAGTCTTTCGCTCTTCCTCAGTTGTTGCGTTTCATGTGGAGTCTGGATGGTCTCATCCCTCTTGGTGTGGAGATGTTCCTGGTTGGCCTCTAGGAATTTAACCAGGTCCTTGATGGTTTCCATTGCTTTTCCATCTCTCTCCATCCTTTTGAACCATTCATGCTCCAACTGAGGGAGCGGCTTAACCAGGTGGAAATCTGAGGTCTTTTCGCACTCTGTTGCGTAATGCAATGGGCTTCCGACTCCTCCACACAGGCACTTGTCATTGTTTGAGATCCCGAAGCGGAGGAAGTGGGTGGGGAACGGCCCGTGGCCC
Organism: Pholcus phalangioides; assembly: GCF_987345545.1. Lineage (NCBI taxonomy): Eukaryota > Metazoa > Arthropoda > Arachnida > Araneae > Pholcidae > Pholcus > Pholcus phalangioides. Next base: position 10,647,721 of record NW_028301622.1, on the reverse strand, counting down.
GAGAAGAATATTGTCTTCTCTCTGCTCCAAGATCTCTCTCTCCACTGTATTTTGGGCAGGACCCTATGGATTAACTTCCCATGTGTGGCGGGGTGGTCCCAGAATTTCTGCCACTCTCCAAGGATGTGAATCTTTATTATCCTTTTTGCAGTCGCTGCTGGAATCTTCTTTTCCAGGAGGATCGTACGGCTCAAGGTTGCTGCCTTGGCCAATCGGTCCGCCTCCTCGTTCCCTTTTTCTCCGACATGGCCACGAACCCAGTTCAATTGGATGTTTGGATTTTTTAATAGAGCCCTGCGGACGGTCCTGGCGTCCTCGTGTCTCGTGAGGGGGTCTCTTATGGCTTCCAGGCTGGATCGGCTGTCTGTGTATACTTTGGACTGGGTCGTTGTGTTTTCCAAGCTGCTTACCGCTTCTCTTAGAGCGAAGAGCTCCGCCTGGAAAATCGTGCACCCTGTCAATATCCTCTGCTTCCACTTCTGGGTTACTACGTCATCCTCGTATCTCACGAAGGCAGCACCCGTTCCATCCTGGGTTTTAGAACCGTCTGTGAATATGGTGGTTCCTTCGTATGAGATAGGGCCCGTTTCTTCCAGGGTGATGATCTGGCTCTCCTGGATGTCGGTGGCGGGGTGCATATCCCAGCCTATCCTTCTCTGCTCTAGCTCACTCCACTGGTATTGGGCCTCCCCCAGACTAATGTTCCTCTTGAGTCTTGTCACCATGGCTGCTTTGGCGACATACTCCGTCTGAAAACTCAGTGGGGGAACTCCTGCGATGGCCTGCATGGCTGCTTTTGACGTCTTGTGGTAGGCTCTTGTGAGAAGGTGCAGGAAACCTCCCTGCAGGCTGTCCAGCTGCCTCTTGAGCTTCTCTGATGGGTCCTGGTACCACGCAGCAGCTCCGTATGTTATTATCTTGATAGCCACCTGGTCGTACAATATCCTTCTGAGCTTCTGCGTTAGTCCCCATCTTGGGCCTGCCATGCTCGCCAATGTTTGAAGGTTAGCGTTCGCCTTGGCTCCCTGGGTTTTTACGTGTGATATCCAGTCCAGGTCTTTGTCCAGAGTGACCCCAAGATATTTCATCGTCTTCTTCCATGGGATCCTGGTTCCCTTCATCCTTATCTTGGGTCTCTTGATTCTTGAACTGTACCACAGGTAAGAACTTTTTTCGATTGCCGGCTCCAGATCGTTGTTGTGTAGCCAATTGGCCATCTGATCCAGAGTCCTGGTGGCCTTTCCTTCCATCTCTTTCCATTTCTCTGTGGCCATGACTATGAGTATGTCGTCCGCAAAGGCCTGGACTCGTACTCCCTCTTCCCAGGACTGTTTAAGTAGGCCGTCCACCGTGACGTTCCACATAAGGGGGCCCGAGCACGAGCCCTGCGGACTACCTCTCGTTTGGTCATGTTCCACGAGCTCACCTCCCAGCTCCATGCCCACTTTCCTGTCTTTCAGGAGATGCATCAAGGTCTGTGTTAGATCTTGTGGTGCGGGAATCTGGGCAAAGATCTTTCTCAAGTTGGTGTACCGAAGTGCATTGAATGCGCCCTTGATGTCGATGGACACCAGCGCCACGTGCTTTCCTTGTGTCCTGGCTTCCTTGATGTTGTCGACAACGTCACAGAATGCTTCGTCCGCCGATCTTCCCATTCTAAAACCATATTGATTCTGGTGCAAGTATTGGTGTCTCTCCAAATGGTACATCACCCTCTGGACTAGGATCCTTTCCAGAATCTTTCCGGCGTGTGGGAGCAGGGTGATTGGACGATACAACTTTATGTCGTCCACTGGCTTTCCTTGCTTTAGGATCAGAATAACCTTTCCCCTCTTGAAGACCTTGGGAAATCTCCGCAGCTCCAGACACTTGTTGTAAAGAGCGGTCAGGAGCTCCGGGTGCTTGCCATTAATCGCCTTCAATATGGGCACGGTAAGCCCGTCCGGACCCGGAGCCTTCTTGTTACCTGTCCTGCTCAGCGACCGCTGTACTTCCTTCTGGGTGATGTTCGGTTCCATCGGGCCAATGGGGGGCTTTTGGTGGTTCTGGCCCCTTTCTTCCTCCTCGTCTGCTTCTCTTCCCAGCTCCGCCTCGTCAGTCGGGTACAGGGTTCTGAGTTGCCTGGCTATGGCCTCTTCCATCGTCTGGTCTTCTCTCATGATGATCTGGGCCGTGTTTTCTCTTCTCTTGGCCGTCACTCTGTAGACGTTGCCGAAAGCATCAGTGGCCTTTTCACAGTACTGACGCCATCCTTCAGTCTTCGCTTTCCTGAGCATCTTTGTGTACTGTGCCTGGTGTTTCTTGAATTCGATGCACCTGGTTGTCTTGAGTTCTTCTTCTTTCGCCCTCTTCCATCGCCTGTGTCTGGCTCGCAGGTGCTTCCTCTCTGTTTCGAGTTGCTGCGTCCACCAAGGTGCCACTTTCTTGATTGGTGGTTCTTTCCTTGCCAGAGTCTTGTCCGCCATTTCTTTGAGGCAGTCTAGGACCTTTTCAGTGGCTTCGTCGAGAGTTTCTCCGTTGTCCGCTCTCATGATCCTTCGCAGGAGCTTAGGGATCTGGGCCGCCACCCTCTTGACAAATTTTTCCAGTCTCCTGATGGACGAGCTATACCTGGGTTTTGGGGGTACAAGACCTTCCGTACGCCACTGGAAGTGGATGTATTTGTGAGAACCATGGGTGACTTCATCTCCGACATGCCATCTTTCCAGTTCTCCGGTGTCCTTCCAGAACGTCTGGTCCGGCCACCCCCTCTTCTCATTGTGCTCGTAGGTCGGTACTACATTGCCCCTGCTGGCCACTTGGAGTTGGAGCTCCATCGTCAGATTACGGATCGACCTACCTCTCTCGTCATCCTCCCTGTAATTCCAGTCTGAGTGGTGGCCGTTCAAATCGGTACCGATTATCGTTGGTTCTCCTCACTGGCTGAGAACTACCTCTCTGATCTTGGCAAGGGTTTCCTGAATTTCGGCTGTCGGTGAGGAGTAGCCGCTCATAATGACTACCTCCTTGCCATTGACCCTTGCTTTGATCGCTGCTGTGTGCTGACCCAGCTTCAGCGTGGCCGCTTCTATATTCTTATTGCAGAGAATTACGGCTGCTTTGTTGTTCTGGGATTTCCACTTTCTCCACGCCTGCGGCATGCCTTGTAGTGCACCCCTCGCCGTCCACGGCTCCTGGATGAGGAGGACATCTACTTGATTAGCCGCTACTTGTTGCTCTAGTAGGTATGTGGTTCGTCTGGCCCTATCTGCATTGAATTGCAGAAACTTGAGTCCTTGAGGCTGGGCTACTGGTGTCTGGATGTCAACTGGACGTGAGGTTTCCTGGCACCTATCTGCTGTAGGCACCGTTGTGCTGCCATCCGTTTCCATATCTGTGTACTAACTTTAGGGTGTCTTGGGCGCCTAATTTTTGTCAGGTGCTCCTCACTGGGGCCTCACCTTTCTTCTGAACGTGACAGTTCTAATCGATGGGTAGGTTCCAGTACTGTCCCTGACATCTTCCACTGTTGTGATTGATCTGGACAATTGTAATTCTCTTCCGCCTGGGCAGTCCTTCGCTCCGTGGCTATCGACGCATCTCGCCGGACTTGTGAATTGCGTGGCCCGGTGGCCCATGGCTTGACACCTCAAACAGCGTGGCGACGGGATGAAGCTCCGAATTTTCGAGTGCCACTTATTAGTAGTGACCACCCCTTTTTTCAGCGCTGCCTCTAGTGTCCTGTTCTTTGTCACTTCCACAATTTGATGCACTCCCCCCGCAATTCTCGCTTTGAGCTGCGACTTGATCACAATGTCCTTTCCTGCCAAGTCTAGCGCTTTTTTGAGAGCCGTCACTATATTTTCCTTGCGTGTAGCGGCTCGAATGTCTCTCAGAAGAATTGCAGTCCTCTTGGTCCTGGGAGGCCGTGCCGTCATGACTTCGCGGAGGTTTCTGTCTGTGGACAATTCCACCTTGAATGATTGTGCGTTTTTTATGCTTCTGAAGTCCACTGCAATTCCCTTCTGTATTGACCGGATCCTGGCCTGTGATTCACCTATTCCCTTGCTCCTCAGGTGCCGAGTGATGACGGGTGCCAAAAGACCAAGATCTTCCGGGTACTTTGGGTATACCAGTATTGTATTTATCTTCTCCCCGTTGGATATGACCGCGGCGTATGTTCTTCCGTGTTGTGTGACATCGGAGATGCCAGCAATTACCCTGAGTCTTTCGTTGATGTTGGGTACTTTCTCGTTGGCTGTGCGCTCAAGAATCCTCGTTCCAACCCGTGGGCTCCAAGTGATTCTCTTCGTACTTCCAGGGTCCCATCGATGGGGCAGGGCTCCACTGGTGGTGTTCCTCCCGTCCGGGTCCTCCTGTAGAGTATGTCGATGTGTATGTCGAGATGAAGATTGGAGATTGCGGTTGGGATGATCAAGAGCTTGCTTTGGACCCGTAGGAAGGGCATGTATAGGAGATAGAACGAATCGAACTCTGCGGGAAGATATTTCCTTCTTCTTTTTGGCTTTTCGCTTGGTAACTGTGATGAAGTCGGAGTCAGAGTCCAGCGTCGCCTCATCAACTGTTTCGTAGGCAGACATGTCGGACGGAGGACTGTCAAGCGAGGAAGATATTTCCGTGAAGATATTTTCTGGGAAAATATTTCTGCGGGAAGATATTTCCTTCTTCTTTTTGGCTTTTCGCCTGGTGACTGTGAAGAAGTCAGAGTCAGAGTCCAGCATCACCTCATCAACTGTTTCGTAGGCAGACATGTCGGACGGAGGGCTGTCAAGCGAGGAAGAACCATGGCCTTCCTCCGTTGATTTATGGGATGAAGGACAATCTTGAAGTAGCGGCTTTGTCTCTTCTATAAGTGAGTCTGTTGTTTGCGTAGCAAAAGATGTTGTAGAAGAGCTGAGAGACAAAGCCGCTGAAGATGTAGAATTATTGGCAGTAGTAGTAGCGGGAAGGATAGATGACGGTTCAGCAGAAGAAGAAGATGTCGATCGTGTGCGATTTTCCCATTGAGGTTTACCCACATATTGTTCTATGCCGCTGGTTTGCGTATGTGAATCTGTCCGTTCTCCGAGTCCTTCAATCCAATTAAGGATTATGTCTAGAAGTTTGTTGGCTCTTTTCCTGGGTTTAAGAGGTATGTTGTATTCGAACGATGGGGTTCCTCTAACACCAGTAAAAGAGTTAAGAATTTCTTTTATGTCTGTAGCCATGTGCATGATGTTCAAGTATTTTCGGTTGCGTTCGAAAATATGGAAGGTGAAGATCTGTTCACTATTGTCATTATCCGAGGAATAGATTTCAGGGCTAAGTAGGGAGGAAGGGAGGGCTTTCGTAGGAGACAAGGTTGGCAAATTAGTGACGGGCGATAAAGCTGGAACATGATGAGAGCATTTCTGTAGAAGTTTTGAAGCCGATCTTGTAATTCTTTTTCCAGAGAGGGAACTTCTTTTGTTGATATAAACCTGTGGTGTCGGTGTAGCTAGCTGGGTGAGAGGAGCGACTACGTTGGTGACTGCAGACGATTCGTTGGAGCAATCAATGGCATATTTTAGGCCCGGAGATTCATTTAAACTATCTTCATAGTAGGTCGGTAATGAATAGTCCGTTGCAGAATCAGCTGTTGGACGATCTATAGTCTGTTTGATGGTTTTCTTCTTAGCTTTATTGGTTTTAGCCTTTTCTTGCGTCGTGTTGACAGTATGTTCCTTGAATTTATGCTTGTGGAGGCGCTTGGTCTTGGATTTAGGTACAGAGAGACCATGAGGCATCGACGAGGCGGAGAGTATTGGTGATGAGGCGGTAACTGTCGAATGCGTGTGAGCATCTTTAGTATGTTTTGGCGAGTGCGTCTGAGGATATTTCATGAAGATCTGGGCCAGAAGGCCTTTCGCCTTGGAAGACTTCGGTGTATCTTGAATTGATGTCATAGCTGTAGTATAAGGAGAATTTTTTGCATGCTGGTTCGTGTCATGCGTAGATGGCGAAGCATATGATGAGCGTCATTATTAAGAACAGTAAAATAATTCTGGACTAAAGAAGTAGAAAGACCTTCTTCAAAAGTGGGGCATATGGGCACGATAAACAATTGTGTGTGTCTGGCTTCTAAAAAAAATTGGGTTTATCAGCACGTCCCCTTGACTGAAGCCCTGTCAGCCTACCACCAGACTTGTCTTTAGGGGCAGAATTGGAGGCTTCGCACCTGGGCATCAGGTAAGTTTGAGCCACCCTGGCCTGAGGTATCACTGTATTTGAATTGTATGATGCAAAAATATGATTGACACTGCTTTTCCCACCATTTTCGTTCTCAAACTTCCAGATTTTGAGTGCCATTTGATGTAAATTGGAAATTTATAGATTTCTGAAAACTTGCATTCTGTCTATGCTCATCTATGAACTTAAATTTTTTATTTCTTTTTAGTTTAAATTTCTTACGAATCTTGTGATAAGTTCGGTAAGCTATATTTTCATTGTGACAGTTTCATCAAGTTAAAAGCACAGCATATATGTTTAAAGGGCTAAATAAAAACTTTACCTAAATAAATAAAGTTTGAAATTTACTCCGACTAAAATAAATTATATGTTCTTGTGTTTACATGTTTTAGATTGATGGACTGTTCAGTGAAAATAGTGCGTTGAAACGTAAGTTTTTAAGTTACTTGAATGCACACTTTATTTACAAGATGGTTTTTACCAACATTATCTATTAAATTCAATTAAAAATGGAGAAGGGGATTTCTTATTTTCGAAAAACAACTTCTCATGTGAGAAACATTTCATTCCTCTTAACCCCCCTCCCAAACCTGTCAGATCAACTTCCAGTGGGCGGTGTTAGCTTTTGTTTACATCTTGATGAGAGAAGGAGAACAAGACAGTTTTGAATTTACTTTTAACCAAACTGCACCACACAATAATTTTTGTCCTCAGACTGAGCATCCCTAGCATTGATTCATAATTTAAAACTTTCTATATAAAGCTCAAGATCAGCACCCACAGGTTTAACACACTACTGACACCCCTGTTCTCAGAGTTAAAGGGGGTGGGGAAACAATATTATATCTGCATGATGCTGAAAAAAATATTTCTTTTGAAAAAAATGCAGTAAACTGAGGTAAATTTAGTTCAAGTGTTGCACAATTTTGAATATGGTATCCACGCTGTGTAACTGTCAACATGCTTTCTGGAGTGAAATATTGCTCAGCATCGATAGCACATGCTTAAACCTGCAAAACTTGTTACAGAGAGAATGTTTTGTCGTAGGTGCCCTGAAACAAAGAAAACAGAAGCGCTCTGGGGTTGCATATATATGACCCCCAAGGGTGTGTGCGGGGTGGGATTGCATTGAATCTTCGTGAATTGCTAAGAAACTCTGCAACCTCACAAAATTGCTAGTGGGTGGGGGGGGGGGGAGCTATTGTGGCCTGAGCCCCTAGATTCCAGGGCATATGAGGTGCTGTATTAAAATGAAGATTCAATTGAATTAAAAACAATTAAAAATTACATTTGTAGGTAATTGTTTTCATTGGAATTCTTGCATCTATGATTATATTGTCCCAGCAAAACTCAACATTCATCATTACTGAGATGCTTCATGCCAATGTTGGCATGTCTGCATATACTTCTTGGGCTGTTATACAGTGATCGAGATTTTTTATCAGCACATGTTTTATCACTATGATGGACATCATCGTGCCAGTAACTGCTAACAAGGAGATGAAATGACCTCTTCATAAGACTTTAACCTGCTGCTGCTGCTTTGGTATTCCTGCTTGTCCGGTGTGTTTCTTTTACAAACATAATGATTATGCATAAAAGCTTTGCAACGATTTTAGTCTTTGAAGGTGGTCTAAAAAACTTACCTTATCTTTTCACTAAAACTTTCCCAAAATTTCATAATTTTCTGACAAATAATTATGCAGCAGATGGCCCAGAACGAACAAGAAAATTTTAATTGTGTGCATTCTGTATTTTCCTCACACATTGTGTTGATATTTTTCTTGCATCTTAAGGCAGTTACATTCATTCAAGCAGATAATCAACTTGTTACTTACAAAAACACAAATTTTCAGGCTCTGCCATTTTTACTGAATATGGTATATAGATTGGTAGTACTTTTCAAACACAAAATATATCTATATATATATCTTTGACATCATGAATATATTAATACCTCATATATACATGCATCAATTTGTTAGAAATCTCCTAGAGGAATGTTTATGGGGTGCATGTATAGTTCATGGTAGTTATATTTATTGTCAGGACTGTCATTTCAACTTTTTCCGGGGGGGGGGGGAGGCGGCAAAGAACATATACTCAATGTAGGTATATACATATTTGTAGGGTATTTTCCAATGCTGGGGCGGGGGTGGCAATTGCACACCCCGACACCCCTCTCCCAAATGGCGGACCTGTTATTGTACAAATCACTTTTAATATAAACTAATTTTTTTTTAAATAATTATTCATAGAATTAAAACCTGAAGATGAACGTGAATCATCAACAGCTGTGAAGGATCAACTAAATGATGCTGAACATCGGATGGGCAATGGTAAGTGGTTAATTTTAACATATATAGATTCACATCTTTATTTGAAAAATAAAGTTTTTGATTAGAATTTTTGAGGTTTTATACAACATTGCATATTCTGGTGTAAATTACACTGCTGGCCACCCAAATTGCAACACCAAGAAAGACAAGAGATATCGCAACAATATTTATTTTGTAGATAACATGTTGACCAAGCATCAAATGATTAAATTTATAGACTTCTGTGAAGTGTGGTTCCTGCCAAAATCAGTAGCCAGAGTAGCCGCCATTGTTGGAGATCACCGCTGCCACACGCCTCAGCATTGATTCAAAGAGACTTTGGATGTGTTCTTGGGGTACAGCAGACCAAGCAGCTTCCACGCGTTGCCAAAGTTGATCTGGTGTGGCAGCTGGGAATGTAATCTGGGTCAATCGTTGAGCAACCATGGACCACATGTTTTCTATCGGCGAAAGATCCGGAGAGCGAGCTGGCCAGGGAAGCAATTCAATCTGGCGATTGACGAAGAACCTTTGGACAATGCGTGCCACGTGTGGTCGCACATTATCCTGTTGAAATATGGCTGTGGGCAAGCCCTGAAGGTAAGGAAGGACAACTGTCTCCAACACCTCGGAGATGTAGCGCTGGCTTTTTAAAGTACCGGCAATGCGTACTAGAGGAGTGCGAGAGTGATATCCAATACCGCCCCATACCATAATACCCGTGCAGGACCAGTGTGGCGGTGCATAACGCAGCTGTTCAGCATCCTCTCTCCACGGTGTCTCCAGACTCGAATCCGACCATCGTGGTGTTGCAGACAGAAGCGTGACTCGTCAGTAAAGACAATTTCATTCCATTGTGCCGTCCACATCCTTCTTTCATCGCACCATTGGCGGCGGAGACGTCTGTAGTTCTGTGTCAAGGGTAGACGAAGCAATGGACGTCTTGCGGACAGACCACTCTGCTGTAAACGGCGTCGAATGGTACGCGCAGACACTGGATGATGCGGTACAGACTGAATGTGCTGTGCTATGGTTTGTGATGTGGCTGAGCGATCCATCACTGCCATACGCACAATATGCCTGTCATCACGTGAAGTGGTGCACTGAGGTGGATGCGATCGAGCACGTCGGTCCGTCGTACCCTCCTGCATCCAACGATCACATATCCGCATTACAGTTGTTTGGTTTCGTCCAACACGACTACCGTTTTCCCTGAAAGATAATCCACAATCTCGGTAGGCCACTATCCTTCCTCTGTCGAACTCGGATACTTGATCAAAAGATGATCGCTGTTTTCTACGAGGCATAATTGATCGTTTTTTTGAAAAAAACCACAAGAAAAACACAATTGCCGTACTTCAAATCGTCGAAATCTCCAAGCCTTAAATAGCACTTTGAAGTGGCGCCACAGGCACGTGTGATGTGCGTCTGTGCTGAAATTCTAATCATTTGCATATCTCACCTTCGCTAATGCATGTTGTAAATTTCATATTATTTGCATGCTTCCTTCAGGGTGTTGCATTTACGGTGGCCAGCAGTGTACTTGACACCAAAATCATGATACATCATGTGCCAACTGCTATGGATTGTCCATGGTTTCTACAGGCCGCACAATAAGCAACAGAGCTACGGACACACTCTCCATACTATGGAAATTGGTTCAAAAAAGATTGGGTCTTTCAATGTTTTATTATTGTTTTAAAAAATCTCACCAATCTTTAGCATAATGATGCATTCATATACGTATTGTGAAGTAGAAGACAAACTCGGAGCCGATCTATTTTGTCTGTGCATGGAAGGCAATCTGTAAAGCTGTGTCTAAAACCTGCCATTCCAATCGAGGCCCAAACATGCTGTTGGGCCAAAACCCTGTTTTCCATCGAAACCGCCCCACGCTGTGATCTCAAAGCAGGTTTTTAAGTGGTTCAGCATGGCGAGTCAGGACCCGGCCTCATTTGCATAGTGCATGGTCGAGCTGGCAGACATTGTGTCTGAAGGGATGTTTTGTCGTAAGTGCTGTAAGAGCTCTGATACGAAGAAAATGGGGATGGGGAAGGGGGGTCTAGGGTTGCTAGACATCCGTATACACACAAATTACAAGAAGTATGCAGGCTGAAATTGTATTGAATATTCATGAATTATTAAGGGACTCTGTGACCTCGAAAAGTTGCTTCAGGTGGGGGGGGGGCATGTGGGCTGAGCCTTCTAGGTTCCAGTGCCAATAAGGTGCTGTATTTAATCAACTTTCAATTAAAATTAAAAAAATATATAATTTTTGAGCGATTATTTTTTATCGTACTACGATTATGTTGTCCCGGGGGGGGGGGGGCTTTGCTATGGAGGGAGGGGAATATTCATCCTACTGACCAGCTTTAAGCCAATGTTGGCATGTCTTCATGATTATTATAAGAAACCCATATATCCAGATCAGTATAATGAAAACAAGTTTTTAATTGAAATTTTCAAATTCTGGTTTTCGATAAATATTTTCACAAATCTCATCCATTTCAAAAATAAGAATCTGGTCCATCGTGTTGAAATTGTGTCTGAAGTGAGATGAATGTATAATCAAATCTGGATGCAAGGCCAGAGTCAGGAGGAAAAAGGTTGTGGACTGTTGAACGAGAGAGCAAGTCGAACACGCTCGTTTTGGCATCTATAAATAAAGTGATTATGATTTATTCTCATTGGCTCCAGTATATACATAAAACGTGATATGTCTTGGTGCCAAGTGATGCAGAAATAACTAGCATTAATGACTCACTGTGAATTTTTTTTTTTCATAATACAGATGGTCATTTGTTCAACATTAGCATGATGCATAACATTTGTCATCTGTAATTAGCAGTGAACTTGTTTAAATACATATAAGATCCGACCCTATTCAATCTGGTGACAGATGAACAAATTCCTCTTTTTTGTTGGAATAAAACTTTCTAGGAGGAATTTTTTTTCCATTGAAGCAACATTAAAGATCCTCTCTTATTAGAATAATTTTCCCTGATAATGCTATGAATGTGTTGGTCACTTATGCAATATGCCCTGAAAGTGGTCTTGAAGGAGCATCATTCTTAAAAAATGTATGTCTTCATAATTTGCTGTGCATTATTGAAAAGAGCTTGCTGACTGGACTGTGGGAGACTCCAAAGAAGAATGTAATTTATATTGTAAGGAAATAGGAGGATGTTGTAGATTATATTGTAAGGAGTAATTTATATTGTCTGGAGAGACAGGAAAGAATTATTTGTGGTTGCTATCTCACAGTTTTGGCTAAAAATTGTTTTGCCTCAAAGGGATTGCCTTTTGTTATGCTATGATTATATTGTCTAGGGGGTACCCTAACCATCCTACTTTTTAGTCCTAGTTTTTCCTAATGTTTTGAGTTGGAGCCCTGAATATGTATATTGCAAATTGAATTGGCTTAAAACAGCCCAGAAATTGAGTTAAACATGAATTTAGTATAATAAATATTTTAATTGTAGTGTTACCTCAAGCTTTTAGTTGGGTTTCAAAGATTCTGGTACAATGTTATTTCTGGTGGATTTTTTGTGCTAAATTATTTCATGTTGCTAGTTTAATTATTCATAACACTTTTTTTCTTTTGGTATCATTTTTTTTCATGAGTTATTTGATTGGTAAATTTTACATGAAGTTAACATTAATGTACCAATATGTATCACACTAGATCTTACTATATATTTGCTGACAAAAACTACTGAACAAATATCTGGATCAGGGCATCATAAAAGTTTTCAAGCAGAGATTCCGAGAACTCCTTGTATCTCGCTTATTGCTCAACCTTGAAACTGACAATCAACTTACAAAAACTGACACAGACACACTAGAAGCTCTACATTTTATAGTAGCCACTCAGGAGTCAGCCAATAAAGCCCAAATTACTTAAAAAATTTTACTTTTTTTCCTTTCCTCTGAGAAATGTGGTAAGAATTTCAGGAGGAATTTTAGGTGCATTCAAAAACATGAATAAATAAACTGTCTGGCTGCTGGTATATACCTAGTAAATTCACAGACAAAAAAATTATGATGCAAAATTTCCTGACTTACATCACGCGTATGAGTTTGACAATATCGATAAGTTTTAGTCGATAAGTATTATTAATGTTCAATAATTAATGTATATTTGTAGTCATTGCTAATCGCTTCTGCAAGGCAGGTTTTCTCGATGGAGAAGCAACAGAAGAATGTGAACTTTACTTTGATGACTATGATACTTCAGATGAATTCAAAATGCAAGATAAACTTTTCAGCATCATTTGAACATTTTGTGAGTGTTCATGATGATTTTTTGCCATGCAAAGTACAATCAATCAAGGACAAATGTGAAGTAGCTGCAAGCAATTTTCCAAAAAATGTAAGTGGCAATGACACAAACAAATTGCTTACCACTTGTTCCAAGTTTGCAGAAGTAATTCTAAATTTTAAAGCAATTTCTAATATCCAGAATTACCGGTGCCCAGTCTTTCAATATAGCCGCTGTGCGGTCATGTGGGCATCGTGCTGGACTCTCGTCCTGAGGATCCAGGTTTAAACCCCATTGACAGCACAGTAGTGGTCAGCTGAAGTTTGTTTCCTGCAGTTTTCCAGCTTTGAGATGCAAATGCAACCTGGTCCCCCAGTAGAAGAAGTCTCTCTGCAGAGAGCAGGCATACCTACAACACGATACTGACATGGCATATGAAATATGTCATGTCAGTATTTACCATGAATTCCCATCTTTACTTCAGAAAATGGAAGATAGACGGCAGCATGAATGCAAAATAAGCGCAACTCGACAACATTAATACATCAGGGCCCCTAATACACTTAGAACACACATTCCAGCATGTACCGATTCATTAAAAATTCTATAGAGGAATGTGTGCAATTAAGTAGTAGTAGTCTTCCAAGAGAGAGAGAGAGATACCAAAGCATTCCCGAAGGATGGGTGTACCTGGAAACTCTGATAAATTATAAAGGTAACATGGCCACTTTTGATAAGGAAACAGAACGATAAAATTATCATTCTAAGTTCTCAATATTTGCTCAATAATAGATTGAGTATAATGTATAAATATGATTGAGTATAATGTATAAATATGATTGAGTATAATGTATAAATATGATTGAGTATAATGTATAAATATGATTGAGTATAATGTATAAATATGATTGAGTATAATGTATAAATATGATTGAGTATAATGTATAAATATGATTGAGTATAATGTATAAATATGATTGAGTATAATGTATAAATATGAGTGTATAATGTATAAATATGATTGAGTATAATGTATAATTTTTGTGAAATTAAGTTTTGAATCTGAATCATCGATGTAAAATCTCATCTTCATATGATCACCAGATTAAAATGTTAATTTACTGTTACGATAATTTGTGAGAAAAAAAATCTGCATGAGAATCTTGAGCAATAGAAGTGAAGCTTTCTAGGTTGTTTAACCCCTAGTTTGTGAGAATAGTGTAGGAACATATACTCTTTCCCACTCCACTTTAACCCAGTTTTCTTTTTCCTCAAACTCTGTGAATCGCTCATCATACTAAATGGGACATTCTATGATTCCAGCGGCATCACTGGGAGTAGGGAAAGGTAATAAACTGTCTTTGTCCAACACAAAGCATTCTAACCGGCACCCTGCCCAACTTCATTTTCTTACATGGCTGAATCTCTAGTGACATCCCCCTACTACCACAACCCATCTGCTTCCTGTAACTGCATTATACAATCAGTCATTCTAAGCAGAATTTTCTTGGTGGGGGGGGTTCTGATTTTTTTATTTCTGGAGGGGGGGGGTTGTTTTTTCCTGCACAATAACACTATAATCTTGGCTCGAGGGGGGTTAGAACTTCAAAACCCCCTTTTGCGTATGCCAATGATACTAATAAACCAATTTTGAGGGGGAAAAAGAAAGTGTTCCACATTTTTTTGTAATGGATTTGCTTTCCTTCACAAAATTTCACTTTTATGTTAAAAAAAAAAAATCAAGTGAACAAGTGACAAGTAGCCTCCTAGAGGCTTCTAAAAAGCAACAACAGAAGCATGTTTCACGCCATCTGGTGGCAAGTTTGTTCATTTAATTGCATACTATTATACAATGTTGGCAAATATATGTATGTTTGAGACATGACTGCATGCCAAATTTTTGCTGCAAAAGTTAGCTTAATTATCACATATATTTATATTATGCTTCGAGATTTTTTTTGTTTAATTTGTCAAACTGTTGTATCAGACTCTTGGAAGAGTATATGCATACAATAGTCAAGATTCAATCCAGGTTCATTGACATCCAATACACATTTAAATACCAAATGACGGAATAACAAATAATGACTCGTAAAAAGAAATTTTTCGTTAAATTTCATCCATATTTAATAAAAAACAAATCGCCCTAAACATTCGCCCCACCCCTAAATTTGTATCTGTTTGCCATAACCTCCATAAGTTAAATTAAAATATGGTAAGAATTTCTTTTTTACCTTTTCCCTTCATCTTAATTTGTCACAGATGACCCCAATGTCTGATAGAAAAATGCAATGCTTACAAGACACAGCATAAAATACTTTTCACTACATCATTTTTTGGTCAAGTGATGCCACACTCAATCTGACCCTTGAGTAAAGTGAAGTCTTAAGGGACAACAACACCCCCCCCCTCCTTTTCCTATAGGTTGTTCAGTTTTGAAAAAGGATCCTTCTATTGGGTCATGAGTATTACTTGTTACAGGGTTGGCAGGTTTTTGACGGTTTAAACCACAGTTTAAACTATCACGTCAAAAACCTCAAATACTGTTTTTCAATATAAAAATTCCCATTGGAAATGCACACGTTAATTGCATGTGATGTTACACACATACAGGAAAAAGTTGAAATGATGGCCCGACTCTTCTACGTGTTGAAATCTCGAACTAAGCAAAAGAAAAATTAATAACCCAAAGAGTCCACATACATTCTCCCCCCGCTCATGATAACGGTTTCTCTTTCTCCGCTGACAAAACCGTCGCTGTGCATTTTTGCCGGCGTCGTGAGCTTCATGATGACCCACAATTATTTTTAAATAATAGTCAAATACCTATTGTAGAGAATACAAAATTCCTCGGCATTACATTTGACAAGAAACTTACATTTAAACCTCATATTTCACAGTTGAGAGCTCGTTGCATGAAGACGATGAACCTCTTGAAGGTCATCTCTTCTACATCATGGGGAGCAGACCGTAAGTCGCTCCTCCACTTATATAAAGCTCTAATACGATCAAAGCTCGACTACGGTTCCATTGTATACGGGTCAGCCCCTCGGAGCTATCTGAGTGTGCTCGACCCAATTCATCATCTCGCTCTCCGCATTTGCTCTGGAGCTTTCCGAACTTCTCCCATGGAAAGCCTCTATGTCGAATGCAACGAGCCATCACTGACATCAAGACGCCAACAACTTTCTTTGAAATATTATATCAAAATGAAGTCTTTACCAGGTCATCCACTTCATCGTGTCATTTTCAATCCGTCATTTCATAGACTTTTTGCTGCTCGACCTTCATGTGTTCCATCTTACAGTCTTTGTATGAGAGCACTTGTAGAAGAAATACAAATAGACATCAGTCGTGTGGCCCCAGTTGCTTGGCAACTGGCACCATGGGAGCAGTCTCTGCCAGATGTCTCTGTTTCATTATCGTTATACCCCAGAGCCACCACAGCAGATGTTATATATCGACAGATATTCTTCAGGCACAGGGGTAGGTACAATAGGTACTTCCCCATATATACCAATGGCTCCAAGAGCCCTGGGCATGTCGGTTGTGCCTACATCTGCTGTGAGGAGACATCTTTCAAACTTCACGACACATTCTCTATTTATTCGGCAGAACTGTACGCAATCCTTCAGGCCCTACGCCATATACGATGCAAACGCCACCGACGATGCATCATTTATAGCGACTCTCTCAGCGCATTGCAAGCACTGTGTTCCTTCACTTTTCACACTCATCCATTCATTCATGCCATTTTTCATGAACTGCATCACCTCATTCATCACGGTACCACAGTAAAATTTTACTGGGTACCAAGTCATGTAGGAATACCGGGCAACGAAAAAGCAGACAACGCAGCTCGAACAACAACTAACATTGATAATAGCCTTTTGGTACCTGCCAGTGACCACTTCTCAATCCTCCGGGAAGTGATGCATCGCCGCTGGCAGGATCATTGGAACAATCAAACTAATAATAAACTTCATGCCATCAAGCCCACACTTGGCCACTGGCGTTCGAGCTGCAGAACTAACCGAAAGGAGGAAGTTCTGCTTTGCCCGGTTACGCATAGGACACAGTCGCATCACACAATCGTATCTTTTACTACGAGAGAGTCAACCGCAGTGCCCTCATTGTCAAAGTCCATTGACCATTGCTCATGCTTTTACTTGTTCACATCATCGTCATCATTTTACGACCGCTTTTGGTCAGAATCATCTTTCACTTTGTGACATTTTATCTGACCATTGCGATGCATCTCGCATTTTTAAATTCATCAAAGCCATTGGTTTTTATGACAAATTATAGTTTTTACAATTCATGTCATTGTTTTATGTTTCACGTTGCTTTTTTATCATGCACAGTTTTTGTTTTTGACATCACAAAAGGACATTTTTCTTATTTTTATATTTGTTTTGGCGCAGTTTGACCAAATTGGTCCTTGCGCCAATAAACCCAAAATCCAATCCAATCCATTCTCCCCCCCCCCCCCCACTAAATAACCTGAAAAAAATACAGTTTCTGCTTTGCCAGAATCATTACTTGCAATATACTATATTTATATTATGTTTCAATATACAATATATTAATGATTCTCTCCTCAATTAAAATCAATTACATGAATTTTGATAGGATTTTGTGGAAAAGTAGGACAAAATCTAGAATGTATGACATTTTACCAAAAAGTAGGACAAATGGGAGCCCTGCTTTTCTTGCTATTCTCTTTCTGTCTTTTCAAAACAAATATGCATAAATAAAACTACTAGCTATCAAAGCATTCTGTATTGTTTTTAAAATTACTTACTGACGTCTGTGTCTATGTTATACAAAGAATAAATATTTAATATGACTCTAAAATAATTTTCTACTCTCTACAGAATTATTTTGAACAAAAAATATATATATATGTTCTTTTTTCTTATAAAATATAAAATTTGAATAAAGCATAGCACAAACACTGAAGGGAAAACTATTTAATGATTTGACATTCTCTGATTCAAGATGATTCTTGGCCTTCCAAAATTTCTTCAACTGCTTATATATGTGCTTTGATATAAACCATCCGCTGTACTGTCTTTACAACAGATAGTGTATTAACACATTCCATATGAGAATTTTTACATGGAATAAAATTTTGGGCAGATCAGAAAATTTAAAATATCAAAATAGATATTTTTCCTCAGTAATTATAATTCCAAATATAAAACCCTTTAATCTACATAAAAGTGAGTTTTTTTTTATTTAGCATATCTATCAGGTTAAACTATTTGACAACATTGACAATAAGTTTTTTACTGTTTTACTACTAACTTATAGTTTCTGAAATCTAAAACCTAACTCTGTGAAGCCCCTATCATACATATTTTGAATAAGCAGCTCTATTCCACTTAGCAAATTGAATACAGGTAATCAGTAGCTTAGATAAAATGAACTACAAAACTATATTTTATATGTTTGAGACTCTTATGTTGAAAAATTCAAAATTGCAAATTATAATTAATATTTTGTTTTAATTATTGTAATAAATTAGTATTTAAAAATAAAACATTGTTATATACAAAAAAGTAAGTTTTTCATCATGTTATATACCTATTGTACTCAAAACATCATCAAAAAGCATTCATTTAGGTTTTTGGCGGTTCAAACCAGTTTTTTGACAGTTTAAACCTATTTTTGACGCTTGTCATGTCAAAAACCCACCCCTGACTTGTTGTTATGAGTATTAATTAATATTAGACTAAGAAATGGGGGGGGGGGAGAGAGAGAGAGAGAGTGTGAGTGAGTGAGTGAGAGTGTGTGTGTGTGTTAGTTATTACAAAATGTTTTCAAAGGGCCCTGTAAGTGGTTATAAAGTAAGGATGTAGGAAATACAATGTATTTGGCAGGTTGTGTACTTGTAAACAGCAAAAGCAAGATCAAACTTCCCTCTTTTTTATTATTATTGTAATTGGACACTTTTCCCCCTCCCCTCATTGAATGATTGCAATAACTGTCCATGCTATAGCAAAACACTTATCTGATTTATTTTTTTAAAATTTATGTTGTAATTAACAATTTGTATTTATTTTTCTACTCTAGTGAATAGGTACAGTGTGGGAGCCAATCGTATGGTGAGTTGCTCATGAAATTAAATTATCGCAAAATTCAATGAGAGCCGATCCTAGAAATTTTGCTGCCAGCAGCAAATAATTTTTTACTGTCCCCTTGGATATGACTATCTGAAAAGAGTATTCTTTCTTCCCATCTATTACTCTAATATAGTGATTCTCAAAGTGTGGATTGTGCTCTCCTGGAAGGGGGGGGGGATTACCCTGATGATTGGGACAGTGGTTCTCAAACTTTTGCCACCCGTGGCTCTCTTGCTGTGACAACATTTTTTCGCTGCTCCCCAGAATAGTCTAAAAAAAAGAACACTTCAAATTCATTTAATAAGGCAGTGATAAATGTGAACAGCTTGCCTCAATGTCCCTAGGAGCCGCCGCACACACTTTGAGAAACACTGGTCTAATCCAATAGAGAAGACACAGACAATAAATAGCCCAAAAATTTAAGGTGGTCTTCGTCATAGACAAGCTTTACACTAATCTAGTGATATTTTGGGCTGTCAAATTAAAATAGCGAAATAAATTGGATCAAAATAAGCAAAATATAATACTATTTTTGAAGCATCGGGAAGACTGCTTCGGAATGAAGGCATAATGGTAACAACTTTTTACAGCACCTTGTTTGCGAGAAGAGGAGTCTGTGTTACACTATTCCAATAACAGATTAAACGAACGACAACTGGACGGCTTTTATATAAAAGGAACCAAGCACCATTTTTGACCCCATCCCCAACTAGTCAACGTTCATCCACGGCTCCCCAGAGCAGCCTAACAAATAACCACTTTGAAACAAAGAACAGGTACATGGATATTGCAAGCTCACTGTGACGCCCCTAGGAGCCACTATGCACAATTTAGAACCACTAAGCAACACACTAAGAATCACCAGGGCCGTCTTAAGAGCATCATGGGCCCCCGGGCCAAGTGATCTTTCTGAGGCCCTACCAGGCAAATTCTCGGAAATTTCAAGCAGATCTAATTTTTGTGAGGCCCCTTTTCTCTTGAGGCCCCCGGGCCGCGCCCGGGTGGGCCCATGCCTTAAGACGGCACTGAGAATCACTATGCAACAATTTAAGTATACAAAAGGAGCAGTAAAACAATTTCAGAGCCAAAATAGAGCCACACTATCTCTAGTATTGTGTTTGCTGAAAGGGACATTTGTCCAGGGGCGCCTTAAGCAAGGGTGCAAAGGATGCTGTTTCACCTGGCAGTAGAAATTGAGGGGCGGTAGCCTAGACTTTAATTAAAATTCCTAAATTTGTTAAAGTTTCAGTTAATTTTTGTGAATAAGAAAAATGATAAAGAGAAGATAGAGTCCCCGGCCCCTGGGCTGGAGCCTTCTCAGCTCTTCCCTTTTGGGGACCATGCCCCACAACTATCACAAATTATCACACAAATTTGTGATAAAATACTTTTTTTTCATCCTGTTATCTCGGATTTGGCACCCCCCTCTATAGCGGATCATTTTCTTTGATTTTTTTGCCAATGAAACTTTTTTCACCCATTCACCTCAGATATAGCTGTGCCCTGCATGGCTGTAATTGGTTGCATGGCCTGAGAGCCACACCTGTACTTCATCAAAAAGGCAAGTGTGTATTTTTGTTCCCTCACCTAATATTTTTTTCCAGAATGATCAAATGACAGCAAGGGAAAAATTTGGTTTCTCACTTGTCTAGTCCCTGTAGTACCAGAAACAACTTTGAGATAAATTTCTTAATAACTGTAACCTCATCATACATCATCTTTACAGGATAAGTGATGATGGCTCACCAAAATAAGTGCTCTTTTGAAGATTAATTCATCAGGCAAAAAATTAAGAATGGTAAAATAATTCTGGATCAAAAAGTATAAAAATCTGTTTTAAAAGTGAGACATATGGTCACAAACATTTTGCACTTCAAACAATGGTGTGAGAATTTCTTGTGAAGAAAAAAAATCAGGTTTATCTTGAGGTCCCCTGTCACAATCCCCCTCCCACTATGGGGGTGGCATATAAGGCTTTGTAGCTGGGTGGCGGGTAAGCTCGAGCCACCCTGCATTTCTGCACTTGTCAGAAGATGAACAAGAAATCCAATCTTGCTGAGGCATTTGGCCAAACAGAAAGTGAACTCGAGAAATGTTGATAAAGAGCAAAAAGATCCTTTATAAAGAAAAGAAGGAACGTAATTTCCAGAATCCATTTTCTGCAGATGTCTGAACCTGGACAACCAGATGCATCACTTATGTGATTTCAAACGCTCCTGAAGGATAGGTGCAACTACAAAAGATATAGTCTGACCTATCTGTGTTAACTAGCTTGTGCTAGTTAAAATAGAAATAGAGAATAGAGGGAATATTTAAAATTATTATTTTCAGATATATTTAAATTGATAGTTTGGAGTATTTTAAATTTGATTTTTGGATTTAACTATTTAGAACTGTAGGTCAGGCGCCGATAGCAGGTGACAGTAACCGATATACTATAGTACAGCAAACAAATAATTGAACAATAGGAATGTAAATAAGAATGGTTGTTTATGGATGGTAAACATGTTTCTTGAGGGTTTAAAGTAAGCGGCGTCATGTCGATGGAAGAAGCTTTGTCCAAGCGGTGGGAACATAGTCCCAATTAAAAAAGAAATACAATCACAGACCGATGTAAGTAGATGGGGCAATCGCCATTCATTAGGGAATCTTTTAGTTACCGTCACAAAGCATCTGGTCGGTTGTACTTCAGGGGTGCCCTAGGCAAAAGGGATCGTCCGAGGAGTGTTTTCTTGGAGAGAAAGCGGGGAATCGTAGAAAATAAAAGGGACCAACGAATGAATAGACAAATTTCAAGATTGAGAATAGATGACGGCCATTTAAGTAGAAGTAGAATCCCTTTATTTAGGGGGTGCAATTAAAGTGTAACAAGAGGATCTAAAATGCCGAGTGTTAGTCATGGGAAGCTTCGATGTAGGTTAAAGGTTAGGCCATGGCCGTTGGGGTTCTCGGGGTCCTGAAGGGAGAGTCGCTTGGACAAAGAAATTAGGGATGGATCGGCAGTGGCCAATCTTATGAATAAACCTTCAAGAAACGAATAGAAACTTAGAGATGATGGGTAAAATATCAAATCAAATTAAATGGGTGGAGTTTTCCAAGGGACGGGGGACGTCCGAAATGAAATCTTAAAGGGATGAGAAAATCTGGATACGGGGGAATTGAGAATGGGAGAGTTAGAAATGGAGTAACGAAATTAGACTGAAAAGAAATAACTTGTGAAGACGAGAGTTGTAATCAGAGGAATCGTTTCTTGGCTGCGATGAGTGTCTAAGGGGCTAAAGCTAAAGACTGGAGAAGGGTCTCACCTGGTGAGTGATGCATGGATTATATTCTCTCTCCCATATGTGACATATAGTGTAGGTACTAGTAATTAATTGTTTTGGGGGCGAACTGAGATGTAATGGAAAATCACGGGTCATATAATGTTCAGGGCCAAGAGCTTAATTGTTTTGGGGGCCAACCGAAGATTTTGTTAAGTATCCTTGAATGGAATATGTATTAATAATTTTTAATAAGGATGATGATATGGCATGAAAAATACAAGTTGCATTAATTCAATTAACTAGAGTGTAAATAAACTAATTAACTTCCAGCATCTCGTGTATGACTACTTTGTGTAAACTTTGCCTGGGTTATTATACTTTATATATACACAACGCAATTTGAAATCATTGAACGGCATTCGCTTACGTACTTACGAGAACGGCCTCAAACCCGAACGGGCTAACATTTGGTGCCTTTAAGACCAGGATTCGATACAAATTACGAATCTTTAGATATTAACTTCAAAATTGGGAATTTTTTTTTGGTGTAAAAATATTCTGTATCAAAATGGATCATCAAGTAAACATGGTAGGAGAAGGCCATCCTGTAAGGTTAAATACAATAGCAGGGTATTTAGGGTTGCTGAATTCATTTTCGGGTTCTGAGCCATCGTATCCGGCAGAGTTTTTTTTATCTCAATTGGAAGAAATTTCAAAATTAGCAGATTGGAATGATGCGGAGAAATTGATTGTTCTAAAATCGAAATTGAAGGGTAAAGCTGCAGAATTCTTGGCCAACAGTCTGGAGTTGAGGAGCCAAGCTAATTACAAAGAATTTAAAGAAGAATTCGTAAATTATTTCAGAAATGAGTATCCATTGACGTATCACCTCCAACAGTTTACAAACTGTAAACAAAAGTTGAATGAGTCCGTAAAAGAATTTGCGAGTAGATTAAAAAAATGTTGCTTTCGGATTCCTCCAAGGTGCAAATTTTGAGAGCCCCGATGTGGAAAATTTGGCCGATAGGACGCGTTTGTCCCAATTTTTGGCAGGGTTAAAGCCCAACATTCAAAAACATGTCCTAAATCAGAACCCGCAAGACTTGGCTACTGCTATTAAAATAGCCTCTTTGATTGAGAGTAATGAAAATGTAACAAAGTTTTCATCAGTTAATGCAGCATTGGTCACAGATGAAAGAAATGAATCTAGAAACACAGAAATTAAAATATTAGAGACTTTGGTTACTCAACTAATGACAGAAGCCAGACAACAACGGGCTTCATTCGAAGAACTAGCTCGGGAGGTACAAGGTTTGAAACTTAGCTCCGCTAATCCGGCAGGTAATAATAATAATAACAATAGGCAAGTAAAGTTCACGGGGTATAATGCCTGTCCGCAGCAACAATTACAGGGTGCTTCTCAGTCCCAACAAAGCACTTTCCCACAGTGGAGAACACCGTCTCAAAACCACAAGAATGCTTTTGTTTGCTATGGGTGTGGGGGAAAAGGCCATATTCGGCGGTGGTGCCCACAGAAAAGATCAGTGAATGGATTCAGGCAAGAGGGAAACGAAAGGCAAACTATGGAGGTGACAACAGCTCCAGGGGTCCCAACCCAACAGACAGGAAATTGACAATCAAAAGGTGGGGGAAATCTTGTAAATAAGAAAAAGAACATATGTATATTGCAACAGAGGGAAGCCAATGGATTTCTCCTACCGATTGTAAAGATTAAGGTAGCTAATTTACAGTTTCGTGCTCTTATAGACTCAGGTGCTTGCATTAGTGTGATTGATTCAGTTTCAATGCAAGACATCATGAAACAAATTTCTTGTACTAGAGCCGATGATGACAACATCCAAATTCGAGGGGTGACCGGGAAAATTTTGAGCCACTCCGCTGTGTACTTCGTGCCAATACATTTGGGTTTTAGAGAGGAGTTGCAAAAGGTATATGTTGCGGAACAGCAGCTTAGTCCTGAGTATGATATTATATTGGGCTATGATTTTATTAAGGCTGGTAATTTTGCATTGGATGCTGAGAGTGGTTGTCTAAGGAATAAGGATATGTCAGTGCCATTAGTCAGGCGGGAAGACAACCGTGGGAATGATCAGCAGTGTATGGTGAATTTGGTGTTACCAGGTAAATTGAGAATTCCTCCTAGAACGCAAAAGTTATTGACAGTAGAAGTACCATATATTGAACGTGGAAGTGAGGTTCTAATTACTCCTAAAGAAGGGAATCGAAATAGTGTTGTATGGTTGGCTCATTCAGTGGGGAAGATCGACGAACAAGGAAAAGTTAAAGTTTTAATAGCTAATATGTCTGAGTCTAATAGATATTTAGCAGAGGGTACGAAATTGGGTAAAGTCACAGTTTCAGATGACTCAGAATTGAGAGAGGAACCGATACCCCTTGAAAAGAAAAATTTGGAGCCGTTGCAAGCAGATGATTTTGATCTTCAAGGTATGCCTGCACATTTGAAAAGGAGATTATTATCTCTCTTGATGCGATATGCTCATGTTTTTGCTCGAGACATATCTGAAATTGGTCGGACGAACGTAGCAAAACATAAAATACCTTGGAATGGGAAGGAAATACAAAGGTCGCCCAGATATCGCACCCCTTACCATTTAAGAACTGAGTTAAAGAAGCAGGTGGCAGACATGGTAGAGAGTGGAATCATATCTCCTAGTATGAGCAGTAATCCGGCACCTACATTGATGGTCCGTAAGAAAAATGGAGGGTATAGGATGTGTGTTGATCTTAGAAAGACTAATGACACCATTCAATCTGATTCGTATGCACTGCCTTTGATCCAAGATATTCTAGCACAATTGGATGGTGCGAAATATTTTAGTAGTTTAGATTTATGTAGTGCCTACTATCAGTTAGAAGTGGCAGAAGAGGACCGCTCTAAATTATCCTTTGTGAATGAAGAAGGGTGTTTCTCTTACAATGTAGTACCGATGGGGTTGAAGACTGCTCCGGCAGCGTTCCAACGGTTGGCAGATACCTTATTATCGGAATTACATGATGACAAAATACATTGTTTTATTGATGACATACTCATTGCTAGCCCTGACATAGACACGCACTTGCGTAAATTGGAAAAGGTTTTCATTTTGTTAGAAAAGTACGATTTAAAATTGGCACCCAAGAAATGTGACTTTTTGAGGAAAGAAATAAAATACCTAGGACACATAATTGGGGAAAAGGGAGTACGTCCGCATCCGGACAATGTTAGAGCTATACAAACTTTTCCCCAGCCGAAATCCTTAAAGGATTGCCGCCGATTCTTGGGGATGTGTAATTTCTTCAAGCGATTTATACATTTCTATTCAGACTACGCAAAACCCATAACAGACCTGACTAGAAAAGATGTTATATTCAATTGGGGTCCAGAGCAAGAACAAGCATTTCAATATCTTAAAAATGCTCTAATTAACCCCTCTGTGTTGATTTATCCAAGGTTTGATAGGGATTTTATTATGTCCGCAGATGCGAGTAAGGTCGGACTGGGCTGTTGTTTGTATCAGAAAAACGACGATGGAAATCAACCTATAGGATACATGTCCCGTAAATTTAAGCCAACAGAGCAACGGTACCCAGCCATTGAGCAAGAGCTACTGGCTATCATGGAGGGTATAAGTTATTTTCGACCATATCTTGTAGGACGGCGATTTACTGTTGAGAGCGATCATAAGCCTCTAAAATATCTAATTTCATTAAAAACTCAGAATCCGAGATTAACTCGGTGGCTTCTGAATCTATCTGAATACGATTTCGAAGTGGTTCATAAACCAGGAAAGGATAATGTGGTCGCGGATTGTCTTAGCCGACAGATAAGCTCAATAGATATAGAGACCAATGATCTTGAAGAATCCATGAGAGAATTTCAAAGGAAAGATCCTCAGTTAAAGCTGATAATTGATCTACTAACTCTAGATCAACCAGAACCAACTAGGAAGGTAGCAGATGCGTATTTTATGAAAAATGAGTTATTATGCCACTACGCTTCTAAGGATATCCGCCCCTCTAGAGATGATTACATTGAACAAGGGGTAGTACCATCAGTATTGAGAGGGAAAATTTTGGAATTAGTCCACGACACCCTCAGTAGTCATATGGGCTTTGATAAAACATTCGAGAGGTTGCGCACCAAATATTTCTGGCCTGGATATTATCGGGATTGCCAAATTCATGTCCAATCATGCAAGGTGTGTCTCGAACGCAGAAGTCATAACCCGAAGTGCAAGGCCCCATTGCAACGAAATTTTATTCCCGTTAGACCGTTTCAGTTAATTAGTGTGGACATTATGGGACCCTTAAATATCACTGTAAATGGAAACAGGTATATATTCGTATTAATGGACAACTTTTCAAAATTTATAGAGGCAGTTGCATTACCAGACGTAAAATCCGAAACACTAGCAAAGACATTCTTTAGAGAAATTATAGCGAGATATGGACTTCCCGAATTTTGTTTATCGGATAGAGGGTCAAACTTGCATAAATCAGTATTTAGGGCTATGTTGGACAAATTAAAGATAAAAGCCCTGGCGACATCAGCACTTCATCCTCAAACCAACAGCATGAACGAGCGTAGCCATGCGACTATTACGCACACCTTATCGTGTATGGTCACTGACTCAGATGAGTGGGATGAAATGCTACCGCATGTCTTGATGTCGTACCGAAGTGCCATTCATGCGGTCTTGAAAGAAACTCCTCATTTCATTTTATTCGGTAGAGACATGTCAACAGCGGGTGATCTCTTAAAAGAACCCCTCGTATTTAATTACTATACCCATGAGAATTACGTTGAATCGTTGTTACCCACGTTGGAGAAAGCCCATGAGTATGTGAGACATAGTATGGTAGAGGCAGCGGAGAAACAAGAGAAATATAGGGAGAAAACAGCTACGGATAAGAACATATTGCTAGGCCATTTGGTATACCTATATAACCCCGGAAGGCAAAAGAGAGGTCAGAGTGCGAAGTTGAATAGGCCTTCCACAGGTCCTTACAGGGTAATTGAAAGAAAATCTCCGGTTTTGTTTCGCATACGGAATGTAGCGAATCCAAAGGATTCACAGTTAGTTCATTCAGATAGGTTAGCAAAAGTTTCTCTTGAAAGACCGTACGAGCCTTTCCCACCACAAAGGGGAGGAGGTGAAAATTCGAGGGAAAAAGAAACCCCGGAGGGTGCACAAAGAAATCTTAAAAGTGTGGGAGAAGAAGACGTCACCCACAGTTTCGGAGTAGAGGAGGAGGAGGAAGAAGAAGAAGAATGTAGCGAATCCAAAGGATTCACAGTTAGTTCATTCAGATAGGTTAGCAAAAGTTTCTCTTGAAAGACCGTACGAGCCTTTCCCACCACAAAGGGGAGGAGGTGAAAATTCGAGGGAAAAAGAAACCCCGGAGGGTGCACAAAGAAATCTTAAAAGTGTGGGAGAAGAAGACGTCACCCACAGTTTCGGAGTAGAGGAGGAGGAGGAAGAAGAAGAAAGTTTTGTGTTGCCACCCTACCTTCTATGTCCCTTTGTCCAGCAGAATAATAGCAATAGCCAAGAGACAAGTACAGAAGATACCGATGTCGTAAATACATCGTTGCCCCAGGATAATGCTCAGTCAGAACCTAATGACATTGCTACTGATAAGGATGAATCCGAAAGTGAAAATAGGGAAGGTCAAAATTTACCCCAAGCTCGATATAATTTAAGAACCCGAAATAAACGAGGGCAAGTACAGAAATTAAATACTGTAGATGGGACCGCCGAAAATTCAAGTGTTCCGGTGCGGCAAAATTTACCAGAAAGTAGTCATGCAGAGACCACTGACGATAGAACAGAGCAGAATTTAGCTGACAGAATATATTCGTGGATGATTAAACCAGTAAACATACCTGAATCTGAGAAAACGTTATTTGATCGATTAGCAGATAGGTTAGCTGAGAAATTAGTTAATGTGATTAGCTAAGTATAAATTTAAACACTCAAGGCGAGATTTCGAAGAAAGATGTAAATATGGAAAATATGAGATATATCACTTGTATATAGATTAAAAAAAAAAAAAAAGAGCAATTGTATAAACTAATGTGTAATTGTGTACCTAGTATAAGTGACATATTAACAATTGGGAGAGAGATATATCATGTTAATCACTTTGTCTATAAGTTATATGCAGTACTGTAAACAGTGTAACAGTGCCGAAAGGTGTTAACAGTGTCGACCAGAGCACTGATGCTATTTCATGAGGGACCGGAAGAGACCGAAGCATCTCCACCTATATTCACCTGGTGCCACATTTGGGTGTGCATCACACGTGACAATGAACAGTAGCCGAAAATAAGAGCGTAGTTCGATGAATAAACTCTCATTATCATTGCAACTTCATCAGCAGATGGGCAGCTACTCGTCATGATGGGAAGCGCAAAGATTCCAGATCATCCAAGCCTTTCATTGGTCAGCGGTGGTTCATTCGGTGTTGATGCCTAACGTCTAAATGATCACGATGCATGGGTTTAGAAGGTATGCAGTGGATAACCTGTGTACACGGTGCCTAGTGTCACTGCTAGGTAAAACCTAATAGCAGGGACAAGCATCAGATGGGAGTAATTCCATCACGAATTCGCATGGAGTCCTACGTTTTACGCGGCCAATATGAACTGTATTCGATGAATGCGACCAGACTATCAGCTGGGAGATTATTGGGGAGCGCCCAGCCTAAAATGTCTTTCGAACTTTTATAATCGAATCCAGTGAGCAGTGAATCTTCATATACCTTAGAAATCTGCGATTATCGTGGATTGTAGTGGATGAAGCCAACAGGTGTGTTCAAAATTCACCTCGGAGAAAAGACAAACTGTAACGCGTAGTTCCAATAACAGTGGTGCACTGGGAAAAGCAGCATCTCAATTTTCATTTGAGTTTTCAGCAGGAACCATGCCTGCTGACAGTGGTTCTCTAATTGCAGTGTTGTCAAATTGGTACATTTTCATCATGAAAGAAAATAACGAACCATTTCACGTGTGACTGTGTGACGCTAAGAGACACATAACGCCGAGATAGTGACATTCTAGTGCTTCGTTCAGGACGATTTTCAGATTAAGAATCAGAAGAAGATAAATACTTTTGCGAGTAGAAAATTCAACAAGAATTTCCGAATAACACATCAGGTGTTGTTCAAGTGCCTATATATACGATATACTGTATAAGCTACATCTCTCTGATAGCAAACAGTGAATAATATACTAAGAAGTAGCATAGGTTGAAATATGTGTGTTTATATGTCTTACTGTGTTATATATTATGGTTCATTTCTCTCTTATAGGTTTGGTGCATTTATTTGTTTTATTGGTTCATTTATTGCATAGTGTATTTCAATTGAAGTATCATGATATTTGTTCACATTTTGGTGGGAGTGTACAACATGCGTTATTAACGTATGTAATAGAAAGAACATGAGTTGACATGAAGAGAATATTAGATTGTTTGAATGTTCATTTCCAGCTTACGTACTTACGAGAACGGCCTCAAACCCGAACAGGCTAACATCTGTAGGGACCATATCCACCTTTTAGAAGTGTATTGAGATACATTGAGCATTGAATAGCAAAGTGTTTAATAGAGCATTTCATAAGTATTGTATTTACGTGCGCTTTTTTTAAAATTTACCTCCCAAAATTATTTTGATACGTAAAAATTTGCGAGAATGAAAACACCATCATAATTAATCTGTCAAAAAATGCTGCTCCTGTAAACTAGCTACACTAGGTGGCTGCCTCAAGGCCTCATGCCTGGCGCTGGCCATCATAATTGTGTAATGATAAAATTTGATAATAACTTCATTGGTAACAATGTTTTGAAATGTTACGTGGCGCATTAAAAGTCCAGATTTAGCTGGAGTTAATATTTTTTTGATGATGTACAATAAGACCTTCTCTAACGGCCATCTCCCAACAGTGGTAATCTCCGAAGAACAGCCACATTTTGGTGGGACCTAATGCGTCCCATAAACTTAACATTACAAGATACCTCCAAACAATTATGTCCACATAACTGCTACTTTGCATATGGATTTGGAGAAAAAATATGCACATCAGAATGAAAAAAAATAAAATAGTTTTCAAGCTGATTTTTAAGGGAATTTTTCCACCTTCTGAACTTTTTGGAGAAAAGGGGCTTATGTATGCTTTTTTCTTGGGTAAAAATGCTAGATGGGCATATCGAAGGCAGTGGAGGAAAGAAAAACTTGAAGAGAAACACAGAGCCCTGCTGTCAGCACTCTAATCTCTAGAGGTATATGCAAGTTTGCTGATTACTGGAAACTCCTTGTTTATTCAGCACTCACTACTCCAAGGGATTTTTTAAAAGGGATGTGTCATTTTTTTTTAAACACAAATGTATATTAGTACCTATGTTTTCAGCTATTGGATTAGACTTAGGAATGCCATGAAAAGAACGTCTAGTTGAAGGTCAAGTATGAATAAAGAACTATTTGGGGTTGCTGGCACACTGTCTTGGTTGATATCAGTTTTTATCGCTTGCTCTCTTCTACCCGAGCACTGCAATCCTGAATTTCAGGATGTCATAATAGTGCTGTAGATTGATTAAGCAATTATTATAATATTATCAAAATTTAATATATTTTAATACAATTATATAACTATTGTAATCAGTACCAGAAGGGATTGTTATTTCACATCATATGTAAGTGGATTACAAATTTTAGTAGTTTTTTCCAGAAGCAAAACAACTCCCAACAATTGTCACATTTTCTTGCTGTTAGTGGCCGTTGTTGGGAGATTTGACTGTATTATAATTATTCAAAAGCATTTTTATATAATTATTAAACATTTAAATTTCCCACTTTGTTTGGTCTGAATGAAATATGCTCAAGTATATATATATTTTTAGCCCACTGAAGGGGTGGACAAATTACAGATGTCAGTAAGTAATTTTAAAAACAATACAGAATGCTTTGATAGCTAGTATTTTATTTATGCATATTTGTTTTGAAAAGACAAAGAGAATAGCAAGAAAAGCAGGGCTCCCATTTGTCCTACTTTTTGGTAAAATGTCATACATTCTAGATTTTGTACTACTTTTCCACAAAATCCTATCAAAATTCATGTAATTGATTTTAATTGAGGAGAGAATCATTAATATATTGAAACATAATATAAATATAGTATATTGCAAGTAATGATTCTGGCAAAGCAGAAACTGTATATTTTTCAGGTTATTTAGTGGGGGGGGGGGGTGGGGGGGATGTATGTGGACTCTTTGGGTTATTAATTTTTCTTTTGCTTAGTTCGAGGTTTCAATAAGTAGAAGAGTCAGGGCCATCATTTCAACTTTTTTCTGTATGTGTGTATTTTATATATATATATATAGTTAAAATATTTTTATATGAAAACAGAAAACAAAAAACAAATTAATTATGTGAACTTGAAAGCAAGAAAAGAACTATAGAAGAATTCAAAAATGAAAAAAGTTGTTATAGCCAATGTCTAGGACTCTCATGGGGTGGGGGGGGGGGACACCCTTACATTGGCTTAACACAGAACATTTCTGAGAGAATAATCCTGGCATTCATAGCCTAAATAGATGCACAATCTCCTTAATTATGTCGATCCTCCCTATATTCATTCTGTAAATTTTTATATATATACACACCATTTCGAGTGTATTTTCTAAAGCCGAGGGGCTTGAGAAGAGTCATTAAAAACTTCTGCATGGAGATCAAAAAAATAATTTTGTATTTACTACTTCATGGTTTTGGAGATTAACTAACATTCATCATTCTGAATTATGGTGCACATTTTGTGTGCACCATAATTCTGAATATTTAAGTTTTTCGTCTCTCTGAAAGACAAGGAGATGGAAATTGTGTTATCTGTGATGAAAAATATGACTGTTTCTTGTTTTTTTCATAAAATCCCCATAAAGGTCCAATGGACCTCCATTGGTATTGAAAGCTACAAGTTTAAATAAGTTAGGCTTATATATATATATAAGCCTAACTTATATATATATATATTTATTTATTTATATATAAAATTGAAAAAATGATGAATGCCATCAAAAAAAGGCAAAAAGAAAAAGTCAGTAAAGCTTGGCACTCAGAAATACATAACTCACAAATTGAGATTGAATACTTGAGGTGGGTCCAATGGACACTATAGGTAGTCGAAGGGTTAAAGCTGTGAACGGTTTAGAACAGAGGAACTTCTATTATGTGCATCACCCACATGTATATTTTAATTAGTCGCTGTATATTCATGTCAAAGAAGTTGATCTTGTGATTGCATACCATGATTCTGCTTAAAATTCCTTTTAAATGCTTTCGTTATGTTCCTTTTTAGATCCAAAAATATATTTCCTCAACCGAGGAACGTGTAAGTAATGGTGATTATTGGTATATACTTTGTGCTAGAAATATCATTCTCCTCCCTTTTTTTAATGACAAATTTAGTAAAATGAATCATCAGTTCTAAAGAATGTCAATACATGATTAGAGTGTATCATTTAAAGAGTAGAGACGGTAAATAAGGTACTCGCCTATTATACCAAAGGATGTTCAGGTGTCCCACAAAGTCAATGCTTGATTAGTCCTTTTCATTAGAATATTTCCCTCCATGTTGCTACAATAGAAACAGTAGTAATATTCACCATTCATAACACACACTTTATACGGGTGTCTTGCAAGTACTAGCAGAGCCTTTATCTTATCAACCATCTGTCCTAGTCAGGGCCAGATTAACCATTAAGCAAAACAAGCATGTGCTTCGGGTATCAAAAGAAAAGGGGCACCACAAAAAATGATCAAATAGTACTTTATTTTTTATATGAAAACTTTTTTCCCTTGTATATCCTTGTATACAAGGATATACTATCCAGTAGATAATGCACCAACTATCCAGTAGAAAATCCTGAAATTGTAAAAGCACTTGATTGTGTACAGTTGATCTGTATCGAAAGGTTGACCAAGGCTTCAACTAAGGGAGGGTGGGGAGGGGGTCTGGACTGGGAAGGGTGCTGAGTTCACTCTTTTTTCAATAAAAATTGTGGTAAGGGGGGCGCCAAAATAGATATAGATCCCCCAAGTAACAGGGTAAATTTTAGTTACCAGTTGTGGTCCTGAGGTCGACACAATAACTGAGAAACTAAGTTAATTGCAAACAAGAACTCATGTCAATGCCCAGGTTTTGGATTCAAATTTTGATCTATTTCCATAAAGCCCAGAACCATCGCAACCACATCATAGGCCTCCCTGGGTAAAGCAAATTTTTTTGAGCCCCACTCCCCCCAAGCTACAGATACATGTCTACCAATTTGCATATTTACTCTCACCAAAACTTCAACCAGATCAAATTGTCATGAGGCCTCCTGGCATTTGAGGCTCCAGAGCCGTGGAATCGTATGCCTTGAGTAAAAAGATTTTTCTGAAACCCCCCCCCCCCACCCCCACCATTTATTTAACACTACTTGCTTACCAATTTTTATACTTATTCTTGAAAATTGTGAACAGATCTAATTGTCATGAGGTCCTGGGACATGCATTAAGGTTAAAAGTAATGCGGGCGGGGGGGGGGGCGCCAAAATCACTTGTGTGCTTAGGTCATCCATATAGGTTAATCTGGCCCTGGTAGTATGATTTCAATTTAAAATTGCTGAAAAGGCATTAAAAAATTACCCTGTACCAGTTTTTGAGTGGGAATACAGTGTTTCACAAAATAAAAAATCTAAAGTTTATGCAGTCCCCTTGTCCTTTAACTTCCAATTAGAAAGTTGCATGCCTGTCTTTTCTGAGCCCAAAAAAAAAATATCCCATGTTTTTAACTGCATTATTCACTAAGGTATTTAAATTCAAAAATCAGAGAAAAATTGGGAAATAACAGCAAAAACTGATGGACACAATGCTCCTTTCCCTCATATATGCTGTCCTTCCCCAACTTTTGTCTACATTTTTTAATTTGATTATCTTTGCTAATATTGCAGTTAAAACCATAGAATCTCTTTTGTTGGACTCAGAAAAGACAGGGCAACAACTTTCTAATGGAAGTCGGAAGACATTGTGACCATTTAAAAATTGAGATTTTTTTTCTTTTGTTACACACTGCATTTTTACTCTCAAAACTGGTACAGAGTAATTTTTGAACAAATTTTGAGCATTTTTGAAAATTAAAACCATACCTCTAGGACGAATAGCTCATGAGATAGAGGCCACATTAGCAGTTACAGGTTACCCTGTATAACAAAGAATGTTCAGAGGTCATACGAGCTCAATAACTGATTAGCTCGGGATATTTCCTGACACAGCAGTGGAACAGAAATAGATATAACATGATCACAGAACATATTGCAGCAACAGCAAGTCCCTTGCAGAGGGGTTAGAGTACCAACCTATTATCAAGATGTACGAGTAAAAAATTTTGAACATTGTCATGGAGAATCAGTAATAAACCGTAGGTTTTAATCAAATTAGCCCTTGTGGGCAGAAAGTGATAGTAGTGCAACAAAACTGGTCATAGTGATGAGGAGTGGAGAAGGATAAGCTTTGAGCTAAATGACATTCTAGTCATATAGCCAACCTTTACAGAAAGAATTACTAGCTACTCCTTTTCCATTCTTGCACACTTCATTTTTATCGGAGTTGCCTCATTATTTGAAGCACTACATTTCAGATTGTTTTTTCAAACTGATATAAAAAACGCACTACATATCAATGTAAAATCCCAACCATGTAAGGTTGAGATATTCCTATCTCAATGTTCAATACTCCTTGGCTGTTAGCTAAAGTGATTGCATTTTCAGGAATGAAATGGCTTTTCTTCTAATTCTAAGGGTATCCATATAATATGGAATGCTGTGTTGTTCACTGAAAAAAAAAATTGCAGAAATTTTTCTTCCTGAGAGTAATTTTCAAAAGTTATGCAGAAATCGCAAAGTTCCAAAAACTTTTCAGCAGGGTTTTTATGAGTTGAAGATGTTTTTTTATATTCAATAACTCCTTGACTCCCAGGCTTTATTTTGCAGGCGTGTGTCTGTATACCAGGCTTTGGGGGTGGTGAAAATTTTTGTGCCTAATTAAAAAAAAAAAGTGTAAAAAGTGACTTACGACATTGTGATATGTTTGCATTATTTAAATATTGTACTTACACATAAATGTATAATACTTATACGTATTGCCAACTGTTTGTGCTTCCAGATCCTTATATGAAATATCTTTAAAATCTGAGTCACTGTTCATTTATTGATAATTTTTGTCGCACCAGGGTCATTTTCTGCACGTGAGGGCTAATTAGATCGGGAACTATGATTTATTGGCAATTCCAAACAGCAGTTTTTTTATACTCACTGAGAGGTTGGTGTGCTAACCCCTTAAGGGTGTGGGACCCCCTGCAGTAGCAATCTTTTTCTGTGGTCATGTTACAGTTTCTTTTGCACCACTGTGTCAGGAAAGTTTCTGACAAGGACGAATGAGTCACTGTTCCTTAAATCATTTTCACTTCCTGGTATAATAATCTTCATCATCACTACTGTCACCATCCAACAAATTAATAATTTGAGCAAAAATAAAAAACCTGAATACAAATAGCCATCAAATCTATAATTGTGCTCTGAATCGATTATGCAAATTCATTGACGCTCCCTCATTTTGTCCTCTAGCTGTGTTATTGTGGTAGAATTAAGTTCATTACTTACCTCTGGACCAGGGCAGTGTCTTTTGAGTTGCATATCACTGACTAATCAGGTTTAAACAGTTGTACATTACTATTAAAGGAACAACATACATGGCATATGTCCTGGTATCTAAATATCTGAATGAGATGATGTACGCTGAATATGTTCTACCAGTCAAGTGGTTAATGCAGAAAATTCAAAAACCAGATGTTTGATATCTCCATCAACTTTACGGTTTTGGTTTACTATCAGTTTATGTCAATAATTCAGTTGAAATATGAAAACTACATTATATGTAATAAACTATCAATTTTGCTGTCAATTTCTGTAGACAGTAAAGAAGATTCGTGGCTGTTGTTGCCAAATATAAGATTGCTAATAACTATGAAATTATTTTCAGCTGTTGCCCTTGCGTAATCGGCCATTGGAAGCGGTAAGTTTCAAAGGATATACAATTTCAGTAATTAAATGAGTGTTGGAGTGTGTGCAGAGCCAGAGGTACAAACTGGCAACCTGTGAGCTTTGTGTCCAGCCTGTAGTGCATCGGTGCCAAAAGGTTTTGGTTGACAGCCTATATTGGGAGCTGATCTTCTCTTTAAAAAGTCTTGCCGCAGAGAGCAACAGGCCTGCAATGGTAAAATCTTCAATCATTACACTTCACTCGTGGTTAGAAAAATTGATGGCAGATGGTAGCGCTACACATAACAAGCATTATATAGAAACAAACTTTATGTTAGGTTTACAACACAGATATGAGACGCGCACATTCCAACATTGACCAATTCTTTAAAAGTTCCGCAGAGGAATATGGATGAGGTGCATGTCTAGTTTAGTAGTAGTTGCCCATATTCCACTAAGCAATGCTTTTTATAAGTTTTGACAACTGTTTTTATGAGAAGATTAATTTAATAAAATAAAATTCAACTGCCTCTGCAGGGAATTCAGCCATATGCTGAGATGTGTAAGAAAGATTCATCCCCACCTTTTGCCCAAGATTCTGTAATGGCTATAAGATCGAGGCCCTCCACAACTATCATAGTTTTTAAAAAATCTTTCGAATTACCCAAGCTCCTGGCATTTATTAGCACACATTTGAATTTCAATTTTTCAATTTCAATTTCAATTTATTTTATTAAATAACAGTTACATTCGCAAAAATAACACTACCCAAGAGGCAAATGGCTGCCAATACTGGGGTTATGATCATGAAAAAAAAATTTAAAACTGATACAACGTTTCAGGGGAAAAAATATATATATATACATAAATTCAAACACAAAAATAATCATAAATACAAAATCAAGTTAATTAGTAGTACAAGTATTTTGAAATTAATTAGTAAATATTTATAATGTGTTCATTACATTGAAGTAAAAAAGAAAAAGGGGGAGGGAAGAATTGTGTGTGTGTATATACATGTACATATTGTGGCTGGCTTTCGGAGTGCTACTTTAATTACACATAAAAAGGGATTAATAAGATTTGCAGTTATGGAGCTATGTGAAAATAAATTTCAATATCATTTATTGAGTGAAGATATTCTTTAAGTTTTCTTTTGAAATGAGGCAGATTTGTAATTGTTTGCATTTCATAAGGTATTGAATTGAAGAACATTGGCGCTATGAAAATGAAGTGTTTTTGCAAAATATCTTTGTGTGCATGTGGAATAGAAAAAATACAATTTGGTCTACGTGGATTTACTGTAGTGCGCATGGGCAAATGGTATTGTTTTTTGTACAGAATGCCTGGTGATTTAGTGTCAATCGAGAAGCCATCCAAATCAGAGATGGGTAATTCCCTGTCAGTACTATTGTGATTATCATTAATTAACCCGCATTTCCGACTGTGATCTGGGAGTAAAAAACCTGACCTAAGCCTATTGTAAACCTCCCAGACCTTCCTTCTATTTAGATGGATCCCATCCCAACGAAGCCACCTATCGGTAAATTCTGGAAACTCCAAGAACTTGAACCCAAGTGAGAAGAAAATGCCCTTCAGGCCTATATTGAATTGGTGGATCCTACTCCTATACCCCCTACTACCCCTTGGCAGCACTGGAATCACTTCCACATCTGAACCCCCCTCCCTAGTGGATAATAGTAAATCCTGGTACTCTGACAGAGACTCACTAATATTCGCTCCTACCTACAGAATCATCTGCAAGGGCAACTTTCTGCGATGAAAAACATCTCGAACGATTCTAATCTTCCCCCCAGGAAGACAACAGTGCTTAAACCCCAAAAGTCCCTACACACTGTTCCCTAATCTCCTAACCATAGAATTGCCGATGATTAAACCCCTATCACTATCCCCCTCTACCTCATCCACGACCACCCATTCCTCCTCTAAACTGTCATTGTTTGTAGAGATTGCTTTTTCATTGTTTCATTGGCATGTGGCTCCATTATAACAGGGCCCTCTAGAACCCTAACTTTTCCCCATAATGCTTCAACCTCCAGTTCCAACCTTGCCCTATCCAAACACCCCTTTCAATTGAAACTATCAGCTACTGTATCCTTAGATCAGGGAAATCTCCTGTTGCAAGCTCTACACAACACTAGTTGAGGTCGAGGCATGCTAACACTATTGCTAGAACTAGATAATAATACTTAAAAAATAAGAAAATGAGAAACGCTAACAAGAAATTAAAATAACGTAAAATACATTACAATGTGAAATATACGTAAAAGATTGTGCGAAAAAATTACGTAAAATAAAATGCTCAACACTAAATCACGAAGAAAACATACTTATATGTATATAAAGAATACAACACACCCAAAAAAAGTATTGAGCTACAAATTACAATTTATACGTATTAGAATTAGCTAACTATCTCTGTTCACTAACACTAAAACAATAGGGCCAAATAGAAAAAACAAAAATTACAGAGTACCCGGGAAAAAATATACACTGTTTGCCAACACTAATGCCCAAAACCCACGAATTGATATCAAAGAAGCAGGGAAAACACAAACCCGGTGAAAGTACAATGAAAAGTGAAATGAGAGTGAGAAAAAAAAAATTAAGTCGTTTGAAAATACACAATGAAAATTTTAAAAAATTCAGAGCAATAAAAAAAAACACTTATCTCACATATCCAACAATGTGCAGTCTAAAAAATTTGGTGACAAAATCAAATTGTAGAGTAAATTAAACACACAATCTAGAATAATACAATTGAGTAATCGACATTGGATATACCCAAAATTCCAAAACACTGCTATAGGCGTTCATTTTGGAATTTTGGGTATATCCAATGTCGATTACTCAATTGTATTATCAAACCCAAAAGGTAATTCATTTTTACTCAATCTAGAAGAATAAAGAAAACACTGCAGAATATGAACTAAAGATAAAAAACATGGTAAGTAAAACTCATGAGGATAAAGAATAACACTAAGAAAGATACAAAATGGCGCTCCGACAGATAATCCTTCGGTAATCCTCAGGCAACGGTTCTGGATAAAACTGCTGCTATTGGTCAGCAAGCAGAGTGTGATAAAAGCATGTTCGTTTCCAACCGCGGTGAAGATGATAATGAATGCTAAAAAGAAAAATACTGTACAATATTTGTTTTAATAAACTAAGTTACATAATTCAATACTAAAACATAAAATAGTGATGTTCTTGGAGGCTGAGTCCATGTGGCTGTTCTTATTGTTGATGATCTATATTTTATGTGGGTGATGCCATCATCTGCCCAGTAATACTGTTCTTCTCTGGTATTGCCAAAAATATACACTACATTTACCCCTCCCCCATTTCAATAGTTGAATTCCTTATGAAATCACGGGTGATTTCCTCAAAGATCCACCAGGTGAAGGTGTAGGTGCTTGTTGCTCTTTGTCATCATCAAGATGTGGGATAGACGCTGTAGGTTGTTTATGATTCTCACTGAAGCATGGTCAATGTTCAAGCTGACACATTTCTTCAGGTGATTGATCACAAAGTTTATGTTTATCAATAGTTGGTTCTTTTTCCTCTTTCTTTCTCAAATGATCTGCATGAGCATGTTGATCATCTGCAGTTGTGTAAGACAAAGGACTTTTTCAATGTTGTATGACTCTGGACTTTAATGGAGGACTTGTTCCTCAGCTTAACCATACTTTGTCATCTGTGTTTAGTTGCCTGTACTGTGATCTTTTATCATGGTGCAGTTTAAACTTTAAGCTTGGCACATCATTTATATGATTTGATTTCAGCTTGTCGAATAAAGTACATAGTTCTCTGTTGAGAAACAGTTTAGCCAGAGTAGCATTTGTGGCATGGTGTACAGTTACATTACAGTTACACGATAATTGAATAAGAAGACTTGTAGTTGGTATTCTTGGTCTTCAGACTGATTCATTGTTTTTCTAAACCTTGTCGTGTGAAAGTGTGTGGTGTGTGTGTGTGGTGTAAATTACTCACTCTGCCAAACCATTACTTCTGGAATGGTATGGAGTCATTCTGACATGTTAGACTCCATTTCTGTTACAAACTCCTTGAATTCAGATGATGCAAGTTGTGGTCTATTGTCAGAAAAAGTTATGTGACAAATTCCATATGAAGCAAACAGCTTTCAGAAACATTTAATCACATGAGCTGATGTAACTTGTTTTAGCTTGAATACTTCTAGCCATTGAGAATAAGAGTCAATGATGAAAGCGAAGTATCTCAATTCAACATTGCTAAGTCAATGTGTCCTTGACCACAAGTTTTGCCCGTGTTATTCCATAACAATAGAGGTGATTCACAAATTGCTTGATGGCTTATGTTATAGTCCAAGCATGTTTTGGCCACATGTTCTGTGTCACAGTCAATTCATGGCCACCATACCAACATTTGTGATACTGATTTTATTGAAACAATGCCAGCATGACCTTCATGAATTTTCTCCATCACACAGTTCTTCAACTTGTTTGGTATTACTATGTAATTTTTCAACATAAAAATTTCTTGTTCATCAGACAGTTCATGATGTTTCTCATAAAATGGATACAGGATCACATCCAATTTGTTCTTCTGTGGCTGTCCACATTCTGTGTACAGTATAACTTTGTTTGGAACACAGAATCTTTTTCTGTTTGAGATTTGAGCATTCTTCATGTTAGAGAGAGCTCGTTTATCATATGGTTCACAATTTTATAGACAGCTGCACTGCTCTCTAAAGCACTAATGATTTTTGTTTAGGCAAAGATAATTGACAATGCATCAGGAACACACATTTCTTTGCCAAGCTGATGTTGAATTTAATAATCAGAAGCACTCAGAGTGATAGCCCATCTTGTTAATCTTGAAGCAGCCAAATGAGGTAGATCCTTATCATTACCAAGAATGTGTTTGAATGGTTTGTTGCCACTTCATATGGTGAATTGATTGCTTATAGGGTACTTATAAAACTTTTGCAGTCCAAACATAATAGTTAAGGTCTCTCTCGATCAATGCTGGAATAGTTCTTTTCTGCCTAGTCGAAAGTTCTGGATGCAGCTGCAATCTTTTCCAGTTTACCATCAACACCATGTTGGATCACAGCTCCCGAACCTCTGGTTGAAGTATCACAAGGCATTATGATTTGTTTTGCTCTATCAAAATGTACTAGCAGTATATCCATTGTTGTCTTAAGAGCGTCATGGGCCTCCATGCTGAGTGATTTTTCTGACTCCCCACCAGGCATATTCTTGAAAATTTCAACCAGATCTCATTTTTGTAAGGCCCTTTTTTCTCTTGAGGCCCCCGGACCATGCCTTAAGACAGTACTGAATATATCAGATGATAATTGATCTCAAATGTTTTCAAAGACCTATTGATGAACCTTGCTCCATTTCCAACTCTTGTTCTTTTGCAGAAGTTCATGTAGGGGTGCAAAAAGCATTTGCGAGTTCTTGACAAATCTACTGTAATAGCTCATTGAACCAAAAAAAATATATATTATTTCTGAAATATTTGTTAGTGCAGGCAATCCACTGAGAGCTCTTATTCTGTGGCTATTAGGCGGAATACTGTTTTTGTTGATTCTGTCCCAAGAATTTTATCTTTGCTTTGAACAGCTGCAATTTTGACTGTTGTGTCTTTAAGCCTATCTTTCAAAAAATAGTGAACACTTTGCGAAGTCTTGGTAAGTGGTCTGTTCTCTTGCATCCACCAACTGCAGTATCATCCTGGAACCAGGTTACTCTCTCCATTCTGACAAGGAACTGGTCCATTAGTTTCTGGAAAGTAATTGGAGTACATGATATTCCGAATGGCATACTGGTGTATTGGTAATAACCCCTATGTGTCGAAATTACCAGACACTTCAGTGAACATTTGTTCACTTTGACTTGATGTGTGAAATACATCCTTCAGATCGATGACACTAAACTCTATACAGCCATTCAACTTTTTAACAACATCCTCAATGTTTTATATGGATATGACTCAGTTTTCCGGTAAGGTTTTATTGTGGATTTGAAATCCCACGTAGATGAATTTGTCCATTTTTGTTTGTGACATAAACTACAGGAAGCCCATTCAACAATTTCATTGTTTACATCTACTTGTTCTAGGAGGCTGTTCAAATATTGCATCAGCAAATTTTTAGTCATTTTTGACTCTCCCTCCCCTTGTCAGCCAAAGTCAGCAAAACTCTGGCTCCCCCGGCATCAAAATTTTGTCATCAGCTCTGCCCGCACCTCCTAACGCATATTGATGGGATCAGAGACCTACTTGGGGAGATGGGCATGCCTCCTCCAGGACAATCAAAAATTTATTTTTTAATACAAACAATATTAAGAAAATTAAAATATTGGGGGAAAAATGCCTTTATATGTTATTATAATCAATTTCTGTTAATTTCAATGCTAGTTGAAGAACTCAAAATTTCTAAGAAATTCATTGCCATCGACCCTCTAAGCCATATATGATAAATTTTTGGCCTGCAGGCCAAATGTGGCTCAGGAGATTATCCAATGTGGCCTGCCCCCTCAAACTTAATTTTGTAAGAATGAACTAAGCGACACATTTACAGATCACTTAAGTGACCAGTGGCACAGTTCCAGAACACTTAAGCAGTCTGTGGCACATTTAGAGATACCTTGAGTGACATGTGGCACAGTTTTAGAGAAATTAAGTGGCCCCTAGTGCAGTTCTTCATCAAGTTACCCATCGCCCATTTCTAGATTACTTAAGTGATCCGCGGCATAATTACGGATTGCTTGAGTGACACACATGACATAGTTCCAGTTAACTGAAGCGGCCTGGACACATATCCAGATCACTTGATACACAAAACATTTGTAGATAACTAAAGTGTCTCTGTAAGGGACTTACCAATAGAAAGAATGTTAGTTTAGGTGCCTTCAAACTATCGAAAGGTTTTCCTCGTTTCTGGCACATAGAGCAAGATGCCATTAAAAATATTTCATATGTTC
Source organism: Pholcus phalangioides (assembly GCF_987345545.1). Taxonomy (NCBI): domain Eukaryota; kingdom Metazoa; phylum Arthropoda; class Arachnida; order Araneae; family Pholcidae; genus Pholcus; species Pholcus phalangioides. The sequence continues at coordinate 10,604,456 of NW_028301622.1, read as the reverse complement.
ATAAAGGGGGGTTGATGAAATAAGCATTATCCAAACCCTCCCCTCCCTGTCATCAAAAGTCAGCAAATCGGGAACCCCCCACCAATGCTGACGTAATACTCGAGTAACCCCTAGTGCTTGGTTTTGTGCCAGTCTGTCAATTTCTTTGTCTGCAGCAACATGCAAAGCATAAGGAACTGGTCGTTCTTCCACAATTTTAGGCACTGCATTCTCACGAAGCTTGATGTTGACTTCAAAGCTATTGACTGTTCGCAAGTGTGACTGATCAAAAATGTCTGGATATTCCTTGAGGATTTGTCCCAGTTTCTGTCAGATCTGAAACTACAGTGTTTATAGAATACACTGATTTCATTTTGAACACATTCATATTATATTTTCCCAGTATAGGAACACTTTCCAGGTACCACTGTGATGTAACATGTTTTGGTTGGTGTATCGATTTTAGTCTTCACTTTTGCATCTTCAACTTCTGTAGTAAAATGAATTGAGATGATGCATGGCTAATGTTGCCAAAAATACAAGATCACTAATAACTATTTAAAAATATGCCAGCCTTTTTCTTCTTTTGTCTATGCACAACCTGGTTGTGATAGCAGCACCACAGCCTTGAATAATTTTTTTCAATTTTTTACTTATGAAATCATTTTTATTTTATGGCAATTTTTTTTAATCATGCATTTTTCTGAGTGAGCTTTTTTCGATTTTTTTTCCAGTACGCAGTCGTTATGGAAGAGCTGAAGCCTTTTGTAAGTTTCAGTTAATTTTTTTTGTTAAAGTTTTGAAATTAATGACCACCTATGAGTGATGATAATAGCTTGATAAATCATATATATTAATTACTTTTCCTGGTTATTTCTTGTGAAATTTATTTATTTACATTATTTGTGAATGACACTTAGAAATATTGTTATTTTGTTCATGGTTTGTGTTGAAATGGTTTTACTTTTATGTCATAAAGTAATTATTATTATAACTTGCCTTGATTTAAAATCAGCACTATTTAGCAGTAGGTTACCCAGTGTACCAGAATATTATGCTTTCATCAAAATGGAGATAACACAGAAAGAACTTTTTTTTTTCTTTTAGTAGTACTGATTTTTATTTCTTTTACTTTAATTAGTATCAGGGCCGGTCTTAGACCTAGTGGCGCCCGGTGCAGAAACAGTAGTCAGCGCCTCCCTCCCCCAGGCGCGAATCCAGAGTGATGTGTCAGAGGAGGCATTTTTTGCTAGTCATTCTACCATATTATCAAACTCTTGGTGTGATGATCGTCCACATCCCCCCTCCCCTCACACCTCTTGGTTGGATATTAAGGGACGGAGGAGTCGGAAAAACTTCTTCTCTCTCTAGAATGGGATTACTGCTATTTAACTTGTAAACCAGCAAAAAAAACCAACATTTTGATTTATTTAAGAGATTTAAAAACATTAGAAAAGCAAAACGTCACACATTTATGCAGGATACTCATCAAAAAGGATCTATCTTCTTCATAGTCATTTAAATTGAGTTTTATAGTAAAATTCGTGTAGTGCACGCATAGGCGTGCAGAATTTTCTCGAGTGGGGGGGGGGTTAAGATTTTTTTCCTTCTTCCTATAAAATAACACTATAATCTTGGCTCAAGGGGAGTGGTTAGAACTCTTCCCCCCCCCCCACCTTTGTGTACGCCAATGAGTGCACGCGTAACGTACGAGCTAAGATGATAATAAAAGTGGTTAAATTAAAGTGATATTTCTGTATGATTTCTATCATATTTATAAAACTCATGAACTTCATTTGAAATTATGCCTTTCAGACTCAATACAAAGAAACGGAAGGGGCAGGCAAACACCAGCTAAAGCACCGGGCCCTGCCACTTGGGCAGGCCATAACTGTTCTGAGGCAACTTGAGCGGTGCAACAAGTTGAATAAGGGGGGGGGGCCTGTAACTCCTCCTATTTCTGAGCATAACCATTTCAAAGAGACTCCAAGAAAAGACTGCCCCAGAGAAAGCATGCTACGGCCCTGGGGAAGGGGCAAGGCCGTCTTAAGAGCATCATGCCGCCCCCCCCCCCTCGGCCAAGTGGTTTTTCTGAGGCTGTGCCTAAGTAAATTCTAGAAAATTTTAACTAAATCTCATTTTCGTGAGGCTCCTCTAATCTTGAGGCTTCCGGGCCCCTCCCAGGTTGGCCCATTCATTAGACGGCACTGGGAAGGGGTTGTTTTTCACTCTCTGTAGATTTTTTTTTTTTAACCTCAGGGACTTCGGCTTAAATTTCAACGATGATGCACAATTCTTGAACTTTGGGCTGAACATCCCTGAGGTTAAAAAAAGAATATGTAAAGTGAAAAGAAGCAACTCGCACATTTGTGCATACAGGGTCTATACATAATCACCGGTAAAGGTGATAAATGTCGCGAAATTTATCAAATTTACCGAAACGATTGGGGATTATGCATTACCCTATATGATTTACCGATTCAACACATTTACCGTAACATACAAAAAATTCCATATTTCATCAGCTTTTAAAAATCTCATTTCAAATGTACGAAGATACCTATCCGAAATTTCTCTTATACAAAATGGATTTGCCGCTGCCCCCTTCCTTGTTTTGGATATGTAAGGTACACTACTTTATTTCCATATTTCCATGGAAGTCTCAATTAACCTACCTATTCTGTTGCGTATAGTCCGTAGATTATATGTTTAAAACACTGCGTCTTATCTACGGCTTTATTTTTTTTCTGAGAGAGGTTTCATTAGTTATAAATTACGTTACAAATTTATTAACAAAAACATATTTTTTAAATATTTATAGATTGGGTAGATGCCAGTACAAAAATTGACATTTTCTCTACAAAACCGTGTTGCACAACCCCTCCCCCCCCCCCACCTCCTCCTTGAGAGCGATTTTATATTGATAAATGAAATTTTCTCATGGGGGTTATATACCGCTGTGGACTATAAAATCCACTGTTATGTCCTGAACAAGACAGTTAAGTTTCGAAAACTTCTCACTCACACATTGTGTATCTCCTGAGACCAACAAAAGAAATTCTATACATGGTGTCTTTTTTTACTCACACTTGCGAAGTTTGCATCTGCGGATTATGAGCAGCAAAATTTGATAGGTTTTGTTTAACTGTGATTCAAGATCAACGTCGAGGAAATGACTTTCCTTCAAAATGACTTTCTTTAAGATGATTAAAATTCTTACAAATCTTATAGAAAACTAATGCAGCAAAAATTAAAATCGAATATTTCACTAGAATCACCAGATTTTCATTTGGATCAAATTTATATTGAGGTTTACGGCCCTTCTTGAAAGTCGGTTGGAAAAAGAATCAAATTGAATTTCCAACATACGTTCCTCATTAGTTTCTTGAAAGGAAATTATGTCTCTTTTTAGAGTCCCATTGTGGCCACACTTTACCAAGGCCTCCTTGACCGAGATACTGTCTAGGAGCCTCATAGGAGGCTTTACCGTTACTCACCGGGTATCTGGACCAAGATCCATGGAACTCCGAAAAGATGTTGGGTTGGGTATATGTACGGTTTGTTAAAATTTTCCATACACACATATGTTGCACTCTGGGGTGACTCGAGACAAAATCTTTACCCGAGTGGGACCTATTTTTGGGCTTCCTGACCTCTCCAATTAAAAAAAAACTTTTGTTTCAATCGCTTCGTTTTGATGCGTTCAAAGGAACAGCGATATTTTATGTCATAACATATCATGTCAAATTTCTTTTGGCCTTTTACCTTGGATTTGGTGCTCCTCCTAGAGTGGACAGAAATAATTTTCCTATTTTTTCGCCCTCAAAATTAACGCGTGCCCTAGAGAGGGTACAAATAAGTTTTCACAATTTTTTTTTCCTTTTTTGCGTTTCCACTTTGGATATAACGACCCATCGAAAGCGAGCAGAAATAATTTTTTTTCAACTCTTTTACACCGGACTGGGCGCTCCTACTAGAGGGGGCAGAAATCATTTCCCCAAACTTTTTTTTGCTCTTTCTACCTCAGACTTGCCGCCCCTCCTACACACACACACAGCGAGCACAAATAATTTTTTAAATTTTTTTTCGCCCGTTCACTTTGGATTTGACGCCCTTCTAGAGCACACTCAGTGCCATCGAGCTGCCCCAATTGAACTAATAGGAAAGTTTGGCGAGTCGGAAGGCTGGCCAGTGATCGGGGGTGCTAAAGTGCTTGGGTTTTCTCGTGTGAGCACATTTCTGTTTTTCCTCGTGTGACAGGTAGGGACGAGGCCCAAGTGCAGATCCCTATTTAAAATGGTCAGCTAATCATAGGTTTTAATTCATTCGCTTTTTTCCCCCGAAATACTGTACTGTATTGGCGATTCGATTCTGCGTTTTTAATAAAAGTAATCCAAGTCTGGAAAAAAAAGAGGCATGAAAGGCCCCCTCTGGCTCAAAATCTTTCCCACATCAGAAGACACCTTCAATCCTTGTAATACTCCCTACAACACAGGAAAACACTTTCGCTCTCGTTAGTAAAAAAGGATTAGTGGGATTTGTTAGTGGGTGACCGAAGGCGATTCCTCTATCATTTTTATTTTTTACTGCACAACAACAGAGAAAGAAATTGCTTCTCCCCCCCCAAAATCTCCTGCAGGGGTAAACGAAAAGAGCTCGAGAGAGAGAGAGTGTGTGTTTTTATTTGACTAAAATCGCTATGAGCTAAAAGTATATAAGTGCGCTGCCCATCGATTATTTTCTTTTCGAAAAATAACCGTAATACTATATACATTCAAACCTTTTTGGTGTTTTTGAAAAAAAATCTCATCTCTGTCATTTTTCATGGATATTTGATAGTTATTTTTTTATAAATATGTATCTTAAAATCTTATATTTTTCTAGTAATGTATATTTAACGTGTTTCGACGCCCCTTCTCATTTGGCACCCGGTGCAATTACACCAATTGCACTGCCCTAAGACCGCCCCTGATTAGTATGATGTAATTTTGTATTTTGAAGAAGAGTTGGAGCAGTATACTGGATTTAGGCAAGACAAGAAGACATTATGTAGAAAATAACATACATTTATTGCAACAAAACACTATAATAAAATAGAAGGAAAAGAGGTCAGAAGAAGAGCGCCAAAACATTGTGAAGGGAGGAACATTCGCCAGGAAGTACGAATGTAAACAACACAGGACAAGATGGCATTGACCACATAATTTGTAGTAGTTGTAGTTTTCACAACATCCCTACCCTCACAGTGGGACAAATCTGTGTACCGGTGTTCCCTTATTAGTGGATATGCAAATAATAGAGTAAGGCTGACTCAAAACCGGGGCAGAGCATTCAGGATGCCCAACAGAACAGCAGAACTACCATCAGCAGGTTCAGGCAGTCTCTGAACACCTTGAATTCTTAGCAGAAGGACGCAGCAAGATACTGGAAATCCACACAGCACTCAGAAGATTAGTGTTGGATGTTTCTATGGAGCGTGGCCTTTTCTCATTTGGGTCTGATGATTTTTCCACACTTCATGTCTGAACCAAATACATCATTTTACCAAGATGTTTGAGGACCTTGGTATTAACCCACTTAGGACCATTTGAATGGTTCTTACAAAACACTTTGCTGTTGATACTGAACTTGTGAGTAGTACTGATTTGTGGAAGTGTACAGTTCTTATCCTTTGGAGGGAATAAGAGGGAGGGAAGATTTCTAGGCTGCCTGCCATGCAATAGTTCTGCAGAAAACTTATCACAACCAGGTTTGGGTGTTATCAGAAGCTTTAGGAATGCTTCCGACTTGTAGTCTTCTCACCACACAGCTTTTTTCATAGCTTCTTTGAATGTTCTAACAAAACATTCTTCTTCATCATTAAAAGCAGGATGAAATTGAGCAGTAGTAAGTAATGCCATTCAATTTGAAAAAGTCTTCAAAAACATTAATAGTGAGTTTAATACAAATACAAATACAACGCCACAACAGGCAAATTGCCCAATGAGGTGGCTGACTTAAGAACATCATGGATCCCCAAGCCATTTTTTTTGGAGGCCCTACCTACTACTGCTACACCACACATGCACCCCGTGGAACCCCCAATGAATCGGTACATGCGGGAATGTGCGTGTATGTGTAGTGAAACCTCACGTGAAGTTTTTTGTTTCTCTGTAATGCTTGTTATGTGTAGTGCTGCCATCTGCCACCAGTTTTTCTAACTATGAGTGAAGTGTTATGATTGAATGATTTATCATTGTAGGACTATCGCTCTCTGTGGCGAGACTTTTTAACGGGGAGATCGGCTCGCGTTTGCTCCTTGAAGTTGGGAACCACAGAAAACCAACTTCAGCCAACCACCACTGTGGGGTTCGAATCCGGATCCTCGCATCGCGAGTCCGTCACTATAAAAACTCGACCACCACAGCGGCCAAGTTGTACGCCATTGTCTCACACAAGTGTGATAAACAATCATTCAATGATTAATACCTTCTTGAGAGCTTCAATAGTCTCTTCTGAAGTAGTGGATCTCATGTTGATTTCATAAGGAAATTTGGAATATGCATCAACAATAATAAGCCACATTGAATTCTGGAAAGAACCTGCTAAGTCTATATGAATTCTCTGCTCCTAGAATCATCTGGTTTTCGCCATTCTTAGAATTTAGCTTTCTAACCAGCTTTCTCATGTTGGCATGATTAGCATTGATTTGCAGCATTTGAAATCTACTGCTTGATCTGTTGGAACCAGCAATTATATTCAAGCCATCTGCTTCATTCGAACCATTTCCCAATGACCAATGTGAAGAGTCTTGCAAACTGAACTTTGCTCTTTGAACTGAAGTCTTTGGAATGATTACACGAAGACCTTCAGTTTGAAGTAAAAAAGATACCTTGGTTGACAGAGAGAGAATTTATTCTCAGATAGTATGGTTCTACATTTTCATTGTTTTCAAACAAGTATTTGAGCTAACCAATTTGAATATAATAGAGAACATTTTTTAAAGTTTTGTTCTTAGCAGTTGCTTTTTGTATTTCTTTGTAGTCAACCGAATAATGAAAAATTTATTCATTCACTTATACATCAGTACTGGGGCATGCATTCTACGATTTGTCTAATTCTACCAACTGGAAGTCTTGATATAGCATCAACATTCTCATGGGGCATTGTTTGTCTGTATTTGATATCATACATGTATCTCATGAGAATTCATCACCCAACGTTGTAATCTCTGAGCAGTCATTGCAGTTTGGGAGACTCCAACCGGTATATTATTCCCAATTGGTAGAATTAGACAAATCAGAAAATGTATGCCCCAATATTGGTGTATAAGAATACATTTCTCATCATCTAGTTGACTACAAAGCAATGCAAGAAACAACTGCTAAGGACAAAACTCCATTATATTTAGAATGGTCGGCTCAAATACTTGTTTGAGAACAATTAATATGTAGACCCATACTAACAAATATTGCAGGTATGGCAAAGAAAAGAAAAAGCAATTATGGGATCACAGCACGAGTATTTGTACAAATTGAAAATATTGTTGCTACCAAAAATAAATTTTTGCAAAAATATAATGTATTGGTTCGAAGTAAATAAGCATCTCCACATCACTGCTCTTCCAGTCTGAAAGACGATTATAAGACTAAAAACAAAGTTACATTCTTAGCATGGTTAATAAAAATTTATTAATAAAACAAATGCAAAGAAAAAACTAGTTAGGGGTCGTTCAAGTATTACGTAAGCAAATGCTTAGCCATTTTTGACCCCCCCCCCCCTTGTCAGCAAAATTTCGTCAGCACTGCCCCCTACCTCCTAACACATATTGGTTATATAACCCACAGGAAGGGACATGGGGTAGCTTCCTCCCAGATAAAAAAATATTTTCAATGTAAAATTAAAAAAAATAATAATTAAAATTTCGAAAGAAAATACCTTTATATGTTATTATAATTGATTTCTGTTAATTTCAATGATATTTGAAAGATAGGAAATCAAAATTTCTCTTTAAGAAATACATTGCGACCCACTCTTTAAGCCATATATGGTAAACCTTTGACCCCGCGAACCAAATGTGGCCCGGAAGGTTATGTGATGTGGCTTGCCCCTTTCATACCCAATTTTGTAAAAATGAACTAAGTAGCACATTTACAGAGTGCTTAAATGAGCCGTATCACAATTCCAGAGTGCTTAAATGAGCCGTATCACAATTCCAGAGTGCTTAAATGAGCCGTATCACAATTCCAGAGTGCTTAAATGAGCCGTATCACAATTCCAGAGTGCTTAAATGAGCCGTATCACAATTCCAGAGTGCTTAAATGACCTGTATCACAATTCCAGAGCATTTAAGTGGCCCGTGGCACATTTTCAGATCACTGAAGTAAGCCCGTGAGACATTCAAAGACCACTTAATTAACCTGTGACAATTTCAGAACACTTAAACGATCCGTGGCACATTTAGAGATCCCTTGAGTGACGTGGCACAATTTTAGAGCACTTAAGTGGCCCCCTGGTGTGGTTCTACATCACTCAAGTTACCCGCTTAACATTCCCGGATTACTACTTAAGTGATCCCCGGCATAATTACGGATCACTTTAATGACGCATTGCATAGTTACAGAGCACTTAAGCGGCCCAGAAACATTTCCAGAGTACTTGAAGGATCCGTTAAATATTTAGAGATAGCTAAAGTGGCTTTGTAAGGGATTTAGCATTAGGGAAAATGCTAGTTCAGGTGCCCACAAACTAGCGAAAGTCATATTTCTCATATTTGGCTCACCAAGTAAGATGCCATCAAGAATATTTCATATTTTCACAAAGGGTGGTTGATGATGTGAGCATCATCCAAACCCCCTTCCCCCCTTGTCAGCAAATCAGATCCCCCCATTGATGCTGGCGTAATACTTGAATAACCTCTTATACAGTAGCAAATGCATCGATACAAAAAATTCAACAGCAAAACACTTGCATCGCAAAAAAAAGTATGTATGCAAAAAAAAAAAAAACATTTTAAAGATGAAATTTCATGACGGGACCAGATCTTGTAACATAAAGTGGTTCTGATTTGAGTGAAGTTTTTAGACAGCCTATGATGAACGCTGGTTTGAGATGATCAACAGCAACGATTACTTTATCCTTAATGTTCTACAAGTAAACCTCATCCGTTCATTGAAGTGCTTTAAATGGTCCTAGATGAGGCTGCTGTAGTGGTTTACACATGCAATCTTGCCATAAAAACAAGTCAAGACTTCAGTCTAGCGCTCCCTGGAATGTCAATGGATGACTTGTTTGAGCTGTCTAGAATCGCTCCACCATACCATCTGATGCTGGATAGTACACAGTAGTACGAGTCTTTTGAATGCCAAGTATGCAAGTGAACTTGTGGAAAATATTGCTGTCAAACTGCCTTCCCTTCTGTAGTGACCAGTTGAGGAACACCATACCTGGCTACTCAGCTAGAATAGAAGGTTTTGATGACTGTTTCATGCCGCCTAATTTTTCATAGGAAAAACTTCTACCCATCTGGATACCTGTCAAGCAGTAGGTATATTCATGAGACAGTGGCATAGCACCAACAAAGCCGATATTAAAATGAGCAAATCAACACTTTGGTAGAGGATATGTTCCAACTCGAGATCAAACATGACGATGCACCTTGGATCATTGACACTCCACACAAGCTTGAGCCCATTTAGTCACTTCTTTCGGCAAGGAGGGCCACAAGTATCGTCAACGTACCAAGTCAACCATTGCTCTGACACCAGGATGTATCAGCTTGAAAATCTAGAAGCAATAGTTTGGTAGAACATGTGGTCGTATGACACCTGTAGAACTGTCACAATAAAGGTCCATACTAGACGAATAAATTATAAATCCATGTCGAATTTCAAAATTTCTGGAGCACAGAGAGCTATTCTACAAAGTTAATTTTGTGTATTAACCGCAGAAGATGCATTAGAAAGGCCATCTTCTGAATGGCATGGCAGTACAGAGTAATAAATGCAACAGACTGAAAATGAAAAATTTGAAATAAGCTCAAAACATCTGTGTAAAATGTACTCACCTGGTTCGATCAAGAACCACATGATGATGATCACCAGGAAACATCCAGCTGTCACCACTTATTTGGAAACTGCAACCAGTATATTGTTCCCAAGTATTTTTGTAAATCTGAAGGTATATTTTTTGCATAACTGGTACTCGATAAAATATGAACTGGACCGTTTAAAAAATTGAAGTCCTATTTAAAATTCATGAAACTTAACATGTATTGCTGGGTTAAAATCATATAATGATTGAAATTATTTTTAAATTAAATTAAAAACTAAAATTAACATTACTGATGTGACAGTGTTGCCAGTAGCGTGACTGACTAGATAACAGATATTGCAGGTATGGCAAAAAAAAAGCAAAAGCACTTGTGAGATCACATCACAAGTATTTATGCAAATTGAAAATACTGATGCCACCAAAAAATACATTTATGTCAAAATATAATATAGGTTCAGCATAAATAAGCAGTGCCACAACGGGAAGGTGCTTGCTGTAATGAAATATGGATACCAGAGGTTGGTGATCAGTGAGGAGTTTGAATTTTACACCATACTATAGGGATGAAATTTCTCACACCATAAATAATGGATAAAGCTGCTTTTCCTATGCCACTGTAGGCTTTTTGCGTATCAGTCAATGAAGCTTTGAGGAGTGACTTATGAATCTTTGGTGACGGCATGAGCTTTGAAATGTTAGTTCAAGCAGCACAAATGAGTGCTCCACCGATTGTGGATCATATCGAAATGACGAAACGCTTACCTTTCGAAATCTGGCTCATTGTCTCAGAATTTCCCCTAGCAGTGCCTGTTGGTTTTGCTGCTCAGCTGCCAACATATTTTCCATTCATTGCTGCTGTTGAAAGAGAACCTGACGAATATCTGTGGCACTAGGATTGGTTTTTCCAATTGTTCGAAAAAAGGTACAGACAGTCAAACTTTACTCGTTGCCATATCTGTTGTATTTTGAAACAGGAGTGGGTTCTTGACATCATGACAAGCATCAAAGACTGGTTTAAACCATCAAAAACTATCGAAAACCTAAATGCATGTTTTTCATAATGTTTTGATCACAATAGGTATAGCATGGTGGAAAACTTACTTTTTTTACATTTATTAATGTTTTTTTATATTTTTTAATTTATTACAATAATTAAAACAAAGTATTCATTGTAATTGAAAATTTTGAATTTTTCGACATAAAAAGAGTCTGGAACATGTAAAATATAATTTTATGGTGTACAGTCGAATCCCGTTTTAACTAATACCGTTATAGCGAAAATCTTGTTTTAATGAACACTTTTCTAATCTCTCAAATAACCTAATAAAGGAACAATGCAAACAATCTGAAATTCCTTTATAACGAAATTTCGTTATAACAAAGTGATTTCTCCAGTCTCTTGGAGTTTGTTATAATGGGATTCGACTGTATTTATCTAAACTACTCATTACCTGTGCTCAATTTTCTGAGCAAAATAAAGCTGTTTATTCAAAATATGTGTACGCAGGGGATCAGGGTTGGGTTTTTGACCTTAGAAACCAACTCAATATTAAAACTATCTAAAACTTACTGTCAATTATGTCAAATAGTTTTTGTTAACCTGATAGATATGTTAAATAACAAAACACTTATTTTTATGCAGATTAAAGGGTTTTATATTCGGAATTATAATTACTGAGGAAAAATATCTATTTTGGTATTTTAAATTTTCTGATCTGCCCAATTTTTTTCCATATGAAAATTCTCATGCAGCATCTATTAATACATTAATTAAACTCATTTATTCTCACCTAAAAATTTCTTAGCTCAGGGTGTATAAATTCACAGTGTTTTAAAGATTATTTCCAAACTAAGCAGAGCTGGCAGGACTTGATTCCCAAAGCATTTGTTTTACATGTTTAAATACAGCTTCAATTGGAAAACCATTGAATTATAAATGCTAGAAAATATACCATATCATAGTGCAAAAGTAAGAATAACCAAGTTTGACTGAGGATAAGTTACAGGAGCTTCTTAAGCATCATATACAAGGTAGCATTGCCAAATTAAATGACGTTTTAGTCCTACAATTTAGTATTTTGATCGCTAGATATATTTCAATGTTATGCGAAATAAGAGTATCATTCTAAGTATCAGTGATTATCTAGATAATTTAATAATGACATAAATCAACATTACATGCATGATGTAATCAATTTTTTTAAACACATCTTTTATAAAAAGAGTACAGCAGATGGTTTATATAAATGCAAATATATAAGCATTTGAAGAAATTTTGGAAGGTCAAAAATCATCTTGAATCAGAGAATAGTTTTCCCTTCAGTGTTTATGCTATGTTTTATTAAAATTGTATATTTTACAAGAAAAAAAACTATATATATTGTCCAAAATAATTCTGTAGAGAGCAAAAAACTATTTTACAATCACATTAAATATTTATTCTTTGTCAGTCACTTTATTCATAGTCACTTTAAACTTTAGAGATGGCACGCATTGTGGACGAAATGTATTCTGACTCCAATTGATGAAACGGTTGATAATATTTAAGTTCATTTAATTTTAGAAAACTATTTACATCGGTTAACAATATTAGTTTCACATTATAAAAAAGAAGAAACTATACACTTGCGCGAGAGCAACACACTTAGGAAGAAGTAGGTCACGCAAGGGAAAACAGTTCGCTTGTCCCCTTTTTTCGCCTCTGCCACCCACACATCAGGAGGTGCGCGTAAGGGGGCGAGAGATGACGCCACAGGACTCCCACACCAGTCCACAACTTCATGGTAGTGGAAAGCGAAAACATACGCGTCTACCGGATCTTGTAGTTGTGGACGATTTAATGGCAGATCGGAGTGCCTTCACTGGTTCAGACTTCTCTGGAGTCGCAGGCGATTCTTGAAGCATATGGGCCGGTTTCAATCGATCAATGGAGATTGATCCACTTTTTGCTTGATCCCATCTGAAGCTGGAAAAATTTTGGCTTCCTCCCAATAACTGCCAATGGACCAGCGTATGGCTGTTGCAGTGGGCGCCGAATCATATCCTGGCAGACGAAAACGTGCGAAGCTTTGGGTAGGTCATCATGGACGAAGACTGACTTCGAGCTGTGATCCAAAGTAGGTTTCGGTCGAATCTGTTGGAAGTGCTCCCTCAGGTTATGTAGGGTCTGCTTCTGCGATTTCGGACCTGAGAAAGAAAGAAAAAACTCTCCAGTCAAGCGGAGATTAGTACCATATACTAGTTCAGCTAGGGAAGTATTTAAATCTTTGAGTGCAGTTCGAATGCCGAGCATGACCACTGGTAATTTCTCAGTCCATCTGTCGGTAAAAGTCAAACTGCATTTTAGAGCTTCTTTCAGCTGTCTATGGAAGCATTTGATCATTCCATTGGCTGAAGGATGGTAGGCAGTAGTTCTATTCTTTTTCGTTCCCATGAATTTGGCCAAAGCTGAGAAAAGATCACTTTCGAAATTTCGACCTTGATCTGTCGTGATGACATTTGGTACACCAAATCTGGCTACCCAACCTGAAAAGAAATTTTCGGCCACTGTTTGCGCTGATTGATCTTTCAGCGGAATAGCCTCTGGTCAGCGAGTGAAACGATCAATGCAGGTGAGAAGGTAGCAATATCCTTGTGATGGAGGTAGAGGTCCAACGATATCGAGATGCACATGGCTACATCTATCAGTAGGTAAGGGAAAAGATCCCATTGGAGATTTAGTGTGACGGCTGATTTTAGATCGTTGGCACTCCATGTATTCTTTACACCACTGTGAACAGTCCTTTTTCAAAGACTTCCATATGTAGCGTTACTTTACTGCGGCAGTAGTTGGTCGGGGACCAGAGTGAGCTAGATTGTGAATGGTCTGGAACACTGATTTCCGAAAGTCTCTGGGAACGTACGGGCGTACATGTCCAGTTAAGACGTCGCAATGCAATGGTGGAGTTCCAAAGGTCAGAATTATTGGTTTGAAAGTCAATGAAGAATCATTTTGCAAGTGCTGAAGTTGTTCATCAAGTTTCTGTGCCTCAGCGAGTTCTGCATAATCTATGTCACTGGGCATTTCTATTTGCTCTAAGCGTGAAAATGCATCAGCCACACAGTTCTTGTCACCAAAAATGAAACGGATATCGGTAGTGAATTGACTGATGAAGTCTAATTGTCGCTGTTGACGAGGAGAATTTTTATCATGCTTTTGCTGCATAGCAATGGTCAACGGACGATGATCTGTAAAAATTGTAAAAAATCAGAAGGTTGTGTGTTCAAATCACGTCCGGGTCACCACTTTAGAGATGGCACACATTGTGGACGAAATGTATTCTGACTCCAATTGATGAAACGGTTGATAATATTTAAGTTCATTTAATTTTAGAAAACTATTTACATCGGTTAACAATATTAGTTTCACATTATAAAAAAGGAGGAACTATACACTTGCGCGAGAGCAACACACTTAGGAAGAAGTAGGTCACGCAAGGGAAAACAGTTCGCTTGTCCCCTTTTTTCGCCTCTGCCACCCACACATCAGGAGGTGCCCGTAAGGGGGCGAGAGATGACACCACAAAACATTACATGCAATTGACATGTGTATTTCCAATGGAAATTTTTATATTGAAAAGCAATATTTGAGGTTTTTGACAGAGGGTTTTGGACGTGGCAGTTTAAACTGTCAAAAACCTGCCAACCCTGTTTTGAAGAGGTGGAGCAGTACTCTAGATTTCGAGTAGCAGACATTATGTAAAAAATAACATACATTTATTGCAACAAAACACTATAATGAAATAGAAGGAAAAGAAGTCAGATGAGCAGCAGCAGTGCATCATGGCCGGGAAATACAAATGTATACAACACAGGATGAGACGACGTTGGCCAAGGTTCTGTTCAATTCATAGTTGTTGTAGCTCTCACTACATAATGATACAGTTGAACTTGGTTAATTCTGTAAATTTACTGGAAAAAAGTTTCACTTATCCAATTTATCTATTCTGAATCTGTAAAATGGCTACAAACTGTAAATTAATCATCAACATTCAAAGGTCGATGGTTATCAATTATTAAAATTTTATTGATTACAAATCTTTTTCTAAAATTTTAATAATTTATAATTATAATAATTTTGGTCTAAGCTGCTACAATATTTTGCTGTTGAATCAGCATCACTGCAGAATTTCTTGACCATGCTCAAAGCCTGATTTATAGAAACAGTTTATGATCATCGATTATGAATAGACTGAATACAGAGACAAGGTACATCCTTGGAAACATCACTTTTCTCAATTTTCAAAACAGATGACATCCCTACAACAATTTTACCCAACTAAAACAGAAACACTGAAAAAAAAAATGATCCGCATCCCTTGCTTTCACACAGTCTGATCAGTTTTATTATTTTGTCTAAAGCAATGCAAGATTTCTTTCTCTACCTTTAAAAGGTTGGGTTTTTTTTCTTTTGGGAAACATTGCTTCTTTACCAGAAGCGATTTCACCATAGGAATTGGCATAAAGTGTTTTTTGCATTCAATTTCTTTTATTTCTGAATGGAAGAGGCATGGCCCTCACATCCTGTAGCGGGGCCCCTAGGCTGGGATCTTTTGCGGGCCCCTCGGTCAGACTTTTAACGGGCCCCTTCTGCTGTTAATTTATAGCGTGAAAAAGCAAAAAAATGATGATAACCGTCCCGGGCCCCAGGGCTAGAGCCCTGTCAGCCCCCCCCCTATGTGGGGGCCATGGGAAGAGGTAATACCATCTATAGCTAGCAGGTATAGGTTGGTGTTAGTAACACCCCTTCCCTCCCCACTTCAGTACACAGCATTAACTGTTTGTGAGCAAACAATGGTGTTTTTGAAAATAATGTAGCAATTTTGTTCTTCCAATGCTGTTTTTCAGATTATCTTTTTCATATTATCCTGAATCAAGCTGGGTCATGGTTAGAATGGCATCTGCTCTGTTTGGAGGAACTTGAGTTTTAATTTTCAGACATATTTTGGGAATTTTGATAGAAATTGGTCAAAGCGTGTTTGAGTTGAGAACATGAGTGGGGAAAAAACAAACACTATCACCAATGAAGAGATATATGTTTCAGAGTTACAATTTTTTTCCCTTGGAAAAAAATAAAACTAATGGTGGAAACCTGAAATGGAGGGAGGAAGGGACAAATTTTTTAAAAACTATTACAATGCTTGAAATTACATCAAAAAGGAGGATGTGTCTTTTTGAAGAAGGGTATCTGGTAACTCTATTTATAATCCATACTCCTGTACTCACTTTAATCTCATGCACGCAAATACAAATGAATGGACAAATGCCATCCATGAATATGCAGGTGAAAATGATATTTCTCATCTGCAAAATATATTTGACACTTAATGATTGATTTGACACAATTCTTATACAATGAATTAGATTTACCTACTTGCATGAAATTTAATTTTTTTGGTCATGCATAATTCTGTTTTAAATATGTTTGTACAGTCAAACCTTGATATCTTTGATTTAATTATATAGTTTCATTGCATGAATAGATGTTCATTGAAATATAGTGTGTTTTCCCCAGGTTCAACAATAGATTCAAATTAATTTTTTTAATTTAGAAATAAAATTATAAACTTTGTCTTCTCTGGAGTGGTGGTTTTCCATAAAAATTATATTACTCACTTTTGAAACACTAGAGTAGACATATAAGCAAATTGGTCACAACTCAAAGCGTTGTGCAAGTCATGTTATTTCCTGACTTACGTCACCCTGCATCTATGTCATCTCATTTTAAAAATGATTTTTTTTCAATTGGACATACTGTGATCAAAGCTCGAAAGGTTTTGACTGCACATTCTTGGAAAAGAAATGTTTCTCAGCATCAAAGAGATGAATACATAAAAGAAAATAGTATCAAAATTCTCCACCCATATTTTATGAAACATTCCAATTATTTTGTATACTCAACAAAGCTTATTTAAATTGTTAATTCTTACTGACATTTCATATAAAAATAATTTAGTCGCAAAAATAAAATTACGATAATTATGACTGAATACAGATATGGTCATAGGCGTAAACTTGTATCCAGCACCCTCCCCCAAAATACACTGCTCAAAACAATTAGGGGAGCACATGGTTTTAACAAAATTACGCAAAGATGTATACCGATAAGTAACATAAAATGAATCATCCATAATTTAAAGCCTAGCAGGAAACGGAAGAAGAAAACTTCATATGCAAATCAAAGTTCATGACGTCAAAAATCAGAAAAAGGAGATAAGGGCAGAAATCGGGATGTTGCAGAAACGTCTGTTTTACTGTGAAATTCGATTGCGCAGTATTTTTTTTTGAGACACGGTGACTTGAGGAAGTCTCAACAACGTGA
This sequence comes from Pholcus phalangioides, assembly GCF_987345545.1. NCBI lineage: Eukaryota > Metazoa > Arthropoda > Arachnida > Araneae > Pholcidae > Pholcus > Pholcus phalangioides. The sequence goes on along the minus strand of NW_028301622.1, from coordinate 10,587,085 downwards.
TTTACCGGAATCCATGGCATGGCGTGTTATAGGCAGACTGGAATCCGGGCAAACACAACGTAGTGTCGCGGACGCTGTTGGAGTCGCCAGAAGTGTTGTTGCAAGGCTGTGGAATCGATTCCAAGAAACAGGAAATGTTAGACGTCGACCAGGGCAAGGTCGGCCACGCGCCACTACAGCAACTGATGACCGGTATATACGGTTAACAGCCCGTCGAAACAGAACAGAGAATGCTACGCAGCTGCAAAGACGGTTAGGACGAAGGTTGTCCAGCCAAACAGTACGTAATCGGCTTCATGAGGGAGGTCTCTATGCACGTAGGCCAATGGTCTGCATTCGGTTGACCCCACGCCACCGTGCGGCCCGAAGAAGATGGGCTGCTGAACATCGAGATTGGGAGCAACATGATTGGAGCCAAGTGCTGTTTACAGACGAGTCCCGATTCAGTCTGGAGTGTGACACCCGACGTGTTCTGGTATGGAGTGACAGGGGCACTCGAAATAACCCCGCATTCGTTCGTGAAAGGTCACAATACAGACGAGCTGGTTGGATGGTATGGGGTGGAATCAGCATAGGCGGACGTACGGACCTGCATATCATTCGGAATGGCACTTTGACGGCCCGAAGGTATGCAGACGAGATACTGCGACCTCATGTCATCCCTTACGCTGGAGCCATTGGAGATTCCTTTGTTTTCCAGGATGATAATGCCCGACCGCATAGAGCTCGTCTGGTGGAGAACATGCTTGAAGCTGAAACAATACAGCGTATGGAATGGCCAGCGTGCTCTCCTGACGACGCATTGCTGCGCGACCAAGGCCGCCTGTTACTGTCCGAGACTTGCAGATTGCACTTCTTGAGGAGTGGAACAGTATTCCCCAAAGTCTGATCGGTAACCTCATCGCATCCATGGCAAACAGGTGTGCAGCAGTCTTAGCTGTTCGAGGAGACCACACGCCCTATTAAAACTCATGCATCATGTCAAACAGTACTTTTTTTTATCGTTTACATGTAACCAAATTGTTGCCCTAAATCATCTTTTCATGTTTTTTCCATATTTTCAAAGAATTAAAGCTTAATTCCAAATTTATTTACGTCTTTTTTCTGTATTGCGCATTGATACGCGTGCAGTGGCGTCGGAGCAGGGGGTGCTGTGGGTGCTCGAGCACCCACGGAAGTTTATAGAACGGGTCCGAGCACCCACAGAATTGATTCAAAAATCGAAATTTCCTACATAAATCTCAAGACGGGCACCCACAGGTTCGAAACACTTCCGACGCCCCTGTACGCGTGTACTATCCATTGCATGCCAATACTTGGCTGTCTCGCACGGTTTTCTTCACTTGTTTGCTTGCTCCCCTAATTGTTTTGAGCAGTGTAATTCTCAAGATTTCAAGTGTGGGGTCGATGAGCTCGGACAAGAAAAATATTTTTGCTATTATGTACTGAATCTTATTTTATTTAAAAACGTCCAAAAAATATATGAAAAATGTCACGTCCTCATACGTTTACAAAATAACTAAACTAGCTGGTGATATAAGAAAAAAAATGTTTCAAAGCATGTGTGACAAAAATTTATGGCGAGAAAAAAAATACCTTGGGAAAAAGTTTGTTTACAATCAGTTGTGAACATGAAATCGCTGCTATCACCACTGCGAAAAAACTATGATTAAATAATTACTAGTAGTTGTAGGATTCAAACGGCATCCCGATTGGTTAGACATCTGTTACTCTCGTGACCAAAAATTTTCTCCCCGTCTAACTACTATTTCACGTCACGTGATCTTAAGGACCGGTAGTTCACGGTTCTTCATGGTTCCTCTCAACTAATAGTAGTTACAGCGGTCCTTAACTTCGGTCCTCCGACCAGTAGTTACTAAGGACTGCAGAGATAGTTTACCCCCGATCCCTCCCAATATTTCCATTAACTTTACGCCTATAGATATGGTGTCAAATATTTGTTATCTTTAACATTTTTGTTATATGCAGTAGCCCTTTATTTACTGTCAAAAGCAATTTATTAGCAATTTAAGCCATTACTGGTAATTTTTTACACGTTTGGTAATGTGTTTTTTTACCACAACTTGTGTCTTTTTCAAATCACGTCATTAGTCTTGCAACAAATTGCTGATGTAAGGTGGGGCATGACAATATTGAATTTTTAAATCAACTTATGAAAAGTACTTTCGATAACCTGGAACTCTGTTAATCAAGGCTTGGATAATCAAGATACTACCGTATTTGAATTTGGCATAAAACAAAAATTTTACTCATAATTATTCATACTACAGAGGTAATTTGTTCTATTCAAATCATTCACATAAGTTCTTTTTCTTTTTCAGATTTTTTATTTAATGACCAAATCTCCGAAGGTAAGTCTTGCATTAAGAATCATCAGAAAATAAAATTCACTGTTTGAATGAGACAACCAAATTAATTGTTTTGAAGCTGATGAGATTAATTTTTTTTCAACTTTGTGGCAAATGCAGTCGAATAATTTCTCTCTCTCTCTAATTCCCCTCCCCCCTTGAGCATTTTAGGCATTAATTCAATGCCATTTTCCATAGTTATTTGATGTATTTTTTTCCAGAAACCATGCTATTTGAAATTGGATTTTTCATTTTATCACATTTACATATACAGATATTAATTATAATGGTAGCATGTTCATATGAATTTTAAATAAGTTTCAAGAGAGTTTTTAACACAATTTTTTCTGTATTTTAGTTGAAAAAATACATGGAGTTTTATTTCCAGCTTGTGAGTGTTATTAGCCTTCAATTATCTTCTCAATTTTTGGAGCTAGAAATCTGAAAGAAAAAGTTTTTGACTGCCATTCTGAAGATTTCTCTATGATTATATTTCCAGATTACAGAAACTTATGTTGGATTCCTGGAATGGGTGAGCTATTTTTCAGTCTTTGTGTATACAGGCAAACCCTGCTGGTATAAAACTTAGAGAAACAGAACATTTGGTTTTCTATGTCTCAAAATTTGTGGTAATGGAACTAAGAAAAGTTGTCTTATAGCATAAGTAACACACCAGGGGTTGACCTGTGGGACTCCAGTGTATGAGGCCTTTCTCCTGATCTAATACTGTAGGACTTCCAAAATCCAGATACCCATAATCTGGATGGATCGATAATCTGAACACTTCAGCTGAATTTTTTTTCTTCTACCGGGAGACTTTTGATGTTTATTTTTTACCCAAATTCTGTTTTGGCTTTTTCTAATCCATCAGCCATTTCAGTTTTGTACCACTTATTGTTGGTGTCCACTGCAAGTTTCACTGCAATTTGCTTCTGGGAAACAGTAATGGCAACTGTGTTTCTTAATGCATGTGATCAGTCAGAAAATCAGCTTTGATCAAAAGAAAACTTTTCCTTCTTCATTTCATTTCCCTGTGCTATACAGTTAACCTTAGTGTTTTAGAACTTGTCCAATTTTCTATTTCTTTTTGAGTGAATTTATGAATGTGCCAAAATGCCAATGATGTGGCAAGTACAAGTTACAAACAGAAACCTGATGCTTTATGTATACATGAGAAAGATGCACTTTTTAAAAGTCAGAATGCTAAGCACCAGTAGGAATATTGTGGAAGAAAACATGAAATTGGAAAATCTACCATTTACGATCTTGAGGAAGAAAGAAAAACTTTTTTTTTCCAAATCTGAGCAATGACTACAAAAGATGTTTGAAGAATAAAGAATATATTTTAATCTATGGATAATGAGTAAATAGTATGTAAATTAGAAATAATAATTTTAGTTACATTATCTGCTACCATATGCATTTACTAGCTGTTACCCGCATCTTCGCTCACATGCATTTGGTAATCTGAAACTTACTCGGCAATGATTCCTCCATAAAACATTTCAAACTATCATGATTCCTTGTGGGTTGGATTTTCAGAAATCCGGTTTACAGGTTTTGGCTCAGTATGTTTTTCTCTATGTAATATATTTACATTCCTATTTACATTACTCGGCCACGCAACAGATTCCCGTATTGGGGAACGGTTCGTTTCTTCTATTTGTAAAGTTCGAGTTCGCAAGTTTTTTTTCAATACGAAATTTCAGCATAGTTAACCGGGATGGCTCTGGTGAGCCCATGTTTCTTCGTGGCCAGTCCAGGTGCTGGGCCACTTCTATGCCGCCACTGACTGGTTGGCTCGGATGAGCAATGTACTTTCATCCGGTGGTGCTTCCCCTATTGATGATCTATAGTAGCCTAAAACATAGGAATCTATAGATGATGACTGCCCCGGAGCAAGGCAACTTCGACTTTCCTCCGAAGTGTTAATTGCATGCCTTCCTGGGAACTCTGAACTGTCACGTTTCCCTAGGGAGGCTTGAGAACTTCTCAGTCATAAACACCACCATTTGAAACATTCTCTCATATATTCTGGAAGATGGGTATACAATGTACAAATTCAAAATTTTGACAATTTTTACTACTGAACTTCACAAAAAAAAAGGTAAGGCATTTCTCTCCAATTTTTTTTCTCCATATAATTATTCACCTATTACAGTACAACATTAAAGATATTTTGTTTCATGAATACAGAGTTCATGAATAAAAACATTTAAGAGCACAAATGTCTGAAAATTAAGATGTAAACTATGTTTTTTATGCAGTCCTGGTAGTTCATTTTCTGATAAGACAATGTCTTTGCCTACCATTCAATAAATTATATCTGAGGTTTAGGCATACTCGGAGATGGACATGAATGACTGGGGACATGATGATGATACCAATTCATATACATATACATTAGATCAGTCGGCTCCATCATTGGCGCTGGGGGTATTACCCCCTCCCTTCCCCTGTATCTTCACCTGTGGGTTTAGGATAATTGCAGCTAGTAATTTTAATATTTGACAACCTATAGCAGGTTGTCTTTTTTAATTTCGAATTTGAATATTCAAATATTGAGACTACAATCTTGGATTTTATTTGTGGCAAGAAACACTTGGTTTTAAACAAGTAATAATAATGTCAAAGAGTTCATATACAGTGAATCTCACTTATAGCGTTTTCCATAAACTCATCATGAAAATGTTGTAGACGGGAAAACACTTTAAACATGGGAAATTTCGATAACTATTAGTAAAAGTTAGGATTACAAAAATAAGTTGTACTAAACGAGAAAACTTTCTAAGTGGGAACGTTAAACGGATTATGCTGTAGTAATTTAAAATTAATGTGCGTTTTCAAATACATTTCTAACGTGTTTCAGAATGTTTTTCTTTGTTTTTGTGAATACCAGTACTTGATTTCTTTACTTCTATTAATTTGCATTAATTAAACAAAAACAGCTATGACAGCATCATGCAGATGTAGCCAAGGAGCGTGACATCATTCAACCTTCACTGTATATAAGTTGCAAGCGGTGATCGACTACTTGCTTGCTTATAACTTGTCACTTACCTGTACGCACGCTGCCGTTGCTTTGCTAATATTTACGTGTTATTACATTATACTAATAATGTTCTGTTGTTAATTAAACCTAAGTTGTTATGTTACAACTGTGAGTCTCATCTTTGGAGTCAGATGTATTGAGTAGCTGCAAGGTGTCTTCAATAGTCAATAGAAATGATTTTTTATCATTGTGTTATTCCATTGTTGAAAATTACAAAAGTGGTGTTTGGACATCTAAACAGGAATAAAATATTCCAAAAATGATCAAAGTTATCGAATAGCAACATATATTTGATAAAGATGATAAAACGCTTTAAATGTAAGTCAGAAATGTATGTCTGTTCAATGGGATTCGAGCCATGAAGATGAAGTGTAAGCAGGTGGACCACACTAATTATTATTAATCATTTATAATTTTTTTCAAATTAATTAATATGCGATTTCTTCTCAATATATTGTGTTTGATTACTAGAGCGCAGAGGTTTAAATGCCTTTTTTGCCTGTTTTCAAGCTTTTCTGTAAAAAAGTCTTTTTTGAACTTTTTCTGCCATAAATTCCTATTTTAACACAGTTTTAAGTTAATTGTTACATTTCAAAGGCCATAATATGTAAAACTTAGATATTTTGAGCATTGAGAACAAAAGAAATGATTTTTTTTTTTAAATCTACACCTCTCAGTATTAATTTTATCAGAAAGTTCTCTCTGTCCCTCCCAGCTCTACTTAAACTTGAAAGTAATCTGTGAGATTGAGAATTTGGTGTTGAAAAATGAGTAAACTTTGACTGGATGGTATTAGCATATGGCTCCCCTCATCCTGCAGCAGGGCCTCCAAGCTGGGATCTTTGGTGGGCCTCCTTGTTAGATGTTTCAGGATGTGAGTTTCAGATGAACACAGCCCATACTAGAAAAGCAGAGGAAAATTAGAAATTCTTGTTTCTCCGCATGCTTCACATGTCTCTCTCAGACATTACACTGCATTCTATGTTTATGGCTGATCGATGACTCATGACTCTTCCAAGTTCTCATCAGTTGATGTCATGACTTAGCCAAGGCGAAGTAGACAGAGCTCTGGGAGTGGCCCCCATGTTGTTTTGATGTTGTGTTTTTGCATCATAAATGCACTGCAAACAACCATGGCTATTCATTTTACTTACATATTTTTTTGGTATTCGATTAAATTGACCAGAGTCGCCCTCAGGGCTGTGAGACAGATGCAACACACTGTCCTGCGCTTAAGGGTCCCGCATATGAGGGAATATTTTAAAAAAGTAAATTTTTTTACGATAATAGAACAAGGTAGCTATGTTTTAACTATATAAATGATAGTAATTATTGAAAATAATATATCAAATGAACAAGAATTATTCGTAACTCAAAGGAGCCCCACAGATCATTTTCTCTTCGGGCTCCGTGTCTGTTAATGGTGGCCCTGAAATTGACCTAAGGGCCTTAAATACTTTATTTTGGGCTTGAAATCAATTTAATTCAGATAATAATGCAATTATTATAAACTCTAATTGATACAGTAGACCTCTTCATTGCTACCTATTTTTTAGCTAGTTTTTTGGACCTTTAATACTACCGTTTATTTACCATTTTTAGTTATTTTTCCTTTCTTCTATAAATTATATAAGCCTTTTTTTATTGCCTATTTTGACCAGTTTTAGTGCCCAAACTTCCGGGCTCTATTGATTACGATCCCAACTATCAATGCATTCTTAAAATAATGAAAAAATGAGTGTGATAAAATTAGTTCTTTCTGAACAATTTTTTCCCTTCAAGATTTATGTTTGTAACGCGAAAAGTTTATAAGTTGGGGAGCAACTTTTTTTGGACGGATCGAAGAAATTTTCATTCACCGGGCCCATAAAATTTCTGAGTCCGGCCCCGATTGTGACTCATAGATATGTGAAACTGATCAAATAGAGAGGGTAAGAAGCATATTAGAGATTTTTAATATTGAATTGAATTAACATAAGAAGAGTTTGAGAATTTTCATTCTACCTGGAGACGAAATAGAATTCACATCCATGTGTCAATTGTATTGATGAGCTTTTCATTTGCTTCAAGTCAAGAAGCATAGAAGAGTAGCTGAAAGATGCTTCAGCTGCTTTTCATAGAAAAAAGATTTTGAAAAATTTTAGAATTCTATCCTGAGGAAAAGTGAAGTTGCATCAAAGTTTCACGTTTTTGCAATACCATTTCAAATATAACCAGAAACAGATATATCATCAGAAACATGAAGATATAGAAGTGAGAAAAGGTATTTATTTATTTGGTATTGCTTGGCCCAGGCCTATTATGGGAATGCAGTGGTGAAGTTTGACTGAGGGGACAGTAAATGTTACAAAAGAAATCGGAAACTGTTGTACAATCAATAATGTTTGATGGGAGGTGTTGTAGATAGATCTTACGACGCCAAATGTGGTATTCAAAAGGATTTAACAGAATGAAAAATAAACCATGCCATCACTATGTGATGCTTGACCATCACCACATAAAGAAAATTTACTTGAACAAAACAAATTTGTTTCCACAATGCAACGCCCATTGATCCATACTCCAATCTCTATGCTCTCTGCACCATGATAATCAGATTCTCCTGTCCATAGAAGTGAGCGGGATGCAGACAGCAGGTCTTCTTGCAAACAACCCTCTCTCATGAAGTCTTTTGGAAACAGTCACCCTTGATACACGGGTTCCTGTGGCTACATACAAGTCACGAGAGAGCTGAGAAGCTGTAGCACTCCTGTTACGCCTCGCTATAATTGACAAATGGCTATCTTCTCTGGCCGTTGTGGCTCTTGGACGACGTTGCCCAAGCTTTCTCTCGATGGATCCGGTATCCTGGAACTGTTTCCATAAGTTACACACGACGCTGGGCGTTAAATTGAACTCTCTACAAATCTGGACTTGAGATTGGATTGCTTCTAGCCTCCCCACAATTCGCCACCTCATTCCTTCATCTAAACGTTGGTGGTTACTCATTTTTACTGTTACAATTTGAATTTAACCGATTGCTGCAAAATAACACCAAGATATTCGCAGAGGTATGCTAGCGAACGAAATGCGTCTTAACTTACGCGCTCTTATAAAGCCTGTTTCTCTACTGGCTCCGCCTACAACACACGTGTACACTTATGTATTTGACGTACAAGATTTGCATTTTTGTCTAGGAGCAATGGTTTTACATTCAGTTCAGTTCATGAAATTCGATAAAATATGCAAATTCTCTTAATTTATTTCACCAAAGTAGAATAAATTTTTCAAAAACACAAAAACAGTCTCTTCGCACAGAATTTTACTACACTTTGCAAAATCCCAAAATTAATGCATGTCCCACTAATGTTTTAGAATTTTTTTCCTTCAAAGATTTTTTTTTTTTCAAAACTTGAATGAGACTAAAAATTTTTCAAATGGAGCAGTCAGTAAAAGTATTGGGTACTACCAAATTTTCAAACTCAGACATGCCATAATCTTCCAAAAATGAGAGGAACTAGGAAAATAAATTTACTCGCATGCCATCTAGATCCGAAGGCTTGTATTCCATGTCCTCAGGGGAAACAACCTCTCGGCAGATGCGGCAACCTCGCTCCGAACACGTACAGTTCTCTAGCATCTCAAACAGTCAGGTCCGTTGGGTACTGGGCAGCAGACAACTGGAAACAAGACATGGGACGTTCTCCAATTCTGGAATCTCGCACTCATCTTGAGCTGGCTCACTTGTTTGGCAGACGTAGTCTCGACGCATTTTTTCCATTTTGGCATTGTAGCGTTTAACTTTCCAGATTAATTTTCCAGGGGCATCCTACTTGTAGTGAGACTTAGGCAAATGGAGGGTTATTCATAGCGTGGGAAAACTTCAACTTTCACGAATTTACGGGGAAAAGAGGGGGGGGGAACTTAACTCGGACGAGCTGAGGTTTTTGTGACACACCAACTGAGAGATTGACCGACCCTCCAACATTCCCAGAGTGTTAATAAAATGAAAAGTGGGCGTGACTAGGAATGTATACCCTTTGATTCATAGCATCAGTTTTTATGACCCAACTTGTGACCAATTAAGACGAAAGGGGCATGTCTTAAACCTGGACGAGAGCATTCCCTGAACAAGAACTACTACTATGGGAGCTTCATCTGAAAACATCGAGGACTATGCACTGACACATTAATGAAAATACAAAAATGCTTGATTACACTCGCACAACATACCAAAATCAAATTTTACCATCATGTGGGAAATTAATTCAGCTTCAAAACAATAGGTCACACCGCCTACTTTGCTACATAAATAAAAGTACAGGAAATTAATTTCGTTACATGACAAAGAAAATTAAATTAATTAACACTCAATCTTAATTTCACAACGATACATAGAAAATACTTTCCTGAAATATCTGCATGTTTTTCAATTGAAATTACAATTAATATTCACCGTTGACATTTTCCAAAGGCGCGTGTGAAACTTTTTTTCCAAAAATTAAAATTTTTTAACAAATGACTTTTAATTGTGGCCAAAATTTAGTTCAGTATGAATAACTCATTCTCTAGTTAAATTCTGATGACAAAATTAAAGAACTCAGACACGAAATGTGGTCATTGTGTGTTTCAAGAACAAAAAAATACACAAATTAAAAAAAATTCTCTCTCCACATAACCTTCAAGATTGGAAACAAAACCTCTGAAAAATGGCTCTCTCTTGCCTTTCCATTTAACCGGATGAATTCACATTCATTAAACCATCAATTTCTCCTACAAAAATGCTTCAATTCGGCTCAAAACTTGGCATAAAGTGGGGGAAAAAATTGAGGATTAATTCAGGGAAATCAGCTAAACTCGTACATATTGGGATTGTATCCAAAATTTTGAAAAAACAAATAGTGTGTATCAAAAATATGTGAGCAAATTACTCGTTTTCCCAAATGACAACTCAAGCTAGGACTTTTTCCCAAAAAAAATTCTGAATGGATTCTACGAGAGAGAAAAGAAACTAGACAATCACAGGATTTAGACCTGCATACTACCACCAAACAAGGGCAATAAACAAATTTTCTTGAGACAAAATACGCATATCTATGATTTGACAAAAAAATCACACGTACAAGACATGACAAAAATTTTTGTGATCATCAAGAGTTAGGCCCTCCTCACACGGGGAAACTAAAGTTCGGCAACTGATAAGAGAAACCGTCTCCCGAAGACCAGTACGTATATCGCTCTAGACGCCCTCACACGAGGAAATTAGCGTCTTGGCGACGAAATATCGAACGCAACTCGGTCACTTGGCGACTGACATGCTAGTCGCCGCCAACTTTTGTTGAAGAAACTAGAGAAACTGCCTTTGGCATTCCTTCATATTTTCGTTATGCGAGTTTGGACTCATATTGAAAAACAATCCAGAGTATATACTGTATATAATAAATTATCAGTTGAAAGGATATAATGAAATTTCTTCAGAATTTCAGTTCACAGGTAAATACACGATTTCTTTATTTAAACTGATATTATTTTGAAATTATAATGAAATCAGGGGCGTCGGAATTGTTTTGAAACTGTGGGTGCTCGTCTTTAGTTTTATATCGGAAAGTTTAATTTCTTGATCAATTCTGGGGTGCTCGGATCCATGCCACAAATTACCGTGGGTGCTTGAGTTTGCACCCTTGGCTCTGACGCCACTGAATGAAATGGTAAACCAGGACTGTCATTTCAACTTTTTTCGCGGGGGGGGGGGCAAAGAACATATACTCACTGTATGTACGTATATATACTATTTATAGTGTATTTTTGAAAGCCGGGGGGCAATAGTCCCCTGATCCCCTAGATGACAGGTCCGTGGTAACCCGGGCACTCCCCCGCGGGGGAGATTTCAAAAGAAGATGGAGCATCACAAAAATTATATCTGGTAAAAAATTTCAGGAATAACCAAATTAATTTGCCAAGTAGGATCTTAGAAAAAAAAAATACATGGCTGGGAGCCCCCATGTTGCTCTTAAGACGGCCCTGGATAAGAACCTGCAGAAAATACTATCTACTTTTACATGTACCTAAACAAGCACGTGTTCCATAGGGATGGTCCCTGATTTTCCCCCTTGCTTGGAATGTCTGTAATCTAGGTCACCTACATAGACATCTGTGTGTGGGAGTATTCACGGAAAATCATTCCCTGAAACATAAACAACAATTCATGTGTTGTTTGTCTCTAGTTTTGCCTATAGTTTATTTTTTGCCTCTGGGAACCAGCTTTCGTCGTTCCATCTCATGAAACTACTTAAAATTCTGCGTGACAATATTTTAACTAATAAACAATAAAAATATATTAAATCCAACATATATAGGTACTGAAAGGCACATTTATAGAGGAAAAACAGACATTTTATTGCGAATTTTTTTCCGAATGAAACATGAAATTATACTAAAAAATTATCTAATTTTTACCATTTTATTGTCATTTCAAAATGATATCAATTTAAATAATGAAATTTTGTATTTACCTGTGAGCTGAAATTCTGTAGAAATTATTTTTCTTATTTATTTGTTTCGATTTTTCCTAACCCGGTTAACAAGATAATACCGGAAGATAAGAAGGAAAACTATAGATTGTGCTGTTTTTACTCAGTTTCCCGGGCTTTGAATATTTTTTTAGTAGCGCCGTGTGAGGGAGAACGGGCAACTTGACTCGTTCTAGTCAACTCAACTCTCAAGTTGAAGCAACTCGAGCTCGATTTTAGTTTCCCCGTGTGAGGAGGGCCTTAGTCATGTCAAAAAAGGGGGAAAAGTGTCCCACAACTTTTCCACCTTGACAGAGGTTTTTTCCATCGGTTATTGTTCGAGGAAAGAAACTAAATTTGAAACAATCTGTGGATGCAAAGATTGGTTTCAATTTTTTGGAATAGTTAAATCCCAAATGGAATAACGGAAAAGTGTGAAGCTGAGTTAGTAAATTTGAAGTGTCAATTTGTAAAGAGCCATGAAGGATTTTAAAAAGGAAAGTTAATCAAGAGATGTCTACAGGTGGAAAGTGGTTGGATAATTGAGTTGTGTGTGGCACTTAAAGTTCAGTAATGGAGGTGGAGGATGAAATCCTTGAAAATTATATCGGTTTAGATGTTTTTCTAGATACTGTTTGATAAATCATGTATGAAAAGAGCTAATTGGGTATTTACTGATAAAGTTGATTGAAAGCCATGTTAACTAGGGATAAATAAGTTTATTCAATCAAGGTATAGGCAGATTTTTGTTGCACCTATGTGCTAGTTGGCAAGGAAATTTTAAAACTACTTATCTGATATTGATGGGTGTGTTCAATAATGATTCATGCAATGCAAAGAAATGAAATTATGTGCTTTTGAAAAATGGAAGCTTTCATACAAAAGCCTCTTGAATATGCAGTAAAATGCAGTGTGTATTTAAATTTTTTAATCAAACTTTTTACTATTTTGGTCTTCTTGGTATTTTTTGTAATGTTATAATGTGCAAACAATAATTAATTAATTGAATTCAATTTGTATATTTTTACAAAAAAAAGTTGTTTGACCATGGCCCTCCATCCAAGAGCAATATATTTTCCCTTATTAAATCATATTCTTAACCTTTTTTGTTCCACAGACTCTCCCTGTAATTAAAATGAAGGATCCTCTACAAAATAGTATTCAGTATATAGCAATTTAAAAACAATGAGTTAATTGTTTTTTCACCCAGTATAACTTCACAATATTTGTACAAAAGTATTAATTTACTATTTCATTCTCAGGTCAAAAATTACATAAAAAACAATGGTAATGATAGCAGATTGGGTGAGTATTCCCTTCTCTTTTTCATGTTATAGTTCCAAAGGTGATGTTGTTTGGAAAATTTCAAGGATACAGTTTTTATAGTGTAGAACTACACAGAGTAATTTAATTTTCTCCTTTCATTCTCAGGTAAAAAAAGAAGTGTATACTTTGGTATGTTCTTTTTACATTTTTAAAATACTTTTTCCTTCTAATAATCCAGAAAAGAATTTTTAATCAATTGTATGTGTTGTGGTAAATGTGATAAATCGGTTATTATACTGATGTGCCGTGTCTTACCAAAAATAAGCCCCAGCATGATTTTTCAGGATGCTCCTATAATATAAGCCCAAGTTAAAATCATCAATCAGACGCATTTAGTTTATCATTGCAACACACTATGAATGTATTGAGCTATATAAAATAATGATTTTATTATTATTTATTATCAAACAAAAATATAAATGAACGATTTCATTCAAAATTAATACAGTAAGACCTCTTTTGACTCTTTTGCAGACACCCGCGGGACAAAAAAGTTAGTCCATGAAATAGTGGTGACTTAATCAGGGGTTTGAAATGCATGCTTTTATTATACAGGGGAAATTATTATTTGGCCATAAAAGAAGAGTGACCTAATCTAAGACGTGTCCGTCAAGAGGGGTTTTACTGTACTTGAAATAAATTATAATATAAACTATAATTAAATTTTTGTTACTACCCAATCAGTCATCTTTGAATGAGAGGTGAACGCCTACGTATACAGATAAATTTGAGACTTTGACTTTTATCAAAGGAAAATGAAGAAAATTACTGGCGAACTGAAGAAACTGCAAGTCACCCAGGATCTGTCGGAATAAACAATGTAAGCACTTCAGCTCCCAGTGGGGGGGAACTGGCTACTCCGGCAACACCAGAAATAATTGATATGGCAAAGATTGTGTGTAGTGCATCTTAATTAAAATTATGTTAATCAAAGAATCAAGTGAAAGTGTGTGTGCAATGGGCACCAATAGATAATTATAGAAAGATGATATATAACTATAATAGATAATTATAGAAAGTTGTATAAAATCACATCACCAAAGGCACAATCAGAAGTTTGATTGATCAAGGATTATATGACAGGAGGTCAGAACACCCCGAAGTGCTTTGTTTCAAAGCATCCAGTCTAATTCAATCTTGGGCGCTGTTGATGAAGATCCTTAAAATTTCTTCAGGGCTTCATTAGATTACAAATTCTTCCTGATCTTCGCTTGCAAACATTGATTTACTGCCACAGCGTTTCTAACAATAAATAAAATTAAAAAAAAACATGATGTATTTTGGCTACTCAATGAATACAGTTATCAGAAGTAAACAACTGCTATAGTTCTACGCTGAGGATTGAATGAACACATCGCCTCAGTTGGTTCTGAAACTTAGGTTAACCGAACTTCTTATTTACTTTAAATGCATACTTACCAATTGCCTTGGTAAGTTTGATAAATTTATCACTTTTACCGATATAATGATACACTACATGTATGAATTATAATATATAGTAGGCCTGCATCATATAGTGTGATTTATCATGTTCACCAATGACGTGGCACTTGGTATAATCGTGGTAAAAGCGATTATTTTTTCAGTACTTATTAAATTTACTTCTGAGTACGCTTGATTACTATTATGCATAATCACCGGTAAATATGATTAATTTAGAGAAATTTATCAAATTTACCAAAGATGCTTGGGTAGTGTGCATAATTGCTAGTAAAAGTGCTAAATTTAGGTAAATTTATCAAACTTACTAAAATTCTCGACAATTATACGTAATAACCAGATTTATCACACTTACATTAACATTTGTATTTCTTGTATTCTGGTTTTCTTTTTGGCTACAGCTGAACTTCAAAGTTGGTGATTCATAGTCGAACAAGACTTTAAAAATATGTTTCAGTTATACAAATTCACATCAATACAGTATCCACAAGTCAATCAAAAATCATCAAAACTTTAATTCTCAATATCCACATAAGATTCATAAGTGATACCAGCTGCTGCAATATTCCACTTTTCTGGAAAAGGAATCAGTGTGCTCTATAATGTTTATTTCACAAAATGAACATTGTGATCATCTGTTGCAAAAAAGTGTTCTCAATCTTTGATAACTATCAAGATCTATTTTTATTTGCATTATTAAATTATTGCTCTCCCATACACTTGATGGTGATAAAATAATGTAAAGATTTTGAATGGCATGGTTTAGTAGTTCTCAAATGGGGTTGCCTGGACTCCCTAGGGCTTCTTACTGGGGGGGGGGGTCTACAGCCCAATTGTAGAATTATATAAAAAAAGAAAAGTTTGTGAAAGAAATTAAAAAGTAAACTTTCAATTAAATTAGGATGCAAAAGTGTCATTACAATATTGGTAGACTGCTGTAGAAATATTGTTGTTTTGACAAAAAATGTAGTTGTTGCAACATCTCTCGATAGGAGTATGAAACATCCTCAACTCTATTGACCCTTGCATCCAATTCACTATAGAGGAAGAAAACAATAGCCAACTTTCATTCCTGGATGTATTGGTCACTCGTCATGAACAAAATTTCTCTACCACTGTTTTTTGTAAACCGTTTGCTACTTCTTTATTCCCTCCCTTCTAATTTTCTTGCCGAGTATAATCCACACACACATACAACCTCTCTGTGCATCCTCTGGCACAAAAATATGCCTGATTCTGTACATACCTGAAGCGAGCCATTAAGATCCGCTCCTCACCGATGCTACTTCTAGCTGAACTCTATATCCTAAAAGCAATAGCAGTCAGTCGTCGATAACGCAGCTCTCTTATTGACAATCTACACAGCAAACTCATTAAAAATACTTCTGCAACCAAGCCTAAACCTGAACACAAAAAACTTGATTATTTTCCCTTTCTACCCAAAAACCAGCTAAAGTATTGCAAAAATCTTCGAAAATATAATTTTTCTGTGATTTTTTCACCCCATCAATAAACTCGGCTTCTATAAACTAAAAGACCCCATTAACCCACTCAACAACTGGGGCATCTACAGCATTTCATGCCAATGCAGATTATCATTATATAGATCAAACTAAACATGCCCTAAAATACTGTTTAAATGAGCATAGAAGATACATAACTAACCAAGACTTTAACCGCTCATCCATAGCCCAACACTGCTGGTCCTTTGACCATGAATTCAACTTTTCTTCTGCCAAAATTATTCAAAAATGCTCCTCACAGTCTGAATTGGACTTCTTCGAATCATTCCACATCAACAAAAACTCAAACCAGTTGGTCAATGACCTAACTAGCACACCACCCTTCTCAAAAATCTGGCAACAGTTTCTACAATACAGATTTATTTGATTTATTACTATACAGATTTGATTAAATGTCACCGTCCGAACCAGGGCTGTGACGGATAACCGAATAGACAGATAACAGAAGTCTCTTAAAACATGTACAGTAATGTGATTTCATTTCGGGCTTGGGACAAAAAGAAAAATAAAATTCTTTAAAAGTGAATGATACATACATATTGTATTTAATTTTACACAAAACGATCAATATAAGGTCAGCCCAGGCAGTGGCAACATTGAAAATAGCATTCTTTATGTTGTATTACTTCCAAAATTCTTTGACATCGTCAGATGAAAGCAAGCCTTTGATAAAAGCTTTTCTGCAACGCCGCTTTATATTTTCAATTCTTTCCTGGTCCTTAGGCTGGATAAGTGGTGCTGTATTGGCTGGGAGAAAGAGCCATGTTATTTTGCCATCATCACTTTTGAGTTAACAAAAGAGTTGTGTCGGGGCATTCTCCATTAACAGCAGTGCTTGTGGCAACTGCTTCTCTGCCATTTGAGCTCTAACTTGAGGCATGAAAACGCTGTATAACCATTCTGAAAAAATTGTTTGGCATCACTTTTTTTGGCATAATAGTTCCACAGGCAACACATTCGTATTTAAATTTTTGAAAACACATGTTTTTTTGTATTTACCAATTTCAAGCAGGGGTAATCTGTGATTGTCGGTGGCATTTGCACTGACCATAGCAGCTATCCAATCTTTTTGGATCTTAAAACCTGTGGCTGTTTTTTCTGTATTTTTTATACGATGACAGATAACAGAAACTGATGTTTAAACGAGTAGCAGTTAATTGAAGTTTCACTGTGATTATTTTGTGGCCATCAGCATTACTATCATGTTCTCGTTTGTGATTGGCTTTGCCATTTTTCTTTTCTTTCCTTGTTTTTCTCTTGTTGCCGGTCATTTCAATTTCTGCTCTTTGTCTGAAACAGTGAGTAACTCCTGCTATAAGGAGTATTGTCACTTTCTTCCAATTCGTTTCTTTGCTACTGATGAAGGAACTTCATACAGTTCTGAAATGTGTCTAGCTCTGGTTCTTTTTTCCAACTTTGGGTCTACATATGTTTTTTCCCTAGTATATTGCTGTATTACTTACCCAAAAGTTAATTCATTTCGGTATGAAGCATTGTTTTATTTCTCTTTAGTAGACCAGTAGACGGCAATTCTATCGCATGACATTTACTGGATAAAATGTCCAGCATTGTTCAAGAACATGCTCATGAATAGATGGCTGTAGTTTATGCTGCTATAAATCGGGTAGAGGGGTCCATTACTTTTTATTTTCTCTATCCAAAAAAAAAACTCTTAAGCCACAGTAATAGTGGAAACCATTTTTTTTTTTTTTTGTATCAATTAGTTGACTTTTTAATTTTTAAAATTTGTCCTGGAATTTTTGCCTACTCTGTATTGTTAATTCAAAGCTCACATAAATATTTTTACGTGATCAGATTTAAATTTCATGATGTAAAGATACCATATATAGTTGACCATATTTCATTAGGACAAAAGTAGGCCATTCAGTGAATCATCCTTAGATGTGTAATATCAGCAATAGAAAGTTCTATAAGATCAGAACAGTCTTAATTATTTAGGTTTATGGATAATTAGAATTTCTTTTATCTTTAATAAACTGCTTTGATTTTACATTCATGTTACAGATACCTCAAGTCCACTAATAAATCAGGTAAGATGTAAACCAAACTTTAATTATTTTTTTGTGTTTGCATTTTTCTGTTCAATAGTTTATGAAACTTTCATTGAACGTTATTGGGATTTACAACAACTTCAGCGAAAATGTTAACCAATCAATTGTTGTTGCAAACAAACACATTTCTTTCAATCACTACTTTTGCAGGCAGTTATAAATATAAGAAATAATAGGAGGCTGATCATATGTCATCAACAACAGTAACCAGTTTTTTTTTATCATTGTACTGCTTTAATTTTGTCAGATCTTTTGGCAAGAAAGTTTATGATTTCCTGTGACGTTGTTGATTTATTGTGAAACTGTTTATAGGAGGAAACCATTTTATCTTATGTTTGTTCATTTGAATTTCATTACACTTTTAACTTCTCTATTTGATTTTACAAAAATGTTATTGGGATTTTTTTTCAGGCGAAGCATGTTATGGACAAGATACTGCACTTGGTAAGAGAACATATAGAAACCAAATAATTTCAATTAAGTTTTTTGCATTTTGCATAGATGAAATATAGGAAGTTTTCGATAATTTTTTGTCATTCACAAACTAGAGTACTATACATTGTACACTGCTCAGAACTTCATTGTAAAATATTCATGCAATATAAGGACTGCTAGTACAATAGAGGAAATGTACAGAAAAAAAATTTAATGAAAATCTGACAGACAAGTGTAGGGACTAAAAATCCTGACAAGCAATATTTATCAATGGTCTGAAAGCACTTTTCACTGTATTAATATATTCTATTTATGATGACTAGTACTTTATAGTGATATGTTTCTCTGGTCTTTTGAATACTTTTTTGTGAGAGTTTGAGTTTCATAAATGCCTGACAATGAAAAAAAAAACTTTTGTGTTCATCAAAAATCATGTTTTCAATAAGATTTCAAGCAGGATGGGTCATTTTGTTAAATTTTGAATGAGGGATGAATCAAAGAATAAATAAAATGAGAAACGTGCAAATATATATTTCAATTTTATTTCCACACATGAAAATATTACAGTGCATTATAAAACTTGTATGATTATTGATACAGGTGAGAGCATTGAACAATATAACAGAGTGAGAATCCTAACAAACAATCTCTGGTTCCAATGCACTTTCACCACGTTAATATATTCTGTCTATGATAAATTGTTTATAACGATACTCCGGTTTTCTTAATACTTTATACAAGAGCTTAACTGTATATAAATGTCTAATAGAGCAAGAAACTTTTCTGTGCATCAAAAATATTTTCAATAAGTTTGTAAGCAGGACGAGCCATATGCAATGAAAAGTTTATAAGGCTACTACTTTACTGCACACCAACTCTGGTCATATATCCCTATACAGCAATTTCCAACCAGTGGAATTGGGTGGGAAATGAAGGCACCATCTATCAGTGACAGGATTGGCAGGTTTTTGATGGTTTAAACTGTCACTTCAAAATCCTCAAATATTGTTTTTCAATAAAGAAATTCCCATTGGAAATACATGCATTAATTCCATGTAATGTTTAAAATGAATACATTGTACAAAGAATAAATACTTAATATGATTGTAAAATAATTTTTCTACTCTCTGCAGAATTATTTTGGACAATATATATAATTTTTTTCTTGTAAAATATACAATTTGAGTAAAACATAGCATAAACGCTGAAGGAAAAACTAGGGAATGATTTGATATTCTTCAGTTCAAGATGTTTCTTGACCTTAAAAAATTTCTGTAACTGCTTATATATGTGCATAGATATAAACATCTGCTGCACTCTTTTTATAACAGATAAATGTTTGAAAAGTTATTTTAACCCATATAAGATACGGTGTAATCAGCATATTATGCTACGCTGATTTCTGTTATTAAATCATTCAGATATTCACTGATACTCAAAACAATACCATTATTATGCATAAACATTAGCAATAAAAATACTAAATTGTAGGAGTAGAATGTCCTTTAATTTGGCTAATGCTGGCCTGTATATGATGCTTAAGAAACTCCTGTAACTTATTCTTAGTGCAAAAGTAAGTATAACTAAGTTTGAATATGAAATGGTATACCTTTCCTAGCATTTATAATGCTTCGGTTTTTCAATCAAAGCTGTATGTAAACGTGCAAAACAATGCTTTGGGTTTATCGTCTTGCCAGCTGTTCTTTGATTGAAAATGCTCTTCAAAACTCCAGATTTACACAACCTGAGCCAATATATTTTTTGGTGAGAATAAATGAGTTTAATTAGTAGAAGATGCAGGGCTCCCATTTGTATTACTTTTCCTACTCTTTTACCAAATCTTATCAACAAAATTTGTGTAATTGATTTTCATTGAGCAGGGAATCATTGATGTATTGCTAAATATTACAAATGTTGGAGATTGCAATTAATGATTTTGCCAAAGCAGAACTTGTATAATTTTTAAGTAAAAGATATACAGAAGACTGGATGTTGTGAAGATATTTATTATTTGAGATGTTAATTTTTTAAGGAAGGAAAAAACTCATCTCTGCCTCTACCGGGAGTCAAACCCGGGTCCCTCGATTGCCGGATGAGTGCTCTGACCACTGAGCTACAGAGGAGATAGAGATTTTCCTTCGCTGGAGCGTATATATGCTGAACGGAACCGTGCAATGGACGGTGAAACCGATCAGCTAATAGCTCATGGACGACGAACCACTTTTCCTTCCTTAAAAAATTAACATCTCAAATAATAAATATCTTCACAACATCCAGTCTTCTGTATATCTTGTATTAACAAGTGGAGAGCGACATTCATGTCATATAATTTTTAAGGTTATTTGGGGGAGGGGGGGTGTATATGGACTATTTGGTTTATTAATTTTTCATTTGCTTAGTTTGAAGGTTCAACAAGTATAGTAGTCATTAAAAACTTCTGTCTGGATGGAAAAAATAATTTTGTATTTATTACTTCATGGTCCTGGATAGTAACTAACATTCATCATTCAAAATTAAAGTGCAAGTAGGGGAAACAACAGTTTGCATTACAAAACAGTTGGATACATAGGACTATTCTAGGTTTGCTGATTCTGATGGTACTCCATAGCATTCAGTTGTCTTCTTTAATTTTAAGGCATGAAGAGGCATAAACAATATTTACAATGCTCAGAAATGAGCTAGAAATGAAAGTGCTTCATTTGTCAGAAGCGATTACACTGGCTTTTAACAGGCTTGATGTGTAAAGAACTTGTTTCTGATGTTCTTGCCCCGATTTGAACCCGTGGACATTTCATTGTGACCTTCATAGTGGAAGACGAGCATCTTGCCACTTCTTCCTTCTGGCATTCATAAGGCTACTGTCACAAATGTTTTCTCGTATTTGTAGCCAGTTATATTACACAAATTTGAAGATGTTAAAAAAAATATATAACTCACATTCATCAGAAACATGGAAATATATAGAGTGAAAATCCTTACAAATGAATATCTGATCTCAATCCACTTTCACAGTGTTAATATATTCCATCTTTGACTATAAATCTTTTATAAGGATACAATTTCTTCAGTTCTCTGAATACTCTTATATGAGTTTCACCTTACATAAATTTTCATAACGCACAAAACTTTAGTGTGCATTGAATATCATATTTTCAATAAGTTTGAAAGCTGGACAGGTCATATGGTCATTTTGTAAAAATTTTAGATGAGGCATGAATTAAATCAGTGGTTCTTAACTGGTACTAAACGGAGCCCTTGGGGCCCCAGTGTGCACTTCCCAGGGGCTCTACAGCCACTAAAATAAGATAAAATAAATCATTAAATTTGATAAACTAAAAAAAAGGAACCTATACAGGGCTTTGCCATGTATATCAATTACTTAAAAGGGTTCTACAAGTTCACAAAGGCATAGCTGCCAACTCTCCCAGATTTTCCAGGAGGCTCCAGAATTTCTGCTCTATCTCCCGGATTTTCCAGGAGGCTCCAGAATTTCTGCTCTATCTCCCGGATTTTCCAGGAGGCTCCAGAATTTCTGCTCTATCTCCCGGATTCCAGAAAAATTCTTTTATTTCCAGAATTTTGCCCGTGATTGTAAAAAATCTTTACATTAAGGGAAAAAAGTATTCCCCAAGAATTTACCCCAAAAAAAAAACCGCTGCTGCTTCGTAAGCATTGTGTAAATTGTTGCCATAACACAAAAATATTGCACTTTTGGGGAGAAAACACAAGATTTGCCAATCAGCAATCTCGATCCAGCCTTTCAAAATTCAAAATTGTCACAATCTGTTTTGTCCATATGTCCGGTTTCAGGTCCTCAGAGATTTGATTTGGAGAGGTAATTTAACCCAAGGATTTTAACCTGATTAGCCATGATTAGCGATAGTTTGCACGGTGTCACTGTTTTCGCAATGGGAAAATATCCCTACAAATTTCCCTTTTACATTTTTGTACGGAATTTGGATCCACATGAAAACGGCCCGAATTCTTATTCTCCAAAGTTGGCAGCTATGCAAAGGTTGAGAGCCATTGAATTAAATCGCATGTAATCCAGAGCAGTGTCACAAGTATGAAAGCCATTTCTTAACAATGAAACATTCATAACATCACTGACAGAAGTGTTTTATTATGTTCGTAGCCAGTTATGGTACAAAAATTTGAAGATGAAATAAAAAAAAATTATATTGCATTCATAAGGAAACATGAAACAAGTCCTGTTCTTGGAAAAAAAAAAAATAGAATTACAATGTAAAAATAGAAAAGAAATCTTTCTTGAACTTTTAAGGCACTACAGCCATGTAATGTAGAAAAGTTAACATTTATTTTGACTGCTTTGAGTTATGCTTAATTAAAACAAATTTTCATTACCATGATACACAAACAAAAATTATTAAATCACAATATGGTATTCTTTTCTTTTCAGGCAATTACACTTGCACATGATCCAAATAGAGCTGTAAGTTATCATACAATACGTCATCCACAACCATTTTCTATCTAATGCTGTATATAGGTCTCCAAGTTTTTCCTATTTTCTTCAGTTGGATTTCTTTTCCTAGGCTATTAACAGTGTTGTCTTAATGCATGGGCACACCCGGGTCTCAGGAAAAGAAGGGCTTCACAAAAATAAGAGTTAGTTGAAATTTTGTGGAGAATTGTCTGGCAGCGCCTCAGAAAAATCACTTGGCCAGGGGGGGGGGGGGCGGGCCCACGATGCTCTTAAGATAGCCCTGGCTATTAATCCCTGCCCTCTTTAGGAGGTTCATCTTATTCTAAATACTCGCAATCCATTTGTTGTTCCATCTTTTTGCAATGCGTCCATCCTATTTCTGTCAAAATGTTCTTTTGCATGTTTTTTTATTTTTTAAATGTTCTTTTATTCTATTTATGTTTTTTACTTTCATACCTTCATTTTGCGTCTTCTCAGTATGATTTATTTATTTATTTCTCTTCTTGTATGTATATTTATATGTTGATCTACATATGTCTAATGTAGATCTTCCCATGATCCTCACCTGGCATTGGAAGCCTTTGTATGGTTTTCTTTCTTTTTTTCCAAACCGACCACAACTCTGATCTATCGCATGGGCAATTTACTACTGATTGAGTTGTGCAAGAAGTGGCAGTATGTTTACCTAACAGTCTGAGTGCGTATATAATGTTGTGTGTGAATTTTTACAGGTGCCATCTATATTACAATTACGGAGTGATGTGTAGTGTTTGAATATTCGTACTGTTGCTTCCTTTGGCAAAAATTTTTAACTGGGAGATTGGCTCGTGTTTGGTTCTCAAAGTTGGGAATCACAGGACACCAGCTGCAGCCGACCATCACTGTGGCGATATATAGTGTTATATATATTTTTTTCGTTTAGTTTTGCTGGTAAATGTTATTTTACGCCGTGATTACACCATATGAGTTTGATAAGAAATCTTTTACAAAATGCTTATTGGGGGGAAAACCCAATACGCCTATTCTTTCTTTTCTTTCTTTAATACCGAGCACAACTCAGGTCTATCGTCATCTATGGGCAATTTACTATGGAAGAGTAAGTGTGTGTACCTAACAGTCTGAGTATGCTTCTAGTGTTGTCTGATTCTTCAGTGCTTTCATCTATATTTCAGAAGTGAAGTGTAATGATTGAATTATGAATTACATTTGTACCATTTGTAGGTCTGTTGCTCTGTATGGCGAGATCGGCTCAGATTCACGCCTCAAAGTTGTTAACCACAGAAAACCAATTTCAGCCGACCCAATAAGCCCATTGGTTACATCTGCTCGGATGTAATAAACATCTGCAAAACATTTTGCTCAATGTAGCAGCCACATAATGCAAAATTTTTAAAAAAAATTCTAAATTTGCCCTCATTTCTGTTTCTGCTACCAAATGGTCTACAAATTATTTTTCCTATTTATTTATTTTTGCTGTAAGGAATTTTCAAACATTTAGTTTTTGCTGGTTCACAAATAATTTCTCTTATTTCTATTAGTCGGTGGAAATGTTCCATTATTTTCTCCAGCGTAAAAAAAATTGAATATTGGTTGAGAAAAAAACAGAAAATGTAAAAATGTGGAATACTACTCTAGATCAGTGTTGCGTGAATTTTTTTAAGTGCGACCCCCCCCCCCCCTTGACCAAAAAATTTATCGGCGACCCCTACATAGGCTGACCATGTGTCTCGGTTTATCGGGACATTCTGATTGTTTTGCCAACAAATGTGCTGTCCCGAAAGCCCTTTATGGAATGCTTATTTTGATTTTAATTAGGCGATATTGATTTCCAAAGATATTCAGTTTTTTAAATACCATAACTAATTTCTTTGTTTTTTGATTTACTTGGTGTCTCTTATGCAAGAGGGAAATGTATCAAGGTGTATGGTACTTGATTTTCATATACAGGGTGATTAAGAAAGAATCATCCGATTTCAAAATGATTCTACACTTGAAATCGACCATTAACAAAATATATTCATAAAATGTAGATACATATTACTTATCATTCTATTCTGTGTTTTTAATTTTTAAGAAATGTACAATTTTAAAATCATGTGATTTCCCCTCTTGCCTTTTTTTTTGGCAAGGACATTGCACATTCGTGACTCATGAGCAGATATATTGATTATTGCACAAGTAAAATTGATAAAATCACATTGTAAGATACATGGTAATTAGCTGGTGGATAAAGGCCTTTTTTAGTTTTTGCGAGAATCTCTTGCAAATCTCTCTGGTTCATTGATGAGACCCTCCCCCCCCCCCTGTTTGCACATCACTGCTCTTGACCCATTAAGACTTAATAAATTTCAATTACCATAATTTTCTGTGCATAATCCATAGATTATATGGTAAAAAATATAATTTTTTTTACTGCAGACTATATACCTCGTTGTATTATCTGCAGTTTTTGAATTTTTTTAAGGTAACTACACAATCATGTAACTGTAAACTTGGCAAGCATGAATGTTCGATCTTTTTGTTCAAGCATGCACAGTTTCCCTTTTGCCACAACATTTCTTTTATGCAAGTACAAGTGAAATTTTTTAAACTGAAGCAATTTACAATAAATTCACAACAAACAAATCGACACAAGTAAGTGAGTGAGTTAGTGACCAAGTGAGCAAATGAATGTGCAAGATGATGAGCAAATGAGTGAGTAAATGAAAAGTGGGTGACCTAGCAGTGCCGTCTTAATGCATGGGCCCACCCGGGTGTGGCATGGGGGTATCAAGAGAAACAGGATCTCACAAAAACAAACTTGTTGAAATTTTTTAGAATTGGCCAGGTAGGACCTCTGAAAAATAGCTTGGCCCGGGGGCCCATAATGCTTTTAAGATGGCACTGTGACCTAGTAAGTGGGAGTGAGCCAATTATTGAAAGTGTAAGCAAGTATGTGAGATAGTAAAACTATCCTGCAATAACAGATAACTGTCTTATTTTAAAATTTTGCATCCAACAAATTAAGCAGTCGCTATGAAACTTTCAGCTCCCTTACTCTAGCAATGATAAGTTTGTTTTTCCATTGTTCTAGCTCACTTGGTTTATGACTTTCTCAATCATTTGTTCATTCACTCACTCATTTGCTCACTTGGTTGCCAAATTGCTAATCACTAATTCTCTCAATTGCTCATTCACTTGCTCATTTGTTCTTGCTCATAAACGGTTCATTTACCTACCCATTTGCTCACTTGGTCACTGTCTTGCTTCTTCACTGCCTCATTTGATCTCTTGCTCATGCCAAATTGTTGTCTGTGAAGTTTCCAGCCCATGCTTGTGCGTGATCAAAATTTATTCATTCTCCAACTCGCTTGTGCTATCGAAATGCTTGTGCCAAATTTTCATACAGGTGCTCTAGTATACTTGTACAAAAAATTTGAGCATGCATGCATGCTTATCAAGATTGCAGTTACGGTGTTTTGGAGACTGGTATAGAAACAAATAATTTTTGAAAATAAGGTGATTTATGAATGGCTTACACACACAGATTTGAATAGAAAGATTTTTTTTTTCCCACAAAAAATGTAACCACAACCTTCCATTATTTAAAAAAAATCTAGTGGATGAAATTTTCATATGCAGACTGTACATAGTCATGGATTATATGCAGGAAATTACCCTACTAATTACTTGACAATGATAGATTGATTATCAAAGACATTTGTGTTAGAATTGGTTTTTGCAAAATTTCCTTGCATTTCATTAAAAAATCAACTCATTTTTCATTTCCAGAGTGATGCATTTTTCACTCCATTGAAGATAATTGTAAGTATGAAAAATGTTTATTGGTTATTAAAAAGTTAAAGTAATGATTGATTGAAATATTTTCTTATCACAGCATGTCTTGGACAAGAAATGGCCGAACAACTCTGATAAATATCCATAATAATGTGTGTTTAATCCCCACAGTAATGATCAGCTGGAGAGTTTTCTACATTTTTACAAGTTCAAGACACAAATGTGAGCTGGTTTCTCATTTAAAATAGCCTACTCACAGAGAGCAGGCAGTCCGGCAATTAAAAACTTGAAAATTCTACCATCTGCTTGTTTGACACTTGGAGAAAAAATAGCAACATTTCTCAAACATGTGGCGCACGCATCTCATTCATCATAAATATGTTGAGGCACACACACGTTTATAGCATGCAGCAATTTGTTAGAAATTCCTCAGTAGAATGTTCACTAGTTGCATGTGCGGTTTAGTGGTAGTAATATGTGGCATTAAATTCCACAAGCCAGATGATGTAGCTGCATAAGACAGGAAATTTTCTTCTGTAAATATAACGAGTTGTTTGGTCAAATAAGTCCAAGACACACTGATTTGTTTTATTTGTAAAAATAAATTTTACTACAAGCAAGAGAATTGCTTAACTAAACAAGGTCTCTAAATACTTGATACTTAGCTATTTGAATTTTTAATACCAGGGGTGGGGCTGTTCAAGTATTATGTAAGCAAATTTTTAGCCATTTTTGACATTATAGCCATCAATAGTGGGGGGGTGTTACTTCAAGTGCCCACAAACTATCGAAAGGTTTTTCTCGTTTTTGGTGCACCGAGTAAGAGGCCATTAAAAATATTTCATATTTACATAAAGGGTGTTGGATGGCGTAAGCATTCTCCAAACCCCCCTCCCCCGTCATCAAATCGGAAACCCCATCCCCCCATCGATGATGACGTAATACTTGAATGGCCCCCAGTGACTGACACAGCTCAAATGTAAAATGGTTATATAGTGATGGTAAGGCTTCTAATTTATTTTTATAAGTGTCTTGCTGCTCATTAAAGAATAGAGAAAAAATTCTTGAGAAGCTTTAACCATTTAAGCGGTTTTTCAAATTTTCCTGATCTACATTATAACTGCCACATTGGAAATTGCAAAACCTTCACGAATTGCCATCTATTTTGAAGAATTATTATTATTTTTAATTGCGAACTGATAATTGCTTCTCTTCCCCCACAAGAAAATTTACTCGCCCATCGCTTTTATTATCTTCCCTATTATACAAAAACATTTTCCATGATGCGTGTGGCTTTCTAGGAAGAGAAAATAATTTTGTTTTTGGAAAAAAAATCTTTGTATTATTTATACTGGGCGTATATTTCTTTCTCTCTTTTCCTCTCTCTTTCACTTATCTCACCTTGAACAAGAGCCGACTCTGCCCTCTGGCAATTGATTGATTGATTTGGGTGGGGGGAGAGATGGAAAAGATATTTTACAGTAAAAACAACTTCAATGATTTTTTAGAAGATGAAATATTTCGGGGTGGCTTAAATAAAGCAGATAAAGTTTGATGAAGTATCTCTGGATTGCCGCTGAAAGGGTCAAATTGTAGACTGACACCAATATTTCTTCATTGTTCAGAGACTTATTACAGTAAAACCTCACTACAATGATACTCAATATAATTATAAATTGCTCTAGTTTTCTTTGAAAGTCTGTTTGGAATAAGTTGAACTTGTTGAAGCATTGAAATGTAAAGTTGAACTCCTCTGAATATAACAATATTCTTTAGTACGATAAACAACTCTATAACAATATTTTTTTAGATTTTGAAACTGTACAACAATATTTTTTTAGATTTTGCTTGAAATAACTTTCAATATATTTTTTAACGTGTCATATTTTTGTTCTTCCAAGGATGTCTAATAATATCGTTAATTTTTGTATCATACACCTAAGGATTTATTGTGTTGATATGAGATAAAAGGCATCCAGAAACCTGTTAATAGCATTCCATAGTGAATGAACAGATAGAATATCTTTTCATACAGATATGCAGTGAAAATTCTATATAATGATACCTTTCTATAATCATAATCAGCTATATTTTGATATCACTCTTTGGTACTGATGACTTTTCATAGTGTTGATACCATCCATGTATATAACGATAACTCCTTTTTGTAATGATGGATTTCTCTGGTTTCTGAAGTGCCATTATACAGTTGTTTCACTGTGCTTAAAATCAGAAATTTTGGCTTTAAGATAAGTAAATTGATAATTACTTTGAAGATAAACGCTTGAGTCATTCAATAGTGATTTATAAGTGAAAATATCTTCCAGGTGTGGTTCCTTATATATGTGCTAAAGTATTGTTAAAGTTATACTACAAAAGAAAAAATAATTAACATTGTCCCAAGTTAATATTATATATTAATTTTTCTTGCAAGAAATTACAGATATAAAATATTTTCGTATTTTTATTTTCACAGTTCGAAAGGTTAATCCAGGTGTTCAAAAATCAAGTATGTTGAGAGGTATTTTTTAATGTCACAGTTAACACTCATTGTAATGACCCTCATCGTGATAGTTGCTATATGAAAATGTTTCAAACTTATCTTAATGGTTGTTGTAATGGAATGGTCGCTGTAACATTGGGTTATTATAACAATTGTAGACTGTATTTTGTTTTTATGTACTGAGAGATTATTTTAAATTTGTTAAAATTTGTAAATTTTTTATTTTGTCAGTTTTATGAATTTTCAAGTGAAATGGTATGAAGTCACCTGGCATTCATTGGAACTCGAACCCAGGCCCACTTTCAAACCAGGCAAGTATTTTACCATCTACACCACTGGAGACATGACCCTACCTTCCTTATTTTACGTACTGTGGCATGATACACTAAAGTAGAGGCATTAGTCGCCTCTTTTAATTTTAGTGGTGTAGATGCTAGCCAGTTTGCAAGAGGGCATGGGTTTATGTTCAGGTGGAGGCCAGATGACTTCTCTTTGTGAGTTCACCCTGGTATGATATCCAGAAGATATGTTTCCTTGATATCTTTGGGCTGAGAAAAAAGCCATCTATATCTCTCTATACCAATCCATGCTGAATTTATTGATGAAATTTCCTCATATACAACATAAACATTCTTTATGTCAAACATTATTTTTAATTCTTAAATTTTTTCTTTTAGGAAAAGAAATTGATCACTGATGTTAAGGCAAGTTGTTTGCTTAGTTTTTTCTATATGGGGGATTCTCACAAATTGGCCCAAATTGTGTCCCTGGCAGTTTGTATTAAAGTATTAAATATATTTGACACAGAACTTTTTTTTTCATCATGCTTTATTTATATTCCAGTTTCTAAAAAGTCGCCACTCTGCTTTTAATTTTTTTCAATAATAGATTTTTTTTTTAAATTTGCTTGAACAAATTTCCATTTAGAAGAGTTGATCAACTTTGCCCAAGAATATTAAGAAGACACCAACGAATAAGGCAAATACATGAAAAGAAAAAGTCCTAATGCATTTTAACACCAATGGGTGACGTATTCAAAGGAAAATTTAACCACTCAGACGTACTTCTTCCGCTGAGCAACCGAGCGTTAAGATTTGGTATTCAACCCAAGCTTGACTAGTGGTTAAATTTTCCTCTTAAGACGGCACCCATAGGTGTTGAAATGCATTAGGATTTTTTATTTTCGTGTATTTGCCTTATTCATTGGTGTCGTCTTGAAATTTTCATATGTCTAAGAAATGTCCTTCTCTTGGCTGCCCCCAGCGCATTTTTCAAATTTTAAAATGACAACTTTCTATCTTAAAACAAAAATATATTCTTCCTTTTAATAATATGCATTTTTAGGGTCAGTATACCTTCACATTTTATCTTTTTTTACAATTTTAAATTGTTTTTTATCAATAGTTCATAGCTAAATTAAAATTTCTCCCAACTTTTTTGTTGTTGTGACATTTGGGAAACATTAGTTCAAGTCCTACAACACCAGTTGCCAGTCAAATTTTGTGTTGAAAAGGTTAAGAAGAATAAATATAGTCATCACTTGAACCTCCTTTTAAATCAATTGTAAACTAATTTTCAAACTAGGTTTATTCAAGAAAAAAAGATGAGTGTTTTTATTAAATGTCCTTTTCCTGGCTACTTTTTTTTTTGCGACAAATATATATTTGAAAATTATTTTCACTTTACCACATGTTTCAGTTTTCACTTAACTGAGTTAAAAGCTGTTCAGAGATATATATTATTTCTGAAAAGCATGTTTTCAACATGCTTAGTTTTTGATCAATGTTGCTAAACATATAAAAATGTTTTCTCCTGGCATTAGGTAGCCAGAGGGAATTTTTGATCATTTTTCATCATATTTCTTGGTTGTATTATCAAGCTGCAGTAATGTTTCATTTTTAATATATAACTACTAGCAGTCTCTAGTCTCCTGATGCGGTGAAGTTTTCCAATACCTGGTGAGGTTCAGTGATTCTTTTTTGTCTTGGTGGTTTCTTTCCTTCCTGATTTTCGCTGGATTTCTTTTTATAAGTCTTGGCCTGCATCCAAGATCAGGTCTCTGGGTTGGGTTCTAATCTCATCTGGGTTGTTTTTGATGATGTTCACAATTATTACAATCTTTTTGATAGAGTTTTGTCTTCCATTGATCAGTGTTTTTCTTTTCAAGCCGACGACATCACCATGAAGCTCAGGAATGATGGGGTTTTGTTGTTGGGCAGACGCTACCGTGTTCAGATTTTTTTGACAGTCTCTGCATTTATGAAAATGTTTTTTATCTTTGGTTTATCATATTGGTATCTTCTCACAATCAATCTAAATAGTTTTCTTAAAGTTTTCAAAAAGTTCTAAAATACTGTCTCGCACCCACACACAGAATTTTATGAAGGGTCTTGATAACTGACCCAATTTTCGGCAGGTCAGATCCTTTTCCTCTGGATGCAAAAAAAAAATTACTTAGTGAGATTTTTTATCTTAACGTATTTTTTTATTTGACAGTGATAATTTTGTCTCTTTTATGTTGTATATGTGTCTTTTTTTTATGTTTCTGTTCATGTCGTATGCTTTATATATTTTATTCATTAATTATCATGTAAATTTTCAATCATCCGTACAGGCATCACAGCCTCTGGATGATAAATATGTTTTTTTTTAAACTAATCTAAATCTCTGTATGTTGGAAATGAATGAATTTGATTTGAGATGGGACAAGCATGAATTTTGTTGCTCTTCCACTTAATGTTCAACCAGAAGTAAAAGATAAGCAAAGGATTAATTCAGTGTCCATTTTGGTTTAGTGCCTGGGGCGAAATTGATTGTACAGTAAACTTAATTATTCCATGTAAATAACTCTCTTACATTTTGGGGAAGGAGAACAGGACTCGTAGATCTTTCCCCTGGCTAATTGCCTTGCAGACCTACCTGCTCTTCTCTTAGGTACAGGTGTGTGAGGAAGAATTATTTTTGATACTAGTAGCAAAGTTGTGCATCTATTTTGTATATTGTTTTATTTGAGTTTCTCCAACTTGTCAAAAAATTTAATTTGAAGGAATTAATGGTGTGGATATCAGCTCTGATGAATGTTGTTTTTTTCAGGGAGAGAAACTGTGGAAGAACTTGATAGATACGGTTAGTATCAAATTGTATTGCATAACATCTCTCAGATATCTTCATAAAAAGTATACATCAACTTGTAACAGTGTTCTTTGTTCCCTCCTAAAACTTGCCGGCCCCCTAAATTTTTCCACCTGGGGCAATTGCCCTATCCTGCTCATGTTACTGTTTAAACAATAGAAAAGGCACAACAGAAATGTTTGTGACAAAATGTGCCTTCACATCTGTAATTCCAGCATCTAGCCATTTCTCCCTCTCTCAAACTAGAATGCAGACAAATTAAAATGCTGCTTTTGTGCAACTTGGCAAATATGTAACCGTAACTTCTCTCCTGTATATAATTTAATGACATCCACTGATGCCAATTTCACTACGAAAAAAAATATCATTTCATATTTAGCAGTGGCAAATAATCAGCATGTGAAGACACTCCTACGTAAACTTCTGGAAAAAGATGTTATTTTTCCAGCCTACAGAAGATCAAAAAAGGCTTTTTTCTGTATTTATAAAAAATAAAGTGCCTCTTTCTTTGATATGTTGTAGGCCGGAAAAATAACATGTTTCTTTACTGTCACCCTCTGGAGCATATTCGCTGAAGTTAAGGGAGGCTGCAATGTCGCTAATATTCTTGTTTGTAAGGTTAGAAAAGTTGTGTCTTTGGTGTATTGGGTAACATGCTTGTCTGGACTGAAAGAGGACCCATGTTTGATCCCTGGTAGAGCCAAACAACTTTTTTTTTTCAAAGTTCATCTTAGCACCAATATCTAAAGTCTCCCCCATCGAGAGGTTAGCGGACCAACTTCTCGATGAGTACAAAACAAGCCTGCCGTTCAGAATCGGCAATGAATTGTAGGTCCTGGTCTAATTAGCCCTCGTGTGTAGAAAATGACCGTGGCGCAACAAAAATGATCAAATGATCATATCTAGAAAGTCCCTTTCTTTGCTGCAAACTTGTTTTTTATTTAATTACTGTACTTTTTTCTGTTTGTTACATAGTTAATAGTTTATAAGAAATCCTTAAATAATCACATGCTGTATTATTCAACAATCCTCATGACTCCAAGCTTCTTGCTAAATGCTTCAATAACTTTTACACCAACCTTTAATTCTCAAATTCCAGTCGGCAATACACTTTTCTGTTTATGCGCAAGAAAAAGAAGTTTTCCCTTCCTGTACCACAAATCATCAAAAAGTAATTCAGCAGTGCTCTATTGAGTGTGCATACTTAATTCACCATGGACCAAAATTAAATGCAACTTTTTTACTGTATGTGTAAAAAAGCCCAGTGTATGATGAAAACGATTACAAATTTCTATTTCAAAGAACATTGAAATTTATAAAATTTCCATTAGAAATTTTTGATATTATTTAACTGTTTACAATATTACTTAATTTAAATTTTTTACAGCCGGTTTTCTTTCTTCAAAGTTGACTTGTCCAAGTTTTGACTAATCTTTTTTTCCCTCCTCACCCTTCTATGCCCCTAAAGACTGAAACACACTACACCGACTTCGCCTGGATAGATTTGTTTTTTCAGGTTCCTGCCTCTGACAAGATCTTTCATTTTCTTCCCACTTTTCACAAATCCAAAGCATGCCCATACTCCCTATCCGGGCCATCTCTTGGACTTGAAAGAATTAATATCCTTATTTCCATGGGAATTTTCATTTTTTCTTTAAATATTAATGTTTGTGTTAACTAAATATCAATGTTTGTGTTAACTAAATATCAATGTTTGTGTTAACTAAATATCAATGTTTGTGTTAACTAAATATCAATGTTTGTGTTAACTAAATATCAATGTTTGTGTTAACTAAATATCAATGTTTGTGTTAACTAAATATCAATGTTTGTGTTAACTAAATATCAATGTTTGCATTAAATAAATATCAATGTTCAAATGTTTGCATTAGATAAATATTAATGTTTAAATGTTTGCATTAATTAAATATTAATGTTTAAATGTTTGTGTGCATTAACTTTTTTTCAATTTTCAACTTTCAGGCAGTCAATAAAGTCACTATGCAATCACAGAAGGAATTGAATCATGATAATGCTAATGTACACGCATTTGTTCCCCAGCCTGTTCAGAATTTACCTCAGTTTCATGAGCAGTACTTGGTACCCAAGAAGATGGACCCATACAGTCAACCTGGTGAATATAGCTCTTTTATAATTTTTTTGAAATTTTTCGGTTGATATGAAAAAATAGAAAACAAAATGCTGTGTCTAACAAATATATAGATAGTAAAGGCTGATTTCTTTTAGTGCTACATTGACCTACATGTAATTTTGCATTGACGGGTAGGGTACTGTGATGACAGGGCTGTGGTGTTGAGCCTCCAAGTCAATTGCAAGGTCTATGCTATTGCTGCAATTTTTTTTTTAGTAGGACAGGAGTTAGCTCGAATACTGGTAGATGAGTACCCTTAGAACAAAATAATTGAATCGGTGCGAAGAACAACAGTACAAGTCCAAATCATGTTTTTTTACATATAAATCAGTTCGATAAATGTAGATCTATGTCAGTGTTTCCCAAATTGAGCAATATGGTCCTGTGGTGGGCAATGGGATTGTCCAGGGCTGTGATAGGAGCTATGGGCATAGTATAAGATACAATGGGCACACTTCAATTGGGGGCGATGAGAAAAAAAGTTTTTGAAGAAGGGGGGCAATGGAACAAAAGGTTTGGGAAATTATCTATACATTGAATGTAAGAGCAGTGCTATGCCAGCCTTGATTTTCATTGGTTCGAGACATTGTTTTAAAATTTGAATTAGTACAAGAAAAGTGCCAGTTTTGAAACTTAAAACTTGATTATCTCAAAATGAGAATTTTCGACTTGTAGATTGAAAGAATAAAGAA
Organism: Pholcus phalangioides; assembly: GCF_987345545.1. Lineage (NCBI taxonomy): Eukaryota > Metazoa > Arthropoda > Arachnida > Araneae > Pholcidae > Pholcus > Pholcus phalangioides. The sequence goes on along the minus strand of NW_028301622.1, from coordinate 10,551,677 downwards.
GCCATAGCCAGAGAGGGGGATCAATTGTATTCCCTCCAAGGTTCTGTAGGGATTCCATGCGATTTGGCCATCACACTGCCTTTTCGCTGCAACATACCTCTAGTGCCTAAGGGCACATGTGTAATTTTTTGCGAGGGAGAGGGGAAATGTACACTCTTCAGTTTTCTTGGTAACACACAATAAAGCACAAGCCATTGAATGAGATGAATCATCGTTTTCTAGCCCTTGTTATCTCTTTTTTTACTTCAGTCCTGAAACATGCAAGCTTGGCGTGGACCAAAAAATGATCATATCTTTGTGAAAAAAAAGCTATTTTCGGTCAGTGAAAATGTTAAAGTTTTAAAATAAATGGGTTAGGAAAATTAATTCTATTACTTCTGTAGCACCCCTGGGGGTTTTCCCAAAGAATGAATCTGCATTCGCTTACGGATTCACTGATAATGACATTAACACGGGACTCCCCACAGGGTGAGGCTAACAGGTCTCAGGACGATTCTCATCATTTTTTGATTTTTCACTCTACAAATTTCACTATAGTGGGGCTTAAAAGCATGAAAAATCTCAGAAAAGCCCCCCCCCCCTTTAACATAGCGGGAGGATAAGTGGGATCCCACTTATAATTTTTTTCCAAAAAACAGTCATAAAAGTTGTTGTAAGCAGGAAAAACGCTTTATACGGGAAATGTTATTATTTCCTGTTTAAAGCGGTTTTCCGCTTACAACATCTTTAGTCTGAGTATTAGTTGAAGTGGGGACCACGAAAATGAATCGTACTGAGCGGGAAAAGGTTCTTGGTGTCCTTTGTAATGTTAAAGGGCAGATAAGTAAAAGGCTGAAATTCACCCCCTCCCCAGTCCAGTGCCTGAGACCCCAAACCCTCCTCCTCCCCCCCCCCAAGTTTCACCCTGAGGAACGTTATAAGCGGAATCCACTACATAAAATTGATTGATTATGTGGTGTCTGATATTCTGCGGGAATTAAATTTAACCTCAAGAAGAATCTTTTTAGACAAAAAATTCTGAAAATTAATGTTGTGCACTTGATAATCATAATTAATTATTAGTGAAAGTAAGCTTCTGTATCTGTGGCGGAAAAACATGTTTTTGAATAGAATTGTGACAGCCATAGTCTGCACAAAATTGAAAAATAAATTTATTATTTTAAATTGAACAATTAGAATTTCAGTGGGAAGTTTTTTTGCTGTTAAATTTTTCTTAATTATGCACACAACTTATTGCCCCTCATATTTTATTGAAATATGTGTCAATTATTTCTTGTTATCAAAAACAGTCTATACTTGCTTCAATAACTTTTCAATGTTATACATTCCTATTTAAAAAACATTTTCATATTTTGTCTTGACTTCCTATTCAATTAAGCAAGATTTACCATTCAGTATTTTGTGTATTTGTGTTTCCAAGATTTTATATTTCCTGATTATCAATTCTTCAAAACTCATGTTAAGGTGGTCCTAAGTTAAAGTTTTCATTCTTTATGAGTTGTTTATTTGAAACCGAATGATTCAGGCATGAAGATCGAGACTAATTTTGATGTTCAGTCAGAAGCACATTTATGGTTTTGCCACTTGTAGGTTACGAGAATTTTTTTTGCCGCCTTTTTCACTCTAGTCTAATTTTCTGGACTAATCTTTTCACAAATTCTCCATCCTATGTTATAGCCCGCTTACCCCCCCCCCCCATGCAACAAGTACACCTATGTTAAAGTAACCTCTTTTAGTCATTTACATGCTTGCACCCTGTTTTGGACACTCACATGTTTGACGCTGGTTTTGGTCACTGTTTGGTTACTTACACGCTCTCTAGGTAGTGCCGCCTTAACACATTCCCTGTGGATGGGGCCTCAAATGCAGAGGGGAGCCTCTTGAAAACTATATCAGGCTTAAATTTTTGAAAGTAAACGTGACTCACCAGATAGGGGGTCTCAGAAAAATTACTTTATCCGAGGGCCCAGTATACGCTTCAGACAGTTGACTCTAAGCCACTCACTGAACTGGTCCCTCGCTCTTTAGGTCACTAGTTTGGTCATTCACATTCTTACTCACGCTGTAAGTCACACAAACAAAGACCACAGGGCTCACCTGGGGTCACTGATGTAAACAAAACGTATTTGGCTGATCCCAGCACTGGCGTGCAAAGTCTGACTAGGGGAAACCATCCACCTTGTGCTGTACTAAAACCGAAACTGCCTTATCATGGACCCTACATTTGAGAGGACAAAAGCTGCGACGCATAGGTTAAATTTTTTTTCCTGGTAGCATGTGGTCATTTAAAGTTTGAGCGGACACGTACATTTTTCATAAGCTCAGTGCGACCTTTTATGGGTAAGGGGCTGTCATTGCGTACGTGTAGTACATCTTTATTTGATAACTGTTTTGTTTTTGTACGTTAAGGTCATGCCCCACCCCCAAGGACAGGGCTCTAGCCCTGGGGACGATTCTTATCATTGTTTGTTTTTTCAAGCTATAATAAAGCGGCCTGTGAAAAGTCTGATCTGGGAATCACCAGAGGCTTCAGCCTTGGGGCCCCGCTCTAGGGTGCGGAGGTCATAGTCAGGGCTTTAGGTAATTTTTTCTTCAAATATTCAAGGATCGTCTATATTAAATGAGGTTTCTGGTATCCGAGTTAGCTCAGAATTCATTTCTTCTGGTTGATCGAGATACTTATTAATCACATTATTTTGCCTAATTATTATCAAAACGTCACAAAGAGAAACGTTATACTTCCACAGGGACCAAAAAAGTTAAATTTATACAGAAAGTATCTACCTACTTTGACTTGAAAAGCTGGAAAAAACACTGAATACATCCAGAAGAATTTTTATTTGTGCACATTTTGTTTTGACCGATTAACTGTGAGCCTTAATTTTTATCAAGCGAAGGAGGAAGAAGTAGGATTCATTTAGAAGTAGGAACATTTTAAAAAATAATAATTCTTTGTATGCTTTTCATATTCTGCAAAGTTTTCATTCATTTGTATAATTGCACATGGTACTGTTAATAAAAAACATTTTTAGCTGGTAATGTATACATCAGAATTCTTTGCAATGTTTATAAATATTATACGCTAGCTGATACCCGGCGACGTTGCCCGCCCTGTAAAAAATTTAAAAACTTATTAATTAATTTTTAATCAAAAACATTTCTGCATCAAGTAAGAAAAAATTACTTTTATTTTTAAATATTTTAATTAAAAACTTGAGGCAATCACTTGTGGATACACAATGTTTTTAGTTTTTCCATCTGGTGTGTAGATGTACAAATTTTTGGGATTACCAACATGCGACGAAAAGCTGTCCGTGAGAAATACAGGGCTCAAGTAGGTTGATACCTGCCACTGCTAACGACTGGCCTTTGTTGATTGTCATGGCAAAAGTTAAACAAATTGGGAACTGTAATCGTTTTAAAGTGAATGGCATTTCTTCAGTGATAATTGGGATACGTGGAATGAAAACGTCTTCTCCTTTGGCACATCCAGTTAGAATCGGTGCTTCGATGATGTAATTGTAATTTCTTCATGCAGAGTCTGCTGCCATTGCAGAGTCTCTGTGTCTCCAAATTTCTTAAAAGCATTATAGGTGCTTCGACTTTGAGGGTCAAGTTGTATGGTGACATACCCGGAATATCAAAAGAGTTCAGAAATTCTGCAGGATACAGAACTGTTTGCGCTGAGTCTGTGTCAACCGATTTTAAGATGTGGAGTCTCCTGGAATTATTTTTTTTGGTTGATCTTATTCACACTGTCATTTTTCGGTGCCAGAATCATTCTCTCACAAAGCCACATATGGTTTCGGTGATTTTGTTGAATGTTTCGAAAGACTTTGTCTGCAAGTTCTTGAACTGAATTTGACAACTGGCAAAATCCATTTGGGAACGTAATCAGTCCAGTGCTTCGGTCTACGGGAATTCTTCCATTGCCAAGTTTGATCAACTGATGCGAAAATGATAGCAGTGCTTAGTCATTTTTATTTAAACACCTTTTAAGTATTTTTTAAATTCAAACTACATCTCTACGATGGGCGGTTGATGAGATAAAGAATGCATTAGCACTTGCAGGACACCCTGTATATAGGCTAGCACAAATACCCGACGCTCTTCCCGGGTTTTCTTCAATTACTGGGAGAATTGGAAAAGAGTGACAAACCGTTATAAAGGCATATATAAACATCTGAAACACATTTTTGGAAACCACGGTAACCAAAGTAAACGTTCCGAAAGTAATTGTTGAGGCCCCAAAACCGTTGTTGCCCGACAGTTTTTCGCCCATTTCAGGCATTTGTCCAGCTCTGACGAACTTTTAAAGTTGCCTACGGTTCAATCCAATCCTGTTTGGTATATATACAAAATGTGGCGACGATCGGTCTAAAAGTGAATTTTAAATTAAAAAACAACAATTATTTAAAAATTTTGATTAAGTTTTAAATAATTCTAAGTGTAAGCATATTGTCCTGGGGGACTCTGCTGCCTCCAGGAGACCTAACCATTTAATGTAACCTGAACAAAAATCCATGTACACAGGAAGGTGCATTGATGTTCCATGCACATTGCCACTAAATAAGTGTAAAAACTATTAATAATTGCGAAAAGATGATAGAGGTAAAATTCGAGGGTGTGGGGTACAGATTCATTACTGTATGTGTGTCTGTCAATAAATCAATGTTTTTTATCAACAGATCAATGGAATTTCAAATTCTGGATTTATAAAAGCAGTTATTCAAAATATTGTACATAATGTAATAAAATCCAGTTTTACGGCCCCCTAATATTTTGCAGCCTAGTGCGTTCGCACCTGCCTAAGTCTAGCTTTGCTGACCAAGCATCCAGTTGCGGTCCTGACTAAACCACACATGCACTGCGTTCATATTCCTCCATGGAATTTCTGACGAATGAGTCTCATGTTGTTATCTCATCTACTGTACGAGCAATGAACTATAATTATAAATGAGTTATAAACTATAAAAATATAATTATAAAAACTATAACTATAAATAAAATAAAGAAAATGACTATCATGAGTAAAAATTGTAAATGAAAATAAAATATAGATAATAAAAATTTAAGAATGGCTAAAAGTGGACATAATTAAATTGAATGATTTCTTATATAAAGGATTCAACAACAATAAATATTCTATAACAGTCTTCCCAAATGTGAAACAAGCCTTCGATAGAGCCTTTTGTGGACTTTGATATTTTCTGATTAGAAAATTATTAGTAGCAGGAATAAGAAATAATATGATAAAATGGTTTGTAAGCTATTACTATATTAGACAGCAGGCTGTTGAAATTACTGAAAAAATAAGCACATTTCATTAAGTCAAAAAAGGCATACCACAAGAATCTATTTCAGGATTGACCATTGTATGTTTTAAATATATATCAATAATTTTTGTAAATTGAAGCTGAATGGAACTTTCGCTGATGATACTGTGCTATATGTTGGAATATTGAAATGGAAAGTCTCATAAAGAAGTAGAAGAGGACCTAATTAAAATCAATTTATGGCTAATAAAACATTAACTAAAATTAAACATGTAAAAAAACTAAATACATGTGTTTAAAAAGCAGAAATATAAAGGCTAGAACACATAGACATCTGCATTAAAATACTTAATCACTGCCATTGACTAATAATTAACCAGTGTAACTGTCAAGAAATAAATTGAATGTCCGAATATGATTATTTGGGCATAATAATACAAGATGATTTGAAATGAAAATTGCATTGCGAAAAAATTATTAAAAGAGAATTTTTACAATTGTTATGTATAAACTTAGATATATTGTCAATAAAAAAATCCACAGATGTATTTTATACATGGATATATTCAGCTATGAATTATGGAATTTCACTTGGGGAAGAGTATACAATAGTAGCATTTTGTTAATCATTTGAACAAACATATACAATAAAATAAGATCCCAAATAACAAATACCTCTAACTGAAATAAAATAGAATACAAATGCCAATACCAAGGCCACCAGGGGTGACTTAAGCGAGGGTGCAAGGGGTGCGTAGCAAAGCGGTGCGTCGCCCCTTACAACCTGCCACCAGTTTGGTGGCAGACAATTCAGGCTTTAGTCAGACACAAATTTAAAAAAAAAAATTTCCAGTACTGAAAATTCACATGATATCGCACTTTTAAGCCATAACTTGGCGACAAAAATGTTCGAAGAATTTGAGGGAAAACCAGGAAGCCATCTTTAAACCTCCCTGGAAGTTCAAGTTTAAGTGCTGCTGTCTGATGAATGTCCCCCAAAATTCATATTCAGTCACGATAGTTCTAACTCACAACTCCAGGGCTCGGCACGGGTCACTTTTTTCCCTAAAAGTCACTTTTTTAGAAGCTGGTCACTTTTATTACCTATTTTCGGGCCCAGGTCACTTTTTCCACTTTTTTTAGCAAGAAAACCTAAGTCTCGCGCTCTTTTCCGCTGTCAGTGTTTTTCTTTTCTTCAAGGAGGAACTTTACCGGTTCAAGGTCGCTAATTTTCTCCCTCCCTTCATTGAACTACGATCGTACAAGGAACCCCTATATATATATGAAGGCGTCTTTATCTTCCCGGGAGCATACCGTGTGACGTCAGCATAACTTGATTTCAAGGCGCTTGGAAAGAAAGCTCCTTATACTTGTAGTTAAAGAGTCGTCATTTTATGGAAAAGCCGGTCGGAAAAAAATAGCGTAAAAGGCTTATTTACAACAAAGAATTTTTTCCCCTCCTCTACTACCATTCTTTCTTATTTCCCCACTCATTCTTTCATTTTCATCTTATTTTAAAATTGATCCTTTATTTTATTTGTTTTAAAAAGTTTTAGTCCTAAGGGCCGAATTCCTTTCTTGGAGCATCGAGCAAGTTACATTTGTCGTTTGTTCTATCGTTACTTTTATTAATTTTTTTTAATATTTGAAATGACGATTTAAAGGCTCATTTACATTGAGCGAGTTTATAAAGAGAGCCCGTGCAGAAACTAACTTACGCGCAGCGGGAGAATACCAAAGCGCGCCTATTAAAGATGCGTACTATTAATACGTATTAAGCGTATTATTAGTACGCTTTGGAGAATTGAATTTCACTTGTAGCTGGCCAACGTTAAAGAAGCTCGCAAGTATTTTGAATTTACTTACAATAAAAAAAAAATCATCCGACTGAAAAACGCGATCTATCTAGAAATAAAATTCGTACTATTTTTCTAACTGGATTTAAATCTCAGCAAGAAACCGTAGCCCCAGATATGATCGAAAGGAGAACTATTTATGAAAAGATCACAGAATCCTGCAATTCAACGTTTATGGAAGGATGACGTCACTCTCCGCTACCATACGAAGGTTTTTAACAACTGGCTGTTGCGAAGATATATTTTGGAAAGAGAAAATTCAACTGCCCCTGCTGGGAATCGAACCCACGTCCTTTCACTTTCCGGTCGAATTTTCTCTTTCCAAAATATATCTTCGCAACAGCCAGTTGTTAAAAACCTTCGTGTGGTAGCGGAAAGTGACGTCATCCTTCCATAAGTCGCCATCTGGTGGCAGCGTCAGCAGTTGTGAGCTTGGCCTGAGTCTGGTCTGGCCGTCCATGTACGGTCCTTTTCAGTGTACACGAGCTCCAAGGAAAGATTGAGAGATTCGTTGCCTCTGTAGTCTAGTGGGTTCGATTCCCCGCAGGGGCAGTTGAATTTTCTCTTTCCAAAATATATCTTCGCAACAGCCAGTTGTTAAAACCTTCGGATTCAACGTTTAGTTTAACCAAATAAGATGAAAATTGGTCATCAGGCTGATGAAAACTCAGTTAATGTGCATGCGAGCCGTACATAGAGGTGGATTTAACGGTGGGCACAGCGACCGCGCCTTTGGCCCCTACTTTATACTTTTTTCCTAATTTAAGGGGCGTAATATTAATTTTTTTTTATGCCCGGGGCCGTCAACAACTGACCTTTATCCGCCTCTGGTCGTAACTTAATTTAGAGCATCTTCACGATGCTGATTGTTGACTTAATATCGACATATTGCGCTCCATTCTCGGTGTTGTGTAAAAAAAGCCTTTTTAGACCTCGGAAGTTATTACAACGTTTTTGTCTCGAGTCGCTGTTATGACCGCAATAGGAGAGGGCGGGGTCTGGTTCCACGGGTGTTGAACGAGGAAGGGTGCCGAGTTTACTCTTTTTCCGTTAAAAAAATGGATACCGGCCCCGGGCGATAGTAAATTTTCGTTCGTACTTGCGGTGCGGGTTGCTACATACCGTGATCAAATCCAAAACACGGGGGGGGGGGGGGCAATGCCTCGAATGGAATTTTTGATGGAATGGTATATTTAAGAAAAGGAAATAAATTCCTTTGCAAAATTATCGAATTTCACAGTCAAGGGGCAGTAAAATTACGTTTCCCCTCCAGAAAAAATATCGTATTACGGCCATGGTAAATCGGGTGCCCCGGGTGGGGGTGAATTCACTGTTTTTGTTCGTTGAAAATTACGGGAGGAGTCAGAGCTAACGTGGCGACTTTTTTTCGCATTAAAATAGGTAGCCCTGACAGCGGCATCCATAAACTGTATCAACCGCATTTATAAACCCCGTATGTCGTTGATTCGAATTTTGTGTTCATTTTATCCTAATTTTCCGTATTTCCCGATATATTTCTATCGATTTTCGCATATTTGGTTGATTCATGTTATAAATTATATATTTTTTTGTAATTTTATGTGGCCTTTGTCAGCCATCTTGAATTGACCGCCGCAAAACGGCGATTGGTTGGCGCGGAAAAAAGTCGCCACGTTGGTGCTTACAAGGTTCATGGGAAATTTACCGGGGAAGACCGCGGAGTCTTTTTCTGTTAAAAATTACGGGGGGGGGGGGGCAAAATTATATTGTTTCTGGGTAAAGTAGTAAATGTTTTTTTTGCTAGGGGTGTATGTTGTGTGTAAAAAAAAAGAAAAATATGTATTTACAAATTTTTCTCTCAAAAACCAATTTCAAAACTGATTTATTTTCTCCCTCGCCCAAGGGAGGGTATTATTTTGGAGCCCCCTCTGCCTGTAAAAGAGTAGACCCACCCACCCTTCCCAGTCCAGCCATAGGTGCAGATAGACTTGAAGGTCTTAGAGGTGCGGCAGATGACAATTGATATACATCATGTATACATCAGTAGGCTCTGCCATTGACGTTGGGGGGAGGATGGATTGCCCTCCCTCAACGTATAAGGGGCCGTTCAAGTATTACGTAAGCAAATTTTTAGCCATTTTTGACCCCCCCCCCTTGGCAGCAAAATTTCTTCATCAGCTCTGCCCCTCTGAATCCTAACTCATATTTTCATAAAGGGTGGTTGATGACGTAAGCATTATCGTCGAAACCAACCCCCCCCCCCATCGATGATGAGGTAATACTTGAACGGCCCCTAACAATTAAAATAATTTAGTTAATTTAATAATTTAAATAATTTATTTAATTCAGTAGTTTAAGTAATATTTTAATTTAATAATTTAAAATATTGTTTAAAATGTAATTTTAGTTTTTTTTAAAATCAATCATTATAGTAAATTTCTTAAAATTTGTTGGAAGATATTATACAAACCTAATTATGTAAATCAATTTGTACTAGTTAAAAAAAGTACATTTTGTATACTGTCATTCATAGCATAACATGAATGAAAAATCCACTAGAATGTAGATGGGACAAATTCTCTCATCAAATTTTGTGTTATTTCATTTTTTTTTTCTTCTTTGAATGTGAAAATGTTTTCTCGTTTTGAAGTTTTTCCGGCTTAAATTGATTTTAAGATGGGTTGTGGATAGCAATATGGGGGCCATTCAAGTATTACATAAGCAAATTTTTAGCCATTTTTGACCCCCCCCCTCCCGTCAGCAAAACGCTGACCCCTCTCCCCCCCCCCCCTGTCAGCAAAATTTCGTCATCAGCTCTGCCCCCCCCCTGAATCCTAACTCATATTTTCATAAAGGGTGGTTGATGACGTAAGCGTTATTCAACCTCCCCCCTTGTCATCAAAAGTCAGCAAATCGGAAACCCCCTCCCCCCCATCTATGATGACGTAATACTTTAACGGCTCCTATGGGGAGGGGAAAGGCATTGCTACTGTTACTTAGAAAGGATGTAATGTTACTCTCTCACACATAGTTGTTGATAAATTTGATAAGTTATTCAAAACTTTTCTGGTTAGCAGAATGCATTCGAGTTTGATTTATTTCACACTATTATGTAAAAAAAGCAATTTCGATGAGCTCCATTGAAATACAAAGTTTAGTGAAAACTAAATTCAATTTCAATTCATTCAATTTGGTAATAATCAAAATTCATTGTCCATTTGGTCTCTTTCTAAAATTATTTTGGTCACTATTGGGTCACTTTTTAAACATTTTGGTCACTATTTGCTCACTTTTTTAAACAATTTGGTCACTATTTTCACTATTTTTGAGGCCATGATCCGTGCTGACCCCTGCAACTCACACAATCCTTTAAGTTAGGACTTGAGTCCTTGAGGTCAAAAGAAAAAATTCTACTATGTGAAAATCAACCTACACATTGGTGGCACTGATGTCTGAAAGTGTTACATGGAACCACCACAATTCCTAGCTTAAGAGGTTGTATGTGGGGGAAAGATGGTAATGATGACTCACCAATAAGAGCTGTAATGTGGTTCAAGTTATCTGGACAATTAAGAATGGTCAAATCATCCTGGATTGCAATTTAAGACAATGTGGTCAGGGACATTTTTTTTGGTAAATAATGGTATCTGTGACTTTGTGCTAAAAAATCAGGTTAGTCACAGGGTAAAATAGGCCAATGGCCTGTCGGCCTCCCACCAGGATCGTGTTTAAAGGCGGCAGGTATGCTTGAGCTGCCCCTGAAAGCCACAACAGCCCAATGTCATGACCTATAGATAATAGATAACACGATTGTTTTTTTAGATGGTCTCTCAAAAAAATATTGCAATCTTCTGTTGGCAACAGCAGTTGATACCGGTTTCTATTCATCACAAGGAAGTGCGATTGGCGGAGAACATTTCAGAAGATTCCCCGCCTCCTCCCCCCCCCCCAGACAGTGGCGCCATTTTCCAGGAATTACGAGAAATTTCTCTGAGCCTATAAAAAGCGTTACTTGGATGCTGGGCCGTCATTTCAACTTTTTCCGGGGGGGGGGGGGGAGGCGAAGCACATGTACTCAATGTATGTATATAGATATATACCATTTCTGGTGTATTTTCAAAAGTAGGGGGGGGTCGTTGCCCCCTATGCCCCCCCCTAAATGATGGGCCTTCTTAGACAACAGGATGAGAAGAGAGAGACTCAATGAAAAGTCAGTTGTGATTGAACTTTGCGAGAAAGTTGTTCGCTCTCTGATTAGCTTGTAAATATATGTAAATTGCTGTTCTGTAAATAAATCTGTTTGTCTGTCGAATTACTTCTTGTTTTGCAATCTCGAAGTGTTGGCTGAAGAGAGATTCATTATTCCATTCATTAAGATCCTGTCATACATTAACACTTAGAAAATTATGTGTTATTGTCAAATCCCAAAATTCGCGATGGGTCCAGTGCAACGTCCCTTATGGGAGTTGCTTGCCCGGTTCGAAATATTCAGTAATAAAGTGGCAAACGACAAGTGGAAAATGATTGCAAATAAACTTTCGCATGAAATATTATTTATTCAAATTAATTATAGGGTTAGTCAATTTTAACAATAGATTAGTATAACGTGAAGCCCTCTATTTGACGTTAACAGTAAAGATACTGGCTCACCAATTGATGATCATCAACAGTCAACTTGTATAGTGATCGGACATCCGATGTTGTTAGCCTTTCCCCGCAAATATCAGAGAAGTTTTCTCGGTTGAGAGCCGGAACACCTTGATCAGTTCCAGGGGGCCTCTCGGTTGAGGGCCGGATCAGCAATGAAGAACTTTGACTGTGAAGATTATTTAATATTTTTGATTCCGGAAAGCGGATTCAAACAATGTAAATTATTGCATTTTAACAATTCAGCTTAAGGCCAATGGATACGGTAGCAAGACGGTGAACCGTCCTACTAGAGGGCTTCAGTTGAATAGAACAAGATTAGATGAACGCAGAATCAGACCTGTTACAACGTACGGCCGGTATTTAAAGGAAAAACATCCGACCGCACGTGTCTGATCAAGCCAATCGGCTTCAAGGTCACCTCATTTGCATGCGATCGCAGGCGGACATCACGATCGGCCTTGATCGTCGCCATACGATCACAGCTGAAGACTAGTAACATTTATGACAACAGATCACGTGACGGTGACTACGGACTTTTACGCCGGGGGATCATCGGCACGTTACACCAGCCAGTTTGTTTGTTCTGCGTAATGCTTGTTATATATATATATATGTGTAGTGCTGCCATTTGTGACCAGTTTTTTCTAACTATGAGTGAAGTGTAATGAGTGAATAATTGTATCGTGGCTGGTGATCCCCCTGGCCAAAGTCTGATAACAAAACACGATTCTGGATCATCATCAAGTTCATGGCCCCCACATGGGGAGGGGGGCTGACAGGGCCCGGGAGTCAGAGGGGCCCGTAGAAAGAACTTTTTGATTTTTTTTCTTTCAGATATATCCCATAGGAAAATAGACAGGACTCTTCAATATCAATTATATCAATTTGTACTAGTATGGACGGATATCTTGAACTATGTACCTTAGATCTCATTGAAAGTTTTTTCAACTATATACATGTACAAGTAAACGAAAAAAAGAAAAGAAAAAAAAGCCGGAAACGAAGAAAAGAACATTGTACAAGGGCCTCCCCCCGGCTCTCATGGCAGTCGTTCTCCTAGGAAGGAAGAAAAGACATCGTGATGGGCATGGCTGCTGAGACGTCAAGGACACCAGCATTTTGTGTGTGCTCAGGGCTATAGCCACTAGAATAAGGGAGGCCACTAGAATAATCCTTATCTACTCGTCTAGCTTGTGGAGGGACGTACAGGGCTACCGCGCGACCGCTGCTGTTTCAGTTTGTAGAAGGCCATAATGTCTCGATAGAATGAAAATTGGAGTAAACAGACGGCGTATTCCACAGTGAAATTGCCTCTGGGTGCCGATAAAGTGCATGAACCCCCCCCCCCCAACATCCTGGAACAGGGGTCTGTAGGCTGCGCTCTTCAGCGGACCCCCTCTATAGTGAACTAATAGTGTGGAAAAAAGACAAAAAATGACAAGAATGGTCCAGGCCCCACTCTCGTGGGCGGGTTACGATACTGAGACAGCTTTGCTGCAAGCTTTTGTATACAGTGGATAGACGAGTTCAGCTGATGAAGCTCTGATGTCCTTCTTTACACATGAGCGTATACTTAGAAGAACGCTAGGAAGCATGTTGGTCCAGTGGTCAGTTTCGAGGCAACGTAATGCAGTCTTCAGGTCACGATGAAAACGTTCAACACAGCCATTTGTTGCCGGATGGTAGGGTGTCGTACAAATTCTTTTAATACCAAAAATTGTAGCAAGGGCTTGAAACAAGGAACTATCAAACTGTTGACCTTAATCACTGGTGATGGTCTCAGGGGTACCAAAACGGTTGATCCAACCTGAAAAGAAACATCTTGCAACAGTTTCTACTGTCATGTCCTCCAGGGAGTGGAAGATGGGAGTGGTCCCACAATGTCTATGTGCACATGTTCAAAACGTTTACCACACAACGAGAATTTTCCAAGTGGCGCTTTGGTGTGTTTGATGATTTTAGATTTTTTCATGCAAGACAAGCCTTGCACCGTTCTACGCAGTCTTTTTTCATATCTTTCCAAACAACGCGACTGCAGAGCAAAGTTTCAGTAGCTCGTTTGCCAGGATGATTCAAGTTGTGTACAGTGCTGAATGCTTGAAGTCTGAATGGTTCAGGAATGTAAGGTCTAACCTTTCCAGTTGAAATGGCGCAAAAAAATTTCAATTTCATTGTTGATCAGCATGAGTTTGAACTCTAAGCTAGAAGAAGTGTGAAGTTGTTTCAACTCTTCATCTTCTCTTTGAGCTTTGGTAATTTCTTCATAATCAAGAGGAGAAGGAAATTTGATTGAACTGATACGGGAAAAAGCGTCAGCAACAACATTTTCAACACCAGATATATGACGAATATCGGTGGAGTATTGCGATATAAAGTCCAGATACCTTATCTGCCTGGCTGAGTTGTTCTTATTGATATGTGTGTGTGTGTGTGTGATTGAAGACATAGGACAATGGTTTATGGTCACTAAAAATTATAAAGTCTTGTCCTTCTAATAGGTATAGAAAATGCTTTATAGCAGCATATATAGCTAATAGTTCTGTGTCGAAAGCACTGTAGTTCTACTCAGATTTTGACAATTTATGAGAGAAAAATGTGATGGGTTTGCCAGTCACTTCCAAGTCGTTGTTGTAGAGCACCTCTAATCGCATAGTTGGATCCATCGAGAGAGACCATCAGTGCCAACACAGAATTTTGCTGTGGATATGACAAAAGGGTTATATTAGCCAAATCAGTCTTGCAATGTTCAAAGGCAATTTTGGATTCTTCAGTCCATTGGATGAGACGTTTATCGTGCGTTTTGCTATATTTAAGGTACATGTTGGGCAAAATTTGCTTTTTCGCGCCGTTTGGGATAAAGCGTCTGTAAAAATTAAGCATCCCGAGAAATCGGCGCAGTTCTTAAATGGTCTGTGGTTTTGGATAGTTCTTGATAGTTTCAACTTTCTTTTCCGATGGCTTGATACCGTGCTCACTTACAGCATGTCCTAAAAATGCTACTTCAGATTTTCCGAAAATGCACTTATCAATATTCAAGACAATTTCAAATTCAGAGAATTTCTCAAAAATGCATCTCAAGTGAACAAGATGTTCCTCTGGAGACGTCAAAACGATAAGTACATCATCCAAGTAAGGAAAACAAAAGTCAAATTCTCTAAGTACAGAGTTCATGAACCTTTGCAGTGTTTGACAGACATTGCACAAACCAAAAGGCATGTAAAGAAACTTGTATAGTCCAAATGGAGTTATGACTACTGTCTTCTCAATGTGTGCTGGCTGAACCAGAATCTGGTAGTATGCTTTAATCAAGTCAAGGGTACTGAATATTGTTTTGCCAGCGAGAAAATTAGCTAAGTCATGCAAGTGTGGAATTGGGGAGCGTTCGGGTTTCGTTCTGGCATTTAACATGCGATAATCCCCACAACAATGCCATCCTCCATCTGCTTTCGCAACCATATGCTAAGAGCTGGCCCAATTGCTTTTGGAGGGCAGACACCAACCTTGACTTTCCATGTAAGCGAATTCGTGTTTAGCGATAGTAAGCTTGTCCTGTGCCAAACGTCTGGCCTTGGCAAACACAGGCGGGCCTGTTGTCTCGATAAAATGAGTAACGTTATGTTTAACGGACTTGGTCGAGAAATTTATCTTAATCCGTTCTGGAAATTTGGATAACAGCTTATGATAATCAATAGTATCATGCATAGCAAATGTCACACCAGTGGAGGGTACTTCTGCCATGGATCCAGATATGGACATCTTTAAATCTTGCAAAACTAATCGATATTTGTTCATGTTCAATCAAACAGCTGTATCGATTAAGAAAATCAGCACCTAGGATTGGCTTATTGTCTGAGGCCACAACAAATTTTGAAACGAAATTCTTATGCAGACCAAAGTCCAAGTTCAGTATCTTAGTACCAAATGTAGGAATCTGAGTGCCATTAGCAGCAGTTAACTGAAAGGCATTGGTTTTGTTTGACAATTCAGATTTTTCAGCGGGTAACACAGATACCGATGCTCCAGTATCAACAAGGAAGTGCAATCCGTTTTTATGATCATACACAAATAGGCGACTTGCAATATTAGCATTTTCGCTGTGCGCCCCCAACGTATGCTCTACTCGTTTTTTGATTGCTTGTAAGAGCATGGGGCTTTGCACTTGTGAGCTTTTTCCCGGAATTTCCTGTGGTACCAGCATATTTGAGATGTTTGTCCCGCTGAGAGAGATTGGCGAGACCTAGATAGCGAACGATAACGAAAACCCTGTCCATGAGGTCTAGCTTCTAATCTAGACAGGCGAGTGCAGATCTCATCTAATCTGGTATCGATTGGACACGGCTGGGTTGAACTGACTTCCATGGACTGTGTAATGACCAATATACCGTCTCCACAAGCTTCGGCAAGTCGTCAGTGCTTACGGGTAATATCTGCTGAACAGCTACTGGCAATTGTTGCAACCACAAAGTTTTCAACATTTTATTATCAAAATGCTTGCCAGCTAAACCGCACATATCCAATAGCAAACGTGCCGGGCGCTTGCCACCCAAAACTAGGCCTTGCAAAAGAGTCTTCAACCTAGAAGATTTGCATACTGGGATATCAACCGCTCTTTAATAGCATAGCTATTTTGAGCCGGTGGATTCATTAAGATATTCGAAATGACCGAGAGCTCCTGCTGATCTAAACTAGTAACTACATAGTTGAATTTCATCTAGTTAGCGCTAATTTTGGAGAGCAAAAATTATGATTTGATCTGTTTGAACCACAATTCCGTGTGATTTTGCCACAACGGAGGCGTTTTTACCGCGACTGGGTTGATTTCCATCGATTCGGGTTGAGTCGTTGACATCATGGCGCTTGCGACACAAATGAAGAAAAGTTCAAAAAGAGCCTACTGTATGCTTGATAACATCTTCAGAAGGTGAGATGACAGCATCTGTTTTCATTGGAAACCGTAAAACGCGGTAGCCGAAAACGCAAGTTCACAGTCCGTAGCACAAACAACATGGTTGAGAAAGGGAAACAGCAACACTTGCATCTCACATGTTCAAAAAAAAAAGGTCACCACTGTTACGTGTTGAAGGCACAATGTCGTTTGGTAGGCGAGCTCACAAGTTGAAAACCTTGCCTCTTAATTATTTACATGTTTTATTTATAATTTATACAACCATTATAAACTCAACAGCAGGAGCGTGTGTGTAAACAAATAGAAAAAATAGTTGGCTTTAACTATATAAAAATAGATATGTTGCCACACAATAGACAATTCCACACTGACATGAATAATAATAATAAAAAGAATGGTAAACATAATTGAAAAAGGGTCACTACAAAGATGAGATCTCAATGTTCTGTACTTCTCATCAGCTAGCACCAACGACAATCTATACCACTCCTTTAATTAATGTTTTACTTAAACTAGTAATTAATCAACTTAAAACACTAGCAAAAAATAACGTGTTCAGTCATCCCCCGTGAATACGTAGCAATGTTCACTACAGCAGTGTCAGATGGTGGTGATCAGATTCCCTATTTATATTCTCCAAGGACAATTCCAATCAGAGGCGTAACTGCAGTAACTGCTCTACAAAAATATTGGACTTGGAAGAGGATTCAAAAAGGTCAATGAATGTTAAAACCTTCAGAGTATGATAACAAAATTTGAAACCACAAGGATCGTTGGCTGTTCGTCCTGGAACAGGAAGAAAACCCATTTCTATAGATGCAGTACAGGAGGTTTCGCTTCAGGCGGAAGAGGACAGAGCTTCAAATTATCTTCGTAGTGTCAGGTGTGTAACACATGCCGCATTCAATTGTCCATAAGATCATGAAGAATATCCTCAGATACGATATTATCCATATAAAATTTCACTTGTGCAGCGGTTGATTATGATGCTCGACTCCGGTTCTCACTGCAGTTTCTAGCTAGTGTTGAGGTAGATTCAGAATGGCCTTGAAATAACCTCTGGACAGACGAAGTGCATTTTCACTTGGATGATGCAGTCAATACTCACAATTGCCGAATTTGGGAACCAGAAAATCTGCATGCTATCTTAGAGGTTTTGTTGCATTCACCAAAAGTGACAGTATGGTGTGAATTTACTGCATTTATTCTTGGTCCCTACTTCTATGAGGAGTTACATTCTACAGGTCCAGTGACATTTTCGATCATCAGGAAGTGATATGTATTGCTGTTATAGAACAAAGTTGTTCGGGCTCTACAAGCACATCACTGGCTTGCAGACACAATCTTTATGTAAGACGCCCTGAAGCAGAATATGCCGAATTCTGTGATGTACGTCGCAGAACAATCAGTGCTATTGCAGAACAATCGGGAAGAATTTCAAGAAAAATGTAGAAAACACTATCCCATTAGCACAACAATATAATACAATATTTGGACCATATTGTTATATATTTCATAACTATGATATAGAATGATCTTGTCCTATATGGTGCAAATTATTTATGATATCAATTGATCAAGTCTTTAATTTTCCAGTCGAATATGCATTTGATTCCATGTGAATAATCTCTACTTTGAAGGACAATAACTTGGCACAATAAATTATTTTAATATAGTTTGAAAAACATACATGTTCTATATCATGAACCTGACAAAGATCTATATCATGAACCTGACAAAGATCTATATCATATTCTCAATATAGACCTGATATAGATCTATCAAAGAAGACATAGCTCTGTATCCTGAACATGACATACATCTATATCTATATCATGAACCTGACAAAGATATATATCAGATACACAATATGCTGATATATCAACATATCACGTGCCTTTAAATAAAAATATTGCCTTTAAATAAAAATATTGCCTTTAAATAAAAATATTGCCTTTAAATAAAAATATTGCCTTTAAATAAAAATATTGCCTTTAAATAAAAATATTGCCTTTAAATAAAAATATTGCCTTCAAATAAAAATTTGGAGAAAATTTAAAGTCGAGCGTACAATTTTTTGTTTCAATGGAAATTATGAAAACGTTTGAATGAATAATTTTTCATATGAAATTTTGATTTTAATAGGATTAATTATGTTGATATATCAAAATCACTTCATCAGTTATAATTAAATCCTTACTGTGTGTTTTACATCGTAGATGTTGGTATTTTAGGAGCAAGAACTTATCCACCGTAACTTTAATTGCCTTTTTATAATTGCACATATTTTTTAATTTACAAAAATTTGCTTATATGTGTGTGTTTTTCTTAAAATTATTTATTATTTTTTTCTTTTGATGTTTTCATTTTTTACCATACTTTGAGAATTTTAACTTTTTTTTTGTTGCATATTTTTTGTTTTATTAGCATAAATTATTAATTTTAAATAAATAATTAATATACTACACGAAATGCATTAATTTGTTTCTTGTGTTTTTTTGTATATATAATTTTTTCAATTATCTGCCTCAAAATTTCTATTTTGTAATTTTTGTGCATACATGAAAATGAATAAATTTGATTGAAAATACAAGTAAAAAAACCATTACTTGAAAATTAATTTTATAATAACAACAGGTAGCCAGTGCAGTAGTGGTGGGTTGGTAAGATACAGAGTTAGAGATGGGAAGAGTTCAGTGTATATGGGTTCAAACCCACCCACCTACAGATAATTACACTTTTTTATTTCTTTTGAAAGGGCGCCATCTATTGTCCGAAATTTGAAGTATTTGAATATATCACATTCACGATATAGATCTATTTATCTCTGACTATGCCTTTTTTAGCCAGAACGATATCGTGGTCCGATATAGATCTATATTGGAAACTGAAATTTTATGATATAGATCTATAGCTTTGTGCTTGGGTATTATTGAAACTGCAGAACATTTCCAGTCAGTCGAAGGCTCATTGCAGAACAATGCAAAATATTCTGCTTTGGGGGTAAGATGGAGCTCCTCCACACATTGCAGTGTGTGTTAAGAATGTTCTTAAAACACATTTTACAGAAGAACGTGTCATCAGCCGGCACTTCCCTAATCTATGGTCTAGTAAGCTGTAGTGAACTTTGCTATGTATTCACGGGGGATGACTGAACACGTTATTTTTTGCTAGTGTTTTAAGTTTATTAATTACTAGTTTAAGTCAAACATTAATTATAGGAGTGGTATAGATTGTCGTTGCGGACGTAGCTGGTGCGTCGTAGGCCCTGGACCTTAACCCATGCGCTCTTTAGCTTTGGGGGCATTTGAAACATCTGGTTAGTCGTGACAATCCAAGAACTTTACTGGCCTTAAAGGCAGCATTTTACACGGGCTGAACATTTTCCTGCACACAGTTTGGTTAGATGTGGAACATGCCATCTTGCGATTTTACATGGAATCTGAAAATGATGGTCACCATGTGGAACATGTTTTGTTGCAGTAACAATTGTAAACATTTGCCTAAATGTCATTTCTTAATGAAATGTCTCCTGGTGGCGACATGTGCAACTAATTTTTCCCCAAAAGAAATTCCCATCTCACATGAAGTCCTCTTCTGATGACTGGTTTCGCCTGTAGGTGACTTTAAAATAGGGTCTTTTAATTATGAATGCCTTTTATATTGAGTGCTTACCCCCTCCCCCCTCCAGTACCGGCTCTGTGGTATGAAAGAAAATGCTCACAAGGGATATTTGTTAGAGTATGTAAATTTAAAAATACCTTTTCAATCAAGAACTGATTTTGCTGTACAGTTGAATTTATTTTTCAGTAATCTTGATAATATTTATTTTTCAATTCTAGCTACGAAGAATGAGAACCTTGTGAATAAGCAGCAATATAATGCTTATAATCGACAATCCTTGTTGAGGAAGATGGTGACGTAGACATTCATTTATGAAAAAACTGATTGACAGTTAGCTGGAAAGGATTAAAGACTGAATTTATTTTCTGGATACCGTTTGTTCAACTGTTTTTATTTGCAATATTCTTATTTCTAGACCACGGAAGTTTAGGCATTGAAAATGGTTGAAATAGGCAGGCAAAAAGGAAATAAAAATGCCTAAAATAGATAATGAAAAATAATTTATAGTTTATAGAAGGAAGAAAATATAACTAAAAACTATAGTATCACATACCAAAAACTAGCTGAAAAATTGCTTGCACTTAATTCATCTTCTGCTTTAATAATAGTTTATAATGACTGTAGGATTATCTCATTTAAATTGATTTCAAGCTTAAATAAAATAGTGGACCATCAGGATAAGCTTAAGATGATGCTCCGACCCATTTCTAAGGATATGTGGTATTAATCTGATGATCGGACCATCGCTAATGCAATCCTGTCCAGCAGGGGAGGCTGAGCAAAATGCTACTTCATCTTAAGTGAAATTAAATAAGCTATTAAATCCACTGTACTCCCCAAGTACTAAGTGGTAATTAAGGGTTTGAACGAATGGAATTTTTCTTACAATATCACATGCCGATCAAAAGATTAGTATCAAACAGTTTAACACATTTACATACTAAATGTTATTAAATGATAAATAAAGTCTGTCCTGCTCAACGCCTCCCAAACTTTGAATCTCAGTCCTATCTCGTACTCCAAACCATAGTTTGTTCTTGTCCTCAATCGCCTAACCTCTCTTGCTAGAACTTCACATTCTTGTGCTTGACATCTATGAGATGTAACCAGCGTTGTTCCTCTTTTATCATTCAACTCCTTACAGTTGCTACAGCACATCGAGTTAGAGCACCCCCTATCTTTATGCCCCTCTTCATCACAGTTCCTGCAAACTTCCCTATGAGAGCAGTTTTTTGTCTGATGTCCATACCGCCAGCACCAAAACACTGCAGGGGTCTGACATACTACCTATAGTTTGTTTCAGGTTAACTTTGCAGTGGAGAGAAAGGTAGAGAGTGTATTCCTTCGCCGCAAAATATAGTTCCCATACATTGGAGGTTTATGATGATCATTTATATAGAATATTTCAAATTTTTTTATGATTTTGAAAAAGATACTGAAAAAATACCGTTTTGAACCAATGTATATTCGTTTAAAATTTTTAAATTAGAAAAATATTGGTTACCATTATCAAAAATCCATGGCGAGCTCAAGAACATTTTGGCGCGATTTCCAAGAAATATTACTATCGTGCTTTTTTTTTTTATTGCACTATATATATATTATATCGTCCTTTTGTTGAATTTTTTCCGATACAATTTTTCATTCAGTTTTGCATGTAGTTATAGGCCTACACACCCAGACGAATATTCAATCAGGTTTTTTTTTTCTCGCGAAAATAACCTCCAACGAATTCAGATATTCACTCATAGATTACAGGAAGTGTCCCTCTTTCACGACAGCGCCGATACCGTTGTGAGAGGCTCTCTTTATGGGGGTAGGTTACGGTTCCAGACCCCCACCCATGGCCCCCACATGCTAGTGCCGGGCCCCCAGGCCAGGATTTTTCGCGGGCCCCCTACCCCCCCCCCTGAAAAATTTTGTGCACCTTCCTTGAGAAAAGATTATGGTGTATTTTTTCAGTAAAAAAAAAAAAAGAAACCCCTTTCGGGAAGAAAAAATGCTGAATGCTTTCCCCCCCCCCCCCATGAGAAAATCCTGCTTACGATACGGCATTTGTATATGCAGCAAAACATCGCTACAACGATAATCAATAATATAAATACATCTACAATGATATTTTTTTCAAATCTTGTTTGGAATTGCCTGGCTTAATGTTAAACTCAGTACATCGACATCATCTACTATGATAAACGCCTCTATAACCCGATATTTTTCGGAGAATTTTGAAATCACTATAACAATATTTTTTATATTTTGTTCAAAATTGTTTTGAATTTAATTTTAATTTCGCCACTTGTTCTCGTTCTTTTGAAGACGTCTGATGACATCAATATTTTGCACTAAATGATCACCGAAAGCTAACGTTATTTGTATTGCTGCACTATGTGTACGACACACAAAAGCGCTATGCGGTAAGCTTCTGTACAGGGACAATACACATCTAAGTGAATTTTATAAATTAATCAATTACAATTTTTTGTAATGAATAAATACATAAAAGCGTATTTTCCGATAATATTAACAATGCCCATATAGAAAAAATTATAATAACATAAATTTGATCCCACGTGAGGATAATGTTACCTCTTTAATCCCTCTACCACAATATTTTTTTTTTTTTGGTCCTTAGAATATTGTTATATCGAGGTTTCACTGTATATTTAAACTAAATAATAAAATATAATTGTGTGTGTGTGTGATAAATATTATAACATTTCGAGATATGATTATGTGATTTGTATATAATTTTACGCAATACAATAGAGCTCCCCTATGGGCCAGTTAAGAGAACGAATTGGTTAGGCGATATGGTTTTCCCATAGAAACACTTGTGATTGCCATAGGCGTATTGCCATTTTCACGAGGGTGGGGAGTTACGTTCTTTTTTCCTGCAATAATTTGCAATAATTTTATAATAATTTTCCCTATAATCTCGGCTCTTGGGGGGGGGGGGGTTAGCACCCTAAACTCCCTTTGCATACGCCAATGGTGATCGTGATCCTTGGTCGGCAGGGCCGCAACTGAGGGGGGGGGGGAGGACAAGCAGGTATCTTGCCCAGGACCAGAAGAGTGCGCAAAATTCACCTTTTATAGCCTCTTCTTCAAGGTTACGGGAGGGGGGAATGTCAAAATATGTGCTTACCTCAGCTGATCAAGCATTTAGTTGCGGCCCTGATGGCTAGTGTTCAATGTCAAAGTCTCTCGATTAACGATAATACCTCTGTTATGGTATATTTCTCCGTCCGCAGAATATCGTTATATCGAGATTTCACTGCAATTTTATCATGCATAATACTATACCCGGCGCTGCCCGTGTTTTTTTCATTTATTGGGAGGATTGGAAAAGTGACAAACCATTACAAAGGAATAAATATATAATACTGGCAGGATTAAAGAAGTGACAAGCCATTGTAAAAGCACGTGTCAAACGCATTACTAGGGAACCACGGTAACCAAAGTAAACATTCCGAAAGTGATTGTTGAGGCCCAGAAACCATTGTTGCCCGACGATTTTTCGTCCATTTCGGGTATCTGCCCTTCTCTGAAAAACTTTTAAAGTAGCCTATCGTTCGATCCGGGCCCTGTTTGGTATATATCCAAATTTTGACGACGATCGATCTAAAATTGTGGATTTGTATAGAGAACATACACACAGACAGAAAATCAACTATATATATAGATATATATGCACAGTATCAAATTTTTTCTCTGAGATAAGATATCCACAGCGCATCTCTATAGTTTCGTTGTTCAACAAGCAAGCAAGTATACTACACCAAATGAAACTACTGTAGAATCTTTACAGATGACGAACCAGTTTGAAACGTGTTTTACACAAAACAAAATTTCTATCCAAACGTTTAACTTCAATTTAGAACATCAAAGATTATTCCTATAACGCAC
Organism: Pholcus phalangioides; assembly: GCF_987345545.1. NCBI lineage: Eukaryota > Metazoa > Arthropoda > Arachnida > Araneae > Pholcidae > Pholcus > Pholcus phalangioides. The sequence continues at coordinate 10,527,480 of NW_028301622.1, read as the reverse complement.
GGGTTCTCAAACTGTGCGCCTCCAACCTTTGTCATGGTGTGAGGTTTTCGAAAATATTCTTTGTTAAACAGCTCTGGAGAGCCGGTGGAGCTCGCGGATAAGCATTGAATAGGGGGAAAGAGCGCCTCAGGTGGAAAAAGTTGGAGACGCCCTGCTCTAACGTGAAGTTATTCCATGCAATGATTTTTTTGATAAAACGAAGCGATTCCGTTATGCCAGGCGATTCCCTACAGGCGTGCAAAAAGAATAAATAAATTTAGGGAATTAAAGAGTTAAAGTAATAATACTGAAAACTATTTTCATTGGCCTTGGTTGAAGCACCGGCCTGAAAAATTGAACTGAAATAATTTAAATATTTATGTTCACTTCATCTATTCAACTGAGCAACTTTACAATTCTGTTACAGTCGTTTATACGACGTTCAAAAGGCCAGGCCAAGTCAAAACGTTTTATGTATAAGTCGAAGTGAATATAACAGCCTTTTTAAAAAATTATCCCCCCCCCCAACGTATAAAATGTTATAAAATTTTATGTGTTTAATTGCATTCCAATTCTGTTCTAAAAAAATATTTCATACTTCAGAGGAAATTAAATCATATTTCAAATCATTTAAAGAAATAAAATTTAGCACAACACACATTACCTTTGGGACACGACATTGGGTATGTGGTGAGATTCGATTTGTATTTTATCTCACAGATGGCGGCACTTGTAAAGCCGACGCCATTGGATTGTCACGCGGGAAATCGCAATAGAAGCGATCGAACCATCAAGAGCTTAACATGTCGCTCCGTAGATTTTTTATTTCATCTTATGTTTCGTGTTGTAAATAAATAATTATTTTAAGAAATTAATCAATTATCCTGATCCATCATTTTATTCAAATCACGCAACCTCATAACCCAAAGTATGGTGACCGCGGACTTCAAACAAGTTCCAGTTTCTTCACTGCAGCACGAGGCAATCTACTGGCGTTTCCCGTGAGTGAACTTTCGCTTTCCGGAACTTGACATCACTTTTCCTGGATTTTCATCATGGAAGTAAGTGCCGTTCAGGTACCACTTTTTAACCACCATGATCCAGCGCTGTGGTTTATCATGTGTGAAAGCACTTTTGCTCTCGCTGTTCCGAAACCGATAACCGAATCTGTCACAAAGTACAACTATGTTGTCGCGAATCTGCCTCCGGAAAGTGCGGCTCTTGTCCGGGACATACTCGTTAATCCGCCGGCCACGGATCCGTATGAAAGGCTGAAATCGGAACTGATTAAACGGTCGAGCGAGTCGTCGTCCACTCAACTTCGAAAGCTCTTAACATGCGGGTCATTGGGAGATCGGAAACCATCCGACATGCTCCGCGAATTGCGACGACAAGCAGAATCGCATTCTGTCTCCGACGAATTGCTGATGGAGCTTTTTCTCCAACACCTACCGGCATCAACTCAGTCCATTCTCGCTGCTGTCACTCCACTCGTTCTCGAGAAAGCTGCTCAACTCGCCGACAAAATTCATGAAGTGAACCCTCAGCATGTTGACGCAGTTGAGAAACCGCAACAGCCGGATTCCGTCGCGCAACTTCGGGACGAAGTGGCTCAGTTACGCCGCGAGTTGAAAAACGTCCTGCGTTCGCGTAGCAACTCTCGCCAACATACCTCATGTGCGCGCAGTCCGCATCCACGATCGGAAAACTGCTGGTATCACAACAAATTCGGCAACAACGCCAAAAAGTGCGTGTCGCCGTGCAAGTTTCAAAAAAACGGGGCGGGCGAGGAGTAATCGCGACATGCTCCTTGCCACAGGCATCTCGTCGCCTTTTTACCATGGACAGAAATTCCAAAATTCGATTCCTGATTGACACTGGATCCGATGTTTCTATCCTTCCAGCATCACCATCACAACGACGCTGCGACGCCACTATGAAGCTCTCTGCTGCTAATGCTTCATCCATTAGTGTTTATGGTCAAAAGAGGGTGACATTAGATTTCAATCTCCGTCGTAATTTCACTTGGACTTTCCTACTGGCTAATGTTTCCACACCCATCATTGGGGCAGACTTTCTGTTCAACTTTGATCTTGTTCCGGATCTCAGACGACGATGTTTACTGGATAGGACAACAAAACTCAATGCTGGCTGTGATCTTCACATTGCAGAAGTTCACTCAATCAAACTCATCGAAGGTGACACCATCTACCACAGCCTTCTCAGCAAGTTTCCCGACATCATCAAACCAGGACAACCTGTGAAGCACTCTGTCGTGCATCATATCGAGACTGTTGGTCCACCTGTGCATGCCAAACCAAGACGTCTAGCTCCTGATCGATTGAAAATCGTAAAGCAAGAATTTCAGCAGATGCTTGACCTCGGCCATTTACGACCATCTAACAGCTGCTATGCATCACCTCTGCACTTGGTCCCAAAAAAGGACAGTGATGAATGGCGTCCAGTTGGTGATTACCGAGCTTTAAATGCACAGACTGTGAAAGACCGGTACAGTGTTCCAAATGTTCTGGACTTTACATCTGAATTGCATGGTAGTAAAATCTTTTCCCACATAGATCTCATTAGGGCCTATCATCAGATTCCTATACATCCAGAAGATGTCCATAAAAGTGCTATTATCACACCGTTTGGGTTATTCGAGAGCACTCGAATGCAATTTGGCCTTTGCAACGCTGCAGCCACATTCCAAAGGTTTATTGACGAGGTTACTCGAGGACTTCCATTTGTATATGCCTTTGTTGATGACATACTGGTAGCCTCGAAATCACCAGAAGAGCACATAGAACATCTAAGGTTGTTATTCGAACGTCTGCAAATATATGGCCTCAGCATCAAGCCCTCTAAATGTGTATTTGGTGTTTCATCAATTGAATTTTTGGGTTACCAAGTTTCTGGATCTGGCATCGAGCCTTTAACAGATCGTGTTGATTGCATCCTGAACTTTCCTAAGCCAAACACCATCACTCAATTACGACGTTTTCTTGATCTCTTCAACTTTTATCGTCGTTTTGTGCCCAGAGCTGCACACATCTTAACACCTCTACACAAGTTTTTGGAGGGAATAAAAAACAAAAAGAAATCCAAAAGAGCTACTCAAACCAAGCCAGCTGATATCCTTCAGTGGACTGATCCAGCCGAGCAAGCATTCATCGATGCGAAGCAAGCTTTAGCGGGTGCAACATTACTTCACCATCCAATTCCTGGTGCCAAGCTAAGTCTTTGGGTCGACGTCAGTGATTTAGCAGTCGGTGGTTCGCTAATGCAATCAAATGGAAAAGGATGGGAACCCATTGCATTCCTGTCCATGAAACTGACAAAGAGTCAACAGAAGTTCTCCACTTACGACCGAGAACTGTTAGCAATGTACACTGCTGTCAAAAGATTCCGGCACATGCTAGACGGCCGTGAGTTCATAATTTTCACCGATCAGAAACCTCTTGTCTTCGCCTTCAAGCAAAATCCTGATAAATGCAGCCCACGTCAATGGCGACACCTTGACTTCATCTCGCAATTCAGCACTGATGTTCGTCATACTAAAGGTGCAGATAATGTGGTAGCTGACGCTCTTTCAAGAATAGAAATCAACTCGATTTCCAAATCACCATTCCTGGATTTTGACCTTTTTGCAACTGCTCAACGAGAGGATCCTGAATTAAAACAGTTACAGCAAGACAACTCTAATTCACTGACTTTCAAGTCAATGCCAAGTCCATTTACCGCAACAGAACTGGTATGTGATGTGTCTACAGGCTCACCAAGACCATTTGTTCCAGCGAGCTTCCGCAAGACTATTTTTCATCATTTCCACAATCTTGCTCATGCAGGTGTAACATCATCTACTCAGCTGATATCTACAAGATACGTTTGGCCTAACATGAGAAGGAACATCAAAGATTGGGTAAAGGGTTGCAATGAGTGCCAATGCTCAAAGGTTCATAAGCATACCAAAACACCTTTAGGCACCTTTGCAACACCCGATGCAAGATTTTCTCATATTCATATCGATCTGGTTGGACCCCTGCCTCCTTCAGAAGGAAAGACATACTGCTTAACAGTAATTGATCGCTACACCAGATGGCCGGAAGTCATACCTGTAGCAGACATCACAGCAGATACAGTTTGTCGTGCCTTGTTCGATGGTTGGATTTGCCGTTATGGATGTCCATCAACCATAACAACCGATCAAGGACGGCAGTTCGAATCATCGCTCTTCAGAGAACTGATCAACCTGCTTGGCACTAGCAGGATTCGTACCACTGCTTACCATCCACAGGCCAATGGCATGGTCGAACGGTTTCACCGTGTCTTAAAAAGCTCATTGAAGGCACATGAGAATCCAAAGTGGACCGTCACATTGCCAGCCATCTTACTTGGTCTCAGGACAGCCGTCAAGCCGGATATCAAAGCCTCTAGTGCAGAGTTAGTTTTTGGTACATCTTTGAGATTACCTGCAGATCTCTGCACGGATACACCCGGTCAGCTCTCATCAACATACACATATGTACAACAGCTCAGAGAGCGTATGAATAGCATCAAACCATGCAAAACATCAGCTCATGGTCAATCCAAAATTTATGTGCATCCTCAACTGCAAACTTGCTCACATGTGTTTCTTCGAATTGACAAGATCACACCACCTTTGACACAACCATATACTGGACCCCATGAAGTGATTTCTCGTAATGAAAAAAATATCACTTTAAATGTAAATGGGAGAAAGACCTGTGTTTCACTTGATAGAGTGAAACCCGCATTTATTTTTAACGATGTCTGTGTGGAACTTGATAAAAACAAGCTCGAAGAAAAGAAAAATGACACTGTGCCAGTACAACCATATGTCACTAGGTTTGGCAGAAAAGTCAAATTCAGTCCTAGGCTGATAACCGAAATTAATTTTGTTTCGAATTGTGCATCATAATATTTTTTTTTGCATCTTGTATTTCATGCATCTCATTTATATTATGCATCCGATATATATTTTGTACAGCTTATTGAATTTTCTGCATTTAATTGTACATTTTGCATCATATTTTTTTTTAAGTGTATACTTATTGCACATGATTTCCTGCATCATTGTACATCTATTATTCTGCATCTTATGATTAATTTTTTGTATCAGATTTTCATTTTGTATCTCATTTATCGTTCTCTCACCATGTTCCTTCACTGGGGGGAAACTCATGTGGTGAGATTCGATTTGTATTTTATCTCACAGATGGCGGCACTTGTAAAGCCGACGCCATTGGATTGTCACGCGGGAAATCGCAATAGAAGCGATCGAACCATCAAGAGCTTAACATGTCGCTCCGTAGATTTTTTATTTCATCTTATGTTTCGTGTTGTAAATAAATAATTATTTTAAGAAATTAATCAATTATCCTGATCCATCATTTTATTCAAATCACGCAACCTCATAACCCAAAGGTACAACAAAATCTTCTCGACTTGCAAAATTTTCCCCATCTTGGACTTTTTTTTTGGCAGTAGATGATTTTAAATCAGAAGCTTGCTCTTTGGTTGTTTCTCTACTTTATAATCGTTTCAAAAAGTTGAAACGAACATATTCAACTGGTTTGCAAGCAGGGCCGTCATTTCAACTTTCTCCGGGGGGGGGGGGCGCAAGATTCTTCCAGGGGGGGCAAATTTTTTCCGGGGGGGGGGGTCAAAACACATGTACTCAATATATGTATATATATATATACCATTTTTAATGTATGTTCAAAAGCCGGGGGGGGGGGGGCTTTTGTCCTCCCCCCCCCCTAAATGACGGGCCAGTTTGCAAGATGAACTTTCGTTATCAATTTAAAATTCTTGTTGAATTCGTCCAAAATTTCCAGTTTTTTTAGAGAGAGCGTTTTTTGTTTTTCCGACTTTACGAACGACGAATTTGACAGTCAGCAAGCAGTGGCGTCTGAACGCATGGACCCACCCGAGCACGGCCCGGGGGCCTCAAGAGAAGAGGGGGGCCTCACAAAAATGGGTAGTAATTGAAATGTTCGAGAATTCTCTAGGTTGAGCCTCGGAAAAATCAATTGGCCTGGAGGCCCATGATGCTCTTATGACGGTCCTGTCAGCAAGCAAAGGACCACATCGAAAGAAAGTTCTACAGGAAATGATCGATAGAATTTACTGTGCATGTGTACCTATTTTCGGCAGACCTGCACCCCCCAAATGCTTACAGTAGATTTTCTCACCCTCTCGGGATAACGTTGAAAACATAGGAAGAGAAAAAATTTTGAAAGGTCATATGGCCGTCAAAACAATTGAAACCCATTTCTTCGGGACTCTCCACATCTGCGTATTCTCAGAAAGAGGCAATAAACAAATCACCTAAGTCCACTCTAAATGGTCATCAGCCATCTCACTGGCAATTTTCGTATACGTCAGCAATCACCCTAAAATTTATGTCTTTTGCGGTGACAATATGCTAGAACTGTTGCAGGAACGCTTTTTTACTGCATACAAAAATTTTGTGCGCATTTGATGCATATAAATTACGTTTTTCTTTTTGCAAAAGTTACTGAGTTTTAGTCGAAGTGAAAACGTCGAATAATCGAGGTTTTACGTTTAATAAATGAATGAAATATTTTAACATTAAAATGTATTTGTTGTATTGTTGTTTAAAATGTATTGTTACCAATTGCTACCCAAGTTAAACGTTGTATAAACATGAAAGTCGTATAACTGAGTGATGTATGAACAAGATTACTCTGTAATTTGTAGATATGCCCTATTAAAAATAATCGTTTTTAAACGTTATGAAACACAATTCAACAAACATCGCAACTGGACTCGAGGCAGGGCCAAACTCTTCTGACATAGATTTATTATAGTTAACTCTTAATGCTCAAAATAAAAATTTAACAAAAATTAAAATTTTTAGTTTTGCTTACCGTTCTTTTGGGCTAGAACCGTAGGATTTATCCACGTGGGGAAAAAATTAATCCTTTATGTACCCAAACTCGTTCAACTATTTTACTAAAAGATTTCGAACAACTGTATTTTTGCAGACGCGAACCGTAAATATTTTTCTGTTCAACAATATCGTCTGTAAATAGAAGTTTTAAGGGGAGATGTGTCCTCAAGACAGTACAGCGAATAAAAAAGGCCGATGCGGAATGTAGCCTTTTTTTTTCAGAAGCAAGGAAAAAACCCCTTGATTTGTTCGGACTGGGAGAGGGAGGGGGTTACTAGAGGGGCCGTGAGCGAAATCACGTGATTCAGTATACACGCCATTACAGCCATTTCGTACAATACTTTTAGCGGGAAAACGCTTTAAACGAGAAATCTGGATGAGTATCAGTAATAAGAGTTGGCACCAGAGAGTCGCAGGACCCAAGGAGGAAAAAGTAATGCGGGATCCACTGTATACAAAAGCTTGCAGCAAAGCTGTCTCAGTATCGTAACCCGCCCACGAGAGTGGGGCCAGGACCATTCTTGTCATTTTTTGTCTTTTTTCCACACTATTAGTTCACTATAGAGGGGGTCCGCTGAAGAGCGCAGCCTATGGGCCCCTGTTCCAGGATGTTGGGGGGGGGGGGTTCATGCGCGTTATCGGCAACCAGAGCCAATTTCACTGTGGAATACGACGTCTGTTTACTCCAATTTTCATCCTATCCAGACATTATGGCCTTCTACGAACTGAAACAGCAGGGGTCGCGCGGTAGCCCTGTAGGTCCCTACTCACGCTAGACGACTAGATAAGGATTATTATAGTGGCTATAGCCCTGAGGACACACAAAATGCTGGTGTCCTTGACGTCTCAGTAGCTATGACCATCACAGTCTTTTCCTCCTTCCTAGGAGAACGACTGCCATGACAGCCGGGGGGGGGGCCTTGTACAATGTTCTTTTCTTCGTTTCCGGTTTTTTTTTTATCGTTTACTTGTACATGTATAGTTAAAAAAAATTTCAATGAGATCTAAGGTACGTAGTTCAAGATATCCGTCCATACGAGTACAAATTGATATGATTGATATTAAAGAGTCCTGTCTATTTTCCTATGGGATATATCTGAAAGAAAAAAAATCAAAAAGTTCTTTCCACGGGCCCCCCTGACTCCCGGGCCCCAGGGCTGGAGCCCTGTCAGCCCCCCCCCATGTGGGGGCCATGCCCCCACCCCCCCTTTTTTTAAAATTATCTATTTCTTGCCGTGTTCGTAGGATAGGGGTGGTTTCTGAATTCCAATAGCCGATAGTGTTGACATAAGTAATGTCTCTTTTTCACCCACACCTACTTCCTCCCCCCACAGCAGAGGCTGTTCCTCCAGATGCCCCTTCAGTGTCTCTCCAGATAAATATAAATAAGCAAGAGAGAGAGACCTACAATGGTTTAGGCTTGTAGTGTATTTTTTTCTTCTGTGACAGTTGTATCTTTCTTTTCACCAGAGATAGACTCGCTAAAACGTTCTCCGTTCTTTTTGGCAGTAATGCATAAAGCACGTTATTGAAAAAGAAGAGGAATTTTGGATTGCAGGTGGCTTGATTACAACAATTAATAAGTAATAGAGAATCAGATAGTTCTACAACGTCAAGTGAGGATTCCATAGAATGGGAATCCGTGAAAAATGACTAAAACTGTAGTGATAATACAAACTTATAAGTGGCATCGTCGTATAACGTGCGTTTGGGTGGGTGAACGACGGAAATTTCGGCAAGAAAAGTGAGTAAAAGAATTCTAAATTTTTCCGTATCATTTTTATTATTATTTGGGGCTATTCCCAAATTCAAACGTGAAAACCGGGTTAATAGGAGTTACTAAGATACTTTTCAATAAAAAAAAATGATTTCAAAAACCGCACTTTAATTTCTGAAAGTATCGACAGTGATTTTTTTTTTCATTAGCTACTTTTTTGTTATTAACTGACTGCAATTTTTTCTACAAGCATTACGTTACACGTAAAAAATATTTTTTTCTGCCCGATTGGCGAGAATCAGCCATACCTTACCGAGGCTGCGCATCGATACATAGGTTAAGAGGCTTTCGTTGTCATAGCAACGAGTGATGCGGTTCCCTCGTAGCTTCCTCTTCACTGCAAAGTTAACCTGAAACGGACTATAACAGTGCTCCGATGCCAGCCAATACGTAGCCGGTCAATTTGTCGCACTCAACTTGTCGCGCTCAACTCGTCGCGCATCAATTTGTCGCAGTGCCAATTCGTCGCGGTACAAATTCGTCGCAGAGCCAATTCGTCGCGATACAAATTCGTCGCGGTACAAATTCGTCGCAGAGCCAATTCGTCGCGGTACAAATTCGTCGCAGAGCCAATTCGTCGCGGTACAAATTCGTCGCAGAGCCAATTCGTCGCGGTACAAATTCGTCGCAGAGCCAATTCGTCGCGGTACAAATTCGTCGCAGTGACAATTTGTCGTGTAACCAATTCGTCGGGACGTCAATTTATCGCAGAGTCAACTCGTCACGCGATCTGTATGTAGGTTTTTTGTCACATACGTGAAAAAATAAACATGAAGAAAAGTTTTTTTCCATCAAGAAATGCACACAGTTTATTAAATTTTTTTTTTGTCATTTCGAAAAAAATCATCGAAATTACATCGAAATTAAAATTACAATTGATATTAATGTTTTATTATTCAATTATTGTAAATGTTAAAAAAATCATTTTTTCTATGATAAAATTTTAAAATTCTGTAAAAAAATGTCGGTGTTTATGATATTCCCCAAATTACAGCACAGCGGAGGCTCTCTTTAAGTGTAAACTTGTATCTGTCCCATGTGGACTCGAGACTCCCACCAACATTAACCACTACAGTATCTCCACAAGAACCTGAAATAATTAATAATTTAATTTAATTAATATTTCATTTTCACCGGATAAGCCACACTTGTCGCTTTCTCTCGAGATTTCCATTACTCGTAGCGAGGGGAGTTGGGGCGCACACCGAGATGATAAATTGCGATCACATACATTTTCAAAATTTAATTTGCACCGGATAAGTTGCTCAAGTTAAAAACTCAAAAAATCCAACCAATAAAGTTCATAGGTTACATTCGAGCAAATGCAACCGATAATCTTATTGGTTGAATTTTTCAAGTTTTATAAAAGGACTTTTAGAACACTTTCATAGTGTAATGCTAGCCTTAGATATATTGTCGGTAAAAAATTCCTCAAAGATGTATTCTCTACATGGCAGATACATATTCAATAGTGAATTAGGGCCATTCAAGTATTACGTAAGCAGATTTTCAGCCATTTTTGACCCCCTCCCCCTTGTCAGCAAAAATCAGCAAAACACTGACCCCCATCCCCTCCCCTGTCAGCAAAATTTCACCAGCAGCTTAGAATATTTCATATCTTCAAAAAGGGGTGGTTGATGACGTAAGCGACCTTCAACCCCCCCCCCCCCCCGCCATCAAAAGTCAACAAATCCGAAACTCCCTCCCCGATCCTGACGTAATACTTAAATGACCCCTTAGGCAAATTGTGCTTTGGGATGGGCATTGATCCTAATTTATCATCTTGGTGTGTTCCCGCAACACCCCTCGCTGCGAGAAATGGAGATCCCGCCAGAAAGCGGGAGTGCGGCTTATACGGTGAAAATTTAATTTTAAAAATTTATTTTATCATAACTTATCTATCATCTTCGTGTGTTCGCCCAACGCCCCTCGCTGCGAGAAATGGAGATCCCGCCAGAAAGCGGGAAGTGTGGCATGAATACCATGAAAACTGAATTTTGAAAATTTATTTGATCGGCGTACTGACTCTGCGACAAATTTGTACCGCGACGAACTGATTCTGCGACAAATTCGTACCGCGACGAACTGATTCTGCGACAAATTTGTACCGCGACAAATTGACTCTGCGACAAATTTGTACCGCGACGAAATGACTCTGCGACAAATTTGTACCGCGACGAACTGACTCTGCGACAAATTTGTACCGCGACGAGTTTGTAGCACGACGAATTGACGCTGCGACAAATTGATTGCGACGAATTGTCGCGCGACAAGTTGATCGCGACGAATTGACCTAGACCCCAGCCAATATGGGCAACACCTTTTGTCATAAGGTCTCTGTAAGACACAGGGTCCACCTCTATCATCCAATTCCTTCCGCTTGATCGCCCTGTAGTGTACTTAGTGATTATTTTAAATACTGGCGTGTTTCTTCTGAGGTCACATCTCGCAAATATTCCAAGACCTCCACTTCTTCGATCTCACCTGCCTCATCAAAGACTCTTGGGTTTTTTTTTTTTTGGCTGTCCTATCCTGAACTTTTCGCTCAGCTTAGTGTCAGTTTCAAAATTTCTTTTGAGTTTGCTGACATCCTCTCTGGTTGCCACTTCAACCACGATTGTTCCTTTCTTTGTCTCCCAGAAACCAATAACCTTGATTTCAGTGGGATTATATGCCTTCCTTGGTTCTTCAGCTATTTTACCAGTAGTTTCTCCCCAGAACTAAATGGCACAATGTTTCTTGTCCTTCACCCCTTTCCGAGCTTGTTGCTAACTAGTTCCCTTTGAATCCACCTTCTCAGCATAAGGGATTGATTACCTTTCTTCTTGAACTTGTCTAGCCTTTTCTGGTTCCTTGTTTGTTAACAAAAGGAGCCTGTTACAGATTCTCAGTATGAAGTTAAAGACAGTTTCCTCTGCAACCCTAATGGCTTCAACTTTCTTTTCATCTTCTGCCCTGTCATCAGAGTGCTTGATCTCCTCTACCATTCTGAAAATGTTCTCATGACTACATTGAACCTTTACTAGATCAATATCAATCGAACCTGCATTTTCCTCGTGAAATGACTGATTGACTTTTCCAGTTCCCTGGTAGCAGGGTTGGATTTTTGACTTCAAAAACTGATGACAAGCGACCGCATCACCCTTTTAGAGCGAAGTGGCCAAAACATTTCCAGACCATGTTAACACAATGGGACAATTCCAAATATGAGACATGTACATTTTGTTTTTTTTTCACTTCTCGGCCAATAATTATGTATTCTTTATCTTCAAAGAAATGTATAAAAATGAATACTTACTTTCGTACACGAAATACCTTTTCTTTTCCAAAACTTAAGAGGAACTATTTTTTTTAATAAAAAAACAACATACATTTCTAATATTGTGTTTTGCATTTTGGTGATGGTTTCCACTTCGAAAATTCGTATCAGTGAATATTTCCGTGAATTAACTGCTGAAAAAAGAACTTTCAATGCAAGAAATGAAATTAAAATTAGAGAGAAGAAAAAGTGTTAAGTATATTTTTTCCAACATATATACAACAATGTGCACATACAAGTTTTTTCCAATAAACAATTTACAAACAGGTCCACAGAAAATAATTTGGAATATTAAAATCGCGATTCACAAAAGCACTCATATGTTTGCTATCAAATAATTACTTAGTTACAATCCAAACCTTTGTCTAGTATTTTATACAGACAAACTGTAAATTTGAAGGGGTTTTTTCCCTATTACATATGCAATTATTCACAGCATATAAGAAATTCTTTACATTTTCATTAGATTTATTTTCATCATGACTCTACAACTGCCATGTTTTCTCACATTGCAAGGAGGGTACCAGAAACTAACACTTTTTCCTCTAATCAAGACTTTGTAATAATTATTGCATGCATAGCTCAGCAGTAATCAATACATTAAGGAAGATGACCAGGTGGTGGTCCAAAATTTCGATAAAAGATATTTCACAGGCAATACAATAGAATTTAAATGAACTTGAAACTATCCAAAAAAAACTGCATTAAATTGGCATTTTCACAATTATGCAGTCGAAGCTCAAGAAGGGGGGGGGGACCAGAGGTGCTACCAAATAATAAATTATGAAGAAAGCAGGGCATTGTGTATTCATTAATTGGAGAGCTGACATGAAAGAACATGTAAGTCACACAAATCAAATCTTACAGGACCTATCCTAATAGACAGTCAATTATTAGAGCACAACCCAGTGCTTCCTTGTGCTGTAACATTTTCAACATATGAGAAAGCTTCGCTCATGAAACCTGGGTAACATTCGGTAGAGCTCACCCATGATCTCAGCATCGCTGGGTGGGGAAGGGTAAACTTTTTTCACAAATTTATATATAATTATATGAGCAAGGAGAATAAAAATATAAAGTAAGTGCAAATTCTTTCATACAAGATGCGTATCATCTCCTACTCTGTTTCACATTTTTATTTCTCAGCTGATATACTAGGAGTTCAAATGGGACAACTCCAAAAGTGTCTTTTAACAAGGTAACAGTTTGCATGGGCATTCCACATACTTTTTGCACCGTTGTTAACATTGACGTAAGATCTGATATTTTTTTGTCCCTCCGTTTCAATCTTTACTGGAGAAGTTTTATTTTGTGCCTCAGTTCAGCTTTGGTGGAACTATCTGACTTCTGCACTTTGGAAATGATCTGGCCTGGAAAATTACGGCAATCCTCCCTTGACAAAGTGACTGTAGCCAGTTCTGATAATGCTGTAGCAGCTGCTTCAAATTAATTTTGAACATCTGATTCATCAGTGTTCACCATGTTGTCATGATTGTGAACAGGTTTTCAACCTTTTCAAAATCTGCAAAAAAAAAAAAAAAAAATCCAAATTAAAATATTAATTTTATATACAGTAAACCTCTTATAATGGCCACCTCTGAACTACTGCCATATTTTGTTAAAACCAAAGGATTCTGTCTCAGACTTAAAATTACAAGTAACCTCCGATCAACTATTTCCGAACGAACACTTGACACGGAGTTGAAAAAATATAATTAGCGCAATGAGAAAAATTTAAAAAAAGAGATTCAAGTTGATTTTCAAGACATCCCCCCCCCCCCCCCCACCGAATTCTATGAAAAGAACGACTGTGTGTGCATGAGGGAAAAAAATCTTAACAGATTAAAGGGGGACAACAGAAGACATGCTGTCAACACTAATACACAAGCTGTCCAATTGCTAGAAAAGCTTTGTTTATGTATCACTCCCTACTTCAAGGCATGGTTCGTTCAATCCAAAAAATGGACCTTTCAAATAGCAAATGAATAGAAATATCAAGGGTATAAATTTTTTGGGAGGGATGTGTCAATCTTCTTTTCACAAGAACATCTTCAGCTATTGGACTGAACCTAAAAATGCCCTGGAAAGAAGGCTTAATTTATTTTGGATGGTCCTGTTAGTGGCCGCTGTTAGGTTTTACTGTAATTTTCCATTATAGAGTTTGGAAATGAAGTTGTTTCTAATTTTTACGCGAAAAACAAAAGTTGCCAAAGATTTTGAAAATAATATAAATACATATATATATTGCAATATGAAAGCTGTGTACTATAGTGCACAATGGGAATTTGATTGTTTGCCGCATAATCGAATACACTGGTTAATCAAATATTATGTGCCAGAACTGTTGATAGCCATTTAAGTGGGGCCGATTGTACTTAAAATTTGAAACCACTTAAACAAGGAAAAATAACTTGATATCTTACCAGTGGAGGGCGTTAAATAAGTGATCAGCGTCGCTTCTGCAAAGGTTGAGGGCAATGTGGAAAATTGAATGTAGTAGAAACAGCATGTTCTTTCAAATAGCGTTGAGAAGAGGACTTATAGCTGTCAGCTGCGAAATTCTCAGCACATATAAATGTTTTAGCAGGATGTCAAGACTCCTTTCACAGCTTCCACCCATAGTTTAAGAACTTCTGGGTTTCGAAGAGGGGAAACCTTTATTTAAAAAAAAAAAAGTATATTCATTACCAGGCTTCAAGAAAGCAATAGAATCAATCAATCATCGTTCATCATAATAGTATCTTAACAATGATAATTGTTTGATAATTATAATACATTAAGGCTTAGTTCGTCCTGGACTGGAGTATGCTGTAAGGTTTTGGAGACCATACCTACAGAGGGACATAGACTTGGTTGAAGGGGTGCAGAGAAGAGCTACGCGTGTCCTTATTGGCACACAGGGCTTGAGTTATGAAGAAAGACTTCATTTTTTGAATATGTTTACATTGGATGAACGCAGGTGTCGAGGAGATATGATCGAAGTGTTCAAAATTTTCAATGGGATGGATAGGATGGACCATGAACTTTTAGTACACCGCCAATCGACTGCTTTTACAAGGGGACACCAGTATCGATTGGTGAGGGACAATGCAAGGTTATGGTGTCGCAGGGAATTTTTCTCCAATAGGGTTGTTAATAAATGGAATAGCTTACCCCCGGAGGTAGTAAATTGTAACACAATTGACACGTTTAAAAAGAAATACGATAAACATGTTGGGGTAAATCGAGAAGCTATCCATTCTTAGAATAAGACAACCATAAGTATTCTTTATGGGCATTGTATAATATTTTATCATGTGTATATATTGTTTGTAATTTGTGTTAATTGCATTTTTAATTGGGTTGCTGTATTTTTGAAACATATGACAACCATATTTTTATGGGCATCTTTTTATCAGCCACCTCGTTGGGCATTTTGCCTGTTGTGGCGTTGTATTTGTATTTGTATATTTGTATAATATAATTAGATATGAACATAATTATAACACTTTGATGCTTATGATACATTTATGATTTTGCATATTTCACTTTTCATATTTAGCAAAAACTGATGTAAATAATATTAATTGCATTTTACTACTCCTCATTCTCACATTATTTTCCCAAAATTATTTTTACCAGAAATAGAAAAGTTTAAGTCCTTTGTTTCTTTGATATTTACACGGGATAATTTTAGTTCTTTAAGGCATTATCAGTTTTTTTCTGACATAAGTACATATGAAGCATATTTCCTCAGTATTTCTGTAATAAAAATTCTAACCCCAATAGTAATAAGCAATTTCTACACGATTTAAAAAAAAATATTTATGAGATTTAAAATTCATGCGATATTAATTTGTTATTTTGAATTATGCTCATTAAGTAGAAATTGAACGTCAAATGAGAACTACATGCGTTTCATTTTACAATTATAGTATAAAAATGAATGCATTTTTTAACACAAAACCAGTGCACTTATGAAAAACTGAAGTTTATTTCCATCTCCCTTCAATTTCATCATCGGTTGGAGAAATTATAGGCAGAACACAATATCACCATTTGTGTATGTGCAGATGGACAACAATATTAATGAAATAATATGAAAACTGTCGCGAAACAACGGGGTGGGTGGACTGGATACATCCTGTAAGTGAAATACACTAATCACACAAGGAAACGCACGTCCTTCATCATCACATGTTATTTATGGGAGGCATTCCACTTAACATGTTGCCAAAGAGAGAACAACAATACTCTTCATGCTTTTGGCATAACCACTCATTATAAAGGCTTCACATTTATATCGTAACACTCGTCCTTGCCAAAGCATGACGAAAGGAAAAATAACGTTGATGCGCTTCATCCTCCTTGCCTGCAGCTGGTTTGCTGCTGCTGCTGGACTTCTTAGCCTTTGGCTCATTCTCTTCCTTCTCGTCTTCTTCGGCACCGTTATCGACGTCGGACTCATAGTTCTTCGATTTCTTACCTTGGTGACCATCACCGTGTTTCTTGGACGGCAAAGCTTCATCCTCTTCTTTCTCTTCAATACCATTTCTTCGTCCTTTTTTGTCTGCCGGCCTTTCGCTTCGGTAACTTTGATTCGTAATCTGAATCCGAGCCGGTGTCGTCATCACTGTCCTCCTCCTCGTGTTCGGAACCTTCTTGCTCGTCATCTTTAGCTTTTGTCATCGGCGCCTTGCGCTCGCGATTTTTCGGACTGGCTTTCACGTCGGCGGTACCATCCTTGTCGGAGTCGTCGTCTTGGTCGCTTTCCTTGGGAACTGCATTAGCGGGTCTCTCGCGCCTTTTCCGACTAGAGTTATCGTCGTTATCAGTCGTCTTCTTAGCCGATCTAGCTGCCCGACCACGTTTCCTGGTTACCGGTTTCTCTTCAACGACAGCGTCACTCACTTTGCCAGCTTCCTCAACAGTCACTTGTTCTGCTTCTTCTTTTATAGTTGCTCTCCACATTTCTGCATCAGATGATTCCATCGCTTCTTCGACGGTGGCGGGATCCTCGATCCGAATATCAGCATTAAACTGCGCTTCATTGACAGCTTTGTATGACACTAGATTCCCATAAAAACTTGTACGTTTTCTTTGTCTCTTGCTTCTTCTAACATTTGGAGGTTGATTCGCAGTGGTTGTAGGCTGTTTCGACTTTCCAACCATTTGCTCTGCATGCTTCAAGTCGGGCAATGCATCCCTTAGAGAGGCTCCAGGAGGTGTCACTTGTACTTCTTGGTCATTTAGATTGACTATTAATTCACTTCCTTTCAACTGACAATCTGTTTGGCTCCTCCTGAATGGAAAAACAGTCTCATCAAACCTCACATTCCTACTGGGGAAAAATATGTCTTCGTCTACGTTCCACTACTTGTATCCCTTGACCCCTTCAGGGTATCCAATGAATACGCATTCTTGTGAGCGCTTTCCTAACTTTCCCTTTACTTGCGTTTTATCGATGTGCGCATACGCTTTGCAACCAAAAGTTTTAAGATGACTAGTTTTGACAGGCCTTTTGGTCCATAGTTCTTCGGGTATATCTCCCTGGATAGCTTCAGATGAGCATTTATTCCTCAAATAACAAGCGGTAACGACGGTATCTGCCCATAAGTTGTCTGGGACCTTCGAGTCTAGAAGAAGGCATCTGGTCATGTCGAATAGGGTGTGATTCATCTTCTCAGCTACCCCATTCTGCTCTGGAGTTCTAGGGACCGTGAGCTGCCTCGATATTCCATTCTTGTTCAAAAAATCGTCAAATTCACGACTGATATATTCCCCTTCATTGTCACTTCGTAGAGTAGCGATTTTAACTCCATGGAAATTTTCAACAGTCCTTTTGAACTCAATAAATTTCTCGAGGACTTGACATTTGGATTTCATCGGCTTCACTACTGCATACCTTGAGTAGTCGTCAACAAAAGTGAAAATATACCTTGACCCTCCTTTAGATGTAGGCATGATAGGTCCTGTGACATCACTATGAATGAGCTGAAGTGGCCTCGATGCACGTCTGGTCTCTCCTTTAGGGAAAGGAATTTTTCTCATCTTTCCAAGGATACAAGTAGAGCAAATATTTCCATCTTCCATTGCTTCTGCACAACTGTTGACAGTGTCATCCTGCTTCGTGAGCTTCTTCACTGCATTCAAATGAAAATGTCCTAAGCGTCGGTGGATAAGATCCTCATGCCTTGAGATATGTGCTTTATAAGTCCTCACTTCTTCAACCTTATAAAGTCTCCCACTTCTATATGCAGTAAGGATTACTCTATTTCTTTCATTAGGGTCCTTGACGATGGCCTTGCCTCCTTGAAATGAAACAGTCATTCCCATCTCCTCGATTCTTCCCACTGAAAGGAGGTTACCGTCGAGCTCTGGTACGTACAGAACGTCGGCTAGATAGAATGTTTCTTTACCACAGGATTTAACAGGCTTCAAAACAACATCACCTTTTCCAACCACTTCCATTTTCTCGGAATTAGCTATTTCCACTTCGGACTTCACAGTTGTCAAGTTGAGAAACTTATTTTTTTGTGAACACATGTGCTCCGTTGAACCACTGTCTAGATACTAATCGCAGCTAGGCTTCTTGTTACCAGCGTTGGCAGTCAGTGTCCGATTCGCGTTCTGCGAAACTATCTCGGCCCGATTGGACGTGTTCTTCGACGGGCAGTTTCTGGCTATGTGTCCCCAAACACCACAGGAAAAACATCGAATTCTTCTCTCCTTATTTCTGGAGTATCTCCCTGATTGTACGCGAGTTTTTCCTATATCGTCCGTTTTAAGAGCTCTATCGCCCACAGCTACGCTATTCGTTTGCGTATAGTCACGCAGTAACTTCTTCTCTTCCACAATCAGACGCGATTTTACCATTTTTGTGGACAGTTCGTTCTCATCGCGCTCCAAGTTCAGTATTAGACGTTCGTACTCTTTGGGTAGACCCATTAACATCACAAGAGCGACTTCCCTGCCGGTGAAACCATATCCACAGGACGCTACCTTTCGATATAAGTCCATCAATCTTCCCAAGTATTCACTTACGCATTCGTCAGGCCTCATCGACACATTAAAAAACTCTCTAAGAAGCTGCAGTGTGTGTAAAAATCCGAACTTCGTGTGAATGTCCCTCAAGGATGCCCAAGCGTCCCTCGCTCTCGCACAGTCCGCGATATTGTCTAAAAGGTCATCTTCGACCACTAAAAACAGAAACGTGAGGGCCCTTCCATTGGTTTTCCTCTCGTCCTCCCTCAGTTCTGGTCCGTATCCGGGTTCCATCGCATGCACCAGTGCGTATACTCCACGTGTTGTAATTGTCTCTATTGAGTTTTGGAATCTTCAATTCCTCCATCTCTGTTAGGCTTAGTTCCGCGCGTGTAGAATTTTCTTCAATCCTTTGTGAAATTAGATTTAACTTATCTACTTCCCACTTACCGATGAAACGTCTATCCAGGAGCCTTCGTGCTGATAACGTGTTGCGAAACAACGGGGTGGGTGGACTGGATACATCGTGTAAGTGAAATACACTAATCACACAAGGAAACGCACGTCCTTCATCATCATCACTTTATTTACGGGAGACATTCCACTTAACATGTTGCCAAAGGGAGAACAACAATACTCTTCATGCTTTTGGCATAACCAGCCATTATAAAGGCTTCACATTTATATCGTAACAAAAACAACTGGAAAAAACATTTGAGATGGAAGTTTCCCCCCATTGTTTACATGCTGAAATAGCAATGTTTTGCCCGTCTCGCTCCGTCACGCCCACTTTTGTATTCCTCCGCGTCGGCTCGCGCACGTCTGTGTTATTGTATAGGAAGTCTTCACTGCAGTTTACTTATAGCTCAGCGTCTGTGAATTTGCTAGTAATCCCATCGATACCCTGATCGAGTTTATCGATAAAAAGTGAAAAAAGTATAGGGCCAAGGACACTTCCTTGAGGAACTCCACTTGTGACGCCTGTCCAACCAGAGAATTCCCCGTTCACCATACCTCGTTGCGACTTATCGCTTAACCACGATTCTATCCAATTCAGTAAGTTGCCCCCAATTCCAATCTCGTGTAAACGCTTCAAGAGTTTACCACGTTGGCCCGATCGAATGCCTTCTGGAAATCAAGGTAAACAACATCTACAATTTTGCTCTTACCCAAAGCCTTAGTCACGTGATCATAGAAGCAAAGGAGGTTAGTTACAGATGACTTCCCCTTCCTGAACCCATGCTGATTATCCGACAATAAATTATTCTCGTCTATCCATTTCACAAACTGCCTTTTGATGATAATTTCCAAAATTTTCGAGATGGAGCTTGTCAAACTCACTGGACGATAATTGGACACCGCTTCTCTACTACCCTTCTTAACAGACCGATGGATCTGCACGTAGATATACGTGTGAAAAAATCCTTTCCAAAACGGTTCTGAACGTAGAAACACGAGGCAGAATATCTGCTCTTGAACGGCTCTGAACGTGTATCTCCGTTTTTTCCTTTCCCCTTAACGTCTTTGTTAAAACATAACAAGGATGGGCCAGGATACGCCTCTCCCCTTTCTTCACGCGAACACTCCCGAAGGGATTAAGCCCCCCCGGTACTGTGCAAGACAAGTGTCAGAATTTCTGTCGCCACATTGTGTCTGTGTTCAACTTCGAAAGTCAATAATTCTTTGCGGCATACATGTTTTGAATAGCACAATCGGAATCTTGAAAAAAAAAAGTATATTTAGCTTCAGTCGTTTGGAAATCTCAAGTGATTTTGAGGAAGGAAAGAGATGTTTTCCTCCCTTTTTTTCATTACAAATATTACCGTTTCCAAGAAAGACTGTTTTTCAGCATAGACTGATTCCAGCCCATTTGACCCGGCCAATGTCCGAAATTCGGGCTTTTGCCGGTCCCTATACATCAGTGGTTCTCAACCTTTGGAAGCCCGCGGCCCCGTTGATTTCTTTTTTGCGACTGGAAGACGTCATACACACGACTGATAGGAAATGAATGGGTAAAAATGAAACGGTAAACCACACACTTATGGCCCGGTTTGACTGTGTTGAGAAACACTGCTATACATCTTTGTATCGGTCCCTATGATTCTGGGTCATCGCCGCGTTTGCGCATTTTTTTGTGATAATTATGGCCATTTATAATTGGCCATAGTTAACCATAATGATTATGATTAGTTATGGCAACTTTAACGATCAAAGGAATCTGAATATCGATATATAGCATAGACCATTGCGATGCATCTCGCATTTTTAAATTCATTAACCATCCACCGGGCATGAGTTTTTTGTCGAATCGTTCCAAAATGGGCAGGCTTCTCTAGTAAAACATGATGCCTACCCCCCTTGCGAAGAACGGTACACCCAGACAGTGTGATGATAATAAAGATTGACATTTCGGTACCGCCCAGTCAGTAACACTTTTTCCTCTTCAGTACGAAACGTTTTCTTTCCCCTACGGTATTTGCAATACGGCACATTCAAAGGGGGTAAAAACGAGTCTCCTCATTGACTCCAAAAACTGGTTGAAAAGAACTTGCACTCAGAATTCTCTCTCTCTCTCTCTCTTTCTGTTCATTTATTGACTTTTTATTTCTTTGATAAAAATTCTTGGAGTTTCGGACACACTCCAGTTTATATTTCCTTTTTGCAGTGAAAACGAACCCTCGCTTTGAGGGAAGAAAAGTCCCCCCCGCCCCAACCCGAAATAATCCTGCTCACACTACTGCTCGTACATATCTGTAACAGGTTTTGTAAAAAACAGTCGGGTAAAATAAACATGTTCCATTCTTAAATTTTGATAAAAGTGAGGGGAAATAAAAATGCTGTTTCTCTCATAAACAAAAAGGGGTCACTCAATTATTACGTAAACTGTGAGCTATTCAATCCCTTCCCAGGGCAAGCGTGGGTCCAGAGGGGGAGACTAATAATATTGGGAAAATTTGTCTGTCCCGTAAAATACGGGATTGTCCGATGCACTACACAAAAAAGCCGGATACGTACTGGACGGATATCTATTCGCAGTTGGAGAGTTATTTATTCATTTACATCCACAAAAGGCTAGTTGCATTTACATTGCGGGGAAAAAGAAGGAAAAAACGAAAAGAACATGTTAAAATCAAAAGAAAAGGACCAAATAATGACAAAAAATGGATATCTGGTCAAGAAACTCGAAATGTCAAAGCTTGATAGTCGTTTGCAAAATAACGCGTACGTTGGTGTAAAAGATGCCTCAATTTATAATACTCACAATGATTATGTATGAATCCAAGTTCATATTGGCAAATATGATCATCTTTCAATTAATTATTTGATTAACTGAACATAACTCTGGTCCAGGATGATTATTCCGAATGGCAACGTTGGTTTTGTTTGCACATGTTGATAGGCGTGAAAAAAGCCAACATTACAAGACTGATAAAGGTTTTATAGATGTTTTTATCGTCTTCACACTTATGTTAACTTGATTAAATTTTTATTGTAAAATATGTCAGAACCACTGAACAGGTGTTCATTTTTACTGTATAAAACAGTTAGAAATTAATTTATAAGATATATATATATATAGGACATTTTAACATTAAAATTTAGTATAGAAACCAATTGCGACCGAAGTCAAACGTCGAATAAATGCGAAAGTTGTATAAATGAGGTTCCACTGTATATCGTACCTCCCATAAATCGACACTTCCCGTCAGGGCCGCAACTAGGGGGGAGCAGGCGCGTCTGCTGCCCCGGGCGCTGGGCCAGAAGGGGCGTAAATTTCACACTTTTACCTCTCTTTCAACATTAAAAGGGGGAGCCAAAATGCTTGCTTGCCCCTGCTGCGGACAAAATTTTTGGTTCCATGGGTGACCATTATCGAGATGCTCTACTGTATCTGCATCGGCTTCATTCGCTACTGAAGACATCCGACTCCATTCCATTCGAAGCTGAAGATATCTGCCCCGACTTTATTAGCCGCTGAAGATGCCTGTCTTCGCTCGGGCGGGGATCGAGGAGGCGATGGATTTTGCCTGTGGCCCCCTTTGAAGCATATTTTTTTATCGTGGCCCCCCCCCCCCCCTTTTCAGTGAATTTATACTGAACGAAAATTTTGCAAATAAGATTGGCAGCCAGACCACTGGCCT
The DNA here is from genome assembly GCF_987345545.1 of Pholcus phalangioides. Lineage (NCBI taxonomy): Eukaryota > Metazoa > Arthropoda > Arachnida > Araneae > Pholcidae > Pholcus > Pholcus phalangioides. The sequence goes on along the minus strand of NW_028301622.1, from coordinate 10,504,363 downwards.
AGAATTTATTGAGCTCCCTGCTAATCCGACTTCTATTCAGGACTGTCTGAACATCATGGGCTCCCTAGGCAAAGTGATGCTATGGTAGTCCTATACTTAGCTGGAAATAAACAGCCTACATATTTCCTACTTATTTACAAAATTTATTGTACTATACAAAATATCATAAGGGGGGAATCACTTATTGACATGAGACCCCCGAGCATGACCCTTCCCAAGTGTGGGGAACCCTCCTAGGGAACCTACTGCAAAATGTAGGTGGTGAGGCCCGGACGGGTCCATGCCCTAAGACAGCCCTGGTTTTGTGGGTGAAGTTTTGTGGATACTGTATAAGTGTATATAGTCACTAAATATAAAAGCTTTATTTGTTCACACCTTAATTTTTCTTCTCAGCTCTCTGCAGCCCTCCAAACCACCTGTCATGGCCCCCTTCTGAATTTTCTTCCATGGTCCCCCCTTGAAGTATCCCAGTGCCACCAGTGAGAACCATTGCTTTACACGACGATTGACTAGAACTGGCCAGTTTATTGAAAAAAATTCAATTGTTTTGTTCCATTAACAGAATAAGGGAAAAGTGTGCGCGGGAAAATATCCAAATAAGCCATTCATGACTGTTGACATGCTTTACTTCATTTTCAACAACAAAGACTGACGGAACATCAAAAGTGTTTTTTTTCCCCTTTGCTCAGTGGCTATTCCACAATAGAGATCCTAGGCCTCAATTTGTTCAGTAGGACCTAGACAGAGCTGCACCCATCAGAACAGGTGCGTGCCGGGTATTTCTTTCTGAAGTGAGAGAATGAGATAGCGACATATCTATTCTCTATTCTATAATATAAAATCACAAACAAACTCGAAAAGGGCCTGTTGCTAAGCAACCGAGTGACGGAAGTGGGTGAAATTTTTGAGTGACGGAAATCTGTTACGGAAGTGGGTTCGATTCATATATCGATATTCACATTCATATATCGTACATTCATATTAATATATCGATATGATATCATATATCGATATTGGGTCGATATTCACATATCGGGACCCATTTGACCCATCGGGACCATGTTATGTGCATGTACCAAGAGGCTCCTACATCCTACAGCAGAGCCCTTAGGCTGGAATTTAGATTTCGAGCCCCCAAACCAGCTTTTCAGGGCACAACAGCAGTGCTCCCAACACAGGGTCGGGGTACCCGGGGAAGATTTCACGTATAAGTAAAAAGTTTTCATTTCCAGGGGCCCTTGATGGATCTCATTGTTTTCTTGCTGCTTTAACGTTGAAAAATTTCGATAGCGGAAGCAAAAGATATATCCAGTCTGGGGCCCCACCAAAAGTATGCGAATTGGTGTCCCGGGTAATTGGTTGGGGGCCCTGGATTTTATTCGTTGGTAAAACGAATACAAATGGAAATTTTTCATTGCACTCGCTCCGGGGGATGACCGACAAGCTTCCAAGTCGGGGGCCCCATGTTTACAGGTTTCATTTTGGGGGCCCCGGATGAATCTCATTCTTTTCTGTTGTAGAATTTGCAACAGCCGAAGCCCAAGATATATCCAGTCTGGGGCCCCACCAAAAGTATGCGAATTGGTGTCCCGGGTAATTGGTTGGGGGCCCTGGATTTTATTCGTTGGTAAAACGAATACAAATGGAAATTTTTCATTGCACTCGCTCCGGGGGATGACCGACAAGCTTCCAAGTCGGGGGCCCCATGTTTACAGGTTTCATTTTGGGGGCCCTGGATGAATCTCATTCTTTTCTGTTGTAGAATTTGCAACAGCCGAAGCCCGAGATAAAGCCAGTCTGGGGCCCCACCAAAAGTATGTGAATTGGTGTCCCGGGTAATTGGTTGGGGGCCCTGGATTTTATTCGTTGGTAAAACGAATACAAATGGAAATTTTTCATTGCACTCGCTCCGGGGGATGACCGACAAGCTTCCAAGTCGGGGGCCCCATGTTTACAGGTTTCATTTTGGGGGCCCCGGATGAATCTCATTCTTTTCTGTTGTAGAATTTGCAACAGCCGAAGCCCAAGATATATCCAGTCTGGGGCCCCACCAAAAGTATGCGAATTGGTGTCCCGGGTAATTGGTTGGGGGCCCTGGATTTTATTCGTTGGTAAAACGAATACAAATGGAAATTTTTCATTGCACTCGCTCCGGGGGATGACCGACAAGCTTCCAAGTCGGGGGCCCCATGTTTACAGGTTTCATTTTGGGGGCCCTGGATGAATCTCATTCTTTTCTGTTGTAGAATTTGCAACAGCCGAAGCCCGAGATAAAGCCAGTCTGGGGCCCCACCAAAAGTATGTGAATTGGTGTCCCGGGTAATTGGTTGGGGGCCCTGGATTTTATTCGTTGGTAAAACGAATACAAATGGAAATTTTTCATTGCACTCGCTCCGGGGGGTGACCGACAAGCTTCCAAGTCGGGGGCCCCATGTTTACAGGTTTCATTTTGGGGGCCCTGGATTTTATTCGTTGGTAAAACGAATACAAATGAAAATTTTTCATGGCACTCGCTCCGGGGGGTGACCGACAAGCTTCCAAGTCGGGGGCCCCATGTTTACAGGTTTCATTTTGGGGGCCCTGGATTTTATTCGTTGGTAAAACGAATACAAATGAAAATTTTTCATGGCACTCGCTCCGGGGGATGACCGACAAGCTTCCAAGTCGGGGGCCCTATGTTTGCAGGTTTCATTTTAGGGGCCCTGGATTTTATTCGTTGGTAAAACGAATGCAAATGAAAATTTTTCATGGCACTCGCTCCGGGGGATGACCGACAAGCTTCCAAGTCGGGGGGCCCATGTTTAAAGGTTTGATTTTGGGGGCCCTGGATGAATCTCATTCTTTTCTGTTGTAGAATTTGCCACAGCCGAAACCTGAGATATAGCCAGTCTGGGGCCCCACTAAAAATCTTCGTATTGTGTCCCCGCTACTGGATGTGGGGCCCTGGATTTTATTCGTTGTAAAATTGATAAAAATGAAAAATTCTCACAGAGGGGTGTCCGACAAGCTTGCAGGTCAGGGCTTCATGGAAATGTTGGCAGGTTGTAATTCGGTGCCCCTGAATGTATCTCATTGATTTTTGTGGTTTAACATTGTAAAATTTGCGACACATCGGTAGCCCAAGATATATCCAGTGTGGGGCCCCACTGAAATTCAGCGAATTTAATCTGGGGACCCCCATGGGGAAGTTTTCTGGGGATACTTGATGAATCTCATTTGTTTTTTGTTGCTTTATCATTATTTTCATTAAAATTCGCTTCTTCAGTAGGCTGGTGCTTTCACACGTCCCTTTCCCCTTTTCCATAGCACGCTGATGAAGTGGGACGAAATAAACAAGATATGTCCGGGAGAGAAGTGGGGGGGGGGGGTTGGCCGCCAAAGGCGGAAGGGGGGCAGAGCCCCCCTAGTATAAATATATATTATGCTCGTGAGGAAGCTTTATCGATTCTGAAAACTGATAAGAATCACTGTAGTACCGACACAAGAAACTACATGAAAATAGTAAAACGTCCTTCATCCTTCGTCAAGTCGACATTGTATATGGAGGCAGAAAAGCTAAACTAATTTTTTGACTCAATTTGTTTTCAACTAGGAAGCCATTATGAAGTATAGACGGTGCCAATTGCTAGAAGCAATGACAAGCCCTCCAGTTACAGACTGGCCATGAATTGAAAGCTACGCCGCTGATTGAACGCTTGTCGGATTTATGGTTTGGTCGCCTGTGGCGTAAATTTTGCCGCCCTTTCTTGTCTGATTTTCTTGATTTCACATTCTTCAAATTCGCCACATTAGGCTGCAGCCCGCTAATCCATTCCCCCGCTCATAGTAAATAAGTAAATATGTCTCTATCTCTAAATCACACTTATGGTCACTCAAATCTTTGCACTTTCTTGTTAATTTATTTGGTCACTTAATGCCTTGGCTCTTTGCTCTCAAGGGCACTCTTTTTATCATTCACTTGCTTGCACCCTGTTTTGGTCGCTCGCACGCTTGTACATCCTAAATCAGTGCTTCTCAACCAACGGACCGTGATCCGGTACCGGCCACTGTCATCAGTCAAACTGGGCCGTGAGTAATTTATAATTTTATTTTTTTTATAAATTTTCCATTAGTCGTGTTTATTTCCGGGCCTTCCACTCAAAAAAAAGAATCAAACGGGCGAGATTCTAAAGGTTGAAAACCACTGCTCTAAATCGTTCTTTCGGTTGCTCAGCAACATCGTTCCTCACTCTTTAGGTCCCCCTTTTGGTAACTCACTGACCAGCTCCCTCGCTTTTTCAATCACTCCCATGCTCAGACACGCTCTAGGTAAGCGGTTCTCAACCGGGACTCCGTGTGCACTTCTTCACGGGGACCCCACGGCCAATTGAGAAAATTAAAATAAATCAGAAAATTTTTGATAAAGCTAAAAAAAGATGCCTGTTTGGCTCCGCGATCAAAAAAGGTTGAGAACCGCTGCTCTAGGTTTTTCTTTTTTTGTTACTCACTGCTGCACACTTCATTATTCGCTCTTTTGGCCACACACCAACCTCCTTCTTCATACTCTAGCTCAGCTGTTCTCAACCGCCGCTCCGCGGAGCCCTTGGGCTCCTTGTTCCCTCTCCAGGGGCTCCGCGGCCGCTCGAGGAAAATAAAAAAAAAAGTAAAATTAAAAAGAAATAATTATAAATATTTTTAAATAGTAAAAATAAATCAGTAACTTCGATGAATAATTAAAAAATTGGCCTACGGGGCTCCGCCATAGAATGTTTTAGTTGAAAGGGCTCCACGAGTAAAAAAATGTTGAGAACCGCTGCTCTAGATCACTCCCCCTTTGGTTACTCACATGCACACAAACTCTCTAGGTCTTTCTTTTTTGGTTACTCACTGATCTGTTTGCTCACTAAGGTCACTCTGATGGTCACTCACATGCTCGCAAACTCAATAGGTCACTTTTTTTGTCACTCACTGACCAAGTCCCTCAGCAGACACGTATTAATATTATACGGCCTCCTGTAAATAAACCTTTCTGCACTATCGAAGAAGTTTAGTTGTTTGGTGAAAATCTGAATTCACAGAACCAGGGCCGCAACTAGGGGGGGGGAGCAGGTGGGTCTTGTGCCTCGGGCGCTGGACCAGAGGGGGCACAAATTTCATTCTGAAAGCTGTCCTTGAACATTACAAGGGCGCGTCAAAATGCACGCTTGGCCTGGGTGACCAATCATTTAGTTGCGGCCCTGCACAGAACGTTTCGATGTACGATGTTTTGATGTGAAATGTTGTACGCAGGACACTGGCATACGAAAGGGGGAAGGGGTTTAACCTTCCTCCTTTTCTGAGGCGTTTTTGTTTTGAGTAGAAATTGACCCTCTCTACTCGGAAGAAAAAAAAGGTTGATGAATACACCCCTCCTTGACAAAAATTCTGTATACGCTTTTGACTTAAAACGAGTTCACCTGAACTTTTCTGAAACGATAATGATTTAATGAGATTTTTTTTTTAATTTTTCGAGATCCAGCTCTTTCATAACTAAGATTAACGTTTCCTGGGTTTTTCTCCCAATCCCGAAAAATATAGAATCAAAGTGATCCGATCCCAGAAATTTTCCTGGACTTCAATCTCATAAACGTATGGGCATGGCCCCCACAAGGGGTGGGCTGACAAGGCTCCAGCCCTGGGTGATTTTAATCTTTTTTTTTTTTGTTTTTCACGCTATAAATTCATCATAAAGGAGTTCCCGTGAAAGTCTGGTTCGGGGGGCCCTGCATCAGGATGTGGGGTCATGCATATGGGCAATTTAAAACAAAAGTAGTAAATGAGAATAAGTAATCAAAATAATACTCATAAAAAATTAATTATTATTAATTTATTTTAAAATTGCACATTGGTTTGTGGAAATGAGTCCTTACCGGTTGTACTTGCATTACGCTTGCTTTTCGTTCGTGATTCGCAGCTTTGGTTTTTGTTTGATGAAAATGATCGCATTTGCTGCCACGTAAATTAGGCCGGGAATCGGGTTACGTCATTTAGGGGGGGGGGGTCAGGAGGGCCGTTGAGGGGAGGGGGAAATCAATGAAACTATATGTAAAGTCCCAACTCGGGACACCATTGTACTTTTTTTGTGCTGTATGCCATCTATTGTTCCTCCTTTTCCTTTGTACATATTTTTCTTACTTTCGGAATTTCTTATATTGGCCTTTGTGTGAATATAATATGTTGTACAAAATTTAAAATGTTACAATGCATAAATAGTCTTTACTCTGGTGTCACATAAAAAAAAAATAATTTAAGAGCACTACAATGATCGTATTATTGGCCGAATTTATATTTTTGCCCCCCCCCCCTCCATAGTTTAGCTGTGTTTAACATATATTATTGTCGTAGGATCATGACAGTAAAAAACGATTTCGTCGATAATATCTGAGTGAGAAAAAGAAAAACTAGAAAAAAATGAAGAGAGCCCGGCATATGGGAGGCTTCAGCGACTTTAAATAATTATTTCCCCTTGAAGGGAATTGCGTGTGTGTAATTTGTGTTTCACCCTTTTATTTCTTATAGCTAGTTCCTATGCGTGTGGAAAAAATGAACTCTAAACAGACAAGTACAAAACCCTTTTTCCAGCCATTTTTAGAATGAACTAGCTGTAATACCCGGCGCTGCCCGGGTTTTCTTCAATGAGGCTTTTTTCGATCACGTGATATCTCCCTCTCTTTTTCTTGAGGGACATACCAACCGTGTCCAAGTTAACCAATATGGCGACCTGCGCGATTCATGAAATAAGCAAATATAGATTTACACAGAAACGTAGAAATGAATATAATTTTTTTTTTTAAGGGGCGCTAGGTATTTCAATCCCCCCCCCCTGAACTTCAAGTTATCCATCTGTCTGTTCCAGCTTCCAAAAATCAAAAATCCTTAGTTAAAGCTGTGGAATTTTCTCGATGCACTTTTCACGGGCTCATAACTAATTTTAAAATATCCTAACCCACATGAATTTATGCAAATAAATATCAAAAGAGACAATATGGAGACATTAATTTTCATACTTGAGAACATATAAATGAAATCAATGATATTGCTCGAATATCCAAATCAAAAGTATAGGTTTGGCTAATTACTTCATATTTAATCTCCTGGGCTTCGTATATTTCTAAGCGAACTGAATGTTTTAAAAATCGAGAATTCAATACAATTTTTAAAATTATTGATGGGGCGGAAAATCCCACTAATTTCCGCATTTCTACAGTAAAATCGACAATTTTAGCAATGATTTCTATGAGGATCACCCTTTTCCTGACTCTCAAAGCGATGCTGATGATGATTATGACGTCTATTCAAAAAGCCTCATTACTGAGAGTATATTGAAAATGTGGCAAACCATTATAAAGGCATAAACTATTATACATATACTAACAGGATTAAAGAAGTGACAAACCGTTGTAAAGGCATATACACGTCTGAAACGCATTGCTAGGGAACCACGGTAACCAAACTAAACGTTCGGAAAGTGATTGTTGAGGCCCAAAAACCATTGTTGCCGGACAGTTTTTTGCCCATTTGGGGCACTTGCCCTGCTCTGACGAAATTTTAAAGTAGCCTATCGTTCAAGTCGGGTCCCATTTGGTATATATGCAAAATTTGGCGACGATCGATCTAAAATTGTAGATTTGTATAGAGAACATACACACACACACAGAAAATCAATTTTATATATATAGATACAAATCTACAATTTTAGATCGATCGTCGCCAAATTTTGCATATATACCAAATGGGACCCGACTTGAACGATAGGCTACTTTAAAATTTCGTCAGAGCAGGGCAAGTGCCCCAAATGGGCAAAAAACTGTCAGGCAACAATGGTTTATGGGCCTCAACAATCACTTTCGGAACGTTTACTTTGGTTACCGTGGTTCCCTAGCAATGCGTTTCAGACGAGTGTATGCCTTCACAACGGTTTGTCACTTTAGTTCTGTTAGTATATGCATATGTATAATAATTTATGCCTTTATAATGGTTTGATACATTTTCAATCCTGCCAGTAACGAGGCTTTTTGAATAGACGTCATAATCATCATCAGCATCGCTTTGAGGGTCAAGAAAAGGGTGATCCTCATAGAAATCAGTGTCAAAATTGCCGATTTTACTGTAGAAATGCTGAAAAAAATGCTGAGTTTTCTGTCACATCAATAATTTGAAAAATTGTATTGAATTCTAGATTTCTGAAATATTGAGTTCGATGAGAGGTATACGAAGTCCGGGAGATTAAATATTAAGTAATTAGCTGGACCTACTTTCGAGTTGGACATTCATGCAATAACATTGATATCAACTTTTTATTTATATCTTCTCAAGCATGAAAATTAATGTCTCCGTATTATCTTTTAATATTGAACTGCATAAATTCATAGATTTTGGGATGTTTTAAAATTAATTATGGGCCCGTAAAGTAGATCGAAGAAATTCCACAGCTTCAATTAAGCATTTTTGAAACCTGAAACAGGCAGATGGATAAGTTCAGGGGGGATCGAAATACCTAGCGCTCCTTAAAAAAAGCAAAAAAAATATATTCTATGTTTCTTTAAATCTAGATTTGTTTATTTCATGAAGTCGCGCAGGAAGTCGCCATATTGGTTAACACGGTTTGCATGTCCCTCAAAGAAAGAGGGAGATATCACGTGATCCAAACAGCCTCATTGAAGAAATCCCGGGCAGCGCCGGGTATTATAGCTAGTATACATATAAACTTACTTTCGAAATCATCACATCAGATCGTAAGTTGTTACTTCCGGCTAAGCATGGGACCCCAGAACATCATCTTTGTTCAGGGACCTATGACTCAAGACGGCCATGCATAAAATCCCTCGAGCAGGAAGCTTACTGAACTCCAGCCCAGGATAGGCGCGGAACCAGGGTAATGATGTATAGGGAGGTTCCATTTATTGTGTAGGTTCGTTGGTCATCCCGTATTTTACGAAGACATATTTTCCCGTATAATTCAGAGTATGGCAGGGATGATCACACACCTGGATCCGCACCGGGCCCATTGTTCCAGAGATTGATGTTATTTACAAAATTTTCCAACGACCCTCCTTGGATGTTGTGCATAATCACCAGGAAAAATGAAATATATTGAAATTTATCAAAGGAACAGCGACTTTGCATAATCATCGTAATATATGCAGAGGAGTATTTACAGAGGGGAAACGGGGGGGGGGCAAGTTCGAATTGGCTGTAAATTTACAGAATGAGTGAGATAAAAATGCGAGAAAAGTAACAAAACCACAAATCCGTCTCTACCTAGAGAGCAGGGACCAAGTGAGCGATCGAAAGAAAGACCTAGAGAGTATGAAAGCCTAAAAGAGGGATCCAAAGTATGTACTTGCGAGTGTACGTCAGCAGGGCCATAACTAGCAGACGGGTCTGGTGACTCGGATGCTGAACCAGAACGGGTGCCGAATTCACCCTTTAATTGTTTCTACATGCAAAGGGTGCCAAAATTCCGGCTTGCCCCGGGTGACAAATTATCTAGTTGCGGCCCTGTACGTGAGAGTGTACAGTGTGAAAGCATGTGAGAATACAAAAAAATTATGCTCGAAAACAAGGGACTAGGTCAGCATGTGACCAATAAAGCATGCCCCCTCCCAAGAGTGGGGCTGACACAGCTCCCTGGGCGTTATTGCTTTTCACACTATCAATTCACTATAGAGGAGCCCGTGAAAATTCTGGTCTGGGGTCCTACTGCAGGATGTGGGGGCCATGCAAAAGAGTTACCTAGATAAACTAAAGAGCCAAAAAAACTGGTACAGGCATGCGTATGCAAATGAAGAGATATCGAACCAATCGGAGTACGGCGCTGCGGTCGGCAACGCCTATATAACGCAACAAGTGTCTGGCATAGTTGTTGGATCGGTTACTGCTGCTACAATGGCAGGTTATCGAGATTTAAGTGAGTTTGAACGTGGTGTTATAGTCGGCGCACGAGAGATGGGACATAGCATCTCCGAGGTAGCGATGAAATTTGGATTTTCACGTACGTCCATTTCACGAGTGTACCGTGAATATCGGGAATCCGGTAAAAAATTAAATCTACGACATCGCTGCGGCCGGAAAAAGATCATGCAAGAACGGGACCAACGACGACTGACGAGAATCATTCAACGTGACAGACGTGCAACCCTTCCGCAAATTGCTGCAGATTTCAATGCTGGGCCATCAACAAGTGTCAGCGTGCGAACCATTCAACGAAACATCATCGATATGGACTTTCGGAGCCGAAGGCCCACTCGTGTACCCTTGATGACTGCACGACACCAAGCTTTATGCCTCGCCTGGGCCCGACAACACCGACATTGGACTGTTGAGGACTGGAAACACGTTGCCTGGTCTGACGAGTCTCGGTTCCAATTTCTTCGAGCTGATGGACGGGTATGGAGACAACCTCATGAATCCATGGACACTAAATGTAAACAGGGGAATGTTCAAGCTGGTGGAGGCTCTGTGATGGTATGGGGCGCGTGCAGTTGGCGTGATATGGGACCCCTGATACGTCTAGATACGACTCTGACAGGTGAGAGGTACGTAAGCATCCTGTCTGATCACCTGCACCCATTCATGTCCATTGTGCATTCCGACGGACTTGGACAATTTCAGCAGGACAATGCGACACCTCACACGTCCAGAATTACTACAAAGTAGCTCCAGGAACACTCTTCTGATTTTAGACACTTCCGTTGGCCACCAAAATCCCCAGACATGAACATTATTGAACATATCTGGGATATCAAGGAAACAGTTATTTTCCGGATATTATGCCGAGGCAAGCTTGGAAAGAAAAGTCATCACGTCTCCGCCGAGAACCCAGGCACTCTTAACGGGAAAGTATGCAAGAGGGCCTGGGTTCGAGTCCCGGCGGAGACGTGATGACTTTTCTTTCCGAGCTCGCCTCGGCATAATATCCGGAAAATAACTTTTCCTTGATATCTCTGGCTGAGAAAGAAGCCGTCTATATCTCTCTATATCTGGGATAACTTGCAACGTGCTGTTCAGAAGAGATCTCCACCCCCTCTTACTCCTACGGATGTATGGACAGCCCTGCAGGATTCATGGTGTCAATTATCTCCAGCACTACTTCAGACATTAGTCGAGTCCATGCCACGTCGTGTTGCGGCACTTCTGCGGGCTCGCGGGGGCCCTACATGATATTAGGCAGGTGTTCCAGTTTTTTTGGATCTTCAGTGTATATTCAATAAGATAGCCAAAAAGAGCACGCGTAGATCTACACCCCCCTCGACCAGCGTTTTCGACTCGGGGGGGGGGGGGGCGATTTCGTTCGCCCCCCCCCCCTTCGAAGAGAAGGCTCGATCGCACGACGATCCCGTTCCTCGCCCTTCACCCGGTTCTCGTCGATGCTGAGGACTGCATTTTCGATCGCGAGCGTTCGTTCGAAAACGAAATAGTCAGAGGTCGAAAAAGCAGGCCAAGGCACCAGTGCAAGTTCGGGTGAAGGCTCGATACGGTCCTCGACATCGTAACGGTAGACATCGCTAACCCTCCCTGGAACGTGCGCCCCTACCAGAAGATCGGCGAGAAAATCCGAATAGGTGAGCGACGGCACGAGTGACAGGTCGAGTTCAGCAGATCCATTCGAGACGAGAGGTAACAACCTACGCCCCTCCGACTGACGGCGGCGGTTCGTCTTCGGAACAACAGCCGGAGCAGAGTTCCGCTTCCAGAACCACCAGAAGCAAGATACGAATGCCACGAAAAAACCGAAGAGATACATCACGACACGTTAATACGAGGCGTACAAATAACGATGCACACAAATTAAAAGAGCCGGCCCGCGATTCCGTATATCCGAGAAAAACACGCAGAGAGACAGAAAGGCGAAAGCCGAGGAAGAGTGAGCCTCTCGCATTCCTTATATACCCTAGCGTCGAGGAAAATATTCCAATTATTTCGTGGAATAATCCAGTGATTTCGTGGAAAATTTTGAAACGTTTTCTTGGAAATGGCGAATTTTTTCGTGGAAAAAAAAAGAAAAACACTACGACGGGTATCCCCATCCCCTAATGGAGAGCTGAGGAATGTTCTGCTCGCGCGCGCGTTCCGTACGCAAATATTCCAATTATTTCGTGGAATATTCCAGTCACTTCGTGGAAAATTTTGAAACGTTTTCCTGGAAATGGCGAATTTTTTCGTGGAAAAAAAAGTACGACGGGTATCCCCCTCCCCTAATGGCAAGTTAAGGAATGTTCTGCTCGCCTTCCGTGCGCACAAATCTCGTTCGGAAAGAACTCGCGCAGAGAAAAACAGCAAGCACGTTGGTATAGAAGTTTTTGAAAAGGGAGTTGGAGGGTGAATATGTATTTTCGAACTGCTCGTACGAAATATTTATTCGCCAGTCGCGAAAGCAGGGAAAAATGTCTCCTTACGATTGATGTAAGCCGACTGCAATTTTCTCAAAAACATCGCCACACGAACACGGGTTCTCCTCAGCAACGATGGTAGTGACGAATCTTGGGAGAGAGAGTAAATAAAAAAAAACAAACTATGTCCACGGGTGATGGGAAATTCTTTTCGATAACGTCGATCGATAGTTGTCGCATCGGTCGGTATTCTCCCAAAAGAGCTCTTTGCTACTCTTGATACTTCAAAGTCATATCAGGTACGAGCTGGTAGAATCCAGCGTTTTCGACTCGGGGGGGGGGGGCCCGATTTCGTTCGCGCGATCGATTCTGTTCAACAGATGGCGCTGCGAAAGTTTCTCCAGACATTTCTCTCGCTGAAAGAAAGTCGAATTCTCGTGACCGCATTGCCGCGGATTTGTGTTTGCAGTTTTGTCTACTCGGTCTGGCACCTCCACTCCGACCTGTCCGGCTTGGGAAACCCTTGAAGTGGCTCTTAACCACTGCCGGCATAGCTCGAAGTCTTCATCGGTGCACTCAAGCCCCCTCGCCGCGACAAGGCGTAGACTAGAGGAGGAAAACGGGGGAAGGGAGGCCCGACAACCCACCTCTCTCTTCCCCCTATGATCCCGGCTAGGTCTTAAAGCCGGGCAGGCAGTCAGTTATCTGCACGACGCGTACGATCGACCGCGCTTCACTTAGTCAGTCCTAGAGGCTCTGACTCTTGCCAACAAATCAGCGTAGTATTCGAGGTAGGATCCGTCCGAGATCTCTTCAGCGACGTCTTTTCCGCTACCCTCGGCATCGAGCCTGGCCAGCAACGCGGACTTGGCGTTCACGTCCTCGAAAGACTCGATGTAAGTTTTCTTCCGAGGCTGCTGGCGGGGAGGACATTTACGAGACTTGCTCTCGACCCTCTTGGCTACCGGGCGCTCGGGCCTCCTACCCGCTGGGGAGGGGATTTTCGAGCGTGCACCGTTAACCGGACGAGGCTTGCGCGAGAGCATTTTCCGTTCGTCGCCCTTCTTCTTGTCCTTAGCCGTTCTCTCCACCACGAAAGTAGCGTTCATAACATCTGTCTTCTCGATCACGAACGTTGAGTTGAGCGATCGATCAGCAGATGAAGGGAGAGGCCACGGTACCAAAGCAAGAGAAGGCTCGACCGCACGACGATCCCGTTCCTCGCCCTTCACCCGGTTCTCGTCGATGCTGAGGACTGCATTTTCGATCGCGAGCGTTCGTTCGAAAACGAAATAGTCAGAGGTCGAAAAAGCAGGCCAAGGCACCAGTGCAAGTTCGGGTGAAGGCTCGATACGGTCCTCGACATCGTAACGGTAGACATCGCTAACCCTCCCTGGAACGTGCGCCCCTACCAGAAGATCGGCGAGAAAATCCGAATAGGTGAGCGACGGCACGAGTGACAGGTCGAGTTCAGCAGATCCATTCGAGACGAGAGGTAACAACCTACGCCCCTCCGACTGACGGCGGCGGTTCGTCTTCGGAACAACAGCCGGAGCAGAGTTCCGCTTCCAGAACCACCAGAAGCAAGATACGAATGCCACGAAAAAACCGAAGAGATACATCACGACACGTTAATACGAGGCGTACAAATAACGATGCACACAAATTAAAAGAGCCGGCCCGCGATTCCGTATATCCGAGAAAAACACGCAGAGAGACAGAAAGGCGAAAGCCGAGGAAGAGTGAGCCTCTCGCATTCCTTATATACCCTAGCGTCGAGGAAAATATTCCAATTATTTCGTGGAATAATCCAGTGATTTCGTGGAAAATTTTGAAACGTTTTCTTGGAAATGGCGAATTTTTTCGTGGAAAAAAAAAGAAAAACACTACGACGGGTATCCCCATCCCCTAATGAAGAGCTGAGGAATGTTCTGCTCGCGCGCGCGTTCCGTACGCAAATATTCCAATTATTTCGTGGAATATTCCAGTCACTTCGTGGAAAATTTTGAAACGTTTTCCTGGAAATGGCGAATTTTTTCGTGGAAAAAAAAGTACGACGGGTATCCCCCTCCCCTAATGGCAAGTTAAGGAATGTTCTGCTCGCCTTCCGTGCGCACAAATCTCGTTCGGAAAGAACTCGCGCAGAGAAAAACAGGAAGCACGTTGGTATAGAAGTTTTTGAAAAGGGAGTTGGAGGGTGAATATGTATTTTCGAACTGCTCGTACGAAATATTTATTCGCCAGTCGCGAAACAGGGAAAAATGTCTCCTTACGATTGATGTAAGCCGACTGCAATTTTCTCAAAAATAACAAGAGACCTGGGGGTCTATTACGCTCACGTCGTTATACAACGAGGTCGTTAGTGACGTCACGCCCTTAACGCAAATTCTCAACGAGCCTCATAACGCAAATCTCAGCGACCAGCGTCAAAAACTTGATTTTTCTCAGCAACCCGCGGTATGTCGTTATCTATTTTACGAAAAACTCCCTGGTCCGAGAGTTGCGTTAGCTCCGAAAGGGATGGACCAATCGGATAATTTTTTCCGCTGCTGATAATCATCATCACTATCAACGAGTGCTGCAGCACGTGCGTTATTATTATTTTATTTACTCGTGCGGTTGGTTGTCCCTAATTTTCTAAGCAACATTTTTTTTTTAATTCATCCGGATTATTTTTACTTTCATCAAATATTTGAGAAAAAGGTAGGCTATGCACGCACATGATACTGGCGCGCGGGGAAATTTTCTAAATTATTACGTTTAAAAAAATGATTTTCTATTGAAGTTCAATGACGCTATGTGAATTTGCAAAACGACTATCAAAAATATCATCATCATATATTACCATGTTTTTAACACATTTATCTACCGTCTTGATATTAAGTCAAAATCAAGAACAAGTAACCTTTTATTTACATCATCAATTAGACAATTGGTTTCCTTGTGTCACAAATGGAAAATGAAGTGCCACCAAATTTACACTGTTGTTGACATCTTTTTTATACTCCGATCAGAAAATGCATTCAAGGATTAGAAAAAATTTATTTGTTGATTTAATAAAATTTACTTTGATTTTTTTATAGTGTACTTAGAGTGTGCGCAGAGTATAGTGTGTGTGTGTAATGGTGTTTACTGCATTACACTTCTGTGTACTGCACAGAAAGTAGCAATACTTAATTGATATTACAAAATATCAATGTTATTAAACGAATTAAGAATGGGAAAATCTGGAGACGTTTAAATATATATTGACGTCGATTTTGAACGAGGTGTAAAAAAAAATATTGAGCGAATTTTAAAATGTCTTGAAAACATAGCGATAGAGAGATTTACCAGTTAAATACTATTCTTATATTGAGATGAGTTTAAGATTAGAATAAAGGCATTTCCATGCAAGATTTAAAAAAAAAAAAAAACGTTTTGTAGAGTAATTTATCTTTTTACCGAGTATAATTTATAACGATTTACCACTATGAATAATTTTTTCCAATCAGTATGTGTACAGATAACATTTTAAACGATAATGCTGTCTCTAAATCATGTTACTAAATTAAGTAACGTAATTCAGAGAATTATTATTCATTATAATGAACAATTTGATAAATTACAATACAATACAATACAATACAAATACAACGCCACAACAGGCAAATTGCCCAACGAGGTGGCTGACTTAAGAACATCATGGATCCCCGAGCCATTTTTAGGAGGCCCTACCTACTACTACTACACCCCACATGCACCCCGCGGAACCCCCAACGAATCAGAATGTGCGTGTACGTGTAGTGAAACCTGACGTGAAGTTTTTTGTTGTTTCTCTGTAATGCTTGTTATGTGTAGTGCTGCCCATCTGCCACTAGTTTTTCTAACTATGAGTGAAGTGTTATGATTGAATGATTTATCGTTGTAGGACTGTTGCTCTCTGTGGCGAGACTTTTCAACGGGGAGATCGGCTCGCATTTGCGCCTTGAAGTTGGGAACCACAGAAAACCAACTTCAGCCGACCACCACTGTGGGGTTCGAACCCGGATCCTCGCATCGCGAGTCCGTCACTATAACCACTCGACCACCACAGCGGCATTAATAATGAATGAATAATTTC
The DNA here is from genome assembly GCF_987345545.1 of Pholcus phalangioides. NCBI lineage: Eukaryota > Metazoa > Arthropoda > Arachnida > Araneae > Pholcidae > Pholcus > Pholcus phalangioides. The sequence continues at coordinate 10,487,911 of NW_028301622.1, read as the reverse complement.
CAATTCTAACTAATTTGTCTCCGTTGCTCTCACCTTCATCGAAAAATGTACGCGCGAGCGGCCATGTTTATTTCCGTAACGCGAACATAACGAGTGGTCTGCGGTTCTCGTTAGTTAACGTTTTACGTAGCGATGTCGATAACGAATATCGCTAGTAACGATGTGAGAAAAATCAACCTTTAGCGATGGTGACGTAAATCTATCCCACAATGCACCGCAAACCCCAAACACGTTTGAAACGCGGGCATAACGACATGAGCGTAAACATCGCCAGACGAACACGGGTTCTCCTCAGCAACGATGGTAGTGACGAATCTTGGGAGAGAGAGTAAATAAAAAAAAACAAACTATGTCCACGGGTGATGGGAAATTCTTTTCGATAACGTCGATCGATAGTTGTCGCATCGGTCGGTATTCTCCCAAAAGAGCTCTTTGCTACTCTTGATACGTCAAAGTCATATCAGGTACGAGCTGGTAGAATCCAGCGTTTTCGACTCGGGGGGGGGGGGCCGATTTCGTTCGCGCGATCGATTCTGTTCAACAGATGGCGCTGCGAAAGTTTCTCCAGACATTTCTCTCGCTGAAAGAAAGTCGAATTCTCGTGACCGCATTGCCGCGGATTTGTGTTTGCAGTTTTGTCTACTCGGTCTGGCACCTCCACTCCAACCTGTCCGGCTTGGGAAACCCTTGAAGTGGCTCTTAACCACTGCCGGCATAGCTCGAAGTCTTCATCGGTGCACTCAAGCCCCCATCGCCGCGACAAGGCGTAGACTAGAGGAGGAAAACGGGGGAAGGGAGGCCCGACAACCCACCTCTCTCTTCCCCCTATGATCCCGGCTAGGTCTTAAAGCCGGGCAGGCAGTCAGTTATCTGCACGACGCGTACGATCGACCGCGCTTCACTTAGTCAGTCCTAGAGGCTCTGACTCTTGCCAACAAATCAGCGTAGTATTCGAGGTAGGATCCGTCCGAGATCTCTTCAGCGACGTCTTTTCCGCTACCCTCGGCATCCAGCCTGGCCAGCAACGCGGACTTGGCGTTCACGTCCTCGAAAGACTCGATGTAAGTTTTCTTCCGAGGCTGCTGGCGGGGAGGACATTTACGAGACTTGCTCTCGACCCTCTTGGCTACCGGGCGCTCGGGCCTCCTACCCGCTGGGGTGGGGATTTTCGAGCGTGCACCGTTAACCGGACGAGGCTTGCGCGAGAGCATTTTCCGTTCGTCGCCCTTCTTCTTGTCCTTAGCCGTTCTCTCCACCACGAAAGTAGCGTTCATAACATCTGTCTTCTCGATCACGAACGTTGAGTTGAGCGATCGATCAGCAGATGAAGGGAGAGGCCACGGTACCAAAGCAAGAGAAGGCTCGACCGCACGACGATCCCTTTCCTCGCCCTTCACCCGGTTCTCGTCGATGCTGAGGACTGCATTTTCGATCGCGAGCGTTCGTTCGAAAACGAAATAGTCAGAGGTCGAAAAAGCAGGCCAAGGCACCAGTGCAAGTTCGGGTGAAGGCTCGATACGGTCCTCGACATCGTAACGGTAGACATCGCTAACCCTCCCTGGAACGTGCGCCCCTACCAGAAGATCGGCGAGAAAATCCGAATAGGTGAGCGACGGCACGAGTGACAGGTCGAGTTCAGCAGATCCATTCGAGACGAGAGGTAACAACCTACGCCCCTCCGACTGACGGCGGCGGTTCGTCTTCGGAACAACAGCCGGAGCAGAGTTCCGCTTCCAGAACCACCAGAAGCAAGATACGAATGCCACGAAAAAACCGAAGAGATACATCACGACACGTTAATACGAGGCGTACAAATAACGATGCACACAAATTAAAAGAGCCGGCCCGCGATTCCGTATATCCGAGAAAAACACGCAGAGAGACAGAAAGGCGAAAGCCGAGGAAGAGTGAGCCTCTCGCATTCCTTATATACCCTAGCGTCGAGGAAAATATTCCAATTATTTCGTGGAATAATCCAGTGATTTCGTGGAAAATTTTGAAACGTTTTCTTGGAAATGGCGAATTTTTTCGTGGAAAAAAAAAGAAAAACACTACGACGGGTATCCCCATCCCCTAATGAAGAGCTGAGGAATGTTCTGCTCGCGCGCGCGTTCCGTACGCAAATATTCCAATTATTTCGTGGAATATTCCAGTCACTTCGTGGAAAATTTTGAAACGTTTTCCTGGAAATGGCGAATTTTTTCGTGGAAAAAAAAGTACGACGGGTATCCCCCTCCCCTAATGGCAAGTTAAGGAATGTTCTGCTCGCCTTCCGTGCGCACAAATCTCGTTCCGAAAGAACTCGCGCAGAGAAAAACAGCAAGCACGTTGGTATAGAAGTTTTTGAAAAGAGAGTTGGAGGGTGAATATGTATTTTCGAACTGCTCGTACGAAATATTTATTCGCCAGTCGCGAAAGCAGGGAAAAATGTCTCCTTACGATTGATGTAAGCCGACTGCAATTTTCTCAAAAACATCGCCACACGAACACGGGTTCTCCTCAGCAACGATGGTAGTGACGAATCTTGGGAGAGAGAGTAAATAAAAAAAAACAAACTATGTCCACGGGTGATGGGAAATTCTTTTCGATAACGTCGATCGATAGTTGTCGCATCGGTCGGTATTCTCCCAAAAGAGCTCTTTGCTACTCTTGATACGTCAAAGTCATATCAGGTACGAGCTGGTAGAATCCAGCGTTTTCGACTCGGGGGGGGGGCCCGATTTCGTTCGCGCGATCGATTCTGTTCAACAGATGGCGCTGCGAAAGTTTCTCCAGACATTTCTCTCGCTGAAAGAAAGTCGAATTCTCGTGACCGCATTGCCGCGGATTTGTGTTTGCAGTTTTGTCTACTCGGTCTGGCACCTCCACTCCGACCTGTCCGGCTTGGGAAACCCTTGAAGTGGCTCTTAACCACTGCCGGCATAGCTCGAAGTCTTCATCGGTGCACTCAAGCCCCCTCGCCGCGACAAGGCGTAGACTAGAGGAGGAAAACGGGGGAAGGGAGGCCCGACAACCCACCTCTCTCTTCCCCCTATGATCCCGGCTAGGTCTTAAAGCCGGGCAGGCAGTCAGTTATCTGCACGACGCGTACGATCGACCGCGCTTCACTTAGTCAGTCCTAGAGGCTCTGACTCTTGCCAACAAATCAGCGTAGTATTCGAGGTAGGATCCGTCCGAGATCTCTTCAGCGACGTCTTTTCCGCTACCCTCGGCATCCAGCCTGGCCAGCAACGCGGACTTGGCGTTCACGTCCTCGAAAGACTCGATGTAAGTTTTCTTCCGAGGCTGCTGGCGGGGAGGACATTTACGAGACTTGCTCTCGACCCTCTTGGCTACCGGGCGCTCGGGCCTCCTACCCGCTGGGGAGGGGATTTTCGAGCGTGCACCGTTAACCGGACGAGGCTTGCGCGAGAGCATTTTCCGTTCGTCGCCCTTCTTCTTGTCCTTAGCCGTTCTCTCCACCACGAAAGTAGCGTTCATAACATCTGTCTTCTCGATCACGAACGTTGAGTTGAGCGATCGATCAGCAGATGAAGGGAGAGGCCACGGTACCAAAGCAAGAGAAGGCTCGACCGCACGACGATCCCGTTCCTCGCCCTTCACCCGGTTCTCGTCGATGCTGAGGACTGCATTTTCGATCGCGAGCGTTCGTTCGAAAACGAAATAGTCAGAGGTCGAAAAAGCAGGCCAAGGCACCAGTGCAAGTTCGGGTGAAGGCTCGATACGGTCCTCGACATCGTAACGGTAGACATCGCTAACCCTCCCTGGAACGTGCGCCCCTACCAGAAGATCGGCGAGAAAATCCGAATAGGTGAGCGACGGCACGAGTGACAGGTCGAGTTCAGCAGATCCATTCGAGACGAGAGGTAACAACCTACGCCCCTCCGACTGACGGCGGCGGTTCGTCTTCGGAACAACAGCCGGAGCAGAGTTCCGCTTCCAGAACCACCAGAAGCAAGATACGAATGCCACGAAAAAACCGAAGAGATACATCACGACACGTTAATACGAGGCGTACAAATAACGATGCACACAAATTAAAAGAGCCGGCCCGCGATTCCGTATATCCGAGAAAAACACGCAGAGAGACAGAAAGGCGAAAGCCGAGGAAGAGTGAGCCTCTCGCATTCCTTATATACCCTAGCGTCGAGGAAAATATTCCAATTATTTCGTGGAATAATCCAGTGATTTCGTGGAAAATTTTGAAACGTTTTCTTGGAAATGGCGAATTTTTTCGTGGAAAAAAAAAGAAAAACACTACGACGGGTATCCCCATCCCCTAATGAAGAGCTGAGGAATGTTCTGCTCGCGCGCGCGTTCCGTACGCAAATATTCCAATTATTTCGTGGAATATTCCAGTCACTTCGTGGAAAATTTTGAAACGTTTTCCTGGAAATGGCGAATTTTTTCGTGGAAAAAAAAGTACGACGGGTATCCCCCTCCCCTAATGGCAAGTTAAGGAATGTTCTGCTCGCCTTCCGTGCGCACAAATCTCGTTCCGAAAGAACTCGCGCAGAGAAAAACAGCAAGCACGTTGGTATAGAAGTTTTTGAAAAGGGAGTTGGAGGGTGAATATGTATTTTCGAACTGCTCGTACGAAATATTTATTCGCCAGTCGCGAAAGCAGGGAAAAATGTCTCCTTACGATTGATGTAAGCCGACTGCAATTTTCTCAAAAACATCGCCACACGAACACGGGTTCTCCTCAGCAACGATGGTAGTGACGAATCTTGGGAGAGAGAGTAAATAAAAAAAAACAAACTATGTCCACGGGTGATGGGAAATTCTTTTCGATAACGTCGATCGATAGTTGTCGCATCGGTCGGTATTCTCCCAAAAGAGCTCTTTGCTACTCTTGATACGTCAAAGTCATATCAGGTACGAGCTGGTAGAATCCAGCGTTTTCGACTCGGGGGGGGGGCCCGATTTCGTTCGCGCGATCGATTCTGTTCAACAGATGGCGCTGCGAAAGTTTCTCCAGACATTTCTCTCGCTGAAAGAAAGTCGAATTCTCGTGACCGCATTGCCGCGGATTTGTGTTTGCAGTTTTGTCTACTCGGTCTGGCACCTCCACTCCGACCTGTCCGGCTTGGGAAACCCTTGAAGTGGCTCTTAACCACTGCCGGCATAGCTCGAAGTCTTCATCGGTGCACTCAAGCCCCCTCGCCGCGACAAGGCGTAGACTAGAGGAGGAAAACGGGGGAAGGGAGGCCCGACAACCCACCTCTCTCTTCCCCCTATGATCCCGGCTAGGTCTTAAAGCCGGGCAGGCAGTCAGTTATCTGCACGACGCGTACGATCGACCGCGCTTCACTTAGTCAGTCCTAGAGGCTCTGACTCTTGCCAACAAATCAGCGTAGTATTCGAGGTAGGATCCGTCCGAGATCTCTTCAGCGACGTCTTTTCCGCTACCCTCGGCATCCAGCCTGGCCAGCAACGCGGACTTGGCGTTCACGTCCTCGAAAGACTCGATGTAAGTTTTCTTCCGAGGCTGCTGGCGGGGAGGACATTTACGAGACTTGCTCTCGACCCTCTTGGCTACCGGGCGCTCGGGCCGCCTACCCGCTGGGGAGGGGATTTTCGAGCGTGCACCGTTAACCGGACGAGGCTTGCGCGAGAGCATTTTCCGTTCGTCGCCCTTCTTCTTGTCCTTAGCCGTTCTCTCCACCACGAAAGTAGCGTTCATAACATCTGTCTTCTCGATCACGAACGTTGAGTTGAGCGATCGATCAGCAGATGAAGGGAGAGGCCACGGTACCAAAGCAAGAGAAGGCTCGACCGCACGACGATCCCGTTCCTCGCCCTTCACCCGGTTCTCGTCGATGCTGAGGACTGCATTTTCGATCGCGAGCGTTCGTTCGAAAACGAAATAGTCAGAGGTCGAAAAAGCAGGCCAAGGCACCAGTGCAAGTTCGGGTGAAGGCTCGATACGGTCCTCGACATCGTAACGGTAGACATCGCTAACCCTCCCTGGAACGTGCGCCCCTACCAGAAGATCGGCGAGAAAATCCGAATAGGTGAGCGACGGCACGAGTGACAGGTCGAGTTCAGCAGATCCATTCGAGACGAGAGGTAACAACCTACGCCCCTCCGACTGACGGCGGCGGTTCGTCTTCGGAACAACAGCCGGAGCAGAGTTCCGCTTCCAGAACCACCAGAAGCAAGATACGAATGCCACGAAAAAACCGAAGAGATACATCACGACACGTTAATACGAGGCGTACAAATAACGATGCACACAAATTAAAAGAGCCGGCCCGCGATTCCGTATATCCGAGAAAAACACGCAGAGAGACAGAAAGGCGAAAGCCGAGGAAGAGTGAGCCTCTCGCATTCCTTATATACCCTAGCGTCGAGGAAAATATTCCAATTATTTCGTGGAATAATCCAGTGATTTCGTGGAAAATTTTGAAACGTTTTCTTGGAAATGGCGAATTTTTTCGTGGAAAAAAAAAGAAAAACACTACGACGGGTATCCCCATCCCCTAATGAAGAGCTGAGGAATGTTCTGCTCGCGCGCGCGTTCCGTACGCAAATATTCCAATTATTTCGTGGAATATTCCAGTCACTTCGTGGAAAATTTTGAAACGTTTTCCTGGAAATGGCGAATTTTTTCGTGGAAAAAAAAGTACGACGGGTATCCCCCTCCCCTAATGGCAAGTTAAGGAATGTTCTGCTCGCCTTCCGTGCGCACAAATCTCGTTCCGAAAGAACTCGCGCAGAGAAAAACAGCAAGCACGTTGGTATAGAAGTTTTTGAAAAGGGAGTTGGAGGGTGAATATGTATTTTCGAACTGCTCGTACGAAATATTTATTCGCCAGTCGCGAAAGCAGGGAAAAATGTCTCCTTACGATTGATGTAAGCCGACTGCAATTTTCTCAAAAACATCGCCACACGAACACGGGTTCTCCTCAGCAACGATGGTAGTGACGAATCTTGGGAGAGAGAGTAAATAAAAAAAAACAAACTATGTCCACGGGTGATGGGAAATTCTTTTCGATAACGTCGATCGATAGTTGTCGCATCGGTCGGTATTCTCCCAAAAGAGCTCTTTGCTACTCTTGATACGTCAAAGTCATATCAGGTACGAGCTGGTAGAATCCAGCGTTTTCGACTCGGGGGGGGGGCCCCGATTTCGTTCGCGCGATCGATTCTGTTCAACAGATGGCGCTGCGAAAGTTTCTCCAGACATTTCTCTCGCTGAAAGAAAGTCGAATTCTCGTGACCGCATTGCCGCGGATTTGTGTTTGCAGTTTTGTCTACTCGGTCTGGCACCTCCACTCCGACCTGTCCGGCTTGGGAAACCCTTGAAGTGGCTCTTAACCACTGCCGGCATAGCTCGAAGTCTTCATCGGTGCACTCAAGCCCCCTCGCCGCGACAAGGCGTAGACTAGAGGAGGAAAACGGGGGAAGGGAGGCCCGACAATCCACCTCTCTCTTCCCCCTATGATCCCGGCTAGGTCTTAAAGCCGGGCAGGCAGTCAGTTATCTGCACGACGCGTACGATCGACCGCGCTTCACTTAGTCAGTCCTAGAGGCTCTGACTCTTGCCAACAAATCAGCGTAGTATTCGAGGTAGGATCCGTCCGAGATCTCTTCAGCGACGTCTTTTCCGCTACCCTCGGCATCCAGCCTGGCCAGCAACGCGGACTTGGCGTTCACGTCCTCGAAAGACTCGATGTAAGTTTTCTTCCGAGGCTGCTGGCGGGGAGGACATTTACGAGACTTGCTCTCGACCCTCTTGGCTACCGGGCGCTCGGGCCTCCTACCCGCTGGGGTGGGGATTTTCGAGCGTGCACCGTTAACCGGACGAGGCTTGCGCGAGAGCATTTTCCGTTCGTCGCCCTTCTTCTTGTCCTTAGCCGTTCTCTCCACCACGAAAGTAGCGTTCATAACATCTGTCTTCTCGATCACGAACGTTGAGTTGAGCGATCGATCAGCAGATGAAGGGAGAGGCCACGGTACCAAAGCAAGAGAAGGCTCGACCGCACGACGATCCCGTTCCTCGCCCTTCACCCGGTTCTCGTCGATGCTGAGGACTGCATTTTCGATCGCGAGCGTTCGTTCGAAAACGAAATAGTCAGAGGTCGAAAAAGCAGGCCAAGGCACCAGTGCAAGTTCGGGTGAAGGCTCGATACGGTCCTCGACATCGTAACGGTAGACATCGCTAACCCTCCCTGGAACGTGCGCCCCTACCAGAAGATCGGCGAGAAAATCCGAATAGGTGAGCGACGGCACGAGTGACAGGTCGAGTTCAGCAGATCCATTCGAGACGAGAGGTAACAACCTACGCCCCTCCGACTGACGGCGGCGGTTCGTCTTCGGAACAACAGCCGGAGCAGAGTTCCGCTTCCAGAACCACCAGAAGCAAGATACGAATGCCACGAAAAAACCGAAGAGATACATCACGACACGTTAATACGAGGCGTACAAATAACGATGCACACAAATTAAAAGAGCCGGCCCGCGATTCCGTATATCCGAGAAAAACACGCAGAGAGACAGAAAGGCGAAAGCCGAGGAAGAGTGAGCCTCTCGCATTCCTTATATACCCTAGCGTCGAGGAAAATATTCCAATTATTTCGTGGAATAATCCAGTGATTTCGTGGAAAATTTTGAAACGTTTTCTTGGAAATGGCGAATTTTTTCGTGGAAAAAAAAAGAAAAACACTACGACGGGTATCCCCATCCCCTAATGAAGAGCTGAGGAATGTTCTGCTCGCGCGCGCGTTCCGTACGCAAATATTCCAATTATTTCGTGGAATATTCCAGTCACTTCGTGGAAAATTTTGAAACGTTTTCCTGGAAATGGCGAATTTTTTCGTGGAAAAAAAAGTACGACGGGTATCCCCCTCCCCTAATGGCAAGTTAAGGAATGTTCTGCTCGCCTTCCGTGCGCACAAATCTCGTTCCGAAAGAACTCGCGCAGAGAAAAACAGCAAGCACGTTGGTATAGAAGTTTTTGAAAAGGGAGTTGGAGGGTGAATATGTATTTTCGAACTGCTCGTACGAAATATTTATTCGCCAGTCGCGAAAGCAGGGAAAAATGTCTCCTTACGATTGATGTAAGCCGACTGCAATTTTCTCAAAAACATCGCCACACGAACACGGGTTCTCCTCAGCAACGATGGTAGTGACGAATCTTGGGAGAGAGAGTAAATAAAAAAAATCCTAAATCCTAAATATGACATAGTGGCCTGTGGGTTCCGACTGAAATTGGCAATCAGTGCATACCCCTGAGTCATTTCTTAGCCATCCTGGACTAGTAGTGCTATTTTCGCCATGGTTGTATATGTTTTATTTTTAAACTACTTAGAGTTTAATATTACCCATATTGGGTTATTAATCTAGGGGGAAAAGAAAGCTTAAGTAGGCTGGAGGAGAAATAGAAAGCAGAAAGTGTCACTCAACAGGGCAGTGACAGAATGTCACTTCATCAGCCTGTTAGGACGTCATTAAGTTATAATTAATGCTATTCTTTTAACATTAATCATTCATCGTAATGCATATATTACCTACTCTCATTTTTATGTTCAGCGTCAACTATAGATCATATTAATAAATGCGATTATATGTTATTAAATGCAGTTAATTATGATTATTTGATTAAATATATATTATCTACAAATTTGATATTTTGCAGTTGGTCTAATTATTTACACTATATATAGTTGCTTATATACACTTTTCACAATCCCGGTACCTCCGGTCTTTTCATAACCAGAAAGTTTTTGGGTCTGGAAAAAGCTGATATCTGATCTTTTGGGTAAGTGGATATTTCCCTAAGATGTTGGTATTCTGACTCTTCAAGAGTTTGGAAGAGATTATTAGCCAGCTTTTGAGCAAAGGCGTGTATGGTGGGCATTCCTATATCGTTTCTTATACTTCTATTCCTGATGAACCAATTGGCTCCCAGCATAGCTCTTATTGTTTTGTTTTGATATTGTTCTAATTTAACCATGTGTTGATTGCTCGAGTAGAGCCACACTGGTGCAGCATATAAAAGTATGGATCTGATAGCCATTTTGTATACATTTAATTTGTTCTTGATTGTCAATGTTGATCTGCTTGCAAGTATGCGTTTTAAAGTGTGTTTTGCTACGTCTGCTCTTCGTATTACATAATTGCGTTGTTGCACAAATGTCAATCGTTTGTCAATTATTATTCCCAGGTATTTAGTACTTATAACAGGTTCAATGAATTTCCCCCCAACCACTATTCCGGCATCTGGGGGTAGATCTAGTTTTCCTGTGATCCACATAAATACTGTCTTGTCTGCATTAAGTTTAACTCTGCTGTTTTCGCACCATGTTTCGACTTGATCAATTAATTCTTGTAAATTACTTAATGCCTTCTGTGGTTTTCTATCTGTACAAATTATCATTGAATCGTCTGCGTACAGCGCAGTAATACCCTTAATTGCGACTGGAAAATCATTCATGTGATAATTGTGGAGGCAAGGTCCTATAACACTGCCTTGCACTATAGATGATCTAATTCGTCTAGTTGTAGATATTGTGTCATTGATTTTTACATAAAAAGTTCTTGCTGCAAGATAATGACGTACAATTTTAATTATGCTAAAGGGTAGGGCCATTCTAATCATTTTATAGAGCAACCCCTCATGCCACACTTTGTCAAATGACTTACTTAAATCCAACAGTGCAACTGCAGCTGTATCATGATAAATTCTAGCTTCTTGGAGTGTTTCTATAACTCTTAATAATTGTGTGGTTGTAGAATGACCGTCTCTAAATCCATGTTGTTCGGGCCCAATTGTTGGATGAGACTTTTCGTAAGTGTTGATACGTGTTACCACAACTCTCTCGAATAACTTTCCAAAATTACTAAGCAATGAGATGGGTCTCCAATTGCTTGGAAAGTGCAAATCTTGGCCAGCTTTTGGTATAATTTTAACAATTGCTGTTTTCCAGTTAGATGGGAAATATTTGAGCTCCAGCAATCTATTAAAAATTTTGACAATATATTCTAAAATATTATTGGGCAAATTCTTCAGTGCCATATTTGAAATTAGGTCATGCCCAGATGCTTTCCGAATTTTCAAATGTTTTATTATTGTTTTTAATTCATTGATATCTGTTGGAGTGAGAGCTGTTTGTGTTTCAGGTGGAGGATTATCAAAATATTCATTAATAGTTCTAAGCACTCTCTCGACCTGAACATTTGAAGTATTAGTGTTTGGTGAAAATTGCAGTTCAAAGGTATCTGCAAATACTTCTACCTTATCTTCATCTGTATATACCAGTCCATGCGGGCCATGTATAGATGTAAGTCTTTGGCTACGGGGTTTTTGTGCTCTATAAATTTTATAGAACGACCCATCCTCACAATTAGCATCTTCTAGGAACCTTAGAAATCGTTCACTTGTAAATTCCCTGATTTCTCGTCGTGTATTGTTTCGTAATGTTGTATATCTGAGCCTATGTATAGCATCTCTGGTTCTTTGCCACCTTCTTCTAGCTCTATTCTTTTCTCTTATCATTTCCCTCAGATATCTGGGGAGTGCTAATGGGTTGTTTTCGTTTGACCTTTCCCGAGTGGAATTATTAACAGTGTCCTGCAATTTTTGTGTTAATGAGTTTATTTCATTTTCTATATCTATGGTACACTCACTAGCATTATCTGGTGTTTCAATTCCTGTAAGCACTTGCCTATATAGTGGCCAGTTTGTAATTTTTTTGATTTTTTGTTGTATGGGAATTTCGAAATCAACATCAATAATTGTTGGAATGTGATCTGATGTAAGTGCAGATATTACCTCTACTGCTAAAGGAACACTGAGGTTTTTGACCAGTGTAATATCTAGGACGTCTGGTGTTCGGTTGCTGTCATCCGGATAGTGTGTCGCAGCACTTGGCCCGTATGTAATAATATTTTTATTTCTGCAATACTGCTCTAATATACGTCCTGCTGCATTGTAATTATTTGAATTCCAAATTGGTGATTTAGAATTTAAATCACCGCTAAGAATTGTTGCATAATTGCAATCAAATATATGATTTAACAGAGAGATATCAAATTGATTATTTGGTGGTTTGTATAAAACACAAATTCGGATTTTTCTAGTGCTAGTGAGGTGCAAATCCACTGCCAACGCTTCGCAATCTCGGGAATGTGGGAGGTCAACAATGTCATAATTTAAATGCCTTTTGATATATAAGGCTACTCCCCCTCCTCTTTCGTGCGTTCTATCTTTCCTTATACAATCATAATTTGCTATCTTAGCTGTATAACATGGTTTTAAAAATGTTTCGCAAATTAACATCAGATCAAAATCTTCATCTGCAACAATTTCTCTTAATTCTTGGAGATCACGAATAATACCTCTGGCGTTCCACGCCATGATCTTGAGATATTTTATTTGTTGTGAACTATTATTGAACATTGGTGAAGTTTACCGATAATAGTTTCATAGATATTTCAGTAAAGCTATCAATAAATACTGAGTATTTTTCTTGATATGTCTTAGCTTGTAATATGTTATTAAAACATTTTCTCATTAGACCCATTAACTCCTGTAAGGGGAATGATATCTCATTATTACCGGTATTCACAATCTGGGACAAGTCCCTATCTATCCTGTTGGGAGGGATCTTTGCGGTTACCTCATTATTTACACTTTCCCTACGTTCAACTGCAATAGTTGATGTGGGTATAATTTCTGGTACAGAGTATACATTATTGTTTGTTTCAGTCATGTTAACATCTTTTGATGTCATTGTGTTTTTGTTAGTTTCTATTTTGTTATTTTCCACCTCTTCGTGGACATTTGCAGCTTTTGCATATGTCTTATGCCTTCTTGTAGGTCTATTATTTACTTCTGTTGGTTTTTGCTGTTGAGGTAATTCCTCAGCTTCAATGTCTATTTTCTCAATTTCATCGTCACTTGAACTTGTGACGGAAAAAAGCCTGGGCTTTGGTGGTCTAAGTCTTTGTGACCCAGTAATTGCTTTAGGACCAGATTTTTTAAGGTTCCCCGGGTACCTTTTACATCCTCGGAAACTCGCCGGATGATTTAAGGAACAGTTTATACACACTGGTAAGTCCTTACCCTTTACCTTATCACACTGTGATGTGTGATGTTTTTCTGGACATTTGACACAGCGGGCTTCGTTATAACAATTTCGGGCTGTGTGCCCATTCCAGGCTTGACAGTTGTAGCACTGCGTGTACCCCTTCCTTCTTTTGTATGTTTCAACCCTTATCTTTAAGTAATTTAATGAAGATATTTGATATATTTCCTTGCTTTTATCTGTTCTTGGCAAATCAATGAGCCATAATGGTATTGGGACCATAATCTTTTCACCATCTTTATGACGGGGGCTCTTTAGCTGTACCACACTAATAATTGTGTAACCCAACTCCTCGAGAGATTCTTTGATCTCATCGCAAGATGTTGTTGTATCCAAATCCCTAATAACCACTCTTATGTTTTTGTCTGACTTTAGTGTGAATGTGCTAAAATTTACTCCCTCTTTTTCAAGCATTTTAGTCACAGCTCTATGATCATTTTCTGTTGTTACGTGTAATTGCAATGTTGTGCCAGTTTTTTTGGCATCAAAATTTGATTCGCAAACACCCCTAATTTTAACTGAGAGTTCTTTCCAGTTCTTGTATTTTGTCAGATTTAATGGGGGTATTCTGACTTTTTTCTTCTTTTTTTCAACCAACTGCCACTCATTTGTGTTAGTGGGATCTGGATCATTTGTATTTTCTTTTTCAACATTTTTACTTATTGACTTTCCATTAGCCCTATTGGGCAAACAATTATCAGGTTGCTTAGATGGGCCAGCCACCTGATCATCTGCTATGATTTTTGTTTTTTCTTGTTGATTGTTTTGGGAAGCCTGGGATTCATCCGCAGTCCGAGTTTCCTTTTCAACAATTACCTTATCGTTGACAATAATGCCATGAGTTACTTTAGTTTTCTTTTTACTTCGCGTCCCTATCGGATATTTTTTGTCATCCCTATCCTTACTTAAATACAATCCACATTTCTGGAAATCACAATTGTATAATTTTTTCATACTACAGAGAATTTCGGTACTAATTATTTTATCAGACGCAGCATCTTTTGAATTTTCGTAGTCTCCAACTAATTTTATAATGGTACGTAAGATACCATTAGTTTCACATTCACTATCAATTTCACATAGCCATTCACTGAACTTATTATGATTTATGAACTCTTGAATAATTGGATCCAGTTCATAAAAAATAAACTCTAAAGTGTCCTGAAGAGGTAGCTTTTCATCATCTACAGTTTCTTTGATCTTATCAATTATGTTACTAACATTTAACTTATCATTATCTAGCAATACACTATGCGCAAAGCATACCATCATCTTATTTTTACCAACCATGGTCCGCGACATTTGCACTACTATTCACAGATGAAACTCGGCCAAAAAGAAAATGACAACAGAAGCAGCACTTACCATTTTGTCGCCGCTAATACAGTTATCCATTCATCTAGCCGATATATATCCAATAGGCACTAAATGTCTCGGACGTGGAATCCAAAGTATCAAAATTTGCAGAAATACGTTGGTCTCGTTAAGACCTTCCCGCGCAAACACTTTTCACCGTTACAATCTCTTAGTCACCCCGCCACACACACACACGGGCGTCACTGCCGTCCCCACGCAAGCTTTCAAATAAAAAAAAAACAAACTATGTCCACGGGTGATGGGAAATTCTTTTCGATAACGTCGATCGATAGTTGTCGCATCGGTCGGTATTCTCCCAAAAGAGCTCTTTGCTACTCTTGATACGTCAAAGTCATATCAGGTACGAGCTGGTAGAATCCAGCGTTTTCGACTCGGGGGGGGGGGGCCCGATTTCGTTCGCGCGATCGATTCTGTTCAACAGATGGCGCTGCGAAAGTTTCTCCAGACATTTCTCTCGCTGAAAGAAAGTCGAATTCTCGTGACCGCATTGCCGCGGATTTGTGTTTGCAGTTTTGTCTACTCGGTCTGGCACCTCCACTCCGACCTGTCCGGCTTGGGAAACCCTTGAAGTGGCTCTTAACCACTGCCGGCATAGCTCGAAGTCTTCATCGGTGCACTCAAGCCCCCTCGCCGCGACAAGGCGTAGACTAGAGGAGGAAAACGGGGGAAGGGAGGCCCGACAATCCACCTCTCTCTTCCCCCTATGATCCCGGCTAGGTCTTAAAGCCGGGCAGGCAGTCAGTTATCTGCACGACGCGTACGATCGACCGCGCTTCACTTAGTCAGTCCTAGAGGCTCTGACTCTTGCCAACAAATCAGCGTAGTATTCGAGGTAGGATCCGTCCGAGATCTCTTCAGCGACGTCTTTTCCGCTACCCTCGGCATCCAGCCTGGCCAGCAACGCGGACTTGGCGTTCACGTCCTCGAAAGACTCGATGTAAGTTTTCTTCCGAGGCTGCTGGCGGGGAGGACATTTACGAGACTTGCTCTCGACCCTCTTGGCTACCGGGCGCTCGGGCCTCCTACCCGCTGGGGTGGGGATTTTCGAGCGTGCACCGTTAACCGGACGAGGCTTGCGCGAGAGCATTTTCCGTTCGTCGCCCTTCTTCTTGTCCTTAGCCGTTCTCTCCACCACGAAAGTAGCGTTCATAACATCTGTCTTCTCGATCACGAACGTTGAGTTGAGCGATCGATCAGCAGATGAAGGGAGAGGCCACGGTACCAAAGCAAGAGAAGGCTCGACCGCACGACGATCCCGTTCCTCGCCCTTCACCCGGTTCTCGTCGATGCTGAGGACTGCATTTTCGATCGCGAGCGTTCGTTCGAAAACGAAATAGTCAGAGGTCGAAAAAGCAGGCCAAGGCACCAGTGCAAGTTCGGGTGAAGGCTCGATACGGTCCTCGACATCGTAACGGTAGACATCGCTAACCCTCCCTGGAACGTGCGCCCCTACCAGAAGATCGGCGAGAAAATCCGAATAGGTGAGCGACGGCACGAGTGACAGGTCGAGTTCAGCAGATCCATTCGAGACGAGAGGTAACAACCTACGCCCCTCCGACTGACGGCGGCGGTTCGTCTTCGGAACAACAGCCGGAGCAGAGTATCGCTTCCAGAACCACCAGAAGCAAGATACGAATGCCACGAAAAAACCGAAGAGATACATCACGACACGTTAATACGAGGCGTACAAATAACGATGCACACAAATTAAAAGAGCCGGCCCGCGATTCCGTATATCCGAGAAAAACACGCAGAGAGACAGAAAGGCGAAAGCCGAGGAAGAGTGAGCCTCTCGCATTCCTTATATACCCTAGCGTCGAGGAAAATATTCCAATTATTTCGTGGAATAATCCAGTGATTTCGTGGAAAATTTTGAAACGTTTTCTTGGAAATGGCGAATTTTTTCGTGGAAAAAAAAAGAAAAACACTACGACGGGTATCCCCATCCCCTAATGGAGAGCTGAGGAATGTTCTGCTCGCGCGCGCGTTCCGTACGCAAATATTCCAATTATTTCGTGGAATATTCCAGTCACTTCGTGGAAAATTTTGAAACGTTTTCCTGGAAATGGCGAATTTTTTCGTGGAAAAAAAAGTACGACGGGTATCCCCCTCCCCTAATGGCAAGTTAAGGAATGTTCTGCTCGCCTTCCGTGCGCACAAATCTCGTTCGGAAAGAACTCGCGCAGAGAAAAACAGCAAGCACGTTGGTATAGAAGCTTTTGAAAAGGGAGTTGGAGGGTGAATATGTATTTTCGAACTGCTCGTACGAAATATTTATTCGCCAGTCGCGAAAGCAGGGAAAAATGTCTCCTTACGATTCATGTAAGCCGACTGCAATTTTCTCAAAAATAACATCGCCAGACGAACACGGGTTCTCCTCAGCAACGATGGTAGTGACGAATCTTGGGAGAGAGAGTAAATAAAAAAAAACAAACTATGTCCACGGGTGATGGGAAATTCTTTTCGATAACGTCGATCGATAGTTGTCGCATCGGTCGGTATTCTCCCAAAAGAGCTCTTTGCTACTCTTGATACGTCAAAGTCATATCAGGTACGAGCTGGTAGAATTCAGTGTTTTCGACTCGGGGGGGGGGGGCCCGATTTCATTCGCGCGATCGATTCTGTTCAACAGATGGCGCTGCGAAAGTTTCTCCAGACATTTCTCTCGCTGAAAGAAAGTCGAATTCTCGTGACCGCATTGCCGCGGATTTGTGTTTGCAGTTTTGTTTACTCGGTCTGGCACCTCCACTCCGACCTGTCCGGCTTGGGAAACCCTTGAAGTGGCTCTTAACCACTGCCGGCATAGCTCGAAGTCTTCATCGGTGCACTCAAGCCCCCTCGCCGCGACAAGGCGTAGACTAGAGGAGGAAAACGGGGGAAGGGAGGCCCGACAACCCACCTCTCTCTTCCCCCTATGATCCCGGCTAGGTCTTAAAGCCGGGCAGGCAGTCAGTTATCTGCACGACGCGTACGATCGACCGCGCTTCACTTAGTCAGTCCTAGAGGCTCTGACTCTTGCCAACAAATCAGCGTAGTATTCGAGGTAGGATCCGTCCGAGATCTCTTCAGTGACGTCTTTTCCGCTACCCTCGGCATCCAGCCTGGCCAGCAACGCGGACTTGGCGTTCACGTCCTCGAAAGACTCGATGTAAGTTTTCTTCCGAGGCTGCTGGCGGGGAGGACATTTACGAGACTTGCTCTCGACCCTCTTGGCTACCGGGCGCTCGGGCCTCCTACCCGCTGGGGTGGGGATTTTCGAGCGTGCACCGTTAACCGGACGAGGCTTGCGCGAGAGCATTTTCCGTTCGTCGCCCTTCTTCTTGTCCTTAGCCGTTCTCTCCACCACGAAAGTAGCGTTCATAACATCTGTCTTCTCGATCACGAACGTTGAGTTGAGCGATCGATCAGCAGATGAAGGGAGAGGCCACGGTACCAAAGCAAGAGAAGGCTCGACCGCACGACGATCCCGTTCCTCGCCCTTCACCCGGTTCTCGTCGATGCTGAGGACTGCATTTTCGATCGCGAGCGTTCGTTCGAAAACGAAATAGTCAGAGGGCGAAAAAGCAGGCCAAGGCACCAGTGCAAGTTCGGGTGAAGGCTCGATACGGTCCTCGACATCGTAACGGTAGACATCGCTAACCCTCCCTGGAACGTGCGCCCCTACCAGAAGATCGGCGAGAAAATCCGAATAGGTGAGCGACGGCACGAGTGACAGGTCGAGTTCAGCAGATCCATTCGAGACGAGAGGTAACAACCTACGCCCCTCCGACTGACGGCGGCGGTTCGTCTTCGGAACAACAGCCGGAGCAGAGTTCCGCTTCCAGAACCACCAGAAGCAAGATACGAATGCCACGAAAAAACCGAAGAGATACATCACGACACGTTAATACGAGGCGTACAAATAACGATGCACACAAATTAAAAGAGCCGGCCCGCGATTCCGTATATCCGAGAAAAACACGCAGAGAGACAGAAAGGCGAAAGCCGAGGAAGAGTGAGCCTCTCGCATTCCTTATATACCCTAGCGTCGAGGAAAATATTCCAATTATTTCGTGGAATAATCCAGTGATTTCGTGGAAAATTTTGAAACGTTTTCTTGGAAATGGCGAATTTTTTCGTGGAAAAAAAAAGAAAAACACTACGACGGGTATCCCCATCCCCTAATGGAGAACTGAGGAATGTTCTGCTCGCGCGCGCGTTCCGTACGCAAATATTCCAATTATTTCGTGGAATATTCCAGTCACTTCGTGGAAAATTTTGAAACGTTTTCCTGGAAATGGCGAATTTTTTCGTGGAAAAAAAAGTACGACGGGTATCCCCCTCCCCTAATGGCAAGTTAAGGAATGTTCTGCTCGCCTTCCGTGCGCACAAATCTCGTTCGGAAAGAACTCGCGCAGAGAAAAACAGCAAGCACGTTGGTATAGAAGTTTTTGAAAAGGGAGTTGGAGGGTGAATATGTATTTTCGAACTGCACGTACGAAATATTTATTCGCCAGTCGCGAAAGCAGGGAAAAATGTCTCCTTACGATTGATGTAAGCCGACTGCAATTTTCTCAAAAACATCGCCACACGAACACGGGTTCTCCTCAGCAACGATGGTAGTGACGAATCTTGGGAGAGAGAGTAAATAAAAAAAAAACAAACTATGTCCACGGGTGATGGGAAATTCTTTTCGATAACGTCGATCGATAGTTGTCGCATCGGTCGGTATTCTCCCAAAAGAGCTCTTTGCTACTCTTGATACGTAAAAGTCATATCAGGTACGAGCTGGTAGAATCCAGCGTTTTCGACTCGGGGGGGGGGGGCCCGATTTCGTTCGCGCGATTGATTCTGTTCAACAGATGGCGCTGCGAAAGTTTCTCCAGACATTTCTCTCGCTGAAAGAAAGTCGAATTCTCGTGACCGCATTGCCGCGGATTTGTGTTTGCAGTTTTGTCTACTCGGTCTGGCACCTCCACTCCGACCTGTCCGGCTTGGGAAACCCTTGAAGTGGCTCTTAACCACTGCCGGCATAGCTCGAAGTCTTCATCGGTGCACTCAAGCCCCCTCGCCGTGACAAGGCGTAGACTAGAGGAGGAAAACGGGGGAAGGGAGGCCCGACAACCCACCTCTCTCTTCCCCCTATGATCCCGGCTAGGTCTTAAAGCCGGGCAGGCAGTCAGTTATCTGCACGACGCGTACGATCGACCGCGCTTCACTTAGTCAGTCCTAGAGGCTCTGACTCTTGCCAACAAATCAGCGTAGTATTCGAGGTAGGATCCGTCCGAGATCTCTTCAGCGACGTCTTTTCCGCTACCCTCGGCATCCAGCCTGGCCAGCAACGCGGACTTGGCGTTCACGTCCTCGAAAGACTCGATGTAAGTTTTCTTCCGAGGCTGCTGGCGGGGAGGACATTTACGAGACTTGCTCTCGACCCTCTTGGCTACCGGGCGCTCGGGCCTCCTACCCGCTGGGGTGGGGATTTTCGAGCGTGCACCGTTAACCGGACGAGGCTTGCGCGAGAGCATTTTCCGTTCGTCGCCCTTCTTCTTGTCCTTAGCCGTTCTCTCCACCACGAAAGTAGCGTTCATAACATCTGTCTTCTCGATCACGAACGTTGAGTTGAGCGATCGATCAGCAGATGAAGGGAGAGGCCACGGTACCAAAGCAAGAGAAGGCTCGACCGCACGACGATCCCGTTCCTCGCCCTTCACCCGGTTCTCGTCGATGCTGAGGACTGCATTTTCGATCGCGAGCGTTCGTTCGAAAACGAAATAGTCAGAGGTCGAAAAAGCAGGCCAAGGCACCAGTGCAAGTTCGGGTGAAGGCTCGATACGGTCCTCGACATCGTAACGGTAGACATCGCTAACCCTCCCTGGAACGTGCGCCCCTACCAGAAGATCGGCGAGAAAATCCGAATAGGTGAGCGACGGCACGAGTGACAGGTCGAGTTCAGCAGATCCATTCGAGACGAGAGGTAACAACCTACGCCCCTCCGACTGACGGCGGCGGTTCGTCTTCGGAACAACAGCCGGAGCAGAGTTCCGCTTCCAGAACCACCAGAAGCAAGATACGAATGCCACGAAAAAACCGAAGAGATACATCACGACACGTTAATACGAGGCGTACAAATAACGATGCACACAAATTAAAAGAGCCGGCCCGCGATTCCGTATATCCGAGAAAAACACGCAGAGAGACAGAAAGGTGAAAGCCGAGGAAGAGTGAGCCTCTCGCATTCCTTATATACCCTAGCGTCGAGGAAAATATTCCAATTATTTCGTGGAATAATCCAGTGATTTCGTGGAAAATTTTGAAACGTTTTCTTGGAAATGGCGAATTTTTTCGTGGAAAAAAAAGAAAAACACTACGACGGGTATCCCCATCCCCTAATGGAGAGCTGAGGAATGTTCTGCTCGCGCGCGCGTTCCGTACGCAAATATTCCAATTATTTCGTGGAATATTCCAGTCACTTCGTGGAAAATTTTGAAACGTTTTCCTGGAAATGGCGAATTTTTTCGTGGAAAAAAAAGTACGACGGGTATCCCCCTCCCCTAATGGCAAGTTAAGGAATGTTCTGCTCGCCTTCCGTGCGCACAAATCTCGTTCGGAAAGAACTCGCGCAGAGAAAAACAGCAAGCACGTTGGTATAGAAGTTTTTGAAAAGGGAGTTGGAGGGTGAATATGTATTTTCGAACTGCTCGTACGAAATATTTATTCGCCAGTCGCGAAAGCAGGGAAAAATGTCTCCTTACGATTGATGTAAGCCGACTGCAATTTTCTCAAAAATAACAAGAGACCAAGTGTCCCGTAAACATCGCCAGACGAACACGGGTTCTCCTCAGCAACGATGGTAGTGACGAATCTTGGGAGAGAGAGTAAATAAAAAAAAACAAACTATGTCCACGGGTGATGGGAAATTCTTTTCGATAACGTCGATCGATAGTTGTCGCATCGGTCGGTATTCTCCCAAAAGAGCTCTTTGCTACTCTTGATACGTCAAAGTCATATCAGGTACGAGCTGGTAGAATCCAGCGTTTTC
Organism: Pholcus phalangioides; assembly: GCF_987345545.1. Classification (NCBI taxonomy): domain Eukaryota; kingdom Metazoa; phylum Arthropoda; class Arachnida; order Araneae; family Pholcidae; genus Pholcus; species Pholcus phalangioides. Next base: position 10,466,419 of record NW_028301622.1, on the reverse strand, counting down.
GACTCGGGGGGGGGGCCCGATTTCATTCGCGCGATCGATTCTGTTCAACAGATGGCGCTGCGAAAGTTTCTCCAGACATTTCTCTCGCTGAAAGAAAGTCGAATTCTCGTGACCGCATTGCCGCGGATTTGTGTTTGCAGTTTTGTCTACTCGGTCTGGCACCTCCACTCCGACCTGTCCGGCTTGGGAAACCCTTGAAGTGGCTTTTAACCACTGCCGGCATAGCTCGAAGTCTTCATCGGTGCACTCAAGCCCCCTCGCCGCGACAAGGCGTAGACTAGAGGAGGAAAACGGGGGAAGGGAGGCCCGACAACCCACCTCTCTCTTCCCCCTATGATCCCGGCTAGGTCTTAAAGCCGGGCAGGCAGTCAGTTATCTGCACGACGCGTACGATCGACCGCGCTTCACTTAGTCAGTCCTAGAGGCTCTGACTCTTGCCAACAAATCAGCGTAGTATTCGAGGTAGGATCCGTCCGAGATCTCTTCAGCGACGTCTTTTCCGCTACCCTCGGCATCCAGCCTGGCCAGCAACGCGGACTTGGCGTTCACGTCCTCGAAAGACTCGATGTAAGTTTTCTTCCGAGGCTGCTGGCGGGGAGGACATTTACGAGACTTGCTCTCGACCCTCTTGGCTACCGGGCGCTCGGGCCTCCTACCCGCTGGGGTGGGGATTTTCGAGCGTGCACCGTTAACCGGACGAGGCTTGCGCGAGAGCATTTTCCGTTCGTCGCCCTTCTTCTTGTCCTTAGCCGTTCTCTCCACCACGAAAGTAGCGTTCATAACATCTGTCTTCTCGATCACGAACGTTGAGTTGAGCGATCGATCAGCAGATGAAGGGAGAGGCCACGGTACCAAAGCAAGAGAAGGCTCGACCGCACGACGATCCCGTTCCTCGCCCTTCACCCGGTTCTCGTCGATGCTGAGGACTGCATTTTCGATCGCGAGCGTTCGTTCGAAAACGAAATAGTCAGAGGTCGAAAAAGCAGGCCAAGGCACCAGTGCAAGTTCGGGTGAAGGCTCGATACGGTCCTCGACATCGTAACGGTAGACATCGCTAACCCTCCCTGGAACGTGCGCCCCTACCAGAAGATCGGCGAGAAAATCCGAATAGGTGAGCGACGGCACGAGTGACAGGTCGAGTTCAGCAGATCCATTCGAGACGAGAGGTAACAACCTACGCCCCTCCGACTGACGGCGGCGGTTCGTCTTCGGAACAACAGCCGGAGCAGAGTTCCGCTTCCAGAACCACCAGAAGCAAGATACGAATGCCACGAAAAAACCGAAGAGATACATCACGACACGTTAATACGAGGCGTACAAATAACGATGCACACAAATTAAAAGAGCCGGCCCGCGATTCCGTATATCCGAGAAAAACACGCAGAGAGACAGAAAGGTGAAAGCCGAGGAAGAGTGAGCCTCTCGCATTCCTTATATACCCTAGCGTCGAGGAAAATATTCCAATTATTTCGTGGAATAATCCAGTGATTTCGTGGAAAATTTTGAAACGTTTTCTTGGAAATGGCGAATTTTTTCGTGGAAAAAAAAAGAAAAACACTACGACGGGTATCCCCATCCCCTAATGGAGAGCTGAGGAATGTTCTGCTCGCGCGCGCGTTCCGTACGCAAATATTCCAATTATTTCGTGGAATATTCCAGTCACTTCGTGGAAAATTTTGAAACGTTTTCCTGGAAATGGCGAATTTTTTCGTGGAAAAAAAAGTACGACGGGTATCCCCCTCCCCTAATGGCAAGTTAAGGAATGTTCTGCTCGCCTTCCGTGCGCACAAATCTCGTTCGGAAAGAACTCGCGCAGAGAAAAACAGCAAGCACGTTGGTATAGAAGTTTTTGAAAAGGGAGTTGGAGGGTGAATATGTATTTTCGAACTGCTCGTACGAAATATTTATTCGCCAGTCGCGAAAGCAGGGAAAAATGTCTCCTTACGATTGATGTAAGCCGACTGCAATTTTCTCAAAAACATCGCCAGACGAACACGGGTTCTCCTCAGCAACGATGGTAGTGACGAATCTTGGGAGAGAGAGTAAATAAAAAAAAACAAACTATGTCCACGGGTGATGGGAAATTCTTTTCGATAACGTCGATCGATAGTTGTCGCATCGGTCGGTATTCTCCCAAAAGAGCTCTTTGCTACTCTTGATACGTCAAAGTCATATCAGGTACGAGCTGGTAGAATCCAGCGTTTTCGACTCGGGAGGGGGGGGGGCCCGATTTCATTCGCGCGATCGATTCTGTTCAACAGATGGCGCTGCGAAAGTTTCTCCAGACATTTCTCTCGCTGAAAGAAAGTCGAATTCTCGTGACCGCATTGCCGCGGATTTGTGTTTGCAGTTTTGTTTACTCGGTCTGGCACCTCCACTCCGACCTGTCCGGCTTGGGAAACCCTTGAAGTGGCTCTTAACCACTGCCGGCATAGCTCGAAGTCTTCATCGGTGCACTCAAGCCCCCTCGCCGCGACAAGGCGTAGACTAGAGGAGGAAAACGGGGGAAGGGAGGCCCGACAACCCACCTCTCTCTTCCCCCTATGATCCCGGCTAGGTCTTAAAGCCGGGCAGGCAGTCAGTTATCTGCACGACGCGTACGATCGACCGCGCTTCACTTAGTCAGTCCTAGAGGCTCTGACTCTTGCCAACAAATCAGCGTAGTATTCGAGGTAGGATCCGTCCGAGATCTCTTCAGCGACGTCTTTTCCGCTACCCTCGGCATCCAGCCTGGCCAGCAACGCGGACTTGGCGTTCACGTCCTCGAAAGACTCGATGTATGTTTTCTTCCGAGGCTGCTGGCGGGGAGGACATTTACGAGACTTGCTCTGGACCCTCTTGGCTACCGGGCGCTCGGGCCTCCTACCCGCTGGGGTGGGGATTTTCGAGCGTGCACCGTTAACCGGACGAGGCTTGCGCGAGAGCATTTTCCGTTCGTCGCCCTTCTTCTTGTCCTTAGCCGTTCTCTCCACCACGAAAGTAGCGTTCATAACATCTGTCTTCTCGATCACGAACGTTGAGTTGAGCGATCGATCAGCAGATGAAGGGAGAGGCCACGGTACCAAAGCAAGAGAAGGCTCGACCGCACGACGATCCCGTTCCTCGCCCTTCACCCGGTTCTCGTCGATGCTGAGGACTGCATTTTCGATCGCGAACGTTCGTTCGAAAACGAAATAGTCAGAGGTCGAAAAAGCAGGCCAAGGCACCAGTGCAAGTTCGGGTGAAGGCTCGATACGGTCCTCGACATCGTAACGGTAGACATCGCTAACCCTCCCTGGAACGTGCGCCCCTACCAGAAGATCGGCGAGAAAATCCGAATAGGTGAGCGACGGCACGAGTGACAGGTCGAGTTCAGCAGATCCATTCGAGACGAGAGGTAACAACCTACGCCCCTCCGACTGACGGCGGCGGTTCGTCTTCGGAACAACAGCCGGAGCAGAGTTCCGCTTCCAGAACCACCAGAAGCAAGATACGAATGCCACGAAAAAACCGAAGAGATACATCACGACACGTTAATACGAGGCGTACAAATAACGATGCACACAAATTAAAAGAGCCGGCCCGCGATTCCGTATATCCGAGAAAAACACGCAGAGAGACAGAAAGGTGAAAGCCGAGGAAGAGTGAGCCTCTCGCATTCCTTATATACCCTAGCGTCGAGGAAAATATTCCAATTATTTCGTGGAATAATCCAGTGATTTCGTGGAAAATTTTGAAACGTTTTCTTGGAAATGGCGAATTTTTTCGTGGAAAAAAAAAGAAAAACACTACGACGGGTATCCCCATCCCCTAATGGAGAGCTGAGGAATGTTCTGCTCGCGCGCGCGTTCCGTACGCAAATATTCCAATTATTTCGTGGAATATTCCAGTCACTTCGTGGAAAATTTTGAAACGTTTTCCTGGAAATGGCGAATTTTTTCGTGGAAAAAAAAGTACGACGGGTATCCCCCTCCCCTAATGGCAAGTTAAGGAATGTTCTGCTCGCCTTCCGTGCGCACAAATCTCGTTCGGAAAGAACTCGCGCAGAGAAAAACAGCAAGCACGTTGGTATAGAAGTTTTTGAAAAGGGAGTTGGAGGGTGAATATGTATTTTCGAACTGCTCGTACGAAATATTTATTCGCCAGTCGCGAAAGCAGGGAAAAATGTCTCCTTACGATTGATGTAAGCCGACTGCAATTTTCTCAAAAATAACAAGAGACCAAGTGTCCCGTAAACATCGCCAGACGAACACGGGTTCTCCTCAGCAACGATGGTAGTGACGAATCTTGGGAGAGAGAGTAAATACAAAAAAAACAAACTATGTCCACGGGTGATGGGAAATTCTTTTTGATAACGTCGATCGATAGTTGTCGCATCGGTCGGTATTCTCCCAAAAGAGCTCTTTGCTACTCTTGATACGTTAAAGTCATATCAGGTACGAGCTGGTAGAATCCAGCGTTTTCGACTCGGGGGGGGGGGCCCGATTTCATTCGCGCGATCGATTCTGTTCAACAGATGGCGCTGCGAAAGTTTCTCCAGACATTTCTCTCGCTGAAAGAAAGTCGAATTCTCGTGACCGCATTGCCGCGGATTTGTGTTTGCAGTTTTGTCTACTCGGTCTGGCACCTCCACTCCGACCTGTCCGGCTTGGGAAACCCTTGAAGTGGCTCTTAACCACTGCCGGCATAGCTCGAAGTCTTCATCGGTGCACTCAAGCCCCCTCGCCGCGACAAGGCGTAGACTAGAGGAGGAAAACGGGGGAAGGGAGGCCCGACAACCCACCTCTCTCTTCCCCCTATGATCCCGGCTAGGTCTTAAAGCCGGGCAGGCAGTCAGTTATCTGCACGACGCGTACGATCGACCGCGCTTCACTTAGTCAGTCCTAGAGGCTCTGACTCTTGCCAACAAATCAGCGTAGTATTCGAGGTAGGATCCGTCCGAGATCTCTTCAGCGACGTCTTTTCCGCTACCCTCGGCATCCAGCCTGGCCAGCAACGCGGACTTGGCGTTCACGTCCTCGAAAGACTCGATGTAAGTTTTCTTCCGAGGCTGCTGGCGGGGAGGACATTTACGAGACTTGCTCTCGACCCTCTTGGCTACCGGGCGCTCGGGCCTCCTACCCGCTGGGGTGGGGATTTTCGAGCGTGCACCGTTAACCGGACGAGGCTTGCGCGAGAGCATTTTCCGTTCGTCGCCCTTCTTCTTGTCCTTAGCCGTTCTCTCCACCACGAAAGTAGCGTTCATAACATCTGTCTTCTCGATCACGAACGTTGAGTTGAGCGATCGATCAGCAGATGAAGGGAGAGGCCACGGTACCAAAGCAAGAGAAGGCTCGACCGCACGACGATCCCGTTCCTCGCCCTTCACCCGGTTCTCGTCGATGCTGAGGACTGCATTTTCGATCGCGAGCGTTCGTTCGAAAACGAAATAGTCAGAGGTCGAAAAAGCAGGCCAAGGCACCAGTGCAAGTTCGGGTGAAGGCTCGATACGGTCCTCGACATCGTAACGGTAGACATCGCTAACCCTCCCTGGAACGTGCGCCCCTACCAGAAGATCGGCGAGAAAATCCGAATAGGTGAGCGACGGCACGAGTGACAGGTCGAGTTCAGCAGATCCATTCGAGACGAGAGGTAACAACCTACGCCCCTCCGACTGACGGCGGCGGTTCGTCTTCGGAACAACAGCCGGAGCAGAGTTCCGCTTCCAGAACCACCAGAAGCAAGATACGAATGCCACGAAAAAACCGAAGAGATACATCACGACACGTTAATACGAGGCGTACAAATAACGATGCACACAAATTAAAAGAGCCGGCCCGCGATTCCGTATATTCGAGAAAAACACGCAGAGAGACAGAAAGGCGAAAGCCGAGGAAGAGTGAGCCTCTCGCATTCCTTATATACCCTAGCGTCGAGGAAAATATTCCAATTATTTCGTGGAATAATCCAGTGATTTCGTGGAAAATTTTGAAACGTTTTCTTGGAAATGGCGAATTTTTTCGTGGAAAAAAAAAGAAAAACACTACGACGGGTATCCCCATCCCCTAATGGAGAGCTGAGGAATGTTCTGCTCGCGCGCGCGTTCCGTACGCAAATATTCCAATTATTTCGTGGAATATTCCAGTCACTTCGTGGAAAATTTTGAAACGTTTTCCTGGAAATGGCGAATTTTTTCGTGGAAAAAAAAGTACGACGGGTATCCCCCTCCCCTAATGGCAAGTTAAGGAATGTTCTGCTCGCCTTCCGTGCGCACAAATCTCGTTCGGAAAGAACTCGCGCAGAGAAAAACAGCAAGCACGTTGGTATAGAAGTTTTTGAAAAGGGAGTTGGAGGGTGAATATGTATTTTCGAACTGCTCGTACGAAATATTTATTCGCCAGTCGCGAAAGCAGGGAAAAATGTCTCCTTACGATTGATGTAAGCCGACTGCAATTTTCTCAAAAATAACAAGAGACCAAGTGTCCCGTAAACATCGCCAGACGAACACGGGTTCTCCTCAGCAACGATGGTAGTGACGAATCTTGGGAGAGAGAGTAAATAAAAAAAAACAAACTATGTCCACGGGTGATGGGAAATTCTTTTCGATAACGTCGATCGATAGTTGTCGCATCGGTCGGTATTCTCCCAAAAGAGCTCTTTGCTACTCTTGATACGTCAAAGTCATATCAGGTACGAGCTGGTAGAATCCAGCGTTTTCGACTCGGGGGGGGGGCCCGATTTCATTCGCGCGATCGATTCTGTTCAACAGATGGCGCTGCGAAAGTTTCTCCAGACATTTCTCTCGCTGAAAGAAAGTCGAATTCTCGTGACCGCATTGCCGCGGATTTGTGTTTGCAGTTTTGTCTACTCGGTCTGGCACCTCCACTCCGACCTGTCCGGCTTGGGAAACCCTTGAAGTGGCTTTTAACCACTGCCGGCATAGCTCGAAGTCTTCATCGGTGCACTCAAGCCCCCTCGCCGCGACAAGGCGTAGACTAGAGGAGGAAAACGGGGGAAGGGAGGCCCGACAACCCACCTCTCTCTTCCCCCTATGATCCCGGCTAGGTCTTAAAGCCGGGCAGGCAGTCAGTTATCTGCACGACGCGTACGATCGACCGCGCTTCACTTAGTCAGTCCTAGAGGCTCTGACTCTTGCCAACAAATCAGCGTAGTATTCGAGGTAGGATCCGTCCGAGATCTCTTCAGCGACGTCTTTTCCGCTACCCTCGGCATCCAGCCTGGCCAGCAACGCGGACTTGGCGTTCACGTCCTCGAAAGACTCGATGTAAGTTTTCTTCCGAGGCTGCTGGCGGGGAGGACATTTACGAGACTTGCTCTCGACCCTCTTGGCTACCGGGCGCTCGGGCCTCCTACCCGCTGGGGTGGGGATTTTCGAGCGTGCACCGTTAACCGGACGAGGCTTGCGCGAGAGCATTTTCCGTTCGTCGCCCTTCTTCTTGTCCTTAGCCGTTCTATCCACCACGAAAGTAGCGTTCATAACATCTGTCTTCTCGATCACGAACGTTGAGTTGAGCGATCGATCAGCAGATGAAGGGAGAGGCCACGGTACCAAAGCAAGAGAAGGCTCGACCGCACGACGATCCCGTTCCTCGCCCTTCACCCGGTTCTCGTCGATGCTGAGGACTGCATTTTCGATCGCGAGCGTTCGTTCGAAAACGAAATAGTCAGAGGTCGAAAAAGCAGGCCAAGGCACCAGTGCAAGTTCGGGTGAAGGCTCGATACGGTCCTCGACATCGTAACGGTAGACATCGCTAACCCTCCCTGGAACGTGCGCCCCTACCAGAAGATCGGCGAGAAAATCCGAATAGGTGAGCGACGGCACGAGTGACAGGTCGAGTTCAGCAGATCCATTCGAGACGAGAGGTAACAACCTACGCCCCTCCGACTGACGGCGGCGGTTCGTCTTCGGAACAACAGCCGGAGCAGAGTTCCGCTTCCAGAACCACCAGAAGCAAGATACGAATGCCACGAAAAAACCGAAGAGATACATCACGACACGTTAATACGAGGCGTACAAATAACGATGCACACAAATTAAAAGAGCCGGCCCGCGATTCCGTATATCCGAGAAAAACACGCAGAGAGACAGAAAGGTGAAAGCCGAGGAAGAGTGAGCCTCTCGCATTCCTTATATACCCTAGCGTCGAGGAAAATATTCCAATTATTTCGTGGAATAATCCAGTGATTTCGTGGAAAATTTTGAAACGTTTTCTTGGAAATGGCGAATTTTTTCGTGGAAAAAAAAAGAAAAACACTACGACGGGTATCCCCATCCCCTAATGGAGAGCTGAGGAATGTTCTGCTCGCGCGCGCGTTCCGTACGCAAATATTCCAATTATTTCGTGGAATATTCCAGTCACTTCGTGGAAAATTTTGAAACGTTTTCCTGGAAATGGCGAATTTTTTCGTGGAAAAAAAAGTACGACGGGTATCCCCCTCCCCTAATGGCAAGTTAAGGAATGTTCTGCTCGCCTTCCGTGCGCACAAATCTCGTTCGGAAAGAACTCGCGCAGAGAAAAACAGCAAGCACGTTGGTATAGAAGTTTTTGAAAAGGGAGTTGGAGGGTGAATATGTATTTTCGAACTGCTCGTACGAAATATTTATTCGCCAGTCGCGAAAGCAGGGAAAAATGTCTCCTTACGATTGATGTAAGCCGACTGCAATTTTCTCAAAAACATCGCCAGACGAACACGGGTTCTCCTCAGCAACGATGGTAGTGACGAATCTTGGGAGAGAGAGTAAATAAAAAAAAACAAACTATGTCCACGGGTGATGGGAAATTCTTTTCGATAACGTCGATCGATAGTTGTCGCATCGGTCGGTATTCTCCCAAAAGAGCTCTTTGCTACTCTTGATACGTCAAAGTCATATCAGGTACGAGCTGGTAGAATCCAGCGTTTTCGACTCGGGAGGGGGGGGGGGCCCGATTTCATTCGCGCGATCGATTCTGTTCAACAGATGGCGCTGCGAAAGTTTCTCCAGACATTTCTCTCGCTGAAAGAAAGTCGAATTCTCGTGACCGCATTGCCGCGGATTTGTGTTTGCAGTTTTGTTTACTCGGTCTGGCACCTCCACTCCGACCTGTCCGGCTTGGGAAACCCTTGAAGTGGCTCTTAACCACTGCCGGCATAGCTCGAAGTCTTCATCGGTGCACTCAAGCCCCCTCGCCGCGACAAGGCGTAGACTAGAGGAGGAAAACGGGGGAAGGGAGGCCCGACAACCCACCTCTCTCTTCCCCCTATGATCCCGGCTAGGTCTTAAAGCCGGGCAGGCAGTCAGTTATCTGCACGACGCGTACGATCGACCGCGCTTCACTTAGTCAGTCCTAGAGGCTCTGACTCTTGCCAACAAATCAGCGTAGTATTCGAGGTAGGATCCGTCCGAGATCTCTTCAGCGACGTCTTTTCCGCTACCCTCGGCATCCAGCCTGGCCAGCAACGCGGACTTGGCGTTCACGTCCTCGAAAGACTCGATGTATGTTTTCTTCCGAGGCTGCTGGCGGGGAGGACATTTACGAGACTTGCTCTGGACCCTCTTGGCTACCGGGCGCTCGGGCCTCCTACCCGCTGGGGTGGGGATTTTCGAGCGTGCACCGTTAACCGGACGAGGCTTGCGCGAGAGCATTTTCCGTTCGTCGCCCTTCTTCTTGTCCTTAGCCGTTCTCTCCACCACGAAAGTAGCGTTCATAACATCTGTCTTCTCGATCACGAACGTTGAGTTGAGCGATCGATCAGCAGATGAAGGGAGAGGCCACGGTACCAAAGCAAGAGAAGGCTCGACCGCACGACGATCCCGTTCCTCGCCCTTCACCCGGTTCTCGTCGATGCTGAGGACTGCATTTTCGATCGCGAACGTTCGTTCGAAAACGAAATAGTCAGAGGTCGAAAAAGCAGGCCAAGGCACCAGTGCAAGTTCGGGTGAAGGCTCGATACGGTCCTCGACATCGTAACGGTAGACATCGCTAACCCTCCCTGGAACGTGCGCCCCTACCAGAAGATCGGCGAGAAAATCCGAATAGGTGAGCGACGGCACGAGTGACAGGTCGAGTTCAGCAGATCCATTCGAGACGAGAGGTAACAACCTACGCCCCTCCGACTGACGGCGGCGGTTCGTCTTCGGAACAACAGCCGGAGCAGAGTTCCGCTTCCAGAACCACCAGAAGCAAGATACGAATGCCACGAAAAAACCGAAGAGATACATCACGACACGTTAATACGAGGCGTACAAATAACGATGCACACAAATTAAAAGAGCCGGCCCGCGATTCCGTATATCCGAGAAAAACACGCAGAGAGACAGAAAGGTGAAAGCCGAGGAAGAGTGAGCCTCTCGCATTCCTTATATACCCTAGCGTCGAGGAAAATATTCCAATTATTTCGTGGAATAATCCAGTGATTTCGTGGAAAATTTTGAAACGTTTTCTTGGAAATGGCGAATTTTTTCGTGGAAAAAAAAAGAAAAACACTACGACGGGTATCCCCATCCCCTAATGGAGAGCTGAGGAATGTTCTGCTCGCGCGCGCGTTCCGTACGCAAATATTCCAATTATTTCGTGGAATATTCCAGTCACTTCGTGGAAAATTTTGAAACGTTTTCCTGGAAATGGCGAATTTTTTCGTGGAAAAAAAAGTACGACGGGTATCCCCCTCCCCTAATGGCAAGTTAAGGAATGTTCTGCTCGCCTTCCGTGCGCACAAATCTCGTTCGGAAAGAACTCGCGCAGAGAAAAACAGCAAGCACGTTGGTATAGAAGTTTTTGAAAAGGGAGTTGGAGGGTGAATATGTATTTTCGAACTGCTCGTACGAAATATTTATTCGCCAGTCGCGAAAGCAGGGAAAAATGTCTCCTTACGATTGATGTAAGCCGACTGCAATTTTCTCAAAAATAACAAGAGACGAACACGGGTTCTCCTCAGCAACGATGGTAGTGACGAATCTTGGGAGAGAGAGTAAATAAAAAAAAACAAACTATGTCCACGGGTGATGGGAAATTCTTTTCGATAACGTCGATCGATAGTTGTCGCATCGGTCGGTATTCTCCCAAAAGAGCTCTTTGCTACTCTTGATACGTCAAAGTCATATCAGGTACGAGCTGGTAGAATCCAGCGTTTTCGACTCGGGGGGGGGGGGGCCCGATTTCGTTCGCGCGATCGATTCTGTTCAACAGATGGCGCTGCGAAAGTTTCTCCAGACATTTCTCTCGCTGAAAGAAAGTCGAATTCTCGTGACCGCATTGCCGCGGATTTGTGTTTGCAGTTTTGTCTACTCGGTCTGGCACCTCCACTCCGACCTGTCCGGCTTGGGAAACCCTTGAAGTGGCTCTTAACCACTGCCGGCATAGCTCGAAGTCTTCATCGGTGCACTCAAGCCCCCTCGCCGCGACAAGGCGTAGACTAGAGGAGGAAAACGGGGGAAGGGAGGCCCGACAACCCACCTCTCTCTTCCCCCTATGATCCCGGCTAGGTCTTAAAGCCGGGCAGGCAGTCAGTTATCTGCACGACGCGTACGATCGACCGCGCTTCACTTAGTCAGTCCTAGAGGCTCTGACTCTTGCCAACAAATCAGCGTAGTATTCGAGGTAGGATCCGTCCGAGATCTCTTCAGCGACGTCTTTTCCGCTACCCTCGGCATCCAGCCTGGCCAGCAACGCGGACTTGGCGTTCACGTCCTCGAAAGACTCGATGTAAGTTTTCTTCCGAGGCTGCTGGCGGGGAGGACATTTACGAGACTTGCTCTCGACCCTCTTGGCTACCGGGCGCTCGGGCCTCCTACCCGCTGGGGTGGGGATTTTCGAGCGTGCACCGTTAACCGGACGAGGCTTGCGCGAGAGCATTTTCCGTTCGTCGCCCTTCTTCTTGTCCTTAGCCGTTCTCTCCACCACGAAAGTAGCGTTCATAACATCTGTCTTCTCGATCACGAACGTTGAGTTGAGCGATCGATCAGCAGATGAAGGGAGAGGCCACGGTACCAAAGCAAGAGAAGGCTCGACCGCACGACGATCCCGTTCCTCGCCCTTCACCCGGTTCTCGTCGATGCTGAGGACTGCATTTTCGATCGCGAGCGTTCGTTCGAAAACGAAATAGTCAGAGGTCGAAAAAGCAGGCCAAGGCACCAGTGCAAGTTCGGGTGAAGGCTCGATACGGTCCTCGACATCGTAACGGTAGACATCGCTAACCCTCCCTGGAACGTGCGCCCCTACCAGAAGATCGGCGAGAAAATCCGAATAGGTGAGCGACGGCACGAGTGACAGGTCGAGTTCAGCAGATCCATTCGAGACGAGAGGTAACAACCTACGCCCCTCCGACTGACGGCGGCGGTTCGTCTTCGGAACAACAGCCGGAGCAGAGTTCCGCTTCCAGAACCACCAGAAGCAAGATACGAATGCCACGAAAAAACCGAAGAGATACATCACGACACGTTAATACGAGGCGTACAAATAACGATGCACACAAATTAAAAGAGCCGGCCCGCGATTCCGTATATTCGAGAAAAACACGCAGAGAGACAGAAAGGCGAAAGCCGAGGAAGAGTGAGCCTCTCGCATTCCTTATATACCCTAGCGTCGAGGAAAATATTCCAATTATTTCGTGGAATAATCCAGTGATTTCGTGGAAAATTTTGAAACGTTTTCTTGGAAATGGCGAATTTTTTCGTGGAAAAAAAAAGAAAAACACTACGACGGGTATCCCCATCCCCTAATGGAGAGCTGAGGAATGTTCTGCTCGCGCGCGCGTTCCGTACGCAAATATTCCAATTATTTCGTGGAATATTCCAGTCACTTCGTGGAAAATTTTGAAACGTTTTCCTGGAAATGGCGAATTTTTTCGTGGAAAAAAAAGTACGACGGGTATCCCCCTCCCCTAATGGCAAGTTAAGGAATGTTCTGCTCGCCTTCCGTGCGCACAAATCTCGTTCGGAAAGAACTCGCGCAGAGAAAAACAGCAAGCACGTTGGTATAGAAGTTTTTGAAAAGGGAGTTGGAGGGTGAATATGTATTTTCGAACTGCTCGTACGAAATATTTATTCGCCAGTCGCGAAAGCAGGGAAAAATGTCTCCTTACGATTGATGTAAGCCGACTGCAATTTTCTCAAAAATAACAAGAGACGAACACGGGTTCTCCTCAGCAACGATGGTAGTGACGAATCTTGGGAGAGAGAGTAAATAAAAAAAAACAAACTATGTCCACGGGTGATGGGAAATTCTTTTTGATAACGTCGATCGATAGTTGTCGCATCGGTCGGTATTCTCCCAAAAGAGCTCTTTGCTACTCTTGATACGTCAAAGTCATATCAGGTACGAGCTGGTAGAATCCAGCGTTTTCGACTCGGGGGGGGGGCCCGATTTCATTCGCGCGATCGATTCTGTTCAACAGATGGCGCTGCGAAAGTTTCTCCAGACATTTCTCTCGCTGAAAGAAAGTCGAATTCTCGTGACCGCATTGCCGCGGATTTGTGTTTGCAGTTTTGTCTACTCGGTCTGGCACCTCCACTCCGACCTGTCCGGCTTGGGAAACCCTTGAAGTGGCTCTTAACCACTGCCGGCATAGCTCGAAGTCTTCATCGGTGCACTCAAGCCCCCTCGCCGCGACAAGGCGTAGACTAGAGGAGGAAAACGGGGGAAGGGAGGCCCGACAACCCACCTCTCTCTTCCCCCTATGATCCCGGCTAGGTCTTAAAGCCGGGCAGGCAGTCAGTTATCTGCACGACGCGTACGATCGACCGCGCTTCACTTAGTCAGTCCTAGAGGCTCTGACTCTTGCCAACAAATCAGCGTAGTATTCGAGGTAGGATCCGTCCGAGATCTCTTCAGCGACGTCTTTTCCGCTACCCTCGGCATCCAGCCTGGCCAGCAACGCGGACTTGGCGTTCACGTCCTCGAAAGACTCGATGTAAGTTTTCTTCCGAGGCTGCTGGCGGGGAGGACATTTACGAGACTTGCTCTCGACCCTCTTGGCTACCGGGCGCTCGGGCCTCCTACCCGCTGGGGTGGGGATTTTCGAGCGTGCACCGTTAACCGGACGAGGCTTGCGCGAGAGCATTTTCCGTTCGTCGCCCTTCTTCTTGTCCTTAGCCGTTCTCTCCACCACGAAAGTAGCGTTCATAACATCTGTCTTCTCGATCACGAACGTTGAGTTGAGCGATCGATCAGCAGATGAAGGGAGAGGCCACGGTACCAAAGCAAGAGAAGGCTCGACCGCACGACGATCCCGTTCCTCGCCCTTCACCCGGTTCTCGTCGATGCTGAGGACTGCATTTTCGATCGCGAGCGTTCGTTCGAAAACGAAATAGTCAGAGGTCGAAAAAGCAGGCCAAGGCACCAGTGCAAGTTCGGGTGAAGGCTCGATACGGTCCTCGACATCGTAACGGTAGACATCGCTAACCCTCCCTGGAACGTGCGCCCCTACCAGAAGATCGGCGAGAAAATCCGAATAGGTGAGCGACGGCACGAGTGACAGGTCGAGTTCAGCAGATCCATTCGAGACGAGAGGTAACAACCTACGCCCCTCCGACTGACGGCGGCGGTTCGTCTTCGGAACAACAGCCGGAGCAGAGTATCGCTTCCAGAACCACCAGAAGCAAGATACGAATGCCACGAAAAAACCGAAGAGATACATCACGACACGTTAATACGAGGCGTACAAATAACGATGCACACAAATTAAAAGAGCCGGCCCGCGATTCCGTATATCCGAGAAAAACACGCATAGAGACAGAAAGGCGAAAGCCGAGGAAGAGTGAGCCTCTCGCATTCCTTATATACCCTAGCGTCGAGGAAAATATTCCAATTATTTCGTGGAATAATCCAGTGATTTCGTGGAAAATTTTGAAACGTTTTCTTGGAAATGGCGAATTTTTTCGTGGAAAAAAAAAGAAAAACACTACGACGGGTATCCCCATCCCCTAATGGAGAGCTGAGGAATGTTCTGCTCGCGCGCGCGTTCCGTACGCAAATATTCCAATTATTTCGTGGAATATTCCAGTCACTTCGTGGAAAATTTTGAAACGTTTTCCTGGAAATGGCGAATTTTTTCGTGGAAAAAAAAGTACGACGGGTATCCCCCTCCCCTAATGGCAAGTTAAGGAATGTTCTGCTCGCCTTCCGTGCGCACAAATCTCGTTCGGAAAGAACTCGCGCAGAGAAAAACAGCAAGCACGTTGGTATAGAAGTTTTTGAAAAGGGAGTTGGAGGGTGAATATGTATTTTCGAACTGCTCGTACGAAATATTTATTCGCCAGTCGCGAAAGCAGGGAAAAATGTCTCCTTACGATTGATGTAAGCCGACTGCAATTTTCTCAAAAATAACAAGAGACCAAGTGTCCCGTAAACATCGCCAGACGAACACGGGTTCTCCTCAGCAACGATGGTAGTGACGAATCTTGGGAGAGAGAGTAAATACAAAAAAAACAAACTATGTCCACGGGTGATGGGAAATTCTTTTTGATAACGTCGATCGATAGTTGTCGCATCGGTCGGTATTCTCCCAAAAGAGCTCTTTGCTACTCTTGATACGTTAAAGTCATATCAGGTACGAGCTGGTAGAATCCAGCGTTTTCGACTCGGGGGGGGGGCCCGATTTCATTCGCGCGATCGATTCTGTTCAACAGATGGCGCTGCGAAAGTTTCTCCAGACATTTCTCTCGCTGAAAGAAAGTCGAATTCTCGTGACCGCATTGCCGCGGATTTGTGTTTGCAGTTTTGTCTACTCGGTCTGGCACCTCCACTCCGACCTGTCCGGCTTGGGAAACCCTTGAAGTGGCTCTTAACCACTGCCGGCATAGCTCGAAGTCTTCATCGGTGCACTCAAGCCCCCTCGCCGCGACAAGGCGTAGACTAGAGGAGGAAAACGGGGGAAGGGAGGCCCGACAACCCACCTCTCTCTTCCCCCTATGATCCCGGCTAGGTCTTAAAGCCGGGCAGGCAGTCAGTTATCTGCACGACGCGTACGATCGACCGCGCTTCACTTAGTCAGTCCTAGAGGCTCTGACTCTTGCCAACAAATCAGCGTAGTATTCGAGGTAGGATCCGTCCGAGATCTCTTCAGCGACGTCTTTTCCGCTACCCTCGGCATCCAGCCTGGCCAGCAACGCGGACTTGGCGTTCACGTCCTCGAAAGACTCGATGTAAGTTTTCTTCCGAGGCTGCTGGCGGGGAGGACATTTACGAGACTTGCTCTCGACCCTCTTGGCTACCGGGCGCTCGGGCCTCCTACCCGCTGGGGTGGGGATTTTCGAGCGTGCACCGTTAACCGGACGAGGCTTGCGCGAGAGCATTTTCCGTTCGTCGCCCTTCTTCTTGTCCTTAGCCGTTCTCTCCACCACGAAAGTAGCGTTCATAACATCTGTCTTCTCGATCACGAACGTTGAGTTGAGCGATCGATCAGCAGATGAAGGGAGAGGCCACGGTACCAAAGCAAGAGAAGGCTCGACCGCACGACGATCCCGTTCCTCGCCCTTCACCCGGTTCTCGTCGATGCTGAGGACTGCATTTTCGATCGCGAGCGTTCGTTCGAAAACGAAATAGTCAGAGGTCGAAAAAGCAGGCCAAGGCACCAGTGCAAGTTCGGGTGAAGGCTCGATACGGTCCTCGACATCGTAACGGTAGACATCGCTAACCCTCCCTGGAACGTGCGCCCCTACCAGAAGATCGGCGAGAAAATCCGAATAGGTGAGCGACGGCACGAGTGACAGGTCGAGTTCAGCAGATCCATTCGAGACGAGAGGTAACAACCTACGCCCCTCCGACTGACGGCGGCGGTTCGTCTTCGGAACAACAGCCGGAGCAGAGTTCCGCTTCCAGAACCACCAGAAGCAAGATACGAATGCCACGAAAAAACCGAAGAGATACATCACGACACGTTAATACGAGGCGTACAAATAACGATGCACACAAATTAAAAGAGCCGGCCCGCGATTCCGTATATTCGAGAAAAACACGCAGAGAGACAGAAAGGCGAAAGCCGAGGAAGAGTGAGCCTCTCGCATTCCTTATATACCCTAGCGTCGAGGAAAATATTCCAATTATTTCGTGGAATAATCCAGTGATTTCGTGGAAAATTTTGAAACGTTTTCTTGGAAATGGCGAATTTTTTCGTGGAAAAAAAAAGAAAAACACTACGACGGGTATCCCCATCCCCTAATGGAGAGCTGAGGAATGTTCTGCTCGCGCGCGCGTTCCGTACGCAAATATTCCAATTATTTCGTGGAATATTCCAGTCACTTCGTGGAAAATTTTGAAACGTTTTCCTGGAAATGGCGAATTTTTTCGTGGAAAAAAAAGTACGACGGGTATCCCCCTCCCCTAATGGCAAGTTAAGGAATGTTCTGCTCGCCTTCCGTGCGCACAAATCTCGTTCGGAAAGAACTCGCGCAGAGAAAAACAGCAAGCACGTTGGTATAGAAGTTTTTGAAAAGGGAGTTGGAGGGTGAATATGTATTTTCGAACTGCTCGTACGAAATATTTATTCGCCAGTCGCGAAAGCAGGGAAAAATGTCTCCTTACGATTGATGTAAGCCGACTGCAATTTTCTCAAAAATAACAAGAGACGAACACGGGTTCTCCTCAGCAACGATGGTAGTGACGAATCTTGGGAGAGAGAGTAAATAAAAAAAAACAAACTATGTCCACGGGTGATGGGAAATTCTTTTTGATAACGTCGATCGATAGTTGTCGCATCGGTCGGTATTCTCCCAAAAGAGCTCTTTGCTACTCTTGATACGTCAAAGTCATATCAGGTACGAGCTGGTAGAATCCAGCGTTTTCGACTCGGGGGGGGGGCCCGATTTCATTCGCGCGATCGATTCTGTTCAACAGATGGCGCTGCGAAAGTTTCTCCAGACATTTCTCTCGCTGAAAGAAAGTCGAATTCTCGTGACCGCATTGCCGCGGATTTGTGTTTGCAGTTTTGTCTACTCGGTCTGGCACCTCCACTCCGACCTGTCCGGCTTGGGAAACCCTTGAAGTGGCTCTTAACCACTGCCGGCATAGCTCGAAGTCTTCATCGGTGCACTCAAGCCCCCTCGCCGCGACAAGGCGTAGACTAGAGGAGGAAAACGGGGGAAGGGAGGCCCGACAACCCACCTCTCTCTTCCCCCTATGATCCCGGCTAGGTCTTAAAGCCGGGCAGGCAGTCAGTTATCTGCACGACGCGTACGATCGACCGCGCTTCACTTAGTCAGTCCTAGAGGCTCTGACTCTTGCCAACAAATCAGCGTAGTATTCGAGGTAGGATCCGTCCGAGATCTCTTCAGCGACGTCTTTTCCGCTACCCTCGGCATCCAGCCTGGCCAGCAACGCGGACTTGGCGTTCACGTCCTCGAAAGACTCGATGTAAGTTTTCTTCCGAGGCTGCTGGCGGGGAGGACATTTACGAGACTTGCTCTCGACCCTCTTGGCTACCGGGCGCTCGGGCCTCCTACCCGCTGGGGTGGGGATTTTCGAGCGTGCACCGTTAACCGGACGAGGCTTGCGCGAGAGCATTTTCCGTTCGTCGCCCTTCTTCTTGTCCTTAGCCGTTCTCTCCACCACGAAAGTAGCGTTCATAACATCTGTCTTCTCGATCACGAACGTTGAGTTGAGCGATCGATCAGCAGATGAAGGGAGAGGCCACGGTACCAAAGCAAGAGAAGGCTCGACCGCACGACGATCCCGTTCCTCGCCCTTCACCCGGTTCTCGTCGATGCTGAGGACTGCATTTTCGATCGCGAGCGTTCGTTCGAAAACGAAATAGTCAGAGGTCGAAAAAGCAGGCCAAGGCACCAGTGCAAGTTCGGGTGAAGGCTCGATACGGTCCTCGACATCGTAACGGTAGACATCGCTAACCCTCCCTGGAACGTGCGCCCCTACCAGAAGATCGGCGAGAAAATCCGAATAGGTGAGCGACGGCACGAGTGACAGGTCGAGTTCAGCAGATCCATTCGAGACGAGAGGTAACAACCTACGCCCCTCCGACTGACGGCGGCGGTTCGTCTTCGGAACAACAGCCGGAGCAGAGTTCCGCTTCCAGAACCACCAGAAGCAAGATACGAATGCCACGAAAAAACCGAAGAGATACATCACGACACGTTAATACGAGGCGTACAAATAACGATGCACACAAATTAAAAGAGCCGGCCCGCGATTCCGTATATTCGAGAAAAACACGCAGAGAGACAGAAAGGCGAAAGCCGAGGAAGAGTGAGCCTCTCGCATTCCTTATATACCCTAGCGTCGAGGAAAATATTCCAATTATTTCGTGGAATAATCCAGTGATTTCGTGGAAAATTTTGAAACGTTTTCTTGGAAATGGCGAATTTTTTCGTGGAAAAAAAAAGAAAAACACTACGACGGGTATCCCCATCCCCTAATGGAGAGCTGAGGAATGTTCTGCTCGCGCGCGCGTTCCGTACGCAAATATTCCAATTATTTCGTGGAATATTCCAGTCACTTCGTGGAAAATTTTGAAACGTTTTCCTGGAAATGGCGAATTTTTTCGTGGAAAAAAAAGTACGACGGGTATCCCCCTCCCCTAATGGCAAGTTAAGGAATGTTCTGCTCGCCTTCCGTGCGCACAAATCTCGTTCGGAAAGAACTCGCGCAGAGAAAAACAGCAAGCACGTTGGTATAGAAGTTTTTGAAAAGGGAGTTGGAGGGTGAATATGTATTTTCGAACTGCTCGTACGAAATATTTATTCGCCAGTCGCGAAAGCAGGGAAAAATGTCTCCTTACGATTGATGTAAGCCGACTGCAATTTTCTCAAAAACATCGCCACACGAACACGGGTTCTCCTCAGCAACGATGGTAGTGACGAATCTTGGGAGAGAGAGTAAATAAAAAAAAACAAACTATGTCCACGGGTGATGGGAAATTCTTTTCGATAACGTCGATCGATAGTTGTCGCATCGGTCGGTATTCTCCCAAAAGAGCTCTTTGCTACTCTTGATACGTCAAAGTCATATCAGGTACGAGCTGGTAGAATCCAGCGTTTTCGACTCGGGGGGGGGGGCCCGATTTCATTCGCGCGATCGATTCTGTTCAACAGATGGCGCTGCGAAAGTTTCTCCAGACATTTCTCTCGCTGAAAGAAAGTCGAATTCTCGTGACCGCATTGCCGCGGATTTGTGTTTGCAGTTTTGTCTACTCGGTCTGGCACCTCCACTCCGACCTGTCCGGCTTGGGAAACCCTTGAAGTGGCTCTTAACCACTGCCGGCATAGCTCGAAGTCTTCATCGGTGCACTCAAGCCCCCTCGCCGCGACAAGGCGTAGACTAGAGGAGGAAAACGGGGGAAGGGAGGCCCGACAACCCACCTCTCTCTTCCCCCTATGATCCCGGCTAGGTCTTAAAGCCGGGCAGGCAGTCAGTTATCTGCACGACGCGTACGATCGACCGCGCTTCACTTAGTCAGTCCTAGAGGCTCTGACTCTTGCCAACAAATCAGCGTAGTATTCGAGGTAGGATCCGTCCGAGATCTCTTCAGCGACGTCTTTTCCGCTACCCTCGGCATCCAGCCTGGCCAGCAACGCGGACTTGGCGTTCACGTCCTCGAAAGACTCGATGTAAGTTTTCTTCCGAGGCTGCTGGCGGGGAGGACATTTACGAGACTTGCTCTCGACCCTCTTGGCTACCGGGCGCTCGGGCCTCCTACCCGCTGGGGTGGGGATTTTCGAGCGTGCACCGTTAACCGGACGAGGCTTGCGCGAGAGCATTTTCCGTTCGTCGCCCTTCTTCTTGTCCTTAGCCGTTCTCTCCACCACGAAAGTAGCGTTCATAACATCTGTCTTCTCGATCACGAACGTTGAGTTGAGCGATCGATCAGCAGATGAAGGGAGAGGCCACGGTACCAAAGCAAGAGAAGGCTCGACCGCACGACGATCCCGTTCCTCGCCCTTCACCCGGTTCTCGTCGATGCTGAGGACTGCATTTTCGATCGCGAGCGTTCGTTCGAAAACGAAATAGTCAGAGGTCGAAAAAGCAGGCCAAGGCACCAGTGCAAGTTCGGGTGAAGGCTCGATACGGTCCTCGACATCGTAACGGTAGACATCGCTAACCCTCCCTGGAACGTGCGCCCCTACCAGAAGATCGGCGAGAAAATCCGAATAGGTGAGCGACGGCACGAGTGACAGGTCGAGTTCAGCAGATCCATTCGAGACGAGAGGTAACAACCTACGCCCCTCCGACTGACGGCGGCGGTTCGTCTTCGGAACAACAGCCGGAGCAGAGTTCCGCTTCCAGAACCACCAGAAGCAAGATACGAATGCCACGAAAAAACCGAAGAGATACATCACGACACGTTAATACGAGGCGTACAAATAACGATGCACACAAATTAAAAGAGCCGGCCCGCGATTCCGTATATTCGAGAAAAACACGCAGAGAGACAGAAAGGCGAAAGCCGAGGAAGAGTGAGCCTCTCGCATTCCTTATATACCCTAGCGTCGAGGAAAATATTCCAATTATTTCGTGGAATAATCCAGTGATTTCGTGGAAAATTTTGAAACGTTTTCTTGGAAATGGCGAATTTTTTCGTGGAAAAAAAAAGAAAAACACTACGACGGGTATCCCCATCCCCTAATGGAGAGCTGAGGAATGTTCTGCTCGCGCGCGCGTTCCGTACGCAAATATTCCAATTATTTCGTGGAATATTCCAGTCACTTCGTGGAAAATTTTGAAACGTTTTCCTGGAAATGGCGAATTTTTTCGTGGAAAAAAAAGTACGACGGGTATCCCCCTCCCCTAATGGCAAGTTAAGGAATGTTCTGCTCGCCTTCCGTGCGCACAAATCTCGTTCGGAAAGAACTCGCGCAGAGAAAAACAGCAAGCACGTTGGTATAGAAGTTTTTGAAAAGGGAGTTGGAGGGTGAATATGTATTTTCGAACTGCTCGTACGAAATATTTATTCGCCAGTCGCGAAAGCAGGGAAAAATGTCTCCTTACGATTGATGTAAGCCGACTGCAATTTTCTCAAAAACATCGCCACACGAACACGGGTTCTCCTCAGCAACGATGGTAGTGACGAATCTTGGGAGAGAGAGTAAATAAAAAAAAACAAACTATGTCCACGGGTGATGGGAAATTCTTTTCGATAACGTCGATCGATAGTTGTCGCATCGGTCGGTATTCTCCCAAAAGAGCTCTTTGCTACTCTTGATACGTCAAAGTCATATCAGGTACGAGCTGGTAGAATCCAGCGTTTTCGACTCGGGGGGGGGGGGCCCGATTTCATTCGCGCGATCGATTCTGTTCAACAGATGGCGCTGCGAAAGTTTCTCCAGACATTTCTCTCGCTGAAAGAAAGTCGAATTCTCGTGACCGCATTGCCGCGGATTTGTGTTTGCAGTTTTGTCTACTCGGTCTGGCACCTCCACTCCGACCTGTCCGGCTTGGGAAACCCTTGAAGTGGCTCTTAACCACTGCCGGCATAGCTCGAAGTCTTCATCGGTGCACTCAAGCCCCCTCGCCGCGACAAGGCGTAGACTAGAGGAGGAAAACGGGGGAAGGGAGGCCCGACAACCCACCTCTCTCTTCCCCCTATGATCCCGGCTAGGTCTTAAAGCCGGGCAGGCAGTCAGTTATCTGCACGACGCGTACGATCGACCGCGCTTCACTTAGTCAGTCCTAGAGGCTCTGACTCTTGCCAACAAATCAGCGTAGTATTCGAGGTAGGATCCGTCCGAGATCTCTTCAGCGACGTCTTTTCCGCTACCCTCGGCATCCAGCCTGGCCAGCAACGCGGACTTGGCGTTCACGTCCTCGAAAGACTCGATGTAAGTTTTCTTCCGAGGCTGCTGGCGGGGAGGACATTTACGAGACTTGCTCTCGACCCTCTTGGCTACCGGGCGCTCGGGCCTCCTACCCGCTGGGGTGGGGATTTTCGAGCGTGCACCGTTAACCGGACGAGGCTTGCGCGAGAGCATTTTCCGTTCGTCGCCCTTCTTCTTGTCCTTAGCCGTTCTCTCCACCACGAAAGTAGCGTTCATAACATCTGTCTTCTCGATCACGAACGTTGAGTTGAGCGATCGATCAGCAGATGAAGGGAGAGGCCACGGTACCAAAGCAAGAGAAGGCTCGACCGCACGACGATCCCGTTCCTCGCCCTTCACCCGGTTCTCGTCGATGCTGAGGACTGCATTTTCGATCGCGAGCGTTCGTTCGAAAACGAAATAGTCAGAGGTCGAAAAAGCAGGCCAAGGCACCAGTGCAAGTTCGGGTGAAGGCTCGATACGGTCCTCGACATCGTAACGGTAGACATCGCTAACCCTCCCTGGAACGTGCGCCCCTACCAGAAGATCGGCGAGAAAATCCGAATAGGTGAGCGACGGCACGAGTGACAGGTCGAGTTCAGCAGATCCATTCGAGACGAGAGGTAACAACCTACGCCCCTCCGACTGACGGCGGCGGTTCGTCTTCGGAACAACAGCCGGAGCAGAGTTCCGCTTCCAGAACCACCAGAAGCAAGATACGAATGCCACGAAAAAACCGAAGAGATACATCACGACACGTTAATACGAGGCGTACAAATAACGATGCACACAAATTAAAAGAGCCGGCCCGCGATTCCGTATATCCGAGAAAAACACGCAGAGAGACAGAAAGGCGAAAGCCGAGGAAGAGTGAGCCTCTCGCATTCCTTATATACCCTAGCGTCGAGGAAAATATTCCAATTATTTCGTGGAATAATCCAGTGATTTCGTGGAAAATTTTGAAACGTTTTCTTGGAAATGGCGAATTTTTTCGTGGAAAAAAAAAGAAAAACACTACGACGGGTATCCCCATCCCCTAATGGAGAGCTGAGGAATGTTCTGCTCGCGCGCGCGTTCCGTACGCAAATATTCCAATTATTTCGTGGAATATTCCAGTCACTTCGTGGAAAATTTTGAAACGTTTTCCTGGAAATGGCGAATTTTTTCGTGGAAAAAAAAGTACGACGGGTATCCCCCTCCCCTAATGGCAAGTTAAGGAATGTTCTGCTCGCCTTCCGTGCGCACAAATCTCGTTCGGAAAGAACTCGCGCAGAGAAAAACAGCAAGCACGTTGGTATAGAAGTTTTTGAAAAGGGAGTTGGAGGGTGAATATGTATTTTCGAACTGCTCGTACGAAATATTTATTCGCCAGTCGCGAAAGCAGGGAAAAATGTCTCCTTACGATTGATGTAAGCCGACTGCAATTTTCTCAAAAATAACAAGAGACCAAGTGTCCCGTAAACATCGCCAGACGAACACGGGTTCTCCTCAGCAACGATGGTAGTGACGAATCTTGGGAGAGAGAGTAAATACAAAAAAAACAAACTATGTCCACGGGTGATGGGAAATTCTTTTTGATAACGTCGATCGATAGTTGTCGCATCGGTCGGTATTCTCCCAAAAGAGCTCTTTGCTACTCTTGATACGTTAAAGTCATATCAGGTACGAGCTGGTAGAATCCAGCGTTTTCGACTCGGGGGGGGGGGCCCGATTTCATTCGCGCGATCGATTCTGTTCAACAGATGGCGCTGCGAAAGTTTCTCCAGACATTTCTCTCGCTGAAAGAAAGTCGAATTCTCGTGACCGCATTGCCGCGGATTTGTGTTTGCAGTTTTGTCTACTCGGTCTGGCACCTCCACTCCGACCTGTCCGGCTTGGGAAACCCTTGAAGTGGCTCTTAACCACTGCCGGCATAGCTCGAAGTCTTCATCGGTGCACTCAAGCCCCCTCGCCGCGACAAGGCGTAGACTAGAGGAGGAAAACGGGGGAAGGGAGGCCCGACAACCCACCTCTCTCTTCCCCCTATGATCCCGGCTAGGTCTTAAAGCCGGGCAGGCAGTCAGTTATCTGCACGACGCGTACGATCGACCGCGCTTCACTTAGTCAGTCCTAGAGGCTCTGACTCTTGCCAACAAATCAGCGTAGTATTCGAGGTAGGATCCGTCCGAGATCTCTTCAGCGACGTCTTTTCCGCTACCCTCGGCATCCAGCCTGGCCAGCAACGCGGACTTGGCGTTCACGTCCTCGAAAGACTCGATGTAAGTTTTCTTCCGAGGCTGCTGGCGGGGAGGACATTTACGAGACTTGCTCTCGACCCTCTTGGCTACCGGGCGCTCGGGCCTCCTACCCGCTGGGGTGGGGATTTTCGAGCGTGCACCGTTAACCGGACGAGGCTTGCGCGAGAGCATTTTCCGTTCGTCGCCCTTCTTCTTGTCCTTAGCCGTTCTCTCCACCACGAAAGTAGCGTTCATAACATCTGTCTTCTCGATCACGAACGTTGAGTTGAGCGATCGATCAGCAGATGAAGGGAGAGGCCACGGTACCAAAGCAAGAGAAGGCTCGACCGCACGACGATCCCGTTCCTCGCCCTTCACCCGGTTCTCGTCGATGCTGAGGACTGCATTTTCGATCGCGAGCGTTCGTTCGAAAACGAAATAGTCAGAGGTCGAAAAAGCAGGCCAAGGCACCAGTGCAAGTTCGGGTGAAGGCTCGATACGGTCCTCGACATCGTAACGGTAGACATCGCTAACCCTCCCTGGAACGTGCGCCCCTACCAGAAGATCGGCGAGAAAATCCGAATAGGTGAGCGACGGCACGAGTGACAGGTCGAGTTCAGCAGATCCATTCGAGACGAGAGGTAACAACCTACGCCCCTCCGACTGACGGCGGCGGTTCGTCTTCGGAACAACAGCCGGAGCAGAGTTCCGCTTCCAGAACCACCAGAAGCAAGATACGAATGCCACGAAAAAACCGAAGAGATACATCACGACACGTTAATACGAGGCGTACAAATAACGATGCACACAAATTAAAAGAGCCGGCCCGCGATTCCGTATATTCGAGAAAAACACGCAGAGAGACAGAAAGGCGAAAGCCGAGGAAGAGTGAGCCTCTCGCATTCCTTATATACCCTAGCGTCGAGGAAAATATTCCAATTATTTCGTGGAATAATCCAGTGATTTCGTGGAAAATTTTGAAACGTTTTCTTGGAAATGGCGAATTTTTTCGTGGAAAAAAAAAGAAAAACACTACGACGGGTATCCCCATCCCCTAATGGAGAGCTGAGGAATGTTCTGCTCGCGCGCGCGTTCCGTACGCAAATATTCCAATTATTTCGTGGAATATTCCAGTCACTTCGTGGAAAATTTTGAAACGTTTTCCTGGAAATGGCGAATTTTTTCGTGGAAAAAAAAGTACGACGGGTATCCCCCTCCCCTAATGGCAAGTTAAGGAATGTTCTGCTCGCCTTCCGTGCGCACAAATCTCGTTCGGAAAGAACTCGCGCAGAGAAAAACAGCAAGCACGTTGGTATAGAAGTTTTTGAAAAGGGAGTTGGAGGGTGAATATGTATTTTCGAACTGCTCGTACGAAATATTTATTCGCCAGTCGCGAAAGCAGGGAAAAATGTCTCCTTACGATTGATGTAAGCCGACTGCAATTTTCTCAAAAATAACAAGAGACGAACACGGGTTCTCCTCAGCAACGATGGTAGTGACGAATCTTGGGAGAGAGAGTAAATAAAAAAAAACAAACTATGTCCACGGGTGATGGGAAATTCTTTTTGATAACGTCGATCGATAGTTGTCGCATCGGTCGGTATTCTCCCAAAAGAGCTCTTTGCTACTCTTGATACGTCAAAGTCATATCAGGTACGAGCTGGTAGAATCCAGCGTTTTCGACTCGGGGGGGGGGCCCGATTTCATTCGCGCGATCGATTCTGTTCAACAGATGGCGCTGCGAAAGTTTCTCCAGACATTTCTCTCGCTGAAAGAAAGTCGAATTCTCGTGACCGCATTGCCGCGGATTTGTGTTTGCAGTTTTGTCTACTCGGTCTGGCACCTCCACTCCGACCTGTCCGGCTTGGGAAACCCTTGAAGTGGCTCTTAACCACTGCCGGCATAGCTCGAAGTCTTCATCGGTGCACTCAAGCCCCCTCGCCGCGACAAGGCGTAGACTAGAGGAGGAAAACGGGGGAAGGGAGGCCCGACAACCCACCTCTCTCTTCCCCCTATGATCCCGGCTAGGTCTTAAAGCCGGGCAGGCAGTCAGTTATCTGCACGACGCGTACGATCGACCGCGCTTCACTTAGTCAGTCCTAGAGGCTCTGACTCTTGCCAACAAATCAGCGTAGTATTCGAGGTAGGATCCGTCCGAGATCTCTTCAGCGACGTCTTTTCCGCTACCCTCGGCATCCAGCCTGGCCAGCAACGCGGACTTGGCGTTCACGTCCTCGAAAGACTCGATGTAAGTTTTCTTCCGAGGCTGCTGGCGGGGAGGACATTTACGAGACTTGCTCTCGACCCTCTTGGCTACCGGGCGCTCGGGCCTCCTACCCGCTGGGGTGGGGATTTTCGAGCGTGCACCGTTAACCGGACGAGGCTTGCGCGAGAGCATTTTCCGTTCGTCGCCCTTCTTCTTGTCCTTAGCCGTTCTCTCCACCACGAAAGTAGCGTTCATAACATCTGTCTTCTCGATCACGAACGTTGAGTTGAGCGATCGATCAGCAGATGAAGGGAGAGGCCACGGTACCAAAGCAAGAGAAGGCTCGATCGCACGACGATCCCGTTCCTCGCCCTTCACCCGGTTCTCGTCGATGCTGAGGACTGCATTTTCGATCGCGAGCGTTCGTTCGAAAACGAAACAGTCAGAGGTCGAAAAAGCAGGCCAAGGCACCAGTGCAAGTTCGGGTGAAGGCTCGATACGGTCCTCGACATCGTAACGGTAGACATCGCTAACCCTCCCTGGAACGTGCGCCCCTACCAGAAGATCGGCGAGAAAATCCGAATAGGTGAGCGACGGCACGAGTGACAGGTCGAGTTCAGCAGATCCATTCGAGACGAGAGGTAACAACCTACGCCCCTCCGACTGACGGCGGCGGTTCGTCTTCGGAACAACAGCCGGAGCAGAGTTCCGCTTCCAGAACCACCAGAAGCAAGATACGAATGCCACGAAAAAACCGAAGAGATACATCACGACACGTTAATACGAGGCGTACAAATAACGATGCACACAAATTAAAAGAGCCGGCCCGCGATTCCGTATATTCGAGAAAAACACGCAGAGAGACAGAAAGGCGAAAGCCGAGGAAGAGTGAGCCTCTCGCATTCCTTATATACCCTAGCGTCGAGGAAAATATTCCAATTATTTCGTGGAATAATCCAGTGATTTCGTGGAAAATTTTGAAACGTTTTCTTGGAAATGGCGAATTTTTTCGTGGAAAAAAAAAGAAAAACACTACGACGGGTATCCCCATCCCCTAATGGAGAGCTGAGGAATGTTCTGCTCGCGCGCGCGTTCCGTACGCAAATATTCCAATTATTTCGTGGAATATTCCAGTCACTTCGTGGAAAATTTTGAAACGTTTTCCTGGAAATGGCGAATTTTTTCGTGGAAAAAAAAGTACGACGGGTATCCCCCTCCCCTAATGGCAAGTTAAGGAATGTTCTGCTCGCCTTCCGTGCGCACAAATCTCGTTCGGAAAGAACTCGCGCAGAGAAAAACAGCAAGCACGTTGGTATAGAAGTTTTTGAAAAGGGAGTTGGAGGGTGAATATGTATTTTCGAACTGCTCGTACGAAATATTTATTCGCCAGTCGCGAAAGCAGGGAAAAATGTCTCCTTACGATTGATGTAAGCCGACTGCAATTTTCTCAAAAACATCGCCACACGAACACGGGTTCTCCTCAGCAACGATGGTAGTGACGAATCTTGGGAGAGAGAGTAAATAAAAAAAAACAAACTATGTCCACGGGTGATGGGAAATTCTTTTCGATAACGTCGATCGATAGTTGTCGCATCGGTCGGTATTCTCCCAAAAGAGCTCTTTGCTACTCTTGATACGTCAAAGTCATATCAGGTACGAGCTGGTAGAATCCAGCGTTTTCGACTCGGGGGGGGGGGCCCGATTTCATTCGCGCGATCGATTCTGTTCAACAGATGGCGCTGCGAAAGTTTCTCCAGACATTTCTCTCGCTGAAAGAAAGTCGAATTCTCGTGACCGCATTGCCGCGGATTTGTGTTTGCAGTTTTGTCTACTCGGTCTGGCACCTCCACTCCGACCTGTCCGGCTTGGGAAACCCTTGAAGTGGCTCTTAACCACTGCCGGCATAGCTCGAAGTCTTCATCGGTGCACTCAAGCCCCCTCGCCGCGACAAGGCGTAGACTAGAGGAGGAAAACGGGGGAAGGGAGGCCCGACAACCCACCTCTCTCTTCCCCCTATGATCCCGGCTAGGTCTTAAAGCCGGGCAGGCAGTCAGTTATCTGCACGACGCGTACGATCGACCGCGCTTCACTTAGTCAGTCCTAGAGGCTCTGACTCTTGCCAACAAATCAGCGTAGTATTCGAGGTAGGATCCGTCCGAGATCTCTTCAGCGACGTCTTTTCCGCTACCCTCGGCATCCAGCCTGGCCAGCAACGCGGACTTGGCGTTCACGTCCTCGAAAGACTCGATGTAAGTTTTCTTCCGAGGCTGCTGGCGGGGAGGACATTTACGAGACTTGCTCTCGACCCTCTTGGCTACCGGGCGCTCGGGCCTCCTACCCGCTGGGGTGGGGATTTTCGAGCGTGCACCGTTAACCGGACGAGGCTTGCGCGAGAGCATTTTCCGTTCGTCGCCCTTCTTCTTGTCCTTAGCCGTTCTCTCCACCACGAAAGTAGCGTTCATAACATCTGTCTTCTCGATCACGAACGTTGAGTTGAGCGATCGATCAGCAGATGAAGGGAGAGGCCACGGTACCAAAGCAAGAGAAGGCTCGACCGCACGACGATCCCGTTCCTCGCCCTTCACCCGGTTCTCGTCGATGCTGAGGACTGCATTTTCGATCGCGAGCGTTCGTTCGAAAACGAAATAGTCAGAGGTCGAAAAAGCAGGCCAAGGCACCAGTGCAAGTTCGGGTGAAGGCTCGATACGGTCCTCGACATCGTAACGGTAGACATCGCTAACCCTCCCTGGAACGTGCGCCCCTACCAGAAGATCGGCGAGAAAATCCGAATAGGTGAGCGACGGCACGAGTGACAGGTCGAGTTCAGCAGATCCATTCGAGACGAGAGGTAACAACCTACGCCCCTCCGACTGACGGCGGCGGTTCGTCTTCGGAACAACAGCCGGAGCAGAGTTCCGCTTCCAGAACCACCAGAAGCAAGATACGAATGCCACGAAAAAACCGAAGAGATACATCACGACACGTTAATACGAGGCGTACAAATAACGATGCACACAAATTAAAAGAGCCGGCCCGCGATTCCGTATATTCGAGAAAAACACGCAGAGAGACAGAAAGGCGAAAGCCGAGGAAGAGTGAGCCTCTCGCATTCCTTATATACCCTAGCGTCGAGGAAAATATTCCAATTATTTCGTGGAATAATCCAGTGATTTCGTGGAAAATTTTGAAACGTTTTCTTGGAAATGGCGAATTTTTTCGTGGAAAAAAAAAGAAAAACACTACGACGGGTATCCCCATCCCCTAATGGAGAGCTGAGGAATGTTCTGCTCGCGCGCGCGTTCCGTACGCAAATATTCCAATTATTTCGTGGAATATTCCAGTCACTTCGTGGAAAATTTTGAAACGTTTTCCTGGAAATGGCGAATTTTTTCGTGGAAAAAAAAGTACGACGGGTATCCCCCTCCCCTAATGGCAAGTTAAGGAATGTTCTGCTCGCCTTCCGTGCGCACAAATCTCGTTCGGAAAGAACTCGCGCAGAGAAAAACAGCAAGCACGTTGGTATAGAAGTTTTTGAAAAGGGAGTTGGAGGGTGAATATGTATTTTCGAACTGCTCGTACGAAATATTTATTCGCCAGTCGCGAAAGCAGGGAAAAATGTCTCCTTACGATTGATGTAAGCCGACTGCAATTTTCTCAAAAACATCGCCACACGAACACGGGTTCTCCTCAGCAACGATGGTAGTGACGAATCTTGGGAGAGAGAGTAAATAAAAAAAAACAAACTATGTCCACGGGTGATGGGAAATTCTTTTCGATAACGTCGATCGATAGTTGTCGCATCGGTCGGTATTCTCCCAAAAGAGCTCTTTGCTACTCTTGATACGTCAAAGTCATATCAGGTACGAGCTGGTAGAATCCAGCGTTTTCGACTCGGGGGGGGGGGGCCCGATTTCATTCGCGCGATCGATTCTGTTCAACAGATGGCGCTGCGAAAGTTTCTCCAGACATTTCTCTCGCTGAAAGAAAGTCGAATTCTCGTGACCGCATTGCCGCGGATTTGTGTTTGCAGTTTTGTCTACTCGGTCTGGCACCTCCACTCCGACCTGTCCGGCTTGGGAAACCCTTGAAGTGGCTCTTAACCACTGCCGGCATAGCTCGAAGTCTTCATCGGTGCACTCAAGCCCCCTCGCCGCGACAAGGCGTAGACTAGAGGAGGAAAACGGGGGAAGGGAGGCCCGACAACCCACCTCTCTCTTCCCCCTATGATCCCGGCTAGGTCTTAAAGCCGGGCAGGCAGTCAGTTATCTGCACGACGCGTACGATCGACCGCGCTTCACTTAGTCAGTCCTAGAGGCTCTGACTCTTGCCAACAAATCAGCGTAGTATTCGAGGTAGGATCCGTCCGAGATCTCTTCAGCGACGTCTTTTCCGCTACCCTCGGCATCCAGCCTGGCCAGCAACGCGGACTTGGCGTTCACGTCCTCGAAAGACTCGATGTAAGTTTTCTTCCGAGGCTGCTGGCGGGGAGGACATTTACGAGACTTGCTCTCGACCCTCTTGGCTACCGGGCGCTCGGGCCTCCTACCCGCTGGGGTGGGGATTTTCGAGCGTGCACCGTTAACCGGACGAGGCTTGCGCGAGAGCATTTTCCGTTCGTCGCCCTTCTTCTTGTCCTTAGCCGTTCTCTCCACCACGAAAGTAGCGTTCATAACATCTGTCTTCTCGATCACGAACGTTGAGTTGAGCGATCGATCAGCAGATGAAGGGAGAGGCCACGGTACCAAAGCAAGAGAAGGCTCGACCGCACGACGATCCCGTTCCTCGCCCTTCACCCGGTTCTCGTCGATGCTGAGGACTGCATTTTCGATCGCGAGCGTTCGTTCGAAAACGAAATAGTCAGAGGTCGAAAAAGCAGGCCAAGGCACCAGTGCAAGTTCGGGTGAAGGCTCGATACGGTCCTCGACATCGTAACGGTAGACATCGCTAACCCTCCCTGGAACGTGCGCCCCTACCAGAAGATCGGCGAGAAAATCCGAATAGGTGAGCGACGGCACGAGTGACAGGTCGAGTTCAGCAGATCCATTCGAGACGAGAGGTAACAACCTACGCCCCTCCGACTGACGGCGGCGGTTCGTCTTCGGAACAACAGCCGGAGCAGAGTTCCGCTTCCAGAACCACCAGAAGCAAGATACGAATGCCACGAAAAAACCGAAGAGATACATCACGACACGTTAATACGAGGCGTACAAATAACGATGCACACAAATTAAAAGAGCCGGCCCGCGATTCCGTATATCCGAGAAAAACACGCAGAGAGACAGAAAGGCGAAAGCCGAGGAAGAGTGAGCCTCTCGCATTCCTTATATACCCTAGCGTCGAGGAAAATATTCCAATTATTTCGTGGAATAATCCAGTGATTTCGTGGAAAATTTTGAAACGTTTTCTTGGAAATGGCGAATTTTTTCGTGGAAAAAAAAAGAAAAACACTACGACGGGTATCCCCATCCCCTAATGGAGAGCTGAGGAATGTTCTGCTCGCGCGCGCGTTCCGTACGCAAATATTCCAATTATTTCGTGGAATATTCCAGTCACTTCGTGGAAAATTTTGAAACGTTTTCCTGGAAATGGCGAATTTTTTCGTGGAAAAAAAAGTACGACGGGTATCCCCCTCCCCTAATGGCAAGTTAAGGAATGTTCTGCTCGCCTTCCGTGCGCACAAATCTCGTTCGGAAAGAACTCGCGCAGAGAAAAACAGCAAGCACGTTGGTATAGAAGTTTTTGAAAAGGGAGTTGGAGGGTGAATATGTATTTTCGAACTGCTCGTACAAAATATTTATTCGCCAGTCGCGAAAGCAGGGAAAAATGTCTCCTTACGATTGATGTAAGCCGACTGCAATTTTCTCAAAAATAACAAGAGACCAAGTGTCCCGTAAACATCGCCAGACGAACACGGGTTCTCCTCAGCAACGATGGTAGTGACGAATCTTGGGAGAGAGAGTAAATAAAAAAAAACAAACTATGTCCACGGGTGATGGGAAATTCTTTTCGATAACGTCGATCGATAGTTGTCGCATCGGTCGGTATTCTCCCAAAAGAGCTCTTTGCTACTCTTGATACGTCAAAGTCATATCAGGTACGAGCTGGTAGAATCCAGCGTTTTCGACTCGGGGGGGGGGGGCCCGATTTCGTTCGCGCGATCGATTCTGTTCAACAGATGGCGCTGCGAAAGTTTCTCCAGACATTTCTCTCGCTGAAAGAAAGTCGAATTCTCGTGACCGCATTGCCGCGGATTTGTGTTTGCAGTTTTGTCTACTCGGTCTGGCACCTCCACTCCGACCTGTCCGGCTTGGGAAACCCTTGAAGTGGCTCTTAACCACTGCCGGCATAGCTCGAAGTCTTCATCGGTGCACTCAAGCCCCCTCGCCGCGACAAGGCGTAGACTAGAGGAGGAAAACGGGGGAAGGGAGGCCCGACAACCCACCTCTCTCTTCCCCCTATGATCCCGGCTAGGTCTTAAAGCCGGGCAGGCAGTCAGTTATCTGCACGACGCGTACGATCGACCGCGCTTCACTTAGTCAGTCCTAGAGGCTCTGACTCTTGCCAACAAATCAGCGTAGTATTCGAGGTAGGATCCGTCCGAGATCTCTTCAGCGACGTCTTTTCCGCTACCCTCGGCATCCAGCCTGGCCAGCAACGCGGACTTGGCGTTCACGTCCTCGAAAGACTCGATGTAAGTTTTCTTCCGAGGCTGCTGGCGGGGAGGACATTTACGAGACTTGCTCTCGACCCTCTTGGCTACCGGGCGCTCGGGCCTCCTACCCGCTGGGGTGGGGATTTTCGAGCGTGCACCGTTAACCGGACGAGGCTTGCGCGAGAGCATTTTCCGTTCGTCGCCCTTCTTCTTGTCCTTAGCCGTTCTCTCCACCACGAAAGTAGCGTTCATAACATCTGTCTTCTCGATCACGAACGTTGAGTTGAGCGATCGATCAGCAGATGAAGGGAGAGGCCACGGTACCAAAGCAAGAGAAGGCTCGACCGCACGACGATCCCGTTCCTCGCCCTTCACCCGGTTCTCGTCGATGCTGAGGACTGCATTTTCGATCGCGAGCGTTCGTTCGAAAACGAAATAGTCAGAGGTCGAAAAAGCAGGCCAAGGCACCAGTGCAAGTTCGGGTGAAGGCTCGATACGGTCCTCGACATCGTAACGGTAGACATCGCTAACCCTCCCTGGAACGTGCGCCCCTACCAGAAGATCGGCGAGAAAATCCGAATAGGTGAGCGACGGCACGAGTGACAGGTCGAGTTCAGCAGATCCATTCGAGACGAGAGGTAACAACCTACGCCCCTCCGACTGACGGCGGCGGTTCGTCTTCGGAACAACAGCCGGAGCAGAGTTCCGCTTCCAGAACCACCAGAAGCAAGATACGAATGCCACGAAAAAACCGAAGAGATACATCACGACACGTTAATACGAGGCGTACAAATAACGATGCACACAAATTAAAAGAGCCGGCCCGCGATTCCGTATATTCGAGAAAAACACGCAGAGAGACAGAAAGGCGAAAGCCGAGGAAGAGTGAGCCTCTCGCATTCCTTATATACCCTAGCGTCGAGGAAAATATTCCAATTATTTCGTGGAATAATCCAGTGATTTCGTGGAAAATTTTGAAACGTTTTCTTGGAAATGGCGAATTTTTTCGTGGAAAAAAAAAGAAAAACACTACGACGGGTATCCCCATCCCCTAATGGAGAGCTGAGGAATGTTCTGCTCGCGCGCGCGTTCCGTACGCAAATATTCCAATTATTTCGTGGAATATTCCAGTCACTTCGTGGAAAATTTTGAAACGTTTTCCTGGAAATGGCGAATTTTTTCGTGGAAAAAAAAGTACGACGGGTATCCCCCTCCCCTAATGGCAAGTTAAGGAATGTTCTGCTCGCCTTCCGTGCGCACAAATCTCGTTCGGAAAGAACTCGCGCAGAGAAAAACAGCAAGCACGTTGGTATAGAAGTTTTTGAAAAGGGAGTTGGAGGGTGAATATGTATTTTCGAACTGCTCGTACGAAATATTTATTCGCCAGTCGCGAAAGCAGGGAAAAATGTCTCCTTACGATTGATGTAAGCCGACTGCAATTTTCTCAAAAATAACAAGAGACGAACACGGGTTCTCCTCAGCAACGATGGTAGTGACGAATCTTGGGAGAGAGAGTAAATAAAAAAAAACAAACTATGTCCACGGGTGATGGGAAATTCTTTTCGATAACGTCGATCGATAGTTGTCGCATCGGTCGGTATTCTCCCAAAAGAGCTCTTTGCTACTCTTGATACGTCAAAGTCATATCAGGTACGAGCTGGTAGAATCCAGCGTTTTCGACTCGGGGGGGGGGGCCCGATTTCGTTCGCGCGATCGATTCTGTTCAACAGATGGCGCTGCGAAAGTTTCTCCAGACATTTCTCTCGCTGAAAGAAAGTCGAATTCTCGTGACCGCATTGCCGCGGATTTGTGTTTGCAGTTTTGTCTACTCGGTCTGGCACCTCCACTCCGACCTGTCCGGCTTGGGAAACCCTTGAAGTGGCTCTTAACCACTGCCGGCATAGCTCGAAGTCTTCATCGGTGCACTCAAGCCCCCTCGCCGCGACAAGGCGTAGACTAGAGGAGGAAAACGGGGGAAGGGAGGCCCGACAACCCACCTCTCTCTTCCCCCTATGATCCCGGCTAGGTCTTAAAGCCGGGCAGGCAGTCAGTTATCTGCACGACGCGTACGATCGACCGCGCTTCACTTAGTCAGTCCTAGAGGCTCTGACTCTTGCCAACAAATCAGCGTAGTATTCGAGGTAGGATCCGTCCGAGATCTCTTCAGCGACGTCTTTTCCGCTACCCTCGGCATCCAGCCTGGCCAGCAACGCGGACTTGGCGTTCACGTCCTCGAAAGACTCGATGTAAGTTTTCTTCCGAGGCTGCTGGCGGGGAGGACATTTACGAGACTTGCTCTCGACCCTCTTGGCTACCGGGCGCTCGGGCCTCCTACCCGCTGGGGTGGGGATTTTCGAGCGTGCACCGTTAACCGGACGAGGCTTGCGCGAGAGCATTTTCCGTTCGTCGCCCTTCTTCTTGTCCTTAGCCGTTCTCTCCACCACGAAAGTAGCGTTCATAACATCTGTCTTCTCGATCACGAACGTTGAGTTGAGCGATCGATCAGCAGATGAAGGGAGAGGCCACGGTACCAAAGCAAGAGAAGGCTCGACCGCACGACGATCCCGTTCCTCGCCCTTCACCCGGTTCTCGTCGATGCTGAGGACTGCATTTTCGATCGCGAGCGTTCGTTCGAAAACGAAATAGTCAGAGGTCGAAAAAGCAGGCCAAGGCACCAGTGCAAGTTCGGGTGAAGGCTCGATACGGTCCTCGACATCGTAACGGTAGACATCGCTAACCCTCCCTGGAACGTGCGCCCCTACCAGAAGATCGGCGAGAAAATCCGAATAGGTGAGCGACGGCACGAGTGACAGGTCGAGTTCAGCAGATCCATTCGAGACGAGAGGTAACAACCTACGCCCCTCCGACTGACGGCGGCGGTTCGTCTTCGGAACAACAGCCGGAGCAGAGTTCCGCTTCCAGAACCACCAGAAGCAAGATACGAATGCCACGAAAAAACCGAAGAGATACATCACGACACGTTAATACGAGGCGTACAAATAACGATGCACACAAATTAAAAGAGCCGGCCCGCGATTCCGTATATTCGAGAAAAACACGCAGAGAGACAGAAAGGCGAAAGCCGAGGAAGAGTGAGCCTCTCGCATTCCTTATATACCCTAGCGTCGAGGAAAATATTCCAATTATTTCGTGGAATAATCCAGTGATTTCGTGGAAAATTTTGAAACGTTTTCTTGGAAATGGCGAATTTTTTCGTGGAAAAAAAAAGAAAAACACTACGACGGGTATCCCCATCCCCTAATGGAGAGCTGAGGAATGTTCTGCTCGCGCGCGCGTTCCGTACGCAAATATTCCAATTATTTCGAGGAATATTCCAGTCACTTCGTGGAAAATTTTGAAACGTTTTCCTGGAAATGGCGAATTTTTTCGTGGAAAAAAAAGTACGACGGGTATCCCCCTCCCCTAATGGCAAGTTAAGGAATGTTCTGCTCGCCTTCCGTGCGCACAAATCTCGTTCGGAAAGAACTCGCGCAGAGAAAAACAGCAAGCACGTTGGTATAGAAGTTTTTGAAAAGGGAGTTGGAGGGTGAATATGTATTTTCGAACTGCTCGTACGAAATATTTATTCGCCAGTCGCGAAAGCAGGGAAAAATGTCTCCTTACGATTGATGTAAGCCGACTGCAATTTTCTCAAAAATAACAAGAGACGAACACGGGTTCTCCTCAGCAACGATGGTAGTGACGAATCTTGGGAGAGAGAGTAAATAAAAAAAAACAAACTATGTCCACGGGTGATGGGAAATTCTTTTCGATAACGTCGATCGATAGTTGTCGCATCGGTCGGTATTCTCCCAAAAGAGCTCTTTGCTACTCTTGATACGTCAAAGTCATATCAGGTACGAGCTGGTAGAATCCAGCGTTTTCGACTCGGGGGGGGGGCCCGATTTCGTTCGCGCGATCGATTCTGTTCAACAGATGGCGCTGCGAAAGTTTCTCCAGACATTTCTCTCGCTGAAAGAAAGTCGAATTCTCGTGACCGCATTGCCGCGGATTTGTGTTTGCAGTTTTGTCTACTCGGTCTGGCACCTCCACTCCGACCTGTCCGGCTTGGGAAACCCTTGAAGTGGCTCTTAACCACTGCCGGCATAGCTCGAAGTCTTCATCGGTGCACTCAAGCCCCCTCGCCGCGACAAGGCGTAGACTAGAGGAGGAAAACGGGGGAAGGGAGGCCCGACAACCCACCTCTCTCTTCCCCCTATGATCCCGGCTAGGTCTTAAAGCCGGGCAGGCAGTCAGTTATCTGCACGACGCGTACGATCGACCGCGCTTCACTTAGTCAGTCCTAGAGGCTCTGACTCTTGCCAACAAATCAGCGTAGTATTCGAGGTAGGATCCGTCCGAGATCTCTTCAGCGACGTCTTTTCCGCTACCCTCGGCATCCAGCCTGGCCAGCAACGCGGACTTGGCGTTCACGTCCTCGAAAGACTCGATGTAAGTTTTCTTCCGAGGCTGCTGGCGGGGAGGACATTTACGAGACTTGCTCTCGACCCTCTTGGCTACCGGGCGCTCGGGCCTCCTACCCGCTGGGGTGGGGATTTTCGAGCGTGCACCGTTAACCGGACGAGGCTTGCGCGAGAGCATTTTCCGTTCGTCGCCCTTCTTCTTGTCCTTAGCCGTTCTCTCCACCACGAAAGTAGCGTTCATAACATCTGTCTTCTCGATCACGAACGTTGAGTTGAGCGATCGATCAGCAGATGAAGGGAGAGGCCACGGTACCAAAGCAAGAGAAGGCTCGACCGCACGACGATCCCGTTCCTCGCCCTTCACCCGGTTCTCGTCGATGCTGAGGACTGCATTTTCGATCGCGAGCGTTCGTTCGAAAACGAAATAGTCAGAGGTCGAAAAAGCAGGCCAAGGCACCAGTGCAAGTTCGGGTGAAGGCTCGATACGGTCCTCGACATCGTAACGGTAGACATCGCTAACCCTCCCTGGAACGTGCGCCCCTACCAGAAGATCGGCGAGAAAATCCGAATAGGTGAGCGACGGCACGAGTGACAGGTCGAGTTCAGCAGATCCATTCGAGACGAGAGGTAACAACCTACGCCCCTCCGACTGACGGCGGCGGTTCGTCTTCGGAACAACAGCCGGAGCAGAGTTCCGCTTCCAGAACCACCAGAAGCAAGATACGAATGCCACGAAAAAACCGAAGAGATACATCACGACACGTTAATACGAGGCGTACAAATAACGATGCACACAAATTAAAAGAGCCGGCCCGCGATTCCGTATATTCGAGAAAAACACGCAGAGAGACAGAAAGGCGAAAGCCGAGGAAGAGTGAGCCTCTCGCATTCCTTATATACCCTAGCGTCGAGGAAAATATTCCAATTATTTCGTGGAATAATCCAGTGATTTCGTGGAAAATTTTGAAACGTTTTCTTGGAAATGGCGAATTTTTTCGTGGAAAAAAAAAGAAAAACACTACGACGGGTATCCCCATCCCCTAATGGAGAGCTGAGGAATGTTCTGCTCGCGCGCGCGTTCCGTACGCAAATATTCCAATTATTTCGTGGAATATTCCAGTCACTTCGTGGAAAATTTTGAAACGTTTTCCTGGAAATGGCGAATTTTTTCGTGGAAAAAAAAGTACGACGGGTATCCCCCTCCCCTAATGGCAAGTTAAGGAATGTTCTGCTCGCCTTCCGTGCGCACAAATCTCGTTCGGAAAGAACTCGCGCAGAGAAAAACAGCAAGCACGTTGGTATAGAAGTTTTTGAAAAGGGAGTTGGAGGGTGAATATGTATTTTCGAACTGCTCGTACGAAATATTTATTCGCCAGTCGCGAAAGCAGGGAAAAATGTCTCCTTACGATTGATGTAAGCCGACTGCAATTTTCTCAAAAATAACAAGAGACGAACACGGGTTCTCCTCAGCAACGATGGTAGTGACGAATCTTGGGAGAGAGAGTAAATAAAAAAAAACAAACTATGTCCACGGGTGATGGGAAATTCTTTTCGATAACGTCGATCGATAGTTGTCGCATCGGTCGGTATTCTCCCAAAAGAGCTCTTTGCTACTCTTGATACGTCAAAGTCATATCAGGTACGAGCTGGTAGAATCCAGCGTTTTCGACTCGGGGGGGGGGCCCGATTTCGTTCGCGCGATCGATTCTGTTCAACAGATGGCGCTGCGAAAGTTTCTCCAGACATTTCTCTCGCTGAAAGAAAGTCGAATTCTCGTGACCGCATTGCCGCGGATTTGTGTTTGCAGTTTTGTCTACTCGGTCTGGCACCTCCACTCCGACCTGTCCGGCTTGGGAAACCCTTGAAGTGGCTCTTAACCACTGCCGGCATAGCTCGAAGTCTTCATCGGTGCACTCAAGCCCCCTCGCCGCGACAAGGCGTAGACTAGAGGAGGAAAACGGGGGAAGGGAGGCCCGACAACCCACCTCTCTCTTCCCCCTATGATCCCGGCTAGGTCTTAAAGCCGGGCAGGCAGTCAGTTATCTGCACGACGCGTACGATCGACCGCGCTTCACTTAGTCAGTCCTAGAGGCTCTGACTCTTGCCAACAAATCAGCGTAGTATTCGAGGTAGGATCCGTCCGAGATCTCTTCAGCGACGTCTTTTCCGCTACCCTCGGCATCCAGCCTGGCCAGCAACGCGGACTTGGCGTTCACGTCCTCGAAAGACTCGATGTAAGTTTTCTTCCGAGGCTGCTGGCGGGGAGGACATTTACGAGACTTGCTCTCGACCCTCTTGGCTACCGGGCGCTCGGGCCTCCTACCCGCTGGGGTGGGGATTTTCGAGCGTGCACCGTTAACCGGACGAGGCTTGCGCGAGAGCATTTTCCGTTCGTCGCCCTTCTTCTTGTCCTTAGCCGTTCTCTCCACCACGAAAGTAGCGTTCATAACATCTGTCTTCTCGATCACGAACGTTGAGTTGAGCGATCGATCAGCAGATGAAGGGAGAGGCCACGGTACCAAAGCAAGAGAAGGCTCGACCGCACGACGATCCCGTTCCTCGCCCTTCACCCGGTTCTCGTCGATGCTGAGGACTGCATTTTCGATCGCGAGCGTTCGTTCGAAAACGAAATAGTCAGAGGTCGAAAAAGCAGGCCAAGGCACCAGTGCAAGTTCGGGTGAAGGCTCGATACGGTCCTCGACATCGTAACGGTAGACATCGCTAACCCTCCCTGGAACGTGCGCCCCTACCAGAAGATCGGCGAGAAAATCCGAATAGGTGAGCGACGGCACGAGTGACAGGTCGAGTTCAGCAGATCCATTCGAGACGAGAGGTAACAACCTACGCCCCTCCGACTGACGGCGGCGGTTCGTCTTCGGAACAACAGCCGGAGCAGAGTTCCGCTTCCAGAACCACCAGAAGCAAGATACGAATGCCACGAAAAAACCGAAGAGATACATCACGACACGTTAATACGAGGCGTACAAATAACGATGCACACAAATTAAAAGAGCCGGCCCGCGATTCCGTATATTCGAGAAAAACACGCAGAGAGACAGAAAGGCGAAAGCCGAGGAAGAGTGAGCCTCTCGCATTCCTTATATACCCTAGCGTCGAGGAAAATATTCCAATTATTTCGTGGAATAATCCAGTGATTTCGTGGAAAATTTTGAAACGTTTTCTTGGAAATGGCGAATTTTTTCGTGGAAAAAAAAAGAAAAACACTACGACGGGTATCCCCATCCCCTAATGGAGAGCTGAGGAATGTTCTGCTCGCGCGCGCGTTCCGTACGCAAATATTCCAATTATTTCGTGGAATATTCCAGTCACTTCGTGGAAAATTTTGAAACGTTTTCCTGGAAATGGCGAATTTTTTCGTGGAAAAAAAAGTACGACGGGTATCCCCCTCCCCTAATGGCAAGTTAAGGAATGTTCTGCTCGCCTTCCGTGCGCACAAATCTCGTTCGGAAAGAACTCGCGCAGAGAAAAACAGCAAGCACGTTGGTATAGAAGTTTTTGAAAAGGGAGTTGGAGGGTGAATATGTATTTTCGAACTGCTCGTACGAAATATTTATTCGCCAGTCGCGAAAGCAGGGAAAAATGTCTCCTTACGATTGATGTAAGCCGACTGCAATTTTCTCAAAAATAACAAGAGACGAACACGGGTTCTCCTCAGCAACGATGGTAGTGACGAATCTTGGGAGAGAGAGTAAATAAAAAAAAACAAACTATGTCCACGGGTGATGGGAAATTCTTTTCGATAACGTCGATCGATAGTTGTCGCATCGGTCGGTATTCTCCCAAAAGAGCTCTTTGCTACTCTTGATACGTCAAAGTCATATCAGGTACGAGCTGGTAGAATCCAGCGTTTTCGACTCGGGGGGGGGGGGGCCCGATTTCGTTCGCGCGATCGATTCTGTTCAACAGATGGCGCTGCGAAAGTTTCTCCAGACATTTCTCTCGCTGAAAGAAAGTCGAATTCTCGTGACCGCATTGCCGCGGATTTGTGTTTGCAGTTTTGTCTACTCGGTCTGGCACCT
Organism: Pholcus phalangioides; assembly: GCF_987345545.1. Lineage (NCBI taxonomy): Eukaryota > Metazoa > Arthropoda > Arachnida > Araneae > Pholcidae > Pholcus > Pholcus phalangioides. The sequence continues at coordinate 10,424,182 of NW_028301622.1, read as the reverse complement.
CCACTCCGACCTGTCCGGCTTGGGAAACCCTTGAAGTGGCTCTTAACCACTGCCGGCATAGCTCGAAGTCTTCATCGGTGCACTCAAGCCCCCTCGCCGCGACAAGGCGTAGACTAGAGGAGGAAAACGGGGGAAGGGAGGCCCGACAACCCACCTCTCTCTTCCCCCTATGATCCCGGCTAGGTCTTAAAGCCGGGCAGGCAGTCAGTTATCTGCACGACGCGTACGATCGACCGCGCTTCACTTAGTCAGTCCTAGAGGCTCTGACTCTTGCCAACAAATCAGCGTAGTATTCGAGGTAGGATCCGTCCGAGATCTCTTCAGCGACGTCTTTTCCGCTACCCTCGGCATCCAGCCTGGCCAGCAACGCGGACTTGGCGTTCACGTCCTCGAAAGACTCGATGTAAGTTTTCTTCCGAGGCTGCTGGCGGGGAGGACATTTACGAGACTTGCTCTCGACCCTCTTGGCTACCGGGCGCTCGGGCCTCCTACCCGCTGGGGTGGGGATTTTCGAGCGTGCACCGTTAACCGGACGAGGCTTGCGCGAGAGCATTTTCCGTTCGTCGCCCTTCTTCTTGTCCTTAGCCGTTCTCTCCACCACGAAAGTAGCGTTCATAACATCTGTCTTCTCGATCACGAACGTTGAGTTGAGCGATCGATCAGCAGATGAAGGGAGAGGCCACGGTACCAAAGCAAGAGAAGGCTCGACCGCACGACGATCCCGTTCCTCGCCCTTCACCCGGTTCTCGTCGATGCTGAGGACTGCATTTTCGATCGCGAGCGTTCGTTCGAAAACGAAATAGTCAGAGGTCGAAAAAGCAGGCCAAGGCACCAGTGCAAGTTCGGGTGAAGGCTCGATACGGTCCTCGACATCGTAACGGTAGACATCGCTAACCCTCCCTGGAACGTGCGCCCCTACCAGAAGATCGGCGAGAAAATCCGAATAGGTGAGCGACGGCACGAGTGACAGGTCGAGTTCAGCAGATCCATTCGAGACGAGAGGTAACAACCTACGCCCCTCCGACTGACGGCGGCGGTTCGTCTTCGGAACAACAGCCGGAGCAGAGTTCCGCTTCCAGAACCACCAGAAGCAAGATACGAATGCCACGAAAAAACCGAAGAGATACATCACGACACGTTAATACGAGGCGTACAAATAACGATGCACACAAATTAAAAGAGCCGGCCCGCGATTCCGTATATTCGAGAAAAACACGCAGAGAGACAGAAAGGCGAAAGCCGAGGAAGAGTGAGCCTCTCGCATTCCTTATATACCCTAGCGTCGAGGAAAATATTCCAATTATTTCGTGGAATAATCCAGTGATTTCGTGGAAAATTTTGAAACGTTTTCTTGGAAATGGCGAATTTTTTCGTGGAAAAAAAAAGAAAAACACTACGACGGGTATCCCCATCCCCTAATGGAGAGCTGAGGAATGTTCTGCTCGCGCGCGCGTTCCGTACGCAAATATTCCAATTATTTCGTGGAATATTCCAGTCACTTCGTGGAAAATTTTGAAACGTTTTCCTGGAAATGGCGAATTTTTTCGTGGAAAAAAAAGTACGACGGGTATCCCCCTCCCCTAATGGCAAGTTAAGGAATGTTCTGCTCGCCTTCCGTGCGCACAAATCTCGTTCGGAAAGAACTCGCGCAGAGAAAAACAGCAAGCACGTTGGTATAGAAGTTTTTGAAAAGGGAGTTGGAGGGTGAATATGTATTTTCGAACTGCTCGTACGAAATATTTATTCGCCAGTCGCGAAAGCAGGGAAAAATGTCTCCTTACGATTGATGTAAGCCGACTGCAATTTTCTCAAAAATAACAAGAGACGAACACGGGTTCTCCTCAGCAACGATGGTAGTGACGAATCTTGGGAGAGAGAGTAAATAAAAAAAAACAAACTATGTCCACGGGTGATGGGAAATTCTTTTCGATAACGTCGATCGATAGTTGTCGCATCGGTCGGTATTCTCCCAAAAGAGCTCTTTGCTACTCTTGATACGTCAAAGTCATATCAGATACGAGCTGGTAGAATCCAGCGTTTTCGACTCGGGGGGGGGGGGCCCGATTTCGTTCGCGCGATCGATTCTGTTCAACAGATGGCGCTGCGAAAGTTTCTCCAGACATTTCTCTCGCTGAAAGAAAGTCGAATTCTCGTGACCGCATTGCCGCGGATTTGTGTTTGCAGTTTTGTCTACTCGGTCTGGCACCTCCACTCCGACCTGTCCGGCTTGGGAAACCCTTGAAGTGGCTCTTAACCACTGCCGGCATAGCTCGAAGTCTTCATCGGTGCACTCAAGCCCCCTCGCCGCGACAAGGCGTAGACTAGAGGAGGAAAACGGGGGAAGGGAGGCCCGACAACCCACCTCTCTCTTCCCCCTATGATCCCGGCTAGGTCTTAAAGCCGGGCAGGCAGTCAGTTATCTGCACGACGCGTACGATCGACCGCGCTTCACTTAGTCAGTCCTAGAGGCTCTGACTCTTGCCAACAAATCAGCGTAGTATTCGAGGTAGGATCCGTCCGAGATCTCTTCAGCGACGTCTTTTCCGCTACCCTCGGCATCCAGCCTGGCCAGCAACGCGGACTTGGCGTTCACGTCCTCGAAAGACTCGATGTAAGTTTTCTTCCGAGGCTGCTGGCGGGGAGGACATTTACGAGACTTGCTCTCGACCCTCTTGGCTACCGGGCGCTCGGGCCTCCTACCCGCTGGGGTGGGGATTTTCGAGCGTGCACCGTTAACCGGACGAGGCTTGCGCGAGAGCATTTTCCGTTCGTCGCCCTTCTTCTTGTCCTTAGCCGTTCTCTCCACCACGAAAGTAGCGTTCATAACATCTGTCTTCTCGATCACGAACGTTGAGTTGAGCGATCGATCAGCAGATGAAGGGAGAGGCCACGGTACCAAAGCAAGAGAAGGCTCGACCGCACGACGATCCCGTTCCTCGCCCTTCACCCGGTTCTCGTCGATGCTGAGGACTGCATTTTCGATCGCGAGCGTTCGTTCGAAAACGAAATAGTCAGAGGTCGAAAAAGCAGGCCAAGGCACCAGTGCAAGTTCGGGTGAAGGCTCGATACGGTCCTCGACATCGTAACGGTAGACATCGCTAACCCTCCCTGGAACGTGCGCCCCTACCAGAAGATCGGCGAGAAAATCCGAATAGGTGAGCGACGGCACGAGTGACAGGTCGAGTTCAGCAGATCCATTCGAGACGAGAGGTAACAACCTACGCCCCTCCGACTGACGGCGGCGGTTCGTCTTCGGAACAACAGCCGGAGCAGAGTTCCGCTTCCAGAACCACCAGAAGCAAGATACGAATGCCACGAAAAAACCGAAGAGATACATCACGACACGTTAATACGAGGCGTACAAATAACGATGCACACAAATTAAAAGAGCCGGCCCGCGATTCCGTATATCCGAGAAAAACACGCAGAGAGACAGAAAGGCGAAAGCCGAGGAAGAGTGAGCCTCTCGCATTCCTTATATACCCTAGCGTCGAGGAAAATATTCCAATTATTTCGTGGAATAATCCAGTGATTTCGTGGAAAATTTTGAAACGTTTTCTTGGAAATGGCGAATTTTTTCGTGGAAAAAAAAAGAAAAACACTACGACGGGTATCCCCATCCCCTAATGGAGAGCTGAGGAATGTTCTGCTCGCGCGCGCGTTCCGTACGCAAATATTCCAATTATTTCGTGGAATATTCCAGTCACTTCGTGGAAAATTTTGAAACGTTTTCCTGGAAATGGCGAATTTTTTCGTGGAAAAAAAGTACGACGGGTATCCCCCTCCCCTAATGGCAAGTTAAGGAATGTTCTGCTCGCCTTCCGTGCGCACAAATCTCGTTCGGAAAGAACTCGCGCAGAGAAAAACAGCAAGCACGTTGGTATAGAAGTTTTTGAAAAGGGAGTTGGAGGGTGAATATGTATTTTCGAACTGCTCGTACGAAATATTTATTCGCCAGTCGCGAAAGCAGGGAAAAATGTCTCCTTACGATTGATGTAAGCCGACTGCAATTTTCTCAAAAATAACAAGAGACGAACACGGGTTCTCCTCAGCAACGATGGTAGTGACGAATCTTGGGAGAGAGAGTAAATAAAAAAAAACAAACTATGTCCACGGGTGATGGGAAATTCTTTTCGATAACGTCGATCGATAGTTGTCGCATCGGTCGGTATTCTCCCAAAAGAGCTCTTTGCTACTCTTGATACGTCAAAGTCATATCAGGTACGAGCTGGTAGAATCCAGCGTTTTCGACTCGGGGGGGGGGGGGGCCCGATTTCGTTCGCGCGATCGATTCTGTTCAACAGATGGCGCTGCGAAAGTTTCTCCAGACATTTCTCTCGCTGAAAGAAAGTCGAATTCTCGTGACCGCATTGCCGCGGATTTGTGTTTGCAGTTTTGTCTACTCGGTCTGGCACCTCCACTCCGACCTGTCCGGCTTGGGAAACCCTTGAAGTGGCTCTTAACCACTGCCGGCATAGCTCGAAGTCTTCATCGGTGCACTCAAGCCCCCTCGCCGCGACAAGGCGTAGACTAGAGGAGGAAAACGGGGGAAGGGAGGCCCGACAACCCACCTCTCTCTTCCCCCTATGATCCCGGCTAGGTCTTAAAGCCGGGCAGGCAGTCAGTTATCTGCACGACGCGTACGATCGACCGCGCTTCACTTAGTCAGTCCTAGAGGCTCTGACTCTTGCCAACAAATCAGCGTAGTATTCGAGGTAGGATCCGTCCGAGATCTCTTCAGCGACGTCTTTTCCGCTACCCTCGGCATCCAGCCTGGCCAGCAACGCGGACTTGGCGTTCACGTCCTCGAAAGACTCGATGTAAGTTTTCTTCCGAGGCTGCTGGCGGGGAGGACATTTACGAGACTTGCTCTCGACCCTCTTGGCTACCGGGCGCTCGGGCCTCCTACCCGCTGGGGTGGGGATTTTCGAGCGTGCACCGTTAACCGGACGAGGCTTGCGCGAGAGCATTTTCCGTTCGTCGCCCTTCTTCTTGTCCTTAGCCGTTCTCTCCACCACGAAAGTAGCGTTCATAACATCTGTCTTCTCGATCACGAACGTTGAGTTGAGCGATCGATCAGCAGATGAAGGGAGAGGCCACGGTACCAAAGCAAGAGAAGGCTCGACCGCACGACGATCCCGTTCCTCGCCCTTCACCCGGTTCTCGTCGATGCTGAGGACTGCATTTTCGATCGCGAGCGTTCGTTCGAAAACGAAACAGTCAGAGGTCGAAAAAGCAGGCCAAGGCACCAGTGCAAGTTCGGGTGAAGGCTCGATACGGTCCTCGACATCGTAACGGTAGACATCGCTAACCCTCCCTGGAACGTGCGCCCCTACCAGAAGATCGGCGAGAAAATCCGAATAGGTGAGCGACGGCACGAGTGACAGGTCGAGTTCAGCAGATCCATTCGAGACGAGAGGTAACAACCTACGCCCCTCCGACTGACGGCGGCGGTTCGTCTTCGGAACAACAGCCGGAGCAGAGTTCCGCTTCCAGAACCACCAGAAGCAAGATACGAATGCCACGAAAAAACCGAAGAGATACATCACGACACGTTAATACGAGGCGTACAAATAACGATGCACACAAATTAAAAGAGCCGGCCCGCGATTCCGTATATCCGAGAAAAACACGCAGAGAGACAGAAAGGCGAAAGCCGAGGAAGAGTGAGCCTCTCGCATTCCTTATATACCCTAGCGTCGAGGAAAATATTCCAATTATTTCGTGGAATAATCCAGTGATTTCGTGGAAAATTTTGAAACGTTTTCTTGGAAATGGCGAATTTTTTCGTGGAAAAAAAAAGAAAAACACTACGACGGGTATCCCCATCCCCTAATGGAGAGCTGAGGAATGTTCTGCTCGCGCGCGCGTTCCGTACGCAAATATTCCAATTATTTCGTGGAATATTCCAGTCACTTCGTGGAAAATTTTGAAACGTTTTCCTGGAAATGGCGAATTTTTTCGTGGAAAAAAAAGTACGACGGGTATCCCCCTCCCCTAATGGCAAGTTAAGGAATGTTCTGCTCGCCTTCCGTGCGCACAAATCTCGTTCGGAAAGAACTCGCGCAGAGAAAAACAGCAAGCACGTTGGTATAGAAGTTTTTGAAAAGGGAGTTGGAGGGTGAATATGTATTTTCGAACTGCTCGTACGAAATATTTATTCGCCAGTCGCGAAAGCAGGGAAAAATGTCTCCTTACGATTGATGTAAGCCGACTGCAATTTTCTCAAAAATAACAAGAGACGAACACGGGTTCTCCTCAGCAACGATGGTAGTGACGAATCTTGGGAGAGAGAGTAAATAAAAAAAAACAAACTATGTCCACGGGTGATGGGAAATTCTTTTCGATAACGTCGATCGATAGTTGTCGCATCGGTCGGTATTCTCCCAAAAGAGCTCTTTGCTACTCTTGATACGTCAAAGTCATATCAGGTACGAGCTGGTAGAATCCAGCGTTTTCGACTCGGGGGGGGGGGGGGCCCGATTTCGTTCGCGCGATCGATTCTGTTCAACAGATGGCGCTGCGAAAGTTTCTCCAGACATTTCTCTCGCTGAAAGAAAGTCGAATTCTCGTGACCGCATTGCCGCGGATTTGTGTTTGCAGTTTTGTCTACTCGGTCTGGCACCTCCACTCCGACCTGTCCGGCTTGGGAAACCCTTGAAGTGGCTCTTAACCACTGCCGGCATAGCTCGAAGTCTTCATCGGTGCACTCAAGCCCCCTCGCCGCGACAAGGCGTAGACTAGAGGAGGAAAACGGGGGAAGGGAGGCCCGACAACCCACCTCTCTCTTCCCCCTATGATCCCGGCTAGGTCTTAAAGCCGGGCAGGCAGTCAGTTATCTGCACGACGCGTACGATCGACCGCGCTTCACTTAGTCAGTCCTAGAGGCTCTGACTCTTGCCAACAAATCAGCGTAGTATTCGAGGTAGGATCCGTCCGAGATCTCTTCAGCGACGTCTTTTCCGCTACCCTCGGCATCCAGCCTGGCCAGCAACGCGGACTTGGCGTTCACGTCCTCGAAAGACTCGATGTAAGTTTTCTTCCGAGGCTGCTGGCGGGGAGGACATTTACGAGACTTGCTCTCGACCCTCTTGGCTACCGGGCGCTCGGGCCTCCTACCCGCTGGGGTGGGGATTTTCGAGCGTGCACCGTTAACCGGACGAGGCTTGCGCGAGAGCATTTTCCGTTCGTCGCCCTTCTTCTTGTCCTTAGCCGTTCTCTCCACCACGAAAGTAGCGTTCATAACATCTGTCTTCTCGATCACGAACGTTGAGTTGAGCGATCGATCAGCAGATGAAGGGAGAGGCCACGGTACCAAAGCAAGAGAAGGCTCGACCGCACGACGATCCCGTTCCTCGCCCTTCACCCGGTTCTCGTCGATGCTGAGGACTGCATTTTCGATCGCGAGCGTTCGTTCGAAAACGAAATAGTCAGAGGTCGAAAAAGCAGGCCAAGGCACCAGTGCAAGTTCGGGTGAAGGCTCGATACGGTCCTCGACATCGTAACGGTAGACATCGCTAACCCTCCCTGGAACGTGCGCCCCTACCAGAAGATCGGCGAGAAAATCCGAATAGGTGAGCGACGGCACGAGTGACAGGTCGAGTTCAGCAGATCCATTCGAGACGAGAGGTAACAACCTACGCCCCTCCGACTGACGGCGGCGGTTCGTCTTCGGAACAACAGCCGGAGCAGAGTTCCGCTTCCAGAACCACCAGAAGCAAGATACGAATGCCACGAAAAAACCGAAGAGATACATCACGACACGTTAATACGAGGCGTACAAATAACGATGCACACAAATTAAAAGAGCCGGCCCGCGATTCCGTATATCCGAGAAAAACACGCAGAGAGACAGAAAGGCGAAAGCCGAGGAAGAGTGAGCCTCTCGCATTCCTTATATACCCTAGCGTCGAGGAAAATATTCCAATTATTTCGTGGAATAATCCAGTGATTTCGTGGAAAATTTTGAAACGTTTTCTTGGAAATGGCGAATTTTTTCGTGGAAAAAAAAAGAAAAACACTACGACGGGTATCCCCATCCCCTAATGGAGAGCTGAGGAATGTTCTGCTCGCGCGCGCGTTCCGTACGCAAATATTCCAATTATTTCGTGGAATATTCCAGTCACTTCGTGGAAAATTTTGAAACGTTTTCCTGGAAATGGCGAATTTTTTCGTGGAAAAAAAAGTACGACGGGTATCCCCCTCCCCTAATGGCAAGTTAAGGAATGTTCTGCTCGCCTTCCGTGCGCACAAATCTCGTTCGGAAAGAACTCGCGCAGAGAAAAACAGCAAGCACGTTGGTATAGAAGTTTTTGAAAAGGGAGTTGGAGGGTGAATATGTATTTTCGAACTGCTCGTACGAAATATTTATTCGCCAGTCGCGAAAGCAGGGAAAAATGTCTCCTTACGATTGATGTAAGCCGACTGCAATTTTCTCAAAAATAACAAGAGACGAACACGGGTTCTCCTCAGCAACGATGGTAGTGACGAATCTTGGGAGAGAGAGTAAATAAAAAAAAACAAACTATGTCCACGGGTGATGGGAAATTCTTTTCGATAACGTCGATCGATAGTTGTCGCATCGGTCGGTATTCTCCCAAAAGAGCTCTTTGCTACTCTTGATACGTCAAAGTCATATCAGGTACGAGCTGGTAGAATCCAGCGTTTTCGACTCGGGGGGGGGGGGGGGCCCGATTTCGTTCGCGCGATCGATTCTGTTCAACAGATGGCGCTGCGAAAGTTTCTCCAGACATTTCTCTCGCTGAAAGAAAGTCGAATTCTCGTGACCGCATTGCCGCGGATTTGTGTTTGCAGTTTTGTCTACTCGGTCTGGCACCTCCACTCCGACCTGTCCGGCTTGGGAAACCCTTGAAGTGGCTCTTAACCACTGCCGGCATAGCTCGAAGTCTTCATCGGTGCACTCAAGCCCCCTCGCCGCGACAAGGCGTAGACTAGAGGAGGAAAACGGGGGAAGGGAGGCCCGACAACCCACCTCTCTCTTCCCCCTATGATCCCGGCTAGGTCTTAAAGCCGGGCAGGCAGTCAGTTATCTGCACGACGCGTACGATCGACCGCGCTTCACTTAGTCAGTCCTAGAGGCTCTGACTCTTGCCAACAAATCAGCGTAGTATTCGAGGTAGGATCCGTCCGAGATCTCTTCAGCGACGTCTTTTCCGCTACCCTCGGCATCCAGCCTGGCCAGCAACGCGGACTTGGCGTTCACGTCCTCGAAAGACTCGATGTAAGTTTTCTTCCGAGGCTGCTGGCGGGGAGGACATTTACGAGACTTGCTCTCGACCCTCTTGGCTACCGGGCGCTCGGGCCTCCTACCCGCTGGGGTGGGGATTTTCGAGCGTGCACCGTTAACCGGACGAGGCTTGCGCGAGAGCATTTTCCGTTCGTCGCCCTTCTTCTTGTCCTTAGCCGTTCTCTCCACCACGAAAGTAGCGTTCATAACATCTGTCTTCTCGATCACGAACGTTGAGTTGAGCGATCGATCAGCAGATGAAGGGAGAGGCCACGGTACCAAAGCAAGAGAAGGCTCGACCGCACGACGATCCCGTTCCTCGCCCTTCACCCGGTTCTCGTCGATGCTGAGGACTGCATTTTCGATCGCGAGCGTTCGTTCGAAAACGAAATAGTCAGAGGTCGAAAAAGCAGGCCAAGGCACCAGTGCAAGTTCGGGTGAAGGCTCGATACGGTCCTCGACATCGTAACGGTAGACATCGCTAACCCTCCCTGGAACGTGCGCCCCTACCAGAAGATCGTCGAGAAAATCCGAATAGGTGAGCGACGGCACGAGTGACAGGTCGAGTTCAGCAGATCCATTCGAGACGAGAGGTAACAACCTACGCCCCTCCGACTGACGGCGGCGGTTCGTCTTCGGAACAACAGCCGGAGCAGAGTTCCGCTTCCAGAACCACCAGAAGCAAGATACGAATGCCACGAAAAAACCGAAGAGATACATCACGACACGTTAATACGAGGCGTACAAATAACGATGCACACAAATTAAAAGAGCCGGCCCGCGATTCCGTATATTCGAGAAAAACACGCAGAGAGACAGAAAGGCGAAAGCCGAGGAAGAGTGAGCCTCTCGCATTCCTTATATACCCTAGCGTCGAGGAAAATATTCCAATTATTTCGTGGAATAATCCAGTGATTTCGTGGAAAATTTTGAAACGTTTTCTTGGAAATGGCGAATTTTTTCGTGGAAAAAAAAAGAAAAACACTACGACGGGTATCCCCATCCCCTAATGGAGAGCTGAGGAATGTTCTGCTCGCGCGCGCGTTCCGTACGCAAATATTCCAATTATTTCGTGGAATATTCCAGTCACTTCGTGGAAAATTTTGAAACGTTTTCCTGGAAATGGCGAATTTTTTCGTGGAAAAAAAAGTACGACGGGTATCCCCCTCCCCTAATGGCAAGTTAAGGAATGTTCTGCTCACCTTCCGTGCGCACAAATCTCGTTCGGAAAGAACTCGCGCAGAGAAAAACAGCAAGCACGTTGGTATAGAAGTTTTTGAAAAGGGAGTTGGAGGGTGAATATGTATTTTCGAACTGCTCGTACGAAATATTTATTCGCCAGTCGCGAAAGCAGGGAAAAATGTCTCCTTACGATTGATGTAAGCCGACTGCAATTTTCTCAAAAATAACAAGAGACGAACACGGGTTCTCCTCAGCAACGATGGTAGTGACGAATCTTGGGAGAGAGAGTAAATAAAAAAAAACAAACTATGTCCACGGGTGATGGGAAATTCTTTTCGATAACGTCGATCGATAGTTGTCGCATCGGTCGGTATTCTCCCAAAAGAGCTCTTTGCTACTCTTGATACGTCAAAGTCATATCAGGTACGAGCTGGTAGAATCCAGCGTTTTCGACTCGGGGGGGGGGGCCCGATTTCGTTCGCGCGATCGATTCTGTTCAACAGATGGCGCTGCGAAAGTTTCTCCAGACATTTCTCTCGCTGAAAGAAAGTCGAATTCTCGTGACCGCATTGCCGCGGATTTGTGTTTGCAGTTTTGTCTACTCGGTCTGGCACCTCCACTCCGACCTGTCCGGCTTGGGAAACCCTTGAAGTGGCTCTTAACCACTGCCGGCATAGCTCGAAGTCTTCATCGGTGCACTCAAGCCCCCTCGCCGCGACAAGGCGTAGACTAGAGGAGGAAAACGGGGGAAGGGAGGCCCGACAACCCACCTCTCTCTTCCCCCTATGATCCCGGCTAGGTCTTAAAGCCGGGCAGGCAGTCAGTTATCTGCACGACGCGTACGATCGACCGCGCTTCACTTAGTCAGTCCTAGAGGCTCTGACTCTTGCCAACAAATCAGCGTAGTATTCGAGGTAGGATCCGTCCGAGATCTCTTCAGCGACGTCTTTTCCGCTACCCTCGGCATCCAGCCTGGCCAGCAACGCGGACTTGGCGTTCACGTCCTCGAAAGACTCGATGTAAGTTTTCTTCCGAGGCTGCTGGCGGGGAGGACATTTACGAGACTTGCTCTCGACCCTCTTGGCTACCGGGCGCTCGGGCCTCCTACCCGCTGGGGTGGGGATTTTCGAGCGTGCACCGTTAACCGGACGAGGCTTGCGCGAGAGCATTTTCCGTTCGTCGCCCTTCTTCTTGTCCTTAGCCGTTCTCTCCACCACGAAAGTAGCGTTCATAACATCTGTCTTCTCGATCACGAACGTTGAGTTGAGCGATCGATCAGCAGATGAAGGGAGAGGCCACGGTACCAAAGCAAGAGAAGGCTCGACCGCACGACGATCCCGTTCCTCGCCCTTCACCCGGTTCTCGTCGATGCTGAGGACTGCATTTTCGATCGCGAGCGTTCGTTCGAAAACGAAATAGTCAGAGGTCGAAAAAGCAGGCCAAGGCACCAGTGCAAGTTCGGGTGAAGGCTCGATACGGTCCTCGACATCGTAACGGTAGACATCGCTAACCCTCCCTGGAACGTGCGCCCCTACCAGAAGATCGTCGAGAAAATCCGAATAGGTGAGCGACGGCACGAGTGACAGGTCGAGTTCAGCAGATCCATTCGAGACGAGAGGTAACAACCTACGCCCCTCCGACTGACGGCGGCGGTTCGTCATCGGAACAACAGCCGGAGCAGAGTTCCGCTTCCAGAACCACCAGAAGCAAGATACGAATGCCACGAAAAAACCGAAGAGATACATCACGACACGTTAATACGAGGCGTACAAATAACGATGCACACAAATTAAAAGAGCCGGCCCGCGATTCCGTATATTCGAGAAAAACACGCAGAGAGACAGAAAGGCGAAAGCCGAGGAAGAGTGAGCCTCTCGCATTCCTTATATACCCTAGCGTCGAGGAAAATATTCCAATTATTTCGTGGAATAATCCAGTGATTTCGTGGAAAATTTTGAAACGTTTTCTTGGAAATGGCGAATTTTTTCGTGGAAAAAAAAAGAAAAACACTACGACGGGTATCCCCATCCCCTAATGGAGAGCTGAGGAATGTTCTGCTCGCGCGCGCGTTCCGTACGCAAATATTCCAATTATTTCGTGGAATATTCCAGTCACTTCGTGGAAAATTTTGAAACGTTTTCCTGGAAATGGCGAATTTTTTCGTGGAAAAAAAAGTACGACGGGTATCCCCCTCCCCTAATGGCAAGTTAAGGAATGTTCTGCTCGCCTTCCGTGCGCACAAATCTCGTTCGGAAAGAACTCGCGCAGAGAAAAACAGCAAGCACGTTGGTATAGAAGTTTTTGAAAAGGGAGTTGGAGGGTGAATATGTATTTTCGAACTGCTCGTACGAAATATTTATTCGCCAGTCGCGAAAGCAGGGAAAAATGTCTCCTTACGATTGATGTAAGCCGACTGCAATTTTCTCAAAAATAACAAGAGACGAACACGGGTTCTCCTCAGCAACGATGGTAGTGACGAATCTTGGGAGAGAGAGTAAATAAAAAAAAACAAACTATGTCCACGGGTGATGGGAAATTCTTTTCGATAACGTCGATCGATAGTTGTCGCATCGGTCGGTATTCTCCCAAAAGAGCTCTTTGCTACTCTTGATACGTCAAAGTCATATCAGGTACGAGCTGGTAGAATCCAGCGTTTTCGACTCGGGGGGGGGGCCCGATTTCGTTCGCGCGATCGATTCTGTTCAACAGATGGCGCTGCGAAAGTTTCTCCAGACATTTCTCTCGCTGAAAGAAAGTCGAATTCTCGTGACCGCATTGCCGCGGATTTGTGTTTGCAGTTTTGTCTACTCGGTCTGGCACCTCCACTCCGACCTGTCCGGCTTGGGAAACCCTTGAAGTGGCTCTTAACCACTGCCGGCATAGCTCGAAGTCTTCATCGGTGCACTCAAGCCCCCTCGCCGCGACAAGGCGTAGACTAGAGGAGGAAAACGGGGGAAGGGAGGCCCGACAACCCACCTCTCTCTTCCCCCTATGATCCCGGCTAGGTCTTAAAGCCGGGCAGGCAGTCAGTTATCTGCACGACGCGTACGATCGACCGCGCTTCACTTAGTCAGTCCTAGAGGCTCTGACTCTTGCCAACAAATCAGCGTAGTATTCGAGGTAGGATCCGTCCGAGATCTCTTCAGCGACGTCTTTTCCGCTACCCTCGGCATCCAGCCTGGCCAGCAACGCGGACTTGGCGTTCACGTCCTCGAAAGACTCGATGTAAGTTTTCTTCCGAGGCTGCTGGCGGGGAGGACATTTACGAGACTTGCTCTCGACCCTCTTGGCTACCGGGCGCTCGGGCCTCCTACCCGCTGGGGTGGGGATTTTCGAGCGTGCACCGTTAACCGGACGAGGCTTGCGCGAGAGCATTTTCCGTTCGTCGCCCTTCTTCTTGTCCTTAGCCGTTCTCTCCACCACGAAAGTAGCGTTCATAACATCTGTCTTCTCGATCACGAACGTTGAGTTGAGCGATCGATCAGCAGATGAAGGGAGAGGCCACGGTACCAAAGCAAGAGAAGGCTCGACCGCACGACGATCCCGTTCCTCGCCCTTCACCCGGTTCTCGTCGATGCTGAGGACTGCATTTTCGATCGCGAGCGTTCGTTCGAAAACGAAATAGTCAGAGGTCGAAAAAGCAGGCCAAGGCACCAGTGCAAGTTCGGGTGAAGGCTCGATACGGTCCTCGACATCGTAACGGTAGACATCGCTAACCCTCCCTGGAACGTGCGCCCCTACCAGAAGATCGTCGAGAAAATCCGAATAGGTGAGCGACGGCACGAGTGACAGGTCGAGTTCAGCAGATCCATTCGAGACGAGAGGTAACAACCTACGCCCCTCCGACTGACGGCGGCGGTTCGTCTTCGGAACAACAGCCGGAGCAGAGTTCCGCTTCCAGAACCACCAGAAGCAAGATACGAATGCCACGAAAAAACCGAAGAGATACATCACGACACGTTAATACGAGGCGTACAAATAACGATGCACACAAATTAAAAGAGCCGGCCCGCGATTCCGTATATTCGAGAAAAACACGCAGAGAGACAGAAAGGCGAAAGCCGAGGAAGAGTGAGCCTCTCGCATTCCTTATATACCCTAGCGTCGAGGAAAATATTCCAATTATTTCGTGGAATAATCCAGTGATTTCGTGGAAAATTTTGAAACGTTTTCTTGGAAATGGCGAATTTTTTCGTGGAAAAAAAAAGAAAAACACTACGACGGGTATCCCCATCCCCTAATGGAGAGCTGAGGAATGTTCTGCTCGCGCGCGCGTTCCGTACGCAAATATTCCAATTATTTCGTGGAATATTCCAGTCACTTCGTGGAAAATTTTGAAACGTTTTCCTGGAAATGGCGAATTTTTTCGTGGAAAAAAAAGTACGACGGGTATCCCCCTCCCCTAATGGCAAGTTAAGGAATGTTCTGCTCGCCTTCCGTGCGCACAAATCTCGTTCGGAAAGAACTCGCGCAGAGAAAAACAGCAAGCACGTTGGTATAGAAGTTTTTGAAAAGGGAGTTGGAGGGTGAATATGTATTTTCGAACTGCTCGTACGAAATATTTATTCGCCAGTCGCGAAAGCAGGGAAAAATGTCTCCTTACGATTGATGTAAGCCGACTGCAATTTTCTCAAAAATAACAAGAGACGAACACGGGTTCTCCTCAGCAACGATGGTAGTGACGAATCTTGGGAGAGAGAGTAAATAAAAAAAAACAAACTATGTCCACGGGTGATGGGAAATTCTTTTCGATAACGTCGATCGATAGTTGTCGCATCGGTCGGTATTCTCCCAAAAGAGCTCTTTGCTACTCTTGATACGTCAAAGTCATATCAGGTACGAGCTGGTAGAATCCAGCGTTTTCGACTCGGGGGGGGGGCCCGATTTCGTTCGCGCGATCGATTCTGTTCAACAGATGGCGCTGCGAAAGTTTCTCCAGACATTTCTCTCGCTGAAAGAAAGTCGAATTCTCGTGACCGCATTGCCGCGGATTTGTGTTTGCAGTTTTGTCTACTCGGTCTGGCACCTCCACTCCGACCTGTCCGGCTTGGGAAACCCTTGAAGTGGCTCTTAACCACTGCCGGCATAGCTCGAAGTCTTCATCGGTGCACTCAAGCCCCCTCGCCGCGACAAGGCGTAGACTAGAGGAGGAAAACGGGGGAAGGGAGGCCCGACAACCCACCTCTCTCTTCCCCCTATGATCCCGGCTAGGTCTTAAAGCCGGGCAGGCAGTCAGTTATCTGCACGACGCGTACGATCGACCGCGCTTCACTTAGTCAGTCCTAGAGGCTCTGACTCTTGCCAACAAATCAGCGTAGTATTCGAGGTAGGATCCGTCCGAGATCTCTTCAGCGACGTCTTTTCCGCTACCCTCGGCATCCAGCCTGGCCAGCAACGCGGACTTGGCGTTCACGTCCTCGAAAGACTCGATGTAAGTTTTCTTCCGAGGCTGCTGGCGGGGAGGACATTTACGAGACTTGCTCTCGACCCTCTTGGCTACCGGGCGCTCGGGCCTCCTACCCGCTGGGGTGGGGATTTTCGAGCGTGCACCGTTAACCGGACGAGGCTTGCGCGAGAGCATTTTCCGTTCGTCGCCCTTCTTCTTGTCCTTAGCCGTTCTCTCCACCACGAAAGTAGCGTTCATAACATCTGTCTTCTCGATCACGAACGTTGAGTTGAGCGATCGATCAGCAGATGAAGGGAGAGGCCACGGTACCAAAGCAAGAGAAGGCTCGACCGCACGACGATCCCGTTCCTCGCCCTTCACCCGGTTCTCGTCGATGCTGAGGACTGCATTTTCGATCGCGAGCGTTCGTTCGAAAACGAAATAGTCAGAGGTCGAAAAAGCAGGCCAAGGCACCAGTGCAAGTTCGGGTGAAGGCTCGATACGGTCCTCGACATCGTAACGGTAGACATCGCTAACCCTCCCTGGAACGTGCGCCCCTACCAGAAGATCGGCGAGAAAATCCGAATAGGTGAGCGACGGCACGAGTGACAGGTCGAGTTCAGCAGATCCATTCGAGACGAGAGGTAACAACCTACGCCCCTCCGACTGACGGCGGCGGTTCGTCTTCGGAACAACAGCCGGAGCAGAGTTCCGCTTCCAGAACCACCAGAAGCAAGATACGAATGCCACGAAAAAACCGAAGAGATACATCACGACACGTTAATACGAGGCGTACAAATAACGATGCACACAAATTAAAAGAGCCGGCCCGCGATTCCGTATATTCGAGAAAAACACGCAGAGAGACAGAAAGGCGAAAGCCGAGGAAGAGTGAGCCTCTCGCATTCCTTATATACCCTAGCGTCGAGGAAAATATTCCAATTATTTCGTGGAATAATCCAGTGATTTCGTGGAAAATTTTGAAACGTTTTCTTGGAAATGGCGAATTTTTTCGTGGAAAAAAAAAGAAAAACACTACGACGGGTATCCCCATCCCCTAATGGAGAGCTGAGGAATGTTCTGCTCGCGCGCGCGTTCCGTACGCAAATATTCCAATTATTTCGTGGAATATTCCAGTCACTTCGTGGAAAATTTTGAAACGTTTTCCTGGAAATGGCGAATTTTTTCGTGGAAAAAAAAGTACGACGGGTATCCCCCTCCCCTAATGGCAAGTTAAGGAATGTTCTGCTCGCCTTCCGTGCGCACAAATCTCGTTCGGAAAGAACTCGCGCAGAGAAAAACAGCAAGCACGTTGGTATAGAAGTTTTTGAAAAGGGAGTTGGAGGGTGAATATGTATTTTCGAACTGCTCGTACGAAATATTTATTCGCCAGTCGCGAAAGCAGGGAAAAATGTCTCCTTACGATTGATGTAAGCCGACTGCAATTTTCTCAAAAATAACAAGAGACGAACACGGGTTCTCCTCAGCAACGATGGTAGTGACGAATCTTGGGAGAGAGAGTAAATAAAAAAAAACAAACTATGTCCACGGGTGATGGGAAATTCTTTTCGATAACGTCGATCGATAGTTGTCGCATCGGTCGGTATTCTCCCAAAAGAGCTCTTTGCTACTCTTGATACGTCAAAGTCATATCAGGTACGAGCTGGTAGAATCCAGCGTTTTCGACTCGGGGGGGGGCCCGATTTCGTTCGCGCGATCGATTCTGTTCAACAGATGGCGCTGCGAAAGTTTCTCCAGACATTTCTCTCGCTGAAAGAAAGTCGAATTCTCGTGACCGCATTGCCGCGGATTTGTGTTTGCAGTTTTGTCTACTCGGTCTGGCACCTCCACTCCGACCTGTCCGGCTTGGGAAACCCTTGAAGTGGCTCTTAACCACTGCCGGCATAGCTCGAAGTCTTCATCGGTGCACTCAAGCCCCCTCGCCGCGACAAGGCGTAGACTAGAGGAGGAAAACGGGGGAAGGGAGGCCCGACAACCCACCTCTCTCTTCCCCCTATGATCCCGGCTAGGTCTTAAAGCCGGGCAGGCAGTCAGTTATCTGCACGACGCGTACGATCGACCGCGCTTCACTTAGTCAGTCCTAGAGGCTCTGACTCTTGCCAACAAATCAGCGTAGTATTCGAGGTAGGATCCGTCCGAGATCTCTTCAGCGACGTCTTTTCCGCTACCCTCGGCATCCAGCCTGGCCAGCAACGCGGACTTGGCGTTCACGTCCTCGAAAGACTCGATGTAAGTTTTCTTCCGAGGCTGCTGGCGGGGAGGACATTTACGAGACTTGCTCTCGACCCTCTTGGCTACCGGGCGCTCGGGCCTCCTACCCGCTGGGGTGGGGATTTTCGAGCGTGCACCGTTAACCGGACGAGGCTTGCGCGAGAGCATTTTCCGTTCGTCGCCCTTCTTCTTGTCCTTAGCCGTTCTCTCCACCACGAAAGTAGCGTTCATAACATCTGTCTTCTCGATCACGAACGTTGAGTTGAGCGATCGATCAGCAGATGAAGGGAGAGGCCACGGTACCAAAGCAAGAGAAGGCTCGACCGCACGACGATCCCGTTCCTCGCCCTTCACCCGGTTCTCGTCGATGCTGAGGACTGCATTTTCGATCGCGAGCGTTCGTTCGAAAACGAAATAGTCAGAGGTCGAAAAAGCAGGCCAAGGCACCAGTGCAAGTTCGGGTGAAGGCTCGATACGGTCCTCGACATCGTAACGGTAGACATCGCTAACCCTCCCTGGAACGTGCGCCCCTACCAGAAGATCGGCGAGAAAATCCGAATAGGTGAGCGACGGCACGAGTGACAGGTCGAGTTCAGCAGATCCATTCGAGACGAGAGGTAACAACCTACGCCCCTCCGACTGACGGCGGCGGTTCGTCTTCGGAACAACAGCCGGAGCAGAGTTCCGCTTCCAGAACCACCAGAAGCAAGATACGAATGCCACGAAAAAACCGAAGAGATACATCACGACACGTTAATACGAGGCGTACAAATAACGATGCACACAAATTAAAAGAGCCGGCCCGCGATTCCGTATATCCGAGAAAAACACGCAGAGAGACAGAAAGGCGAAAGCCGAGGAAGAGTGAGCCTCTCGCATTCCTTATATACCCTAGCGTCGAGGAAAATATTCCAATTATTTCGTGGAATAATCCAGTGATTTCGTGGAAAATTTTGAAACGTTTTCTTGGAAATGGCGAATTTTTTCGTGGAAAAAAAAAGAAAAACACTACGACGGGTATCCCCATCCCCTAATGGAGAGCTGAGGAACGTTCTGCTCGCGCGCGCGTTCCGTACGCAAATATTCCAATTATTTCGTGGAATATTCCAGTCACTTCGTGGAAAATTTTGAAACGTTTTCCTGGAAATGGCGAATTTTTTCGTGGAAAATAAAGTACGACGGGTATCCCCCTCCCCTAATGGCAAGTTAAGGAATGTTCTGCTCGCCTTCCGTGCGCACAAATCTCGTTCGGAAAGAACTCGCGCAGAGAAAAACAGCAAGCACGTTGGTATAGAAGTTTTTGAAAAGGGAGTTGGAGGGTGAATATGTATTTTCGAACTGCTCGTACGAAATATTTATTCGCCAGTCGCGAAAGCAGGGAAAAATGTCTCCTTACGATTGATGTAAGCCGACTGCAATTTTCTCAAAAATAACAAGAGACGAACACGGGTTCTCCTCAGCAACGATGGTAGTGACGAATCTTGGGAGAGAGAGTAAATAAAAAAAAACAAACTATGTCCACGGGTGATGGGAAATTCTTTTCGATAACGTCGATCGATAGTTGTCGCATCGGTCGGTATTCTCCCAAAAGAGCTCTTTGCTACTCTTGATACGTCAAAGTCATATCAGGTACGAGCTGGTAGAATCCAGCGTTTTCGACTCGGGGGGGGGGCCCGATTTCATTCGCGCGATCGATTCTGTTCAACAGATGGCGCTGCGAAAGTTTCTCCAGACATTTCTCTCGCTGAAAGAAAGTCGAATTCTCGTGACCGCATTGCCGCGGATTTGTGTTTGCAGTTTTGTCTACTCGGTCTGGCACCTCCACTCCGACCTGTCCGGCTTGGGAAACCCTTGAAGTGGCTCTTAACCACTGCCGGCATAGCTCGAAGTCTTCATCGGTGCACTCAAGCCCCCTCGCCGCGACAAGGCGTAGACTAGAGGAGGAAAACGGGGGAAGGGAGGCCCGACAACCCACCTCTCTCTTCCCCCTATGATCCCGGCTAGGTCTTAAAGCCGGGCAGGCAGTCAGTTATCTGCACGACGCGTACGATCGACCGCGCTTCACTTAGTCAGTCCTA
Organism: Pholcus phalangioides; assembly: GCF_987345545.1. NCBI lineage: Eukaryota > Metazoa > Arthropoda > Arachnida > Araneae > Pholcidae > Pholcus > Pholcus phalangioides. The sequence continues at coordinate 10,404,057 of NW_028301622.1, read as the reverse complement.
GAGGCTCTGACTCTTGCCAACAAATCAGCGTAGTATTCGAGGTAGGATCCGTCCGAGATCTCTTCAGCGACGTCTTTTCCGCTACCCTCGGCATCCAGCCTGGCCAGCAACGCGGACTTGGCGTTCACGTCCTCGAAAGACTCGATGTAAGTTTTCTTCCGAGGCTGCTGGCGGGGAGGACATTTACGAGACTTGCTCTCGACCCTCTTGGCTACCGGGCGCTCGGGCCTCCTACCCGCTGGGGTGGGGATTTTCGAGCGTGCACCGTTAACCGGACGAGGCTTGCGCGAGAGCATTTTCCGTTCGTCGCCCTTCTTCTTGTCCTTAGCCGTTCTCTCCACCACGAAAGTAGCGTTCATAACATCTGTCTTCTCGATCACGAACGTTGAGTTGAGCGATCGATCAGCAGATGAAGGGAGAGGCCACGGTACCAAAGCAAGAGAAGGCTCGACCGCACGACGATCCCGTTCCTCGCCCTTCACCCGGTTCTCGTCGATGCTGAGGACTGCATTTTCGATCGCGAGCGTTCGTTCGAAAACGAAATAGTCAGAGGTCGAAAAAGCAGGCCAAGGCACCAGTGCAAGTTCGGGTGAAGGCTCGATACGGTCCTCGACATCGTAACGGTAGACATCGCTAACCCTCCCTGGAACGTGCGCCCCTACCAGAAGATCGGCGAGAAAATCCGAATAGGTGAGCGACGGCACGAGTGACAGGTCGAGTTCAGCAGATCCATTCGAGACGAGAGGTAACAACCTACGCCCCTCCGACTGACGGCGGCGGTTCGTCTTCGGAACAACAGCCGGAGCAGAGTTCCGCTTCCAGAACCACCAGAAGCAAGATACGAATGCCACGAAAAAACCGAAGAGATACATCACGACACGTTAATACGAGGCGTACAAATAACGATGCACACAAATTAAAAGAGCCGGCCCGCGATTCCGTATATCCGAGAAAAACACGCAGAGAGACAGAAAGGCGAAAGCCGAGGAAGAGTGAGCCTCTCGCATTCCTTATATACCCTAGCGTCGAGGAAAATATTCCAATTATTTCGTGGAATAATCCAGTGATTTCGTGGAAAATTTTGAAACGTTTTCTTGGAAATGGCGAATTTTTTCGTGGAAAAAAAAAGAAAAACACTACGACGGGTATCCCCATCCCCTAATGGAGAGCTGAGGAACGTTCTGCTCGCGCGCGCGTTCCGTACGCAAATATTCCAATTATTTCGTGGAATATTCCAGTCACTTCGTGGAAAATTTTGAAACGTTTTCCTGGAAATGGCGAATTTTTTCGTGGAAAATAAAGTACGACGGGTATCCCCCTCCCCTAATGGCAAGTTAAGGAATGTTCTGCTCGCCTTCCGTGCGCACAAATCTCGTTCGGAAAGAACTCGCGCAGAGAAAAACAGCAAGCACGTTGGTATAGAAGTTTTTGAAAAGGGAGTTGGAGGGTGAATATGTATTTTCGAACTGCTCGTACGAAATATTTATTCGCCAGTCGCGAAAGCAGGGAAAAATGTCTCCTTACGATTGATGTAAGCCGACTGCAATTTTCTCAAAAATAACAAGAGACGAACACGGGTTCTCCTCAGCAACGATGGTAGTGACGAATCTTGGGAGAGAGAGTAAATAAAAAAAAACAAACTATGTCCACGGGTGATGGGAAATTCTTTTCGATAACGTCGATCGATAGTTGTCGCATCGGTCGGTATTCTCCCAAAAGAGCTCTTTGCTACTCTTGATACGTCAAAGTCATATCAGGTACGAGCTGGTAGAATCCAGCGTTTTCGACTCGGGGGGGGGGCCCGATTTCGTTCGCGCGATCGATTCTGTTCAACAGATGGCGCTGCGAAAGTTTCTCCAGACATTTCTCTCGCTGAAAGAAAGTCGAATTCTCGTGACCGCATTGCCGCGGATTTGTGTTTGCAGTTTTGTCTACTCGGTCTGGCACCTCACTCCGACCTGTCCGGCTTGGGAAACCCTTGAAGTGGCTCTTAACCACTGCCGGCATAGCTCGAAGTCTTCATCGGTGCACTCAAGCCCCCTCGCCGCGACAAGGCGTAGACTAGAGGAGGAAAACGGGGGAAGGGAGGCCCGACAACCCACCTCTCTCTTCCCCCTATGATCCCGGCTAGGTCTTAAAGCCGGGCAGGCAGTCAGTTATCTACACGACGCGTACGATCGACCGCGCTTCACTTAGTCAGTCCTAGAGGCTCTGACTCTTGCCAACAAATCAGCGTAGTATTCGAGGTAGGATCCGTCCGAGATCTCTTCAGCGACGTCTTTTCCGCTACCCTCGGCATCCAGCCTGGCCAGCAACGCGGACTTGGCGTTCACGTCCTCGAAAGACTCGATGTAAGTTTTCTTCCGAGGCTGCTGGCGGGGAGGACATTTACGAGACTTGCTCTCGACCCTCTTGGCTACCGGGCGCTCGGGCCTCCTACCCGCTGGGGTGGGGATTTTCGAGCGTGCACCGTTAACCGGACGAGGCTTGCGCGAGAGCATTTTCCGTTCGTCGCCCTTCTTCTTGTCCTTAGCCGTTCTCTCCACCACGAAAGTAGCGTTCATAACATCTGTCTTCTCGATCACGAACGTTGAGTTGAGCGATCGATCAGCAGATGAAGGGAGAGGCCACGGTACCAAAGCAAGAGAAGGCTCGACCGCACGACGATCCCGTTCCTCGCCCTTCACCCGGTTCTCGTCGATGCTGAGGACTGCATTTTCGATCGCGAGCGTTCGTTCGAAAACGAAATAGTCAGAGGTCGAAAAAGCAGGCCAAGGCACCAGTGCAAGTTCGGGTGAAGGCTCGATACGGTCCTCGACATCGTAACGGTAGACATCGCTAACCCTCCCTGGAACGTGCGCCCCTACCAGAAGATCGGCGAGAAAATCCGAATAGGTGAGCGACGGCACGAGTGACAGGTCGAGTTCAGCAGATCCATTCGAGACGAGAGGTAACAACCTACGCCCCTCCGACTGACGGCGGCGGTTCGTCTTCGGAACAACAGCCGGAGCAGAGTTCCGCTTCCAGAACCACCAGAAGCAAGATACGAATGCCACGAAAAAACCGAAGAGATACATCACGACACGTTAATACGAGGCGTACAAATAACGATGCACACAAATTAAAAGAGCCGGCCCGCGATTCCGTATATCCGAGAAAAACACGCAGAGAGACAGAAAGGCGAAAGCCGAGGAAGAGTGAGCCTCTCGCATTCCTTATATACTCTAGCGTCGAGGAAAATATTCCAATTATTTCGTGGAATAATCCAGTGATTTCGTGGAAAATTTTGAAACGTTTTCTTGGAAATGGCGAATTTTTTCGTGGAAAAAAAAAGAAAAACACTACGACGGGTATCCCCATCCCCTAATGGAGAGCTGAGGAATGTTCTGCTCGCGCGCGCGTTCCGTACGCAAATATTCCAATTATTTCGTGGAATATTCCAGTCACTTCGTGGAAAATTTTGAAACGTTTTCCTGGAAATGGCGAATTTTTTCGTGGAAAAAAAAGTACGACGGGTATCCCCCTCCCCTAATGGCAAGTTAAGGAATGTTCTGCTCGCCTTCCGTGCGCACAAATCTCGTTCGGAAAGAACTCGCGCAGAGAAAAACAGCAAGCACGTTGGTATAGAAGTTTTTGAAAAGGGAGTTGGAGGGTGAATATGTATTTTCGAACTGCTCGTACGAAATATTTATTCGCCAGTCGCGAAAGCAGGGAAAAATGTCTCCTTACGATTGATGTAAGCCGACTGCAATTTTCTCAAAAACATCGCCACACGAACACGGGTTCTCCTCAGCAACGATGGTAGTGACGAATCTTGGGAGAGAGAGTAAATAAAAAAAAACAAACTATGTCCACGGGTGATGGGAAATTCTTTTCGATAACGTCGATCGATAGTTGTCGCATCGGTCGGTATTCTCCCAAAAGAGCTCTTTGCTACTCTTGATACGTCAAAGTCATATCAGGTACGAGCTGGAAGAATCCAGCGTTTTCGACTCGGGGGGGGGGGGGGGGGGGCCCGATTTCGTTCGCGCGATCGATTCTGTTCAACAGATGGCGCTGCGAAAGTTTCTCCAGACATTTCTCTCGCTGAAAGAAAGTCGAATTCTCGTGACCGCATTGCCGCGGATTTGTGTTTGCAGTTTTGTCTACTCGGTCTGGCACCTCCACTCCGACCTGTCCGGCTTGGGAAACCCTTGAAGTGGCTCTTAACCACTGCCGGCATAGCTCGAAGTCTTCATCGGTGCACTCAAGCCCCCTCGCCGCGACAAGGCGTAGACTAGAGGAGGAAAACGGGGGAAGGGAGGCCCGACAATCCACCTCTCTCTTCCCCCTATGATCCCGGCTAGGTCTTAAAGCCGGGCAGGCAGTCAGTTATCTGCACGACGCGTACGATCGACCGCGCTTCACTTAGTCAGTCCTAGAGGCTCTGACTCTTGCCAACAAATCAGCGTAGTATTCGAGGTAGGATCCGTCCGAGATCTCTTCAGCGACGTCTTTTCCGCTACCCTCGGCATCCAGCCTGGCCAGCAACGCGGACTTGGCGTTCACGTCCTCGAAAGACTCGATGTAAGTTTTCTTCCGAGGCTGCTGGCGGGGAGGACATTTACGAGACTTGCTCTCGACCCTCTTGGCTACCGGGCGCTCGGGCCTCCTACCCGCTGGGGTGGGGATTTTCGAGCGTGCACCGTTAACCGGACGAGGCTTGCGCGAGAGCATTTTCCGTTCGTCGCCCTTCTTCTTGTCCTTAGCCGTTCTCTCCACCACGAAAGTAGCGTTCATAACATCTGTCTTCTCGATCACGAACGTTGAGTTGAGCGATCGATCAGCAGATGAAGGGAGAGGCCACGGTACCAAAGCAAGAGAAGGCTCGACCGCACGACGATCCCGTTCCTCGCCCTTCACCCGGTTCTCGTCGATGCTGAGGACTGCATTTTCGATCGCGAGCGTTCGTTCGAAAACGAAATAGTCAGAGGTCGAAAAAGCAGGCCAAGGCACCAGTGCAAGTTCGGGTGAAGGCTCGATACGGTCCTCGACATCGTAACGGTAGACATCGCTAACCCTCCCTGGAACGTGCGCCCCTACCAGAAGATCGGCGAGAAAATCCGAATAGGTGAGCGACGGCACGAGTGACAGGTCGAGTTCAGCAGATCCATTCGAGACGAGAGGTAACAACCTACGCCCCTCCGACTGACGGCGGCGGTTCGTCTTCGGAACAACAGCCGGAGCAGAGTTCCGCTTCCAGAACCACCAGAAGCAAGATACGAATGCCACGAAAAAACCGAAGAGATACATCACGACACGTTAATACGAGGCGTACAAATAACGATGCACACAAATTAAAAGAGCCGGCCCGCGATTCCGTATATCCGAGAAAAACACGCAGAGAGACAGAAAGGCGAAAGCCGAGGAAGAGTGAGCCTCTCGCATTCCTTATATACCCTAGCGTCGAGGAAAATATTCCAATTATTTCGTGGAATAATCCAGTGATTTCGTGGAAAATTTTGAAACGTTTTCTTGGAAATGGCGAATTTTTTCGTGGAAAAAAAAAGAAAAACACTACGACGGGTATCCCCATCCCCTAATGGAGAGCTGAGGAATGTTCTGCTCGCGCGCGCGTTCCGTACGCAAATATTCCAATTATTTCGTGGAATATTCCAGTCACTTCGTGGAAAATTTTGAAACGTTTTCCTGGAAATGGCGAATTTTTTCGTGGAAAAAAAAGTACGACGGGTATCCCCCTCCCCTAATGGCAAGTTAAGGAATGTTCTGCTCGCCTTCCGTGCGCACAAATCTCGTTCGGAAAGAACTCGCGCAGAGAAAAACAGCAAGCACGTTGGTATAGAAGTTTTTGAAAAGGGAGTTGGAGGGTGAATATGTATTTTCGAACTGCTCGTACGAAATATTTATTCGCCAGTCGCGAAAGCAGGGAAAAATGTCTCCTTACGATTGATGTAAGCCGACTGCAATTTTCTCAAAAACATCGCCACACGAACACGGGTTCTCCTCAGCAACGATGGTAGTGACGAATCTTGGGAGAGAGAGTAAATAAAAAAAAACAAACTATGTCCACGGGTGATGGGAAATTCTTTTCGATAACGTCGATCGATAGTTGTCGCATCGGTCGGTATTCTCCCAAAAGAGCTCTTTGCTACTCTTGATACGTCAAAGTCATATCAGGTACGAGCTGGAAGAATCCAGCGTTTTCGACTCGGGGGGGGGGCCCGATTTCGTTCGCGCGATCGATTCTGTTCAACAGATGGCGCTGCGAAAGTTTCTCCAGACATTTCTCTCGCTGAAAGAAAGTCGAATTCTCGTGACCGCATTGCCGCGGATTTGTGTTTGCAGTTTTGTCTACTCGGTCTGGCACCTCCACTCCGACCTGTCCGGCTTGGGAAACCCTTGAAGTGGCTCTTAACCACTGCCGGCATAGCTCGAAGTCTTCATCGGTGCACTCAAGCCCCCTCGCCGCGACAAGGCGTAGACTAGAGGAGGAAAACGGGGGAAGGGAGGCCCGACAATCCACCTCTCTCTTCCCCCTATGATCCCGGCTAGGTCTTAAAGCCGGGCAGGCAGTCAGTTATCTGCACGACGCGTACGATCGACCGCGCTTCACTTAGTCAGTCCTAGAGGCTCTGACTCTTGCCAACAAATCAGCGTAGTATTCGAGGTAGGATCCGTCCGAGATCTCTTCAGCGACGTCTTTTCCGCTACCCTCGGCATCCAGCCTGGCCAGCAACGCGGACTTGGCGTTCACGTCCTCGAAAGACTCGATGTAAGTTTTCTTCCGAGGCTGCTGGCGGGGAGGACATTTACGAGACTTGCTCTCGACCCTCTTGGCTACCGGGCGCTCGGGCCTCCTACCCGCTGGGGTGGGGATTTTCGAGCGTGCACCGTTAACCGGACGAGGCTTGCGCGAGAGCATTTTCCGTTCGTCGCCCTTCTTCTTGTCCTTAGCCGTTCTCTCCACCACGAAAGTAGCGTTCATAACATCTGTCTTCTCGATCACGAACGTTGAGTTGAGCGATCGATCAGCAGATGAAGGGAGAGGCCACGGTACCAAAGCAAGAGAAGGCTCGACCGCACGACGATCCCGTTCCTCACCCTTCACCCGGTTCTCGTCGATGCTGAGGACTGCATTTTCGATCGCGAGCGTTCGTTCGAAAACGAAATAGTCAGAGGTCGAAAAAGCAGGCCAAGGCACCAGTGCAAGTTCGGGTGAAGGCTCGATACGGTCCTCGACATCGTAACGGTAGACATCGCTAACCCTCCCTGGAACGTGCGCCCCTACCAGAAGATCGGCGAGAAAATCCGAATAGGTGAGCGACGGCACGAGTGACAGGTCGAGTTCAGCAGATCCATTCGAGACGAGAGGTAACAACCTACGCCCCTCCGACTGACGGCGGCGGTTCGTCTTCGGAACAACAGCCGGAGCAGAGTTCCGCTTCCAGAACCACCAGAAGCAAGATACGAATGCCACGAAAAAACCGAAGAGATACATCACGACACGTTAATACGAGGCGTACAAATAACGATGCACACAAATTAAAAGAGCCGGCCCGCGATTCCGTATATCCGAGAAAAACACGCAGAGAGACAGAAAGGCGAAAGCCGAGGAAGAGTGAGCCTCTCGCATTCCTTATATACCCTAGCGTCGAGGAAAATATTCCAATTATTTCGTGGAATAATCCAGTGATTTCGTGGAAAATTTTGAAACGTTTTCTTGGAAATGGCGAATTTTTTCGTGGAAAAAAAAAGAAAAACACTACGACGGGTATCCCCATCCCCTAATGGAGAGCTGAGGAATGTTCTGCTCGCGCGCGCGTTCCGTACGCAAATATTCCAATTATTTCGTGGAATATTCCAGTCACTTCGTGGAAAATTTTGAAACGTTTTCCTGGAAATGGCGAATTTTTTCGTGGAAAAAAAAGTACGACGGGTATCCCCCTCCCCTAATGGCAAGTTAAGGAATGTTCTGCTCGCCTTCCGTGCGCACAAATCTCGTTCGGAAAGAACTCGCGCAGAGAAAAACAGCAAGCACGTTGGTATAGAAGTTTTTGAAAAGGGAGTTGGAGGGTGAATATGTATTTTCGAACTGCTCGTACGAAATATTTATTCGCCAGTCGCGAAAGCAGGGAAATATGTCTCCTTACGATTGATGTAAGCCGACTGCAATTTTCTCAAAAATAACAAGAGACGAACACGGGTTCTCCTCAGCAACGATGGTAGTGACGAATCTTGGGAGAGAGAGTAAATAAAAAAAAACAAACTATGTCCACGGGTGATGGGAAATTCTTTTCGATAACGTCGATCGATAGTTGTCGCATCGGTCGGTATTCTCCCAAAAGAGCTCTTTGCTACTCTTGATACGTCAAAGTCATATCAGGTACGAGCTGGTAGAATCCAGCGTTTTCGACTCGGGGGGGGGGGGCCCGATTTCATTCGCGCGATCGATTCTGTTCAACAGATGGCGCTGCGAAAGTTTCTCCAGACATTTCTCTCGCTGAAAGAAAGTCGAATTCTCGTGACCGCATTGCCGCGGATTTGTGTTTGCAGTTTTGTCTACTCGGTCTGGCACCTCCACTCCGACCTGTCCGGCTTGGGAAACCCTTGAAGTGGCTCTTAACCACTGCCGGCATAGCTCGAAGTCTTCATCGGTGCACTCAAGCCCCCTCGCCGCGACAAGGCGTAGACTAGAGGAGGAAAACGGGGGAAGGGAGGCCCGACAACCCACCTCTCTCTTCCCCCTATGATCCCGGCTAGGTCTTAAAGCCGGGCAGGCAGTCAGTTATCTACACGACGCGTACGATCGACCGCGCTTCACTTAGTCAGTCCTAGAGGCTCTGACTCTTGCCAACAAATCAGCGTAGTATTCGAGGTAGGATCCGTCCGAGATCTCTTCAGCGACGTCTTTTCCGCTACCCTCGGCATCCAGCCTGGCCAGCAACGCGGACTTGGCGTTCACGTCCTCGAAAGACTCGATGTAAGTTTTCTTCCGAGGCTGCTGGCGGGGAGGACATTTACGAGACTTGCTCTCGACCCTCTTGGCTACCGGGCGCTCGGGCCTCCTACCCGCTGGGGTGGGGATTTTCGAGCGTGCACCGTTAACCGGACGAGGCTTGCGCGAGAGCATTTTCCGTTCGTCGCCCTTCTTCTTGTCCTTAGCCGTTCTCTCCACCACGAAAGTAGCGTTCATAACATCTGTCTTCTCGATCACGAACGTTGAGTTGAGCGATCGATCAGCAGATGAAGGGAGAGGCCACGGTACCAAAGCAAGAGAAGGCTCGACCGCACGACGATCCCGTTCCTCACCCTTCACCCGGTTCTCGTCGATGCTGAGGACTGCATTTTCGATCGCGAGCGTTCGTTCGAAAACGAAATAGTCAGAGGTCGAAAAAGCAGGCCAAGGCACCAGTGCAAGTTCGGGTGAAGGCTCGATACGGTCCTCGACATCGTAACGGTAGACATCGCTAACCCTCCCTGGAACGTGCGCCCCTACCAGAAGATCGGCGAGAAAATCCGAATAGGTGAGCGACGGCACGAGTGACAGGTCGAGTTCAGCAGATCCATTCGAGACGAGAGGTAACAACCTACGCCCCTCCGACTGACGGCGGCGGTTCGTCTTCGGAACAACAGCCGGAGCAGAGTTCCGCTTCCAGAACCACCAGAAGCAAGATACGAATGCCACGAAAAAACCGAAGAGATACATCACGACACGTTAATACGAGGCGTACAAATAACGATGCACACAAATTAAAAGAGCCGGCCCGCGATTCCGTATATCCGAGAAAAACACGCAGAGAGACAGAAAGGTGAAAGCCGAGGAAGAGTGAGCCTCTCGCATTCCTTATATACCCTAGCGTCGAGGAAAATATTCCAATTATTTCGTGGAATAATCCAGTGATTTCGTGGAAAATTTTGAAACGTTTTCTTGGAAATGGCGAATTTTTTCGTGGAAAAAAAAAGAAAAACACTACGACGGGTATCCCCATCCCCTAATGGAGAGCTGAGGAATGTTCTGCTCGCGCGCGCGTTCCGTACGCAAATATTCCAATTATTTCGTGGAATATTCCAGTCACTTCGTGGAAAATTTTGAAACGTTTTCCTGGAAATGGCGAATTTTTTCGTGGAAAAAAAAGTACGACGGGTATCCCCCTCCCCTAATGGCAAGTTAAGGAATGTTCTGCTCGCCTTCCGTGCGCACAAATCTCGTTCGGAAAGAACTCGCGCAGAGAAAAACAGCAAGCACGTTGGTATAGAAGTTTTTGAAAAGGGAGTTGGAGGGTGAATATGTATTTTCGAACTGCTCGTACGAAATATTTATTCGCCAGTCGCGAAAGCAGGGAAATATGTCTCCTTACGATTGATGTAAGCCGACTGCAATTTTCTCAAAAATAACAAGAGACGAACACGGGTTCTCCTCAGCAACGATGGTAGTGACGAATCTTGGGAGAGAGAGTAAATAAAAAAAAACAAACTATGTCCACGGGTGATGGGAAATTCTTTTCGATAACGTCGATCGATAGTTGTCGCATCGGTCGGTATTCTCCCAAAAGAGCTCTTTGCTACTCTTGATACGTCAAAGTCATATCAGGTACGAGCTGGTAGAATCCAGCGTTTTCGACTCGGGGGGGGGGCCCGATTTCATTCGCGCGATCGATTCTGTTCAACAGATGGCGCTGCGAAAGTTTCTCCAGACATTTCTCTCGCTGAAAGAAAGTCGAATTCTCGTGACCGCATTGCCGCGGATTTGTGTTTGCAGTTTTGTCTACTCGGTCTGGCACCTCCACTCCGACCTGTCCGGCTTGGGAAACCCTTGAAGTGGCTCTTAACCACTGCCGGCATAGCTCGAAGTCTTCATCGGTGCACTCAAGCCCCCTCGCCGCGACAAGGCGTAGACTAGAGGAGGAAAACGGGGGAAGGGAGGCCCGACAACCCACCTCTCTCTTCCCCCTATGATCCCGGCTAGGTCTTAAAGCCGGGCAGGCAGTCAGTTATCTACACGACGCGTACGATCGACCGCGCTTCACTTAGTCAGTCCTAGAGGCTCTGACTCTTGCCAACAAATCAGCGTAGTATTCGAGGTAGGATCCGTCCGAGATCTCTTCAGCGACGTCTTTTCCGCTACCCTCGGCATCCAGCCTGGCCAGCAACGCGGACTTGGCGTTCACGTCCTCGAAAGACTCGATGTAAGTTTTCTTCCGAGGCTGCTGGCGGGGAGGACATTTACGAGACTTGCTCTCGACCCTCTTGGCTACCGGGCGCTCGGGCCTCCTACCCGCTGGGGTGGGGATTTTCGAGCGTGCACCGTTAACCGGACGAGGCTTGCGCGAGAGCATTTTCCGTTCGTCGCCCTTCTTCTTGTCCTTAGCCGTTCTCTCCACCACGAAAGTAGCGTTCATAACATCTGTCTTCTCGATCACGAACGTTGAGTTGAGCGATCGATCAGCAGATGAAGGGAGAGGCCACGGTACCAAAGCAAGAGAAGGCTCGACCGCACGACGATCCCGTTCCTCACCCTTCACCCGGTTCTCGTCGATGCTGAGGACTGCATTTTCGATCGCGAGCGTTCGTTCGAAAACGAAATAGTCAGAGGTCGAAAAAGCAGGCCAAGGCACCAGTGCAAGTTCGGGTGAAGGCTCGATACGGTCCTCGACATCGTAACGGTAGACATCGCTAACCCTCCCTGGAACGTGCGCCCCTACCAGAAGATCGGCGAGAAAATCCGAATAGGTGAGCGACGGCACGAGTGACAGGTCGAGTTCAGCAGATCCATTCGAGACGAGAGGTAACAACCTACGCCCCTCCGACTGACGGCGGCGGTTCGTCTTCGGAACAACAGCCGGAGCAGAGTTCCGCTTCCAGAACCACCAGAAGCAAGATACGAATGCCACGAAAAAACCGAAGAGATACATCACGACACGTTAATACGAGGCGTACAAATAACGATGCACACAAATTAAAAGAGCCGGCCCGCGATTCCGTATATCCGAGAAAAACACGCAGAGAGACAGAAAGGCGAAAGCCGAGGAAGAGTGAGCCTCTCGCATTCCTTATATACCCTAGCGTCGAGGAAAATATTCCAATTATTTCGTGGAATAATCCAGTGATTTCGTGGAAAATTTTGAAACGTTTTCTTGGAAATGGCGAATTTTTTCGTGGAAAAAAAAAGAAAAACACTACGACGGGTATCCCCATCCCCTAATGGAGAGCTGAGGAATGTTCTGCTCGCGCGCGCGTTCCGTACGCAAATATTCCAATTATTTCGTGGAATATTCCAGTCACTTCGTGGAAAATTTTGAAACGTTTTCCTGGAAATGGCGAATTTTTTCGTGGAAAAAAAAGTACGACGGGTATCCCCCTCCCCTAATGGCAAGTTAAGGAATGTTCTGCTCGCCTTCCGTGCGCACAAATCTCGTTCGGAAAGAACTCGCGCAGAGAAAAACAGCAAGCACGTTGGTATAGAAGTTTTTGAAAAGGGAGTTGGAGGGTGAATATGTATTTTCGAACTGCTCGTACGAAATATTTATTCGCCAGTCGCGAAAGCAGGGAAAAATGTCTCCTTACGATTGATGTAAGCCGACTGCAATTTTCTCAAAAATAACAAGAGACGAACACGGGTTCTCCTCAGCAACGATGGTAGTGACGAATCTTGGGAGAGAGAGTAAATAAAAAAAAACAAACTATGTCCACGGGTGATGGGAAATTCTTTTCGATAACGTCGATCGATAGTTGTCGCATCGGTCGGTATTCTCCCAAAAGAGCTCTTTGCTACTCTTGATACGTCAAAGTCATATCAGGTACGAGCTGGTAGAATCCAGCGTTTTCGACTCGGGGGGGGGGGGGCCCGATTTCGTTCGCGCGATCGATTCTGTTCAACAGATGGCGCTGCGAAAGTTTCTCCAGACATTTCTCTCGCTGAAAGAAAGTCGAATTCTCGTGACCGCATTGCCGCGGATTTGTGTTTGCAGTTTTGTCTACTCGGTCTGGCACCTCCACTCCGACCTGTCCGGCTTGGGAAACCCTTGAAGTGGCTCTTAACCACTGCCGGCATAGCTCGAAGTCTTCATCGGTGCACTCAAGCCCCCTCGCCGCGACAAGGCGTAGACTAGAGGAGGAAAACGGGGGAAGGGAGGCCCGACAACCCACCTCTCTCTTCCCCCTATGATCCCGGCTAGGTCTTAAAGCCGGGCAGGCAGTCAGTTATCTGCACGACGCGTACGATCGACCGCGCTTCACTTAGTCAGTCCTAGAGGCTCTGACTCTTGCCAACAAATCAGCGTAGTATTCGAGGTAGGATCCGTCCGAGATCTCTTCAGCGACGTCTTTTCCGCTACCCTCGGCATCCAGCCTGGCCAGCAACGCGGACTTGGCGTTCACGTCCTCGAAAGACTCGATGTAAGTTTTCTTCCGAGGCTGCTGGCGGGGAGGACATTTACGAGACTTGCTCTCGACCCTCTTGGCTACCGGGCGCTCGGGCCTCCTACCCGCTGGGGTGGGGATTTTCGAGCGTGCACCGTTAACCGGACGAGGCTTGCGCGAGAGCATTTTCCGTTCGTCGCCCTTCTTCTTGTCCTTAGCCGTTCTCTCCACCACGAAAGTAGCGTTCATAACATCTGTCTTCTCGATCACGAACGTTGAGTTGAGCGATCGATCAGCAGATGAAGGGAGAGGCCACGGTACCAAAGCAAGAGAAGGCTCGACCGCACGACGATCCCGTTCCTCGCCCTTCACCCGGTTCTCGTCGATGCTGAGGACTGCATTTTCGATCGCGAGCGTTCGTTCGAAAACGAAATAGTCAGAGGTCGAAAAAGCAGGCCAAGGCACCAGTGCAAGTTCGGGTGAAGGCTCGATACGGTCCTCGACATCGTAACGGTAGACATCGCTAACCCTCCCTGGAACGTGCGCCCCTACCAGAAGATCGGCGAGAAAATCCGAATAGGTGAGCGACGGCACGAGTGACAGGTCGAGTTCAGCAGATCCATTCGAGACGAGAGGTAACAACCTACGCCCCTCCGACTGACGGCGGCGGTTCGTCTTCGGAACAACAGCCGGAGCAGAGTTCCGCTTCCAGAACCACCAGAAGCAAGATACGAATGCCACGAAAAAACCGAAGAGATACATCACGACACGTTAATACGAGGCGTACAAATAACGATGCACACAAATTAAAAGAGCCGGCCCGCGATTCCGTATATCCGAGAAAAACACGCAGAGAGACAGAAAGGTGAAAGCCGAGGAAGAGTGAGCCTCTCGCATTCCTTATATACCCTAGCGTCGAGGAAAATATTCCAATTATTTCGTGGAATAATCCAGTGATTTCGTGGAAAATTTTGAAACGTTTTCTTGGAAATGGCGAATTTTTTCGTGGAAAAAAAAAGAAAAACACTACGACGGGTATCCCCATCCCCTAATGGAGAGCTGAGGAATGTTCTGCTCGCGCGCGCGTTCCGTACGCAAATATTCCAATTATTTCGTGGAATATTCCAGTCACTTCGTGGAAAATTTTGAAACGTTTTCCTGGAAATGGCGAATTTTTTCGTGGAAAAAAAAGTACGACGGGTATCCCCCTCCCCTAATGGCAAGTTAAGGAATGTTCTGCTCGCCTTCCGTGCGCACAAATCTCGTTCGGAAAGAACTCGCGCAGAGAAAAACAGCAAGCACGTTGGTATAGAAGTTTTTGAAAAGGGAGTTGGAGGGTGAATATGTATTTTCGAACTGCTCGTACGAAATATTTATTCGCCAGTCGCGAAAGCAGGGAAAAATGTCTCCTTACGATTGATGTAAGCCGACTGCAATTTTCTCAAAAACATCGCCACACGAACACGGGTTCTCCTCAGCAACGATGGTAGTGACGAATCTTGGGAGAGAGAGTAAATAAAAAAAAACAAACTATGTCCACGGGTGATGGGAAATTCTTTTCGATAACGTCGATCGATAGTTGTCGCATCGGTCGGTATTCTCCCAAAAGAGCTCTTTGCTACTCTTGATACGTCAAAGTCATATCAGGTACGAGCTGGTAGAATCCAGCGTTTTCGACTCGGGGGGGGGGGCCCGATTTCGTTCGCGCGATCGATTCTGTTCAACAGATGGCGCTGCGAAAGTTTCTCCAGACATTTCTCTCGCTGAAAGAAAGTCGAATTCTCGTGACCGCATTGCCGCGGATTTGTGTTTACAGTTTTGTCTACTCGGTCTGGCACCTCCACTCCGACCTGTCCGGCTTGGGAAACCCTTGAAGTGGCTCTTAACCACTGCCGGCATAGCTCGAAGTCTTCATCGGTGCACTCAAGCCCCCTCGCCGCGACAAGGCGTAGACTAGAGGAGGAAAACGGGGGAAGGGAGGCCCGACAATCCACCTCTCTCTTCCCCCTATGATCCCGGCTAGGTCTTAAAGCCGGGCAGGCAGTCAGTTATCTGCACGACGCGTACGATCGACCGCGCTTCACTTAGTCAGTCCTAGAGGCTCTGACTCTTGCCAACAAATCAGCGTAGTATTCGAGGTAGGATCCGTCCGAGATCTCTTCAGCGACGTCTTTTCCGCTACCCTCGGCATCCAGCCTGGCCAGCAACGCGGACTTGGCGTTCACGTCCTCGAAAGACTCGATGTAAGTTTTCTTCCGAGGCTGCTGGCGGGGAGGACATTTACGAGACTTGCTCTCGACCCTCTTGGCTACCGGGCGCTCGGGCCTCCTACCCGCTGGGGTGGGGATTTTCGAGCGTGCACCGTTAACCGGACGAGGCTTGCGCGAGAGCATTTTCCGTTCGTCGCCCTTCTTCTTGTCCTTAGCCGTTCTCTCCACCACGAAAGTAGCGTTCATAACATCTGTCTTCTCGATCACGAACGTTGAGTTGAGCGATCGATCAGCAGATGAAGGGAGAGGCCACGGTACCAAAGCAAGAGAAGGCTCGACCGCACGACGATCCCGTTCCTCGCCCTTCACCCGGTTCTCGTCGATGCTGAGGACTGCATTTTCGATCGCGAGCGTTCGTTCGAAAACGAAATAGTCAGAGGTCGAAAAAGCAGGCCAAGGCACCAGTGCAAGTTCGGGTGAAGGCTCGATACGGTCCTCGACATCGTAACGGTAGACATCGCTAACCCTCCCTGGAACGTGCGCCCCTACCAGAAGATCGGCGAGAAAATCCGAATAGGTGAGCGACGGCACGAGTGACAGGTCGAGTTCAGCAGATCCATTCGAGACGAGAGGTAACAACCTACGCCCCTCCGACTGACGGCGGCGGTTCGTCTTCGGAACAACAGCCGGAGCAGAGTTCCGCTTCCAGAACCACCAGAAGCAAGATACGAATGCCACGAAAAAACCGAAGAGATACATCACGACACGTTAATACGAGGCGTACAAATAACGATGCACACAAATTAAAAGAGCCGGCCCGCGATTCCGTATATCCGAGAAAAACACGCAGAGAGACAGAAAGGCGAAAGCCGAGGAAGAGTGAGCCTCTCGCATTCCTTATATACCCTAGCGTCGAGGAAAATATTCCAATTATTTCGTGGAATAATCCAGTGATTTCGTGGAAAATTTTGAAACGTTTTCTTGGAAATGGCGAATTTTTTCGTGGAAAAAAAAAGAAAAACACTACGACGGGTATCCCCATCCCCTAATGGAGAGCTGAGGAACGTTCTGCTCGCGCGCGCGTTCCGTACGCAAATATTCCAATTATTTCGTGGAATATTCCAGTCACTTCGTGGAAAATTTTGAAACGTTTTCCTGGAAATGGCGAATTTTTTCGTGGAAAAAAAAGTACGACGGGTATCCCCCTCCCCTAATGGCAAGTTAAGGAATGTTCTGCTCGCCTTCCGTGCGCACAAATCTCGTTCGGAAAGAACTCGCGCAGAGAAAAACAGCAAGCACGTTGGTATAGAAGTTTTTGAAAAGGGAGTTGGAGGGTGAATATGTATTTTCGAACTGCTCGTACGAAATATTTATTCGCCAGTCACGAAAGCAGGGAAAAATGTCTCCTTACGATTGATGTAAGCCGACTGCAATTTTCTCAAAAATAACAAGAGACCCGTAAACATGGCCAGACGAACACGGGTTCTCCTCAGCAACGATGGTAGTGACGAATCTTGGGAGAGAGAGTAAATAAAAAAAAACAAACTATGTCCACGGGTGATGGGAAATTCTTTTCGATAACGTCGATCGATAGTTGTCGCATCGGTCGGTATTCTCCCAAAAGAGCTCTTTGCTACTCTTGATACGTCAAAGTCATATCAGATACGAGCTGGTAGAATCCAGCGTTTTCGACTCGGGGGGGGGGGCCCGATTTCGTTCGCGCGATCGATTCTGTTCAACAGATGGCGCTGCGAAAGTTTCTCCAGACATTTCTCTCGCTGAAAGAAAGTCGAATTCTCGTGACCGCATTGCCGCGGATTTGTGTTTGCAGTTTTGTCTACTCGGTCTGGCACCTCCACTCCGACCTGTCCGGCTTGGGAAACCCTTGAAGTGGCTCTTAACCACTGCCGGCATAGCTCGAAGTCTTCATCGGTGCACTCAAGCCCCCTCGCCGCGACAAGGCGTAGACTAGAGGAGGAAAACGGGGGAAGGGAAGCCCGACAACCCACCTCTCTCTTCCCCCTATGATCCCGGCTAGGTCTTAAAGCCGGGCAGGCAGTCAGTTATCTGCACGACGCGTACGATCGACCGCGCTTCACTTAGTCAGTCCTAGAGGCTCTGACTCTTGCCAACAAATCAGCGTAGTATTCGAGGTAGGATCCGTCCGAGATCTCTTCAGCGACGTCTTTTCCGCTACCCTCGGCATCCAGCCTGGCCAGCAACGCGGACTTGGCGTTCACGTCCTCGAAAGACTCGATGTAAGTTTTCTTCCGAGGCTGCTGGCGGGGAGGACATTTACGAGACTTGCTCTCGACCCTCTTGGCTACCGGGCGCTCGGGCCTCCTACCCGCTGGGGTGGGGATTTTCGAGCGTGCACCGTTAACCGGACGAGGCTTGCGCGAGAGCATTTTCCGTTCGTCGCCCTTCTTCTTGTCCTTAGCCGTTCTCTCCACCACGAAAGTAGCGTTCATAACATCTGTCTTCTCGATCACGAACGTTGAGTTGAGCGATCGATCAGCAGATGAAGGGAGAGGCCACGGTACCAAAGCAAGAGAAGGCTCGACCGCACGACGATCCCGTTCCTCGCCCTTCACCCGGTTCTCGTCGATGCTGAGGACTGCATTTTCGATCGCGAGCGTTCGTTCGAAAACGAAATAGTCAGAGGTCGAAAAAGCAGGCCAAGGCACCAGTGCAAGTTCGGGTGAAGGCTCGATACGGTCCTCGACATCGTAACGGTAGACATCGCTAACCCTCCCTGGAACGTGCGCCCCTACCAGAAGATCGGCGAGAAAATCCGAATAGGTGAGCGACGGCACGAGTGACAGGTCGAGTTCAGCAGATCCATTCGAGACGAGAGGTAACAACCTACGCCCCTCCGACTGACGGCGGCGGTTCGTCTTCGGAACAACAGCCGGAGCAGAGTTCCGCTTCCAGAACCACCAGAAGCAAGATACGAATGCCACGAAAAAACCGAAGAGATACATCACGACACGTTAATACGAGGCGTACAAATAACGATGCACACAAATTAAAAGAGCCGGCCCGCGATTCCGTATATCCGAGAAAAACACGCAGAGAGACAGAAAGGCGAAAGCCGAGGAAGAGTGAGCCTCTCGCATTCCTTATATACCCTAGCGTCGAGGAAAATATTCCAATTATTTCGTGGAATAATCCAGTGATTTCGTGGAAAATTTTGAAACGTTTTCTTGGAAATGGCGAATTTTTTCGTGGAAAAAAAAAGAAAAACACTACGACGGGTATCCCCATCCCCTAATGGAGAGCTGAGGAATGTTCTGCTCGCGCGCGCGTTCCGTACGCAAATATTCCAATTATTTCGTGGAATATTCCAGTCACTTCGTGGAAAATTTTGAAACGTTTTCCTGGAAATGGCGAATTTTTTCGTGGAAAAAAAAGTACGACGGGTATCCCCCTCCCCTAATGGCAAGTTAAGGAATGTTCTGCTCGCCTTCCGTGCGCACAAATCTCGTTCGGAAAGAACTCGCGCAGAGAAAAACAGCAAGCACGTTGGTATAGAAGTTTTTGAAAAGGGAGTTGGAGGGTGAATATGTATTTTCGAACTGCTCGTACGAAATATTTATTCGCCAGTCGCGAAAGCAGGGAAAAATGTCTCCTTACGATTGATGTAAGCCGACTGCAATTTTCTCAAAAACATCGCCACACGAACACGGGTTCTCCTCAGCAACGATGGTAGTGACGAATCTTGGGAGAGAGAGTAAATAAAAAAAAACAAACTATGTCCACGGGTGATGGGAAATTCTTTTCGATAACGTCGATCGATAGTTGTCGCATCGGTCGGTATTCTCCCAAAAGAGCTCTTTGCTACTCTTGATACGTCAAAGTCATATCAGGTACGAGCTGGAAGAATCCAGCGTTTTCGACTCGGGGGGGGGGGGCCCGATTTCGTTCGCGCGATCGATTCTGTTCAACAGATGGCGCTGCGAAAGTTTCTCCAGACATTTCTCTCGCTGAAAGAAAGTCGAATTCTCGTGACCGCATTGCCGCGGATTTGTGTTTGCAGTTTTGTCTACTCGGTCTGGCACCTCCACTCCGACCTGTCCGGCTTGGGAAACCCTTGAAGTGGCTCTTAACCACTGCCGGCATAGCTCGAAGTCTTCATCGGTGCACTCAAGCCCCCTCGCCGCGACAAGGCGTAGACTAGAGGAGGAAAACGGGGGAAGGGAGGCCCGACAATCCACCTCTCTCTTCCCCCTATGATCCCGGCTAGGTCTTAAAGCCGGGCAGGCAGTCAGTTATCTGCACGACGCGTACGATCGACCGCGCTTCACTTAGTCAGTCCTAGAGGCTCTGACTCTTGCCAACAAATCAGCGTAGTATTCGAGGTAGGATCCGTCCGAGATCTCTTCAGCGACGTCTTTTCCGCTACCCTCGGCATCCAGCCTGGCCAGCAACGCGGACTTGGCGTTCACGTCCTCGAAAGACTCGATGTAAGTTTTCTTCCGAGGCTGCTGGCGGGGAGGACATTTACGAGACTTGCTCTCGACCCTCTTGGCTACCGGGCGCTCGGGCCTCCTACCCGCTGGGGTGGGGATTTTCGAGCGTGCACCGTTAACCGGACGAGGCTTGCGCGAGAGCATTTTCCGTTCGTCGCCCTTCTTCTTGTCCTTAGCCGTTCTCTCCACCACGAAAGTAGCGTTCATAACATCTGTCTTCTCGATCACGAACGTTGAGTTGAGCGATCGATCAGCAGATGAAGGGAGAGGCCACGGTACCAAAGCAAGAGAAGGCTCGACCGCACGACGATCCCGTTCCTCGCCCTTCACCCGGTTCTCGTCGATGCTGAGGACTGCATTTTCGATCGCGAGCGTTCGTTCGAAAACGAAATAGTCAGAGGTCGAAAAAGCAGGCCAAGGCACCAGTGCAAGTTCGGGTGAAGGCTCGATACGGTCCTCGACATCGTAACGGTAGACATCGCTAACCCTCCCTGGAACGTGCGCCCCTACCAGAAGATCGGCGAGAAAATCCGAATAGGTGAGCGACGGCACGAGTGACAGGTCGAGTTCAGCAGATCCATTCGAGACGAGAGGTAACAACCTACGCCCCTCCGACTGACGGCGGCGGTTCGTCTTCGGAACAACAGCCGGAGCAGAGTTCCGCTTCCAGAACCACCAGAAGCAAGATACGAATGCCACGAAAAAACCGAAGAGATACATCACGACACGTTAATACGAGGCGTACAAATAACGATGCACACAAATTAAAAGAGCCGGCCCGCGATTCCGTATATCCGAGAAAAACACGCAGAGAGACAGAAAGGCGAAAGCCGAGGAAGAGTGAGCCTCTCGCATTCCTTATATACCCTAGCGTCGAGGAAAATATTCCAATTATTTCGTGGAATAATCCAGTGATTTCGTGGAAAATTTTGAAACGTTTTCTTGGAAATGGCGAATTTTTTCGTGGAAAAAAAAAGAAAAACACTACGACGGGTATCCCCATCCCCTAATGGAGAGCTGAGGAATGTTCTGCTCGCGCGCGCGTTCCGTACGCAAATATTCCAATTATTTCGTGGAATATTCCAGTCACTTCGTGGAAAATTTTGAAACGTTTTCCTGGAAATGGCGAATTTTTTCGTGGAAAAAAAAGTACGACGGGTATCCCCCTCCCCTAATGGCAAGTTAAGGAATGTTCTGCTCGCCTTCCGTGCGCACAAATCTCGTTCGGAAAGAACTCGCGCAGAGAAAAACAGCAAGCACGTTGGTATAGAAGTTTTTGAAAAGGGAGTTGGAGGGTGAATATGTATTTTCGAACTGCTCGTACGAAATATTTATTCGCCAGTCGCGAAAGCAGGGAAAAATGTCTCCTTACGATTGATGTAAGCCGACTGCAATTTTCTCAAAAACATCGCCACACGAACACGGGTTCTCCTCAGCAACGATGGTAGTGACGAATCTTGGGAGAGAGAGTAAATAAAAAAAAACAAACTATGTCCACGGGTGATGGGAAATTCTTTTCGATAACGTCGATCGATAGTTGTCGCATCGGTCGGTATTCTCCCAAAAGAGCTCTTTGCTACTCTTGATACGTCAAAGTCATATCAGGTACGAGCTGGAAGAATCCAGCGTTTTCGACTCGGGGGGGGGGGGGCCCGATTTCGTTCGCGCGATCGATTCTGTTCAACAGATGGCGCTGCGAAAGTTTCTCCAGACATTTCTCTCGCTGAAAGAAAGTCGAATTCTCGTGACCGCATTGCCGCGGATTTGTGTTTGCAGTTTTGTCTACTCGGTCTGGCACCTCCACTCCGACCTGTCCGGCTTGGGAAACCCTTGAAGTGGCTCTTAACCACTGCCGGCATAGCTCGAAGTCTTCATCGGTGCACTCAAGCCCCCTCGCCGCGACAAGGCGTAGACTAGAGGAGGAAAACGGGGGAAGGGAGGCCCGACAATCCACCTCTCTCTTCCCCCTATGATCCCGGCTAGGTCTTAAAGCCGGGCAGGCAGTCAGTTATCTGCACGACGCGTACGATCGACCGCGCTTCACTTAGTCAGTCCTAGAGGCTCTGACTCTTGCCAACAAATCAGCGTAGTATTCGAGGTAGGATCCGTCCGAGATCTCTTCAGCGACGTCTTTTCCGCTACCCTCGGCATCCAGCCTGGCCAGCAACGCGGACTTGGCGTTCACGTCCTCGAAAGACTCGATGTAAGTTTTCTTCCGAGGCTGCTGGCGGGGAGGACATTTACGAGACTTGCTCTCGACCCTCTTGGCTACCGGGCGCTCGGGCCTCCTACCCGCTGGGGTGGGGATTTTCGAGCGTGCACCGTTAACCGGACGAGGCTTGCGCGAGAGCATTTTCCGTTCGTCGCCCTTCTTCTTGTCCTTAGCCGTTCTCTCCACCACGAAAGTAGCGTTCATAACATCTGTCTTCTCGATCACGAACGTTGAGTTGAGCGATCGATCAGCAGATGAAGGGAGAGGCCACGGTACCAAAGCAAGAGAAGGCTCGACCGCACGACGATCCCGTTCCTCGCCCTTCACCCGGTTCTCGTCGATGCTGAGGACTGCATTTTCGATCGCGAGCGTTCGTTCGAAAACGAAATAGTCAGAGGTCGAAAAAGCAGGCCAAGGCACCAGTGCAAGTTCGGGTGAAGGCTCGATACGGTCCTCGACATCGTAACGGTAGACATCGCTAACCCTCCCTGGAACGTGCGCCCCTACCAGAAGATCGGCGAGAAAATCCGAATAGGTGAGCGACGGCACGAGTGACAGGTCGAGTTCAGCAGATCCATTCGAGACGAGAGGTAACAACCTACGCCCCTCCGACTGACGGCGGCGGTTCGTCTTCGGAACAACAGCCGGAGCAGAGTTCCGCTTCCAGAACCACCAGAAGCAAGATACGAATGCCACGAAAAAACCGAAGAGATACATCACGACACGTTAATACGAGGCGTACAAATAACGATGCACACAAATTAAAAGAGCCGGCCCGCGATTCCGTATATCCGAGAAAAACACGCAGAGAGACAGAAAGGCGAAAGCCGAGGAAGAGTGAGCCTCTCGCATTCCTTATATACCCTAGCGTCGAGGAAAATATTCCAATTATTTCGTGGAATAATCCAGTGATTTCGTGGAAAATTTTGAAACGTTTTCTTGGAAATGGCGAATTTTTTCGTGGAAAAAAAAAGAAAAACACTACGACGGGTATCCCCATCCCCTAATGGAGAGCTGAGGAATGTTCTGCTCGCGCGCGCGTTCCGTACGCAAATATTCCAATTATTTCGTGGAATATTCCAGTCACTTCGTGGAAAATTTTGAAACGTTTTCCTGGAAATGGCGAATTTTTTCGTGGAAAAAAAAGTACGACGGGTATCCCCCTCCCCTAATGGCAAGTTAAGGAATGTTCTGCTCGCCTTCCGTGCGCACAAATCTCGTTCGGAAAGAACTCGCGCAGAGAAAAACAGCAAGCACGTTGGTATAGAAGTTTTTGAAAAGGGAGTTGGAGGGTGAATATGTATTTTCGAACTGCTCGTACGAAATATTTATTCGCCAGTCGCGAAAGCAGGGAAAAATGTCTCCTTACGATTGATGTAAGCCGACTGCAATTTTCTCAAAAATAACAAGAGACCCGTAAACATCGCCAGACGAACACGGGTTCTCCTCAGCAACGATGGTAGTGACGAATCTTGGGAGAGAGAGTAAATAAAAAAAAACAAACTATGTCCACGGGTGATGGGAAATTCTTTTCGATAACGTCGATCGATAGTTGTCGCATCGGTCGGTATTCTCCCAAAAGAGCTCTTTGCTACTCTTGATACGTCAAAGTCATATCAGGTACGAGCTGGTAGAATCCAGCGTTTTCGACTCGGGGGGGGGGGGCCCGATTTCGTTCGCGCGATCGATTCTGTTCAACAGATGGCGCTGCGAAAGTTTCTCCAGACATTTCTCTCGCTGAAAGAAAGTCGAATTCTCGTGACCGCATTGCCGCGGATTTGTGTTTGCAGTTTTGTCTACTCGGTCTGGCACCTCCACTCCGACCTGTCCGGCTTGGGAAACCCTTGAAGTGGCTCTTAACCACTGCCGGCATAGCTCGAAGTCTTCATCGGTGCACTCAAGCCCCCTCGCCGCGACAAGGCGTAGACTAGAGGAGGAAAACGGGGGAAGGGAGGCCCGACAACCCACCTCTCTCTTCCCCCTATGATCCCGGCTAGGTCTTAAAGCCGGGCAGGCAGTCAGTTATCTGCACGACGCGTACGATCGACCGCGCTTCACTTAGTCAGTCCTAGAGGCTCTGACTCTTGCCAACAAATCAGCGTAGTATTCGAGGTAGGATCCGTCCGAGATCTCTTCAGCGACGTCTTTTCCGCTACCCTCGGCATCCAGCCTGGCCAGCAACGCGGACTTGGCGTTCACGTCCTCGAAAGACTCGATGTAAGTTTTCTTCCGAGGCTGCTGGCGGGGAGGACATTTACGAGACTTGCTCTCGACCCTCTTGGCTACCGGGCGCTCGGGCCTCCTACCCGCTGGGGTGGGGATTTTCGAGCGTGCACCGTTAACCGGACGAGGCTTGCGCGAGAGCATTTTCCGTTCGTCGCCCTTCTTCTTGTCCTTAGCCGTTCTCTCCACCACGAAAGTAGCGTTCATAACATCTGTCTTCTCGATCACGAACGTTGAGTTGAGCGATCGATCAGCAGATGAAGGGAGAGGCCACGGTACCAAAGCAAGAGAAGGCTCGACCGCACGACGATCCCGTTCCTCGCCCTTCACCCGGTTCTCGTCGATGCTGAGGACTGCATTTTCGATCGCGAGCGTTCGTTCGAAAACGAAATAGTCAGAGGTCGAAAAAGCAGGCCAAGGCACCAGTGCAAGTTCGGGTGAAGGCTCGATACGGTCCTCGACATCGTAACGGTAGACATCGCTAACCCTCCCTGGAACGTGCGCCCCTACCAGAAGATCGGCGAGAAAATCCGAATAGGTGAGCGACGGCACGAGTGACAGGTCGAGTTCAGCAGATCCATTCGAGACGAGAGGTAACAACCTACGCCCCTCCGACTGACGGCGGCGGTTCGTCTTCGGAACAACAGCCGGAGCAGAGTTCCGCTTCCAGAACCACCAGAAGCAAGATACGAATGCCACGAAAAAACCGAAGAGATACATCACGACACGTTAATACGAGGCGTACAAATAACGATGCACACAAATTAAAAGAGCCGGCCCGCGATTCCGTATATCCGAGAAAAACACGCAGAGAGACAGAAAGGCGAAAGCCGAGGAAGAGTGAGCCTCTCGCATTCCTTATATACCCTAGCGTCGAGGAAAATATTCCAATTATTTCGTGGAATAATCCAGTGATTTCGTGGAAAATTTTGAAACGTTTTCTTGGAAATGGCGAATTTTTTCGTGGAAAAAAAAAGAAAAACACTACGACGGGTATCCCCATCCCCTAATGGAGAGCTGAGGAACGTTCTGCTCGCGCGCGCGTTCCGTACGCAAATATTCCAATTATTTCGTGGAATATTCCAGTCACTTCGTGGAAAATTTTGAAACGTTTTCCTGGAAATGGCGAATTTTTTCGTGGAAAAAAAAGTACGACGGGTATCCCCCTCCCCTAATGGCAAGTTAAGGAATGTTCTGCTCGCCTTCCGTGCGCACAAATCTCGTTCGGAAAGAACTCGCGCAGAGAAAAACAGCAAGCACGTTGGTATAGAAGTTTTTGAAAAGGGAGTTGGAGGGTGAATATGTATTTTCGAACTGCTCGTACGAAATATTTATTCGCCAGTCGCGAAAGCAGGGAAAAATGTCTCCTTACGATTGATATAAGCCGACTGCAATTTTCTCAAAAATATCAAGAGACCCGTAAACATCGCCAGACGAACACGGGTTCTCCTCAGCAACGATGGTAGTGACGAATCTTGGGAGAGAGAGTAAATAAAAAAAAACAAACTATGTCCACGGGTGATGGGAAATTCTTTTCGATAACGTCGATCGATAGTTGTCGCATCGGTCGGTATTCTCCCAAAAGAGCTCTTTGCTACTCTTGATACGTCAAAGTCATATCAGATACGAGCTGGTAGAATCCAGCGTTTTCGACTCGGGGGGGGGGGCCCGATTTCATTCGCGCGATCGATTCTGTTCAACAGATGGCGCTGCGAAAGTTTCTCCAGACATTTCTCTCGCTGAAAGAAAGTCGAATTCTCGTGACCGCATTGCCGCGGATTTGTGTTTGCAGTTTTGTCTACTCGGTCTGGCACCTCCACTCCGACCTGTCCGGCTTGGGAAACCCTTGAAGTGGCTCTTAACCACTGCCGGCATAGCTCGAAGTCTTCATCGGTGCACTCAAGCCCCCTCGCCGCGACAAGGCGTAGACTAGAGGAGGAAAACGGGGGAAGGGAGGCCCGACAACCCACCTCTCTCTTCCCCCTATGATCCCGGCTAGGTCTTAAAGCCGGGCAGGCAGTCAGTTATCTGCACGACGCGTACGATCGACCGCGCTTCACTTAGTCAGTCCTAGAGGCTCTGACTCTTGCCAACAAATCAGCGTAGTATTCGAGGTAGGATCCGTCCGAGATCTCTTCAGCGACGTCTTTTCCGCTACCCTCGGCATCCAGCCTGGCCAGCAACGCGGACTTGGCGTTCACGTCCTCGAAAGACTCGATGTAAGTTTTCTTCCGAGGCTGCTGGCGGGGAGGACATTTACGAGACTTGCTCTCGACCCTCTTGGCTACCGGGCGCTCGGGCCTCCTACCCGCTGGGGTGGGGATTTTCGAGCGTGCACCGTTAACCGGACGAGGCTTGCGCGAGAGCATTTTCCGTTCGTCGCCCTTCTTCTTGTCCTTAGCCGTTCTCTCCACCACGAAAGTAGCGTTCATAACATCTGTCTTCTCGATCACGAACGTTGAGTTGAGCGATCGATCAGCAGATGAAGGGAGAGGCCACGGTACCAAAGCAAGAGAAGGCTCGACCGCACGACGATCCCGTTCCTCGCTCTTCACCCGGTTCTCGTCGATGCTGAGGACTGCATTTTCGATCGCGAGCGTTCGTTCGAAAACGAAATAGTCAGAGGTCGAAAAAGCAGGCCAAGGCACCAGTGCAAGTTCGGGTGAAGGCTCGATACGGTCCTCGACATCGTAACGGTAGACATCGCTAACCCTCCCTGGAACGTGCGCCCCTACCAGAAGATCGGCGAGAAAATCCGAATAGGTGAGCGACGGCACGAGTGACAGGTCGAGTTCAGCAGATCCATTCGAGACGAGAGGTAACAACCTACGCCCCTCCGACTGACGGCGGCGGTTCGTCTTCGGAACAACAGCCGGAGCAGAGTTCCGCTTCCAGAACCACCAGAAGCAAGATACGAATGCCACGAAAAAACCGAAGAGATACATCACGACACGTTAATACGAGGCGTACAAATAACGATGCACACAAATTAAAAGAGCCGGCCCGCGATTCCGTATATCCGAGAAAAACACGCAGAGAGACAGAAAGGCGAAAGCCGAGGAAGAGTGAGCCTCTCGCATTCCTTATATACCCTAGCGTCGAGGAAAATATTCCAATTATTTCGTGGAATAATCCAGTGATTTCGTGGAAAATTTTGAAACGTTTTCTTGGAAATGGCGAATTTTTTCGTGGAAAAAAAAAGAAAAACACTACGACGGGTATCCCCATCCCCTAATGGAGAGCTGAGGAACGTTCTGCTCGCGCGCGCGTTCCGTACGCAAATATTCCAATTATTTCGTGGAATATTCCAGTCACTTCGTGGAAAATTTTGAAACGTTTTCCTGGAAATGGCGAATTTTTTCGTGGAAAAAAAAGTACGACGGGTATCCCCCTCCCCTAATGGCAAGTTAAGGAATG
Organism: Pholcus phalangioides; assembly: GCF_987345545.1. Taxonomy (NCBI): domain Eukaryota; kingdom Metazoa; phylum Arthropoda; class Arachnida; order Araneae; family Pholcidae; genus Pholcus; species Pholcus phalangioides. Next base: position 10,376,164 of record NW_028301622.1, on the reverse strand, counting down.
TTCTGCTCGCCTTCCGTGCGCACAAATCTCGTTCGGAAAGAACTCGCGCAGAGAAAAACAGCAAGCACGTTGGTATAGAAGTTTTTGAAAAGGGAGTTGGAGGGTGAATATGTATTTTCGAACTGCTCGTACGAAATATTTATTCGCCAGTCGCGAAAGCAGGGAAAAATGTCTCCTTACGATTGATGTAAGCCGACTGCAATTTTCTCAAAAATAACAAGAGACCCGTAAACATCGCCAGACGAACACGGGTTCTCCTCAGCAACGATGGTAGTGACGAATCTTGGGAGAGAGAGTAAATAAAAAAAAAAAAAAACTATGTCCACGGGTGATGGGAAATTCTTTTCGATAACGTCGATCGATAGTTGTCGCATCGGTCGGTATTCTCCCAAAAGAGCTCTTTGCTACTCTTGATACGTCAAAGTCATATCAGGTACGAGCTGGTAGAATCCAGCGTTTTCGACTCGGGGGGGGGCCCGATTTCATTCGCGCGATCGATTCTGTTCAACAGATGGCGCTGCGAAAGTTTCTCCAGACATTTCTCTCGCTGAAAGAAAGTCGAATTCTCGTGACCGCATTGCCGCGGATTTGTGTTTGCAGTTTTGTCTACTCGGTCTGGCACCTCCACTCCGACCTGTCCGGCTTGGGAAACCCTTGAAGTGGCTCTTAACCACTGCCGGCATAGCTCGAAGTCTTCATCGGTGCACTCAAGCCCCCTCGCCGCGACAAGGCGTAGACTAGAGGAGGAAAACGGGGGAAGGGAGGCCCGACAACCCACCTCTCTCTTCCCCCTATGATCCCGGCTAGGTCTTAAAGCCGGGCAGGCAGTCAGTTATCTGCACGACGCGTACGATCGACCGCGCTTCACTTAGTCAGTCCTAGAGGCTCTGACTCTTGCCAACAAATCAGCGTAGTATTCGAGGTAGGATCCGTCCGAGATCTCTTCAGCGACGTCTTTTCCGCTACCCTCGGCATCCAGCCTGGCCAGCAACGCGGACTTGGCGTTCACGTCCTCGAAAGACTCGATGTAAGTTTTCTTCCGAGGCTGCTGGCGGGGAGGACATTTACGAGACTTGCTCTCGACCCTCTTGGCTACCGGGCGCTCGGGCCTCCTACCCGCTGGGGTGGGGATTTTCGAGCGTGCACCGTTAACCGGACGAGGCTTGCGCGAGAGCATTTTCCGTTCGTCGCCCTTCTTCTTGTCCTTAGCCGTTCTCTCCACCACGAAAGTAGCGTTCATAACATCTGTCTTCTCGATCACGAACGTTGAGTTGAGCGATCGATCAGCAGATGAAGGGAGAGGCCACGGTACCAAAGCAAGAGAAGGCTCGACCGCACGACGATCCCGTTCCTCGCCCTTCACCCGGTTCTCGTCGATGCTGAGGACTGCATTTTCGATCGCGAGCGTTCGTTCGAAAACGAAATAGTCAGAGGTCGAAAAAGCAGGCCAAGGCACCAGTGCAAGTTCGGGTGAAGGCTCGATACGGTCCTCGACATCGTAACGGTAGACATCGCTAACCCTCCCTGGAACGTGCGCCCCTACCAGAAGATCGGCGAGAAAATCCGAATAGGTGAGCGACGGCACGAGTGACAGGTCGAGTTCAGCAGATCCATTCGAGACGAGAGGTAACAACCTACGCCCCTCCGACTGACGGCGGCGGTTCGTCTTCGGAACAACAGCCGGAGCAGAGTTCCGCTTCCAGAACCACCAGAAGCAAGATACGAATGCCACGAAAAAACCGAAGAGATACATCACGACACGTTAATACGAGGCGTACAAATAACGATGCACACAAATTAAAAGAGCCGGCCCGCGATTCCGTATATCCGAGAAAAACACGCAGAGAGACAGAAAGGCGAAAGCCGAGGAAGAGTGAGCCTCTCGCATTCCTTATATACCCTAGCGTCGAGGAAAATATTCCAATTATTTCGTGGAATAATCCAGTGATTTCGTGGAAAATTTTGAAACGTTTTCTTGGAAATGGCGAATTTTTTCGTGGAAAAAAAAAGAAAAACACTACGACGGGTATCCCCATCCCCTAATGGAGAGCTGAGGAATGTTCTGCTCGCGCGCGCGTTCCGTACGCAAATATTCCAATTATTTCGTGGAATATTCCAGTCACTTCGTGGAAAATTTTGAAACGTTTTCCTGGAAATGGCGAATTTTTTCGTGGAAAAAAAAGTACGACGGGTATCCCCCTCCCCTAATGGCAAGTTAAGGAATGTTCTGCTCGCCTTCCGTGCGCACAAATCTCGTTCGGAAAGAACTCGCGCAGAGAAAAACAGCAAGCACGTTGGTATAGAAGTTTTCGAAAAGGGAGTTGGAGGGTGAATATGTATTTTCGAACTGCTCGTACGAAATATTTATTCGCCAGTCGCGAAAGCAGGGAAAAATGTCTCCTTACGATTGATGTAAGCCGACTGCAATTTTCTCAAAAACATCGCCACACGAACACGGGTTCTCCTCAGCAACGATGGTAGTGACGAATCTTGGGAGAGAGAGTAAATAAAAAAAAACAAACTATGTCCACGGGTGATGGGAAATTCTTTTCGATAACGTCGATCGATAGTTGTCGCATCGGTCGGTATTCTCCCAAAAGAGCTCTTTGCTACTCTTGATACGTCAAAGTCATATCAGGTACGAGCTGGAAGAATCCAGCGTTTTCGACTCGGGGGGGGGGGGGCCCGATTTCGTTCGCGCGATCGATTCTGTTCAACAGATGGCGCTGCGAAAGTTTCTCCAGACATTTCTCTCGCTGAAAGAAAGTCGAATTCTCGTGACCGCATTGCCGCGGATTTGTGTTTGCAGTTTTGTCTACTCGGTCTGGCACCTCCACTCCGACCTGTCCGGCTTGGGAAACCCTTGAAGTGGCTCTTAACCACTGCCGGCATAGCTCGAAGTCTTCATCGGTGCACTCAAGCCCCCTCGCCGCGACAAGGCGTAGACTAGAGGAGGAAAACGGGGGAAGGGAGGCCCGACAATCCACCTCTCTCTTCCCCCTATGATCCCGGCTAGGTCTTAAAGCCGGGCAGGCAGTCAGTTATCTGCACGACGCGTACGATCGACCGCGCTTCACTTAGTCAGTCCTAGAGGCTCTGACTCTTGCCAACAAATCAGCGTAGTATTCGAGGTAGGATCCGTCCGAGATCTCTTCAGCGACGTCTTTTCCGCTACCCTCGGCATCCAGCCTGGCCAGCAACGCGGACTTGGCGTTCACGTCCTCGAAAGACTCGATGTAAGTTTTCTTCCGAGGCTGCTGGCGGGGAGGACATTTACGAGACTTGCTCTCGACCCTCTTGGCTACCGGGCGCTCGGGCCTCCTACCCGCTGGGGTGGGGATTTTCGAGCGTGCACCGTTAACCGGACGAGGCTTGCGCGAGAGCATTTTCCGTTCGTCGCCCTTCTTCTTGTCCTTAGCCGTTCTCTCCACCACGAAAGTAGCGTTCATAACATCTGTCTTCTCGATCACGAACGTTGAGTTGAGCGATCGATCAGCAGATGAAGGGAGAGGCCACGGTACCAAAGCAAGAGAAGGCTCGACCGCACGACGATCCCGTTCCTCGCCCTTCACCCGGTTCTCGTCGATGCTGAGGACTGCATTTTCGATCGCGAGCGTTCGTTCGAAAACGAAATAGTCAGAGGTCGAAAAAGCAGGCCAAGGCACCAGTGCAAGTTCGGGTGAAGGCTCGATACGGTCCTCGACATCGTAACGGTAGACATCGCTAACCCTCCCTGGAACGTGCGCCCCTACCAGAAGATCGGCGAGAAAATCCGAATAGGTGAGCGACGGCACGAGTGACAGGTCGAGTTCAGCAGATCCATTCGAGACGAGAGGTAACAACCTACGCCCCTCCGACTGACGGCGGCGGTTCGTCTTCAGAACAACAGCCGGAGCAGAGTTCCGCTTCCAGAACCACCAGAAGCAAGATACGAATGCCACGAAAAAACCGAAGAGATACATCACGACACGTTAATACGAGGCGTACAAATAACGATGCACACAAATTAAAAGAGCCGGCCCGCGATTCCGTATATCCGAGAAAAACACGCAGAGAGACAGAAAGGCGAAAGCCGAGGAAGAGTGAGCCTCTCGCATTCCTTATATACCCTAGCGTCGAGGAAAATATTCCAATTATTTCGTGGAATAATCCAGTGATTTCGTGGAAAATTTTGAAACGTTTTCTTGGAAATGGCGAATTTTTTCGTGGAAAAAAAAGAAAAACACTACGACGGGTATCCCCATCCCCTAATGGAGAGCTGAGGAATGTTCTGCTCGCGCGCGCGTTCCGTACGCAAATATTCCAATTATTTCGTGGAATATTCCAGTCACTTCGTGGAAAATTTTGAAACGTTTTCCTGGAAATGGCGAATTTTTTCGTGGAAAAAAAAGTACGACGGGTATCCCCCTCCCCTAATGGCAAGTTAAGGAATGTTCTGCTCGCCTTCCGTGCGCACAAATCTCGTTCGGAAAGAACTCGCGCAGAGAAAAACAGCAAGCACGTTGGTATAGAAGTTTTTGAAAAGGGAGTTGGAGGGTGAATATGTATTTTCGAACTGCTCGTACGAAATATTTATTCGCCAGTCGCGAAAGCAGGGAAAAATGTCTCCTTACGATTGATGTAAGCCGACTGCAATTTTCTCAAAAACATCGCCACACGAACACGGGTTCTCCTCAGCAACGATGGTAGTGACGAATCTTGGGAGAGAGAGTAAATAAAAAAAAACAAACTATGTCCACGGGTGATGGGAAATTCTTTTCGATAACGTCGATCGATAGTTGTCGCATCGGTCGGTATTCTCCCAAAAGAGCTCTTTGCTACTCTTGATACGTCAAAGTCATATCAGGTACGAGCTGGTAGAATCCAGCGTTTTCGACTCGGGGGGGGGGGCCCGATTTCGTTCGCGCGATCGATTCTGTTCAACAGATGGCGCTGCGAAAGTTTCTCCAGACATTTCTCTCGCTGAAAGAAAGTCGAATTCTCGTGACCGCATTGCCGCGGATTTGTGTGTGCAGTTTTGTCTACTCGGTCTGGCACCTCCACTCCGACCTGTCCGGCTTGGGAAACCCTTGAAGTGGCTCTTAACCACTGCCGGCATAGCTCGAAGTCTTCATCGGTGCACTCAAGCCCCCTCGCCGCGACAAGGCGTAGACTAGAGGAGGAAAACGGGGGAAGGGAGGCCCGACAATCCACCTCTCTCTTCCCCCTATGATCCCGGCTAGGTCTTAAAGCCGGGCAGGCAGTCAGTTATCTGCACGACGCGTACGATCGACCGCGCTTCACTTAGTCAGTCCTAGAGGCTCTGACTCTTGCCAACAAATCAGCGTAGTATTCGAGGTAGGATCCGTCCGAGATCTCTTCAGCGACGTCTTTTCCGCTACCCTCGGCATCCAGCCTGGCCAGCAACGCGGACTTGGCGTTCACGTCCTCGAAAGACTCGATGTAAGTTTTCTTCCGAGGCTGCTGGCGGGGAGGACATTTACGAGACTTGCTCTCGACCCTCTTGGCTACCGGGCGCTCGGGCCTCCTACCCGCTGGGGTGGGGATTTTCGAGCGTGCACCGTTAACCGGACGAGGCTTGCGCGAGAGCATTTTCCGTTCGTCGCCCTTCTTCTTGTCCTTAGCCGTTCTCTCCACCACGAAAGTAGCGTTCATAACATCTGTCTTCTCGATCACGAACGTTGAGTTGAGCGATCGATCAGCAGATGAAGGGAGAGGCCACGGTACCAAAGCAAGAGAAGGCTCGACCGCACGACGATCCCGTTCCTCGCCCTTCACCCGGTTCTCGTCGATGCTGAGGACTGCATTTTCGATCGCGAGCGTTCGTTCGAAAACGAAATAGTCAGAGGTCGAAAAAGCAGGCCAAGGCACCAGTGCAAGTTCGGGTGAAGGCTCGATACGGTCCTCGACATCGTAACGGTAGACATCGCTAACCCTCCCTGGAACGTGCGCCCCTACCAGAAGATCGGCGAGAAAATCCGAATAGGTGAGCGACGGCACGAGTGACAGGTCGAGTTCAGCAGATCCATTCGAGACGAGAGGTAACAACCTACGCCCCTCCGACTGACGGCGGCGGTTCGTCTTCGGAACAACAGCCGGAGCAGAGTTCCGCTTCCAGAACCACCAGAAGCAAGATAGGAATGCCACGAAAAAACCGAAGAGATACATCACGACACGTTAATACGAGGCGTACAAATAACGATGCACACAAATTAAAAGAGCCGGCCCGCGATTCCGTATATCCGAGAAAAACACGCAGAGAGACAGAAAGGCGAAAGCCGAGGAAGAGTGAGCCTCTCGCATTCCTTATATACCCTAGCGTCGAGGAAAATATTCCAATTATTTCGTGGAATAATCCAGTGATTTCGTGGAAAATTTTGAAACGTTTTCTTGGAAATGGCGAATTTTTTCGTGGAAAAAAAAAGAAAAACACTACGACGGGTATCCCCATCCCCTAATGGAGAGCTGAGGAATGTTCTGCTCGCGCGCGCGTTCCGTACGCAAATATTCCAATTATTTCGTGGAAAATTTTGAAACGTTTTCCTGGAAATGGCGAATTTTTTCGTGGAAAAAAAAGTACGACGGGTATCCCCCTCCCCTAATGGCAAGTTAAGGAATGTTCTGCTCGCCTTCCGTGCGCACAAATCTCGTTCGGAAAGAACTCGCGCAGAGAAAAACAGCAAGCACGTTGGTATAGAAGTTTTTGAAAAGGGAGTTGGAGGGTGAATATGTATTTTCGAACTGCTCGTACGAAATATTTATTCGCCAGTCGCGAAAGCAGGGAAAAATGTCTCCTTACGATTGATGTAAGCCGACTGCAATTTTCTCAAAAATAACAAGAGACGAACACGGGTTCTCCTCAGCAACGATGGTAGTGACGAATCTTGGGAGAGAGAGTAAATAAAAAAAAACAAACTATGTCCACGGGTGATGGGAAATTCTTTTCGATAACGTCGATCAATAGTTGTCGCATCGGTCGGTATTCTCCCAAAAGAGCTCTTTGCTACTCTTGATACGTCAAAGTCATATCAGGTACGAGCTGGTAGAATCCAGCGTTTTCGACTCGGGGGGGGGGGCCCGATTTCGTTCGCGCGATCGATTCTGTTCAACAGATGGCGCTGCGAAAGTTTCTCCAGACATTTCTCTCGCTGAAAGAAAGTCGAATTCTCGTGACCGCATTGCCGCGGATTTGTGTTTGCAGTTTTGTCTACTCGGTCTGGCACCTCCACTCCGACCTGTCCGGCTTGGGAAACCCTTGAAGTGGCTCTTAACCACTGCCGGCATAGCTCGAAGTCTTCATCGGTGCACTCAAGCCCCCTCGCCGCGACAAGGCGTAGACTAGAGGAGGAAAACGGGGGAAGGGAGGCCCGACAACCCACCTCTCTCTTCCCCCTATGATCCCGGCTAGGTCTTAAAGCCGGGCAGGCAGTCAGTTATCTGCACGACGCGTACGATCGACCGCGCTTCACTTAGTCAGTCCTAGAGGCTCTGACTCTTGCCAACAAATCAGCGTAGTATTCGAGGTAGGATCCGTCCGAGATCTCTTCAGCGACGTCTTTTCCGCTACCCTCGGCATCCAGCCTGGCCAGCAACGCGGACTTGGCGTTCACGTCCTCGAAAGACTCGATGTAAGTTTTCTTCCGAGGCTGCTGGCGGGGAGGACATTTACGAGACTTGCTCTCGACCCTCTTGGCTACCGGGCGCTCGGGCCTCCTACCCGCTGGGGTGGGGATTTTCGAGCGTGCACCGTTAACCGGACGAGGCTTGCGCGAGAGCATTTTCCGTTCGTCGCCCTTCTTCTTGTCCTTAGCCGTTCTCTCCACCACGAAAGTAGCGTTCATAACATCTGTCTTCTCGATCACGAACGTTGAGTTGAGCGATCGATCAGCAGATGAAGGGAGAGGCCACGGTACCAAAGCAAGAGAAGGCTCGACCGCACGACGATCCCGTTCCTCGCCCTTCACCCGGTTCTCGTCGATGCTGAGGACTGCATTTTCGATCGCGAGCGTTCGTTCGAAAACGAAATAGTCAGAGGTCGAAAAAGCAGGCCAAGGCACCAGTGCAAGTTCGGGTGAAGGCTCGATACGGTCCTCGACATCGTAACGGTAGACATCGCTAACCCTCCCTGGAACGTGCGCCCCTACCAGAAGATCGGCGAGAAAATCCGAATAGGTGAGCGACGGCACGAGTGACAGGTCGAGTTCAGCAGATCCATTCGAGACGAGAGGTAACAACCTACGCCCCTCCGACTGACGGCGGCGGTTCGTCTTCGGAACAACAGCCGGAGCAGAGTTCCGCTTCCAGAACCACCAGAAGCAAGATACGAATGCCACGAAAAAACCGAAGAGATACATCACGACACGTTAATACGAGGCGTACAAATAACGATGCACACAAATTAAAAGAGCCGGCCCGCGATTCCGTATATCCGAGAAAAACACGCAGAGAGACAGAAAGGTGAAAGCCGAGGAAGAGTGAGCCTCTCGCATTCCTTATATACCCTAGCGTCGAGGAAAATATTCCAATTATTTCGTGGAATAATCCAGTGATTTCGTGGAAAATTTTGAAACGTTTTCTTGGAAATGGCGAATTTTTTCGTGGAAAAAAAAAGAAAAACACTACGACGGGTATCCCCATCCCCTAATGGAGAGCTGAGGAATGTTCTGCTCGCGCGCGCGTTCCGTACGCAAATATTCCAATTATTTCGTGGAATATTCCAGTCACTTCGTGGAAAATTTTGAAACGTTTTCCTGGAAATGGCGAATTTTTTCGTGGAAAAAAAAGTACGACGGGTATCCCCCTCCCCTAATGGCAAGTTAAGGAATGTTCTGCTCGCCTTCCGTGCGCACAAATCTCGTTCGGAAAGAACTCGCGCAGAGAAAAACAGCAAGCACGTTGGTATAGAAGTTTTTGAAAAGGGAGTTGGAGGGTGAATATGTATTTTCGAACTGCTCGTACGAAATATTTATTCGCCAGTCGCGAAAGCAGGGAAAAATGTCTCCTTACGATTGATGTAAGCCGACTGCAATTTTCTCAAAAATAACAAGAGACGAACACGGGTTCTCCTCAGCAACGATGGTAGTGACGAATCTTGGGAGAGAGAGTAAATAAAAAAAAACAAACTATGTCCACGGGTGATGGGAAATTCTTTTCGATAACGTCGATCGATAGTTGTCGCATCGGTCGGTATTCTCCCAAAAGAGCTCTTTGCTACTCTTGATACGTCAAAGTCATATCAGGTACGAGCTGGTAGAATCCAGCGTTTTCGACTCGGGGGGGGGGGGGCCCGATTTCGTTCGCGCGATCGATTCTGTTCAACAGATGGCGCTGCGAAAGTTTCTCCAGACATTTCTCTCGCTGAAAGAAAGTCGAATTCTCGTGACCGCATTGCCGCGGATTTGTGTTTGCAGTTTTGTCTACTCGGTCTGGCACCTCCACTCCGACCTGTCCGGCTTGGGAAACCCTTGAAGTGGCTCTTAACCACTGCCGGCATAGCTCGAAGTCTTCATCGGTGCACTCAAGCCCCCTCGCCGCGACAAGGCGTAGACTAGAGGAGGAAAACGGGGGAAGGGAGGCCCGACAACCCACCTCTCTCTTCCCCCTATGATCCCGGCTAGGTCTTAAAGCCGGGCAGGCAGTCAGTTATCTGCACGACGCGTACGATCGACCGCGCTTCACTTAGTCAGTCCTAGAGGCTCTGACTCTTGCCAACAAATCAGCGTAGTATTCGAGGTAGGATCCGTCCGAGATCTCTTCAGCGACGTCTTTTCCGCTACCCTCGGCATCCAGCCTGGCCAGCAACGCGGACTTGGCGTTCACGTCCTCGAAAGACTCGATGTAAGTTTTCTTCCGAGGCTGCTGGCGGGGAGGACATTTACGAGACTTGCTCTCGACCCTCTTGGCTACCGGGCGCTCGGGCCTCCTACCCGCTGGGGTGGGGATTTTCGAGCGTGCACCGTTAACCGGACGAGGCTTGCGCGAGAGCATTTTCCGTTCGTCGCCCTTCTTCTTGTCCTTAGCCGTTCTCTCCACCACGAAAGTAGCGTTCATAACATCTGTCTTCTCGATCACGAACGTTGAGTTGAGCGATCGATCAGCAGATGAAGGGAGAGGCCACGGTACCAAAGCAAGAGAAGGCTCGACCGCACGACGATCCCGTTCCTCGCCCTTCACCCGGTTCTCGTCGATGCTGAGGACTGCATTTTCGATCGCGAGCGTTCGTTCGAAAACGAAATAGTCAGAGGTCGAAAAAGCAGGCCAAGGCACCAGTGCAAGTTCGGGTGAAGGCTCGATACGGTCCTCGACATCGTAACGGTAGACATCGCTAACCCTCCCTGGAACGTGCGCCCCTACCAGAAGATCGTCGAGAAAATCCGAATAGGTGAGCGACGGCACGAGTGACAGGTCGAGTTCAGCAGATCCATTCGAGACGAGAGGTAACAACCTACGCCCCTCCGACTGACGGCGGCGGTTCGTCTTCGGAACAACAGCCGGAGCAGAGTTCCGCTTCCAGAACCACCAGAAGCAAGATACGAATGCCACGAAAAAACCGAAGAGATACATCACGACACGTTAATACGAGGCGTACAAATAACGATGCACACAAATTAAAAGAGCCGGCCCGCGATTCCGTATATCCGAGAAAAACACGCAGAGAGACAGAAAGGTGAAAGCCGAGGAAGAGTGAGCCTCTCGCATTCCTTATATACCCTAGCGTCGAGGAAAATATTCCAATTATTTCGTGGAATAATCCAGTGATTTCGTGGAAAATTTTGAAACGTTTTCTTGGAAATGGCGAATTTTTTCGTGGAAAAAAAAAGAAAAACACTACGACGGGTATCCCCATCCCCTAATGGAGAGCTGAGGAATGTTCTGCTCGCGCGCGCGTTCCGTACGCAAATATTCCAATTATTTCGTGGAATATTCCAGTCACTTCGTGGAAAATTTTGAAACGTTTTCCTGGAAATGGCGAATTTTTTCGTGGAAAAAAAAGTACGACGGGTATCCCCCTCCCCTAATGGCAAGTTAAGGAATGTTCTGCTCGCCTTCCGTGCGCACAAATCTCGTTCGGAAAGAACTCGCGCAGAGAAAAACAGCAAGCACGTTGGTATAGAAGTTTTTGAAAAGGGAGTTGGAGGGTGAATATGTATTTTCGAACTGCTCGTACGAAATATTTATTCGCCAGTCGCGAAAGCAGGGAAAAATGTCTCCTTACGATTGATGTAAGCCGACTGCAATTTTCTCAAAAATAACAAGAGACGAACACGGGTTCTCCTCAGCAACGATGGTAGTGACGAATCTTGGGAGAGAGAGTAAATAAAAAAAAACAAACTATGTCCACGGGTGATGGGAAATTCTTTTCGATAACGTCGATCGATAGTTGTCGCATCGGTCGGTATTCTCCCAAAAGAGCTCTTTGCTACTCTTGATACGTCAAAGTCATATCAGGTACGAGCTGGTAGAATCCAGCGTTTTCGACTCGGGGGGGGGGGCCCGATTTCGTTCGCGCGATCGATTCTGTTCAACAGATGGCGCTGCGAAAGTTTCTCCAGACATTTCTCTCGCTGAAAGAAAGTCGAATTCTCGTGACCGCATTGCCGCGGATTTGTGTTTGCAGTTTTGTCTACTCGGTCTGGCACCTCCACTCCGACCTGTCCGGCTTGGGAAACCCTTGAAGTGGCTCTTAACCACTGCCGGCATAGCTCGAAGTCTTCATCGGTGCACTCAAGCCCCCTCGCCGCGACAAGGCGTAGACTAGAGGAGGAAAACGGGGGAAGGGAGGCCCGACAACCCACCTCTCTCTTCCCCCTATGATCCCGGCTAGGTCTTAAAGCCGGGCAGGCAGTCAGTTATCTGCACGACGCGTACGATCGACCGCGCTTCACTTAGTCAGTCCTAGAGGCTCTGACTCTTGCCAACAAATCAGCGTAGTATTCGAGGTAGGATCCGTCCGAGATCTCTTCAGCGACGTCTTTTCCGCTACCCTCGGCATCCAGCCTGGCCAGCAACGCGGACTTGGCGTTCACGTCCTCGAAAGACTCGATGTAAGTTTTCTTCCGAGGCTGCTGGCGGGGAGGACATTTACGAGACTTGCTCTCGACCCTCTTGGCTACCGGGCGCTCGGGCCTCCTACCCGCTGGGGTGGGGATTTTCGAGCGTGCACCGTTAACCGGACGAGGCTTGCGCGAGAGCATTTTCCGTTCGTCGCCCTTCTTCTTGTCCTTAGCCGTTCTCTCCACCACGAAAGTAGCGTTCATAACATCTGTCTTCTCGATCACGAACGTTGAGTTGAGCGATCGATCAGCAGATGAAGGGAGAGGCCACGGTACCAAAGCAAGAGAAGGCTCGACCGCACGACGATCCCGTTCCTCGCCCTTCACCCGGTTCTCGTCGATGCTGAGGACTGCATTTTCGATCGCGAGCGTTCGTTCGAAAACGAAATAGTCAGAGGTCGAAAAAGCAGGCCAAGGCACCAGTGCAAGTTCGGGTGAAGGCTCGATACGGTCCTCGACATCGTAACGGTAGACATCGCTAACCCTCCCTGGAACGTGCGCCCCTACCAGAAGATCGGCGAGAAAATCCGAATAGGTGAGCGACGGCACGAGTGACAGGTCGAGTTCAGCAGATCCATTCGAGACGAGAGGTAACAACCTACGCCCCTCCGACTGACGGCGGCGGTTCGTCTTCGGAACAACAGCCGGAGCAGAGTTCCGCTTCCAGAACCACCAGAAGCAAGATACGAATGCCACGAAAAAACCGAAGAGATACATCACGACACGTTAATACGAGGCGTACAAATAACGATGCACACAAATTAAAAGAGCCGGCCCGCGATTCCGTATATCCGAGAAAAACACGCAGAGAGACAGAAAGGTGAAAGCCGAGGAAGAGTGAGCCTCTCGCATTCCTTATATACCCTAGCGTCGAGGAAAATATTCCAATTATTTCGTGGAATAATCCAGTGATTTCGTGGAAAATTTTGAAACGTTTTCTTGGAAATGGCGAATTTTTTCGTGGAAAAAAAAAGAAAAACACTACGACGGGTATCCCCATCCCCTAATGGAGAGCTGAGGAATGTTCTGCTCGCGCGCGCGTTCCGTACGCAAATATTCCAATTATTTCGTGGAATATTCCAGTCACTTCGTGGAAAATTTTGAAACGTTTTCCTGGAAATGGCGAATTTTTTCGTGGAAAAAAAAGTACGACGGGTATCCCCCTCCCCTAATGGCAAGTTAAGGAATGTTCTGCTCGCCTTCCGTGCGCACAAATCTCGTTCGGAAAGAACTCGCGCAGAGAAAAACAGCAAGCACGTTGGTATAGAAGTTTTTGAAAAGGGAGTTGGAGGGTGAATATGTATTTTCGAACTGCTCGTACGAAATATTTATTCGCCAGTCGCGAAAGCAGGGAAAAATGTCTCCTTACGATTGATGTAAGCCGACTGCAATTTTCTCAAAAATAACAAGAGACGAACACGGGTTCTCCTCAGCAACGATGGTAGTGACGAATCTTGGGAGAGAGAGTAAATAAAAAAAAACAAACTATGTCCACGGGTGATGGGAAATTCTTTTCGATAACGTCGATCGATAGTTGTCGCATCGGTCGGTATTCTCCCAAAAGAGCTCTTTGCTACTCTTGATACGTCAAAGTCATATCAGGTACGAGCTGGTAGAATCCAGCGTTTTCGACTCGGGGGGGGGGGGCCCGATTTCGTTCGCGCGATCGATTCTGTTCAACAGATGGCGCTGCGAAAGTTTCTCCAGACATTTCTCTCGCTGAAAGAAAGTCGAATTCTCGTGACCGCATTGCCGCGGATTTGTGTTTGCAGTTTTGTCTACTCGGTCTGGCACCTCCACTCCGACCTGTCCGGCTTGGGAAACCCTTGAAGTGGCTCTTAACCACTGCCGGCATAGCTCGAAGTCTTCATCGGTGCACTCAAGCCCCCTCGCCGCGACAAGGCGTAGACTAGAGGAGGAAAACGGGGGAAGGGAGGCCCGACAACCCACCTCTCTCTTCCCCCTATGATCCCGGCTAGGTCTTAAAGCCGGGCAGGCAGTCAGTTATCTGCACGACGCGTACGATCGACCGCGCTTCACTTAGTCAGTCCTAGAGGCTCTGACTCTTGCCAACAAATCAGCGTAGTATTCGAGGTAGGATCCGTCCGAGATCTCTTCAGCGACGTCTTTTCCGCTACCCTCGGCATCCAGCCTGGCCAGCAACGCGGACTTGGCGTTCACGTCCTCGAAAGACTCGATGTAAGTTTTCTTCCGAGGCTGCTGGCGGGGAGGACATTTACGAGACTTGCTCTCGACCCTCTTGGCTACCGGGCGCTCGGGCCTCCTACCCGCTGGGGTGGGGATTTTCGAGCGTGCACCGTTAACCGGACGAGGCTTGCGCGAGAGCATTTTCCGTTCGTCGCCCTTCTTCTTGTCCTTAGCCGTTCTCTCCACCACGAAAGTAGCGTTCATAACATCTGTCTTCTCGATCACGAACGTTGAGTTGAGCGATCGATCAGCAGATGAAGGGAGAGGCCACGGTACCAAAGCAAGAGAAGGCTCGACCGCACGACGATCCCGTTCCTCGCCCTTCACCCGGTTCTCGTCGATGCTGAGGACTGCATTTTCGATCGCGAGCGTTCGTTCGAAAACGAAATAGTCAGAGGTCGAAAAAGCAGGCCAAGGCACCAGTGCAAGTTCGGGTGAAGGCTCGATACGGTCCTCGACATCGTAACGGTAGACATCGCTAACCCTCCCTGGAACGTGCGCCCCTACCAGAAGATCGGCGAGAAAATCCGAATAGGTGAGCGACGGCACGAGTGACAGGTCGAGTTCAGCAGATCCATTCGAGACGAGAGGTAACAACCTACGCCCCTCCGACTGACGGCGGCGGTTCGTCTTCGGAACAACAGCCGGAGCAGAGTTCCGCTTCCAGAACCACCAGAAGCAAGATACGAATGCCACGAAAAAACCGAAGAGATACATCACGACACGTTAATACGAGGCGTACAAATAACGATGCACACAAATTAAAAGAGCCGGCCCGCGATTCCGTATATCCGAGAAAAACACGCAGAGAGACAGAAAGGTGAAAGCCGAGGAAGAGTGAGCCTCTCGCATTCCTTATATACCCTAGCGTCGAGGAAAATATTCCAATTATTTCGTGGAATAATCCAGTGATTTCGTGGAAAATTTTGAAACGTTTTCTTGGAAATGGCGAATTTTTTCGTGGAAAAAAAAAGAAAAACACTACGACGGGTATCCCCATCCCCTAATGGAGAGCTGAGGAATGTTCTGCTCGCGCGCGCGTTCCGTACGCAAATATTCCAATTATTTCGTGGAATATTCCAGTCACTTCGTGGAAAATTTTGAAACGTTTTCCTGGAAATGGCGAATTTTTTCGTGGAAAATAAAGTACGACGGGTATCCCCCTCCCCTAATGGCAAGTTAAGGAATGTTCTGCTCGCCTTCCGTGCGCACAAATCTCGTTCGGAAAGAACTCGCGCAGAGAAAAACAGCAAGCACGTTGGTATAGAAGTTTTTGAAAAGGGAGTTGGAGGGTGAATATGTATTTTCGAACTGCTCGTACGAAATATTTATTCGCCAGTCGCGAAAGCAGGGAAAAATGTCTCCTTACGATTGATGTAAGCCGACTGCAATTTTCTCAAAAATAACAAGAGACGAACACGGGTTCTCCTCAGCAACGATGGTAGTGACGAATCTTGGGAGAGAGAGTAAATAAAAAAAAAAAAAAACTATGTCCACGGGTGATGGGAAATTCTTTTCGATAACGTCGATCGATAGTTGTCGCATCGGTCGGTATTCTCCCAAAAGAGCTCTTTGCTACTCTTGATACGTCAAAGTCATATCAGGTACGAGCTGGTAGAATCCAGCGTTTTCGACTCGGGGGGGGGGCCCGATTTCATTCGCGCGATCGATTCTGTTCAACAGATGGCGCTGCGAAAGTTTCTCCAGACATTTCTCTCGCTGAAAGAAAGTCGAATTCTCGTGACCGCATTGCCGCGGATTTGTGTTTGCAGTTTTGTCTACTCGGTCTGGCACCTCCACTCCGACCTGTCCGGCTTGGGAAACCCTTGAAGTGGCTCTTAACCACTGCCGGCATAGCTCGAAGTCTTCATCGGTGCACTCAAGCCCCCTCGCCGCGACAAGGCGTAGACTAGAGGAGGAAAACGGGGGAAGGGAGGCCCGACAACCCACCTCTCTCTTCCCCCTATGATCCCGGCTAGGTCTTAAAGCCGGGCAGGCAGTCAGTTATCTGCACGACGCGTACGATCGACCGCGCTTCACTTAGTCAGTCCTAGAGGCTCTGACTCTTGCCAACAAATCAGCGTAGTATTCGAGGTAGGATCCGTCCGAGATCTCTTCAGCGACGTCTTTTCCGCTACCCTCGGCATCCAGCCTGGCCAGCAACGCGGACTTGGCGTTCACGTCCTCGAAAGACTCGATGTAAGTTTTCTTCCGAGGCTGCTGGCGGGGAGGACATTTACGAGACTTGCTCTCGACCCTCTTGGCTACCGGGCGCTCGGGCCTCCTACCCGCTGGGGTGGGGATTTTCGAGCGTGCACCGTTAACCGGACGAGGCTTGCGCGAGAGCATTTTCCGTTCGTCGCCCTTCTTCTTGTCCTTAGCCGTTCTCTCCACCACGAAAGTAGCGTTCATAACATCTGTCTTCTCGATCACGAACGTTGAGTTGAGCGATCGATCAGCAGATGAAGGGAGAGGCCACGGTACCAAAGCAAGAGAAGGCTCGACCGCACGACGATCCCGTTCCTCGCCCTTCACCCGGTTCTCGTCGATGCTGAGGACTGCATTTTCGATCGCGAGCGTTCGTTCGAAAACGAAATAGTCAGAGGTCGAAAAAGCAGGCCAAGGCACCAGTGCAAGTTCGGGTGAAGGCTCGATACGGTCCTCGACATCGTAACGGTAGACATCGCTAACCCTCCCTGGAACGTGCGCCCCTACCAGAAGATCGGCGAGAAAATCCGAATAGGTGAGCGACGGCACGAGTGACAGGTCGAGTTCAGCAGATCCATTCGAGACGAGAGGTAACAACCTACGCCCCTCCGACTGACGGCGGCGGTTCGTCTTCGGAACAACAGCCGGAGCAGAGTTCCGCTTCCAGAACCACCAGAAGCAAGATACGAATGCCACGAAAAAACCGAAGAGATACATCACGACACGTTAATACGAGGCGTACAAATAACGATGCACACAAATTAAAAGAGCCGGCCCGCGATTCCGTATATCCGAGAAAAACACGCAGAGAGACAGAAAGGCGAAAGCCGAGGAAGAGTGAGCCTCTCGCATTCCTTATATACCCTAGCGTCGAGGAAAATATTCCAATTATTTCGTGGAATAATCCAGTGATTTCGTGGAAAATTTTGAAACGTTTTCTTGGAAATGGCGAATTTTTTCGTGGAAAAAAAAAGAAAAACACTACGACGGGTATCCCCATCCCCTAATGGAGAGCTGAGGAATGTTCTGCTCGCGCGCGCGTTCCGTACGCAAATATTCCAA
Source organism: Pholcus phalangioides (assembly GCF_987345545.1). NCBI lineage: Eukaryota > Metazoa > Arthropoda > Arachnida > Araneae > Pholcidae > Pholcus > Pholcus phalangioides. Next base: position 10,358,633 of record NW_028301622.1, on the reverse strand, counting down.
TTATTTCGTGGAATATTCCAGTCACTTCGTGGAAAATTTTGAAACGTTTTCCTGGAAATGGCGAATTTTTTCGTGGAAAAAAAAGTACGACGGGTATCCCCCTCCCCTAATGGCAAGTTAAGGAATGTTCTGCTCGCCTTCCGTGCGCACAAATCTCGTTCGGAAAGAACTCGCGCAGAGAAAAACAGCAAGCACGTTGGTATAGAAGTTTTTGAAAAGGGAGTTGGAGGGTGAATATGTATTTTCGAACTGCTCGTACGAAATATTTATTCGCCAGTCGCGAAAGCAGGGAAAAATGTCTCCTTACGATTGATATAAGCCGACTGCAATTTTCTCAAAAACATCGCCACACGAACACGGGTTCTCCTCAGCAACGATGGTAGTGACGAATCTTGGGAGAGAGAGTAAATAAAAAAAAACAAACTATGTCCACGGGTGATGGGAAATTCTTTTCGATAACGTCGATCGATAGTTGTCGCATCGGTCGGTATTCTCCCAAAAGAGCTCTTTGCTACTCTTGATACGTCAAAGTCATATCAGGTACGAGCTGGTAGAATCCAGCGTTTTCGACTCGGGGGGGGGGGGCCCGATTTCGTTCGCGCGATCGATTCTGTTCAACAGATGGCGCTGCGAAAGTTTCTCCAGACATTTCTCTCGCTGAAAGAAAGTCGAATTCTCGTGACCGCATTGCCGCGGATTTGTGTTTGCAGTTTTGTCTACTCGGTCTGGCACCTCCACTCCGACCTGTCCGGCTTGGGAAACCCTTGAAGTGGCTCTTAACCACTGCCGGCATAGCTCGAAGTCTTCATCGGTGCACTCAAGCCCCCTCGCCGCGACAAGGCGTAGACTAGAGGAGGAAAACGGGGGAAGGGAGGCCCGACAACCCACCTCTCTCTTCCCCCTATGATCCCGGCTAGGTCTTAAAGCCGGGCAGGCAGTCAGTTATCTGCACGACGCGTACGATCGACCGCGCTTCACTTAGTCAGTCCTAGAGGCTCTGACTCTTGCCAACAAATCAGCGTAGTATTCGAGGTAGGATCCGTCCGAGATCTCTTCAGCGACGTCTTTTCCGCTACCCTCGGCATCCAGCCTGGCCAGCAACGCGGACTTGGCGTTCACGTCCTCGAAAGACTCGATGTAAGTTTTCTTCCGAGGCTGCTGGCGGGGAGGACATTTACGAGACTTGCTCTCGACCCTCTTGGCTACCGGGCGCTCGGGCCTCCTACCCGCTGGGGTGGGGATTTTCGAGCGTGCACCGTTAACCGGACGAGGCTTGCGCGAGAGCATTTTCCGTTCGTCGCCCTTCTTCTTGTCCTTAGCCGTTCTCTCCACCACGAAAGTAGCGTTCATAACATCTGTCTTCTCGATCACGAACGTTGAGTTGAGCGATCGATCAGCAGATGAAGGGAGAGGCCACGGTACCAAAGCAAGAGAAGGCTCGACCGCACGACGATCCCGTTCCTCGCCCTTCACCCGGTTCTCGTCGATGCTGAGGACTGCATTTTCGATCGCGAGCGTTCGTTCGAAAACGAAATAGTCAGAGGTCGAAAAAGCAGGCCAAGGCACCAGTGCAAGTTCGGGTGAAGGCTCGATACGGTCCTCGACATCGTAACGGTAGACATCGCTAACCCTCCCTGGAACGTGCGCCCCTACCAGAAGATCGGCGAGAAAATCCGAATAGGTGAGCGACGGCACGAGTGACAGGTCGAGTTCAGCAGATCCATTCGAGACGAGAGGTAACAACCTACGCCCCTCCGACTGACGGCGGCGGTTCGTCTTCGGAACAACAGCCGGAGCAGAGTTCCGCTTCCAGAACCACCAGAAGCAAGATACGAATGCCACGAAAAAACCGAAGAGATACATCACGACACGTTAATACGAGGCGTACAAATAACGATGCACACAAATTAAAAGAGCCGGCCCGCGATTCCGTATATCCGAGAAAAACACGCAGAGAGACAGAAAGGCGAAAGCCGAGGAAGAGTGAGCCTCTCGCATTCCTTATATACCCTAGCGTCGAGGAAAATATTCCAATTATTTCGTGGAATAATCCAGTGATTTCGTGGAAAATTTTGAAACGTTTTCTTGGAAATGGCGAATTTTTTCGTGGAAAAAAAAAGAAAAACACTACGACGGGTATCCCCATCCCCTAATGGAGAGCTGAGGAATGTTCTGCTCGCGCGCGCGTTCCGTACGCAAATATTCCAATTATTTCGTGGAATATTCCAGTCACTTCGTGGAAAATTTTGAAACGTTTTCCTGGAAATGGCGAATTTTTTCGTGGAAAAAAAAGTACGACGGGTATCCCCCTCCCCTAATGGCAAGTTAAGGAATGTTCTGCTCGCCTTCCGTGCGCACAAATCTCGTTCGGAAAGAACTCGCGCAGAGAAAAACAGCAAGCACGTTGGTATAGAAGTTTTTGAAAAGGGAGTTGGAGGGTGAATATGTATTTTCGAACTGCTCGTACGAAATATTTATTCGCCAGTCGCGAAAGCAGGGAAAAATGTCTCCTTACGATTGATATAAGCCGACTGCAATTTTCTCAAAAACATCGCCACACGAACACGGGTTCTCCTCAGCAACGATGGTAGTGACGAATCTTGGGAGAGAGAGTAAATAAAAAAAAACAAACTATGTCCACGGGTGATGGGAAATTCTTTTCGATAACGTCGATCGATAGTTGTCGCATCGGTCGGTATTCTCCCAAAAGAGCTCTTTGCTACTCTTGATACGTCAAAGTCATATCAGGTACGAGCTGGTAGAATCCAGCGTTTTCGACTCGGGGGGGGGGGGCCCGATTTCGTTCGCGCGATCGATTCTGTTCAACAGATGGCGCTGCGAAAGTTTCTCCAGACATTTCTCTCGCTGAAAGAAAGTCGAATTCTCGTGACCGCATTGCCGCGGATTTGTGTTTGCAGTTTTGTCTACTCGGTCTGGCACCTCCACTCCGACCTGTCCGGCTTGGGAAACCCTTGAAGTGGCTCTTAACCACTGCCGGCATAGCTCGAAGTCTTCATCGGTGCACTCAAGCCCCCTCGCCGCGACAAGGCGTAGACTAGAGGAGGAAAACGGGGGAAGGGAGGCCCGACAACCCACCTCTCTCTTCCCCCTATGATCCCGGCTAGGTCTTAAAGCCGGGCAGGCAGTCAGTTATCTGCACGACGCGTACGATCGACCGCGCTTCACTTAGTCAGTCCTAGAGGCTCTGACTCTTGCCAACAAATCAGCGTAGTATTCGAGGTAGGATCCGTCCGAGATCTCTTCAGCGACGTCTTTTCCGCTACCCTCGGCATCCAGCCTGGCCAGCAACGCGGACTTGGCGTTCACGTCCTCGAAAGACTCGATGTAAGTTTTCTTCCGAGGCTGCTGGCGGGGAGGACATTTACGAGACTTGCTCTCGACCCTCTTGGCTACCGGGCGCTCGGGCCTCCTACCCGCTGGGGTGGGGATTTTCGAGCGTGCACCGTTAACCGGACGAGGCTTGCGCGAGAGCATTTTCCGTTCGTCGCCCTTCTTCTTGTCCTTAGCCGTTCTCTCCACCACGAAAGTAGCGTTCATAACATCTGTCTTCTCGATCACGAACGTTGAGTTGAGCGATCGATCAGCAGATGAAGGGAGAGGCCACGGTACCAAAGCAAGAGAAGGCTCGATCGCACGACGATCCCGTTCCTCGCCCTTCACCCGGTTCTCGTCGATGCTGAGGACTGCATTTTCGATCGCGAGCGTTCGTTCGAAAACGAAACAGTCAGAGGTCGAAAAAGCAGGCCAAGGCACCAGTGCAAGTTCGGGTGAAGGCTCGATACGGTCCTCGACATCGTAACGGTAGACATCGCTAACCCTCCCTGGAACGTGCGCCCCTACCAGAAGATCGGCGAGAAAATCCGAATAGGTGAGCGACGGCACGAGTGACAGGTCGAGTTCAGCAGATCCATTCGAGACGAGAGGTAACAACCTACGCCCCTCCGACTGACGGCGGCGGTTCGTCTTCGGAACAACAGCCGGAGCAGAGTTCCGCTTCCAGAACCACCAGAAGCAAGATACGAATGCCACGAAAAAACCGAAGAGATACATCACGACACGTTAATACGAGGCGTACAAATAACGATGCACACAAATTAAAAGAGCCGGCCCGCGATTCCGTATATCCGAGAAAAACACGCAGAGAGACAGAAAGGCGAAAGCCGAGGAAGAGTGAGCCTCTCGCATTCCTTATATACCCTAGCGTCGAGGAAAATATTCCAATTATTTCGTGGAATAATCCAGTGATTTCGTGGAAAATTTTGAAACGTTTTCTTGGAAATGGCGAATTTTTTCGTGGAAAAAAAAAGAAAAACACTACGACGGGTATCCCCCTCCCCTAATGGAGAGCTGAGGAATGTTCTGCTCGCGCGCGCGTTCCGTACGCAAATATTCCAATTATTTCGTGGAATATTCCAGTCAGTTCGTAGAAAATTTTGAAACGTTTTCCTGGAAATGGCGAATTTTTTCGTGGAAAAAAAAGTACGACGGGTATCCCCCTCCCCTAATGGCAAGTTAAGGAATGTTCTGCTCGCCTTCCGTGCGCACAAATCTCGTTCGGAAAGAACTCGCGCAGAGAAAAACAGCAAGCACGTTGGTATAGAAGTTTTTGAAAAGGGAGTTGGAGGGTGAATATGTATTTTCGAACTGCTCGTACGAAATATTTATTCGCCAGTCGCGAAAGCAGGGAAAAATGTCTCCTTACGATTGATGTAAGCCGACTGCAATTTTCTCAAAAATAACAAGAGACCAAGTGTCACGTAAACATCCCCAGACGAACACGGGTTCTCCTCAGCAACGATGGTAGTGACGAATCTTGGGAGAGAGAGTAAATAAAAAAAAAAAAAAACTATGTCCACGGGTGATGGGAAATTCTTTTCGATAACGTCGATCGATAGTTGTCGCATCGGTCGGTATTCTCCCAAAAGAGCTCTTTGCTACTCTTGATACGTCAAAGTCATATCAGGTACGAGCTGGTAGAATCCAGCGTTTTCGACTCGGGGGGGGGGGCGATTTCGTTCGCGCGATCGATTCTGTTCAACAGATGGCGCTGCGAAAGTTTCTCCAGACATTTCTCTCGCTGAAAGAAAGTCGAATTCTCGTGACCGCATTGCCGCGGATTTGTGTTTGCAGTTTTGTCTACTCGGTCTGGCACCTCCACTCCGACCTGTCCGGCTTGGGAAACCCTTGAAGTGGCTCTTAACCACTGCCGGCATAGCTCGAAGTCTTCATCGGTGCACTCAAGCCCCCTCGCCGCGACAAGGCGTAGACTAGAGGAGGAAAACGGGGGAAGGGAGGCCCGACAACCCACCTCTCTCTTCCCCCTATGATCCCGGCTAGGTCTTAAAGCCGGGCAGGCAGTCAGTTATCTGCACGACGCGTACGATCGACCGCGCTTCACTTAGTCAGTCCTAGAGGCTCTGACTCTTGCCAACAAATCAGCGTAGTATTCGAGGTAGGATCCGTCCGAGATCTCTTCAGCGACGTCTTTTCCGCTACCCTCGGCATCCAGCCTGGCCAGCAACGCGGACTTGGCGTTCACGTCCTCGAAAGACTCGATGTAAGTTTTCTTCCGAGGCTGCTGGCGGGGAGGACATTTACGAGACTTGCTCTCGACCCTCTTGGCTACCGGGCGCTCGGGCCTCCTACCCGCTGGGGTGGGGATTTTCGAGCGTGCACCGTTAACCGGACGAGGCTTGCGCGAGAGCATTTTCCGTTCGTCGCCCTTCTTCTTGTCCTTAGCCGTTCTCTCCACCACGAAAGTAGCGTTCATAACATCTGTCTTCTCGATCACGAACGTTGAGTTGAGCGATCGATCAGCAGATGAAGGGAGAGGCCACGGTACCAAAGCAAGAGAAGGCTCGATCGCACGACGATCCCGTTCCTCGCCCTTCACCCGGTTCTCGTCGATGCTGAGGACTGCATTTTCGATCGCGAGCGTTCGTTCGAAAACGAAACAGTCAGAGGTCGAAAAAGCAGGCCAAGGCACCAGTGCAAGTTCGGGTGAAGGCTCGATACGGTCCTCGACATCGTAACGGTAGACATCGCTAACCCTCCCTGGAACGTGCGCCCCTACCAGAAGATCGGCGAGAAAATCCGAATAGGTGAGCGACGGCACGAGTGACAGGTCGAGTTCAGCAGATCCATTCGAGACGAGAGGTAACAACCTACGCCCCTCCGACTGACGGCGGCGGTTCATCTTCGGAACAACAGCCGGAGCAGAGTTCCGCTTCCAGAACCACCAGAAGCAAGATACGAATGCCACGAAAAAACCGAAGAGATACATCACGACACGTTAATACGAGGCGTACAAATAACGATGCACACAAATTAAAAGAGCCGGCCCGCGATTCCGTATATCCGAGAAAAACACGCAGAGAGACAGAAAGGCGAAAGCCGAGAAAGAGTGAGCCTCTCGCATTCCTTATATACCCTAGCGTCGAGGAAAATATTCCAATTATTTCGTGGAATAATCCAGTGATTTCGTGGAAAATTTTGAAACGTTTTCTTGGAAATGGCGAATTTTTTCGTGGAAAAAAAAAGAAAAACACTACGACGGGTATCCCCCTCCCCTAATGGAGAGCTGAGGAATGTTCTGCTCGCGCGCGCGTTCCGTACGCAAATATTCCAATTATTTCGTGGAATATTCCAGTCAGTTCGTAGAAAATTTTGAAACGTTTTCCTGGAAATGGCGAATTTTTTCGTGGAAAAAAAAGTACGACGGGTATCCCCCTCCCCTAATGGCAAGTTAAGGAATGTTCTGCTCGCCTTCCGTGCGCACAAATCTCGTTCGGAAAGAACTCGCGCAGAGAAAAACAGCAAGCACGTTGGTATAGAAGTTTTTGAAAAGGGAGTTGGAGGGTGAATATGTATTTTCGAACTGCTCGTACGAAATATTTATTCGCCAGTCGCGAAAGCAGGGAAAAATGTCTCCTTACGATTGATGTAAGCCGACTGCAATTTTCTCAAAAATAACAAGAGACCAAGTGTCACGTAAACATCCCCAGACGAACACGGGTTCTCCTCAGCAACGATGGTAGTGACGAATCTTGGGAGAGAGAGTAAATAAAAAAAAAAAAAAACTATGTCCACGGGTGATGGGAAATTCTTTTCGATAACGTCGATCGATAGTTGTCGCATCGGTCGGTATTCTCCCAAAAGAGCTCTTTGCTACTCTTGATACGTCAAAGTCATATCAGGTACGAGCTGGTAGAATCCAGCGTTTTCGACTCGGGGGGGGGGGGCGATTTCGTTCGCGCGATCGATTCTGTTCAACAGATGGCGCTGCGAAAGTTTCTCCAGACATTTCTCTCGCTGAAAGAAAGTCGAATTCTCGTGACCGCATTGCCGCGGATTTGTGTTTGCAGTTTTGTCTACTCGGTCTGGCACCTCCACTCCGACCTGTCCGGCTTGGGAAACCCTTGAAGTGGCTCTTAACCACTGCCGGCATAGCTCGAAGTCTTCATCGGTGCACTCAAGCCCCCTCGCCGCGACAAGGCGTAGACTAGAGGAGGAAAACGGGGGAAGGGAGGCCCGACAACCCACCTCTCTCTTCCCCCTATGATCCCGGCTAGGTCTTAAAGCCGGGCAGGCAGTCAGTTATCTGCACGACGCGTACGATCGACCGCGCTTCACTTAGTCAGTCCTAGAGGCTCTGACTCTTGCCAACAAATCAGCGTAGTATTCGAGGTAGGATCCGTCCGAGATCTCTTCAGCGACGTCTTTTCCGCTACCCTCGGCATCCAGCCTGGCCAGCAACGCGGACTTGGCGTTCACGTCCTCGAAAGACTCGATGTAAGTTTTCTTCCGAGGCTGCTGGCGGGGAGGACATTTACGAGACTTGCTCTCGACCCTCTTGGCTACCGGGCGCTCGGGCCTCCTACCCGCTGGGGTGGGGATTTTCGAGCGTGCACCGTTAACCGGACGAGGCTTGCGCGAGAGCATTTTCCGTTCGTCGCCCTTCTTCTTGTCCTTAGCCGTTCTCTCCACCACGAAAGTAGCGTTCAACACATCTGTCTTCTCGATCACGAACGTTGAGTTGAGCGATCGATCAGCAGATGAAGGGAGAGGCCACGGTACCAAAGCAAGAGAAGGCTCGATCGCACGACGATCCCGTTCCTCGCCCTTCACCCGGTTCTCGTCGATGCTGAGGACTGCATTTTCGATCGCGAGCGTTCGTTCGAAAACGAAACAGTCAGAGGTCGAAAAAGCAGGCCAAGGCACCAGTGCAAGTTCGGGTGAAGGCTCGATACGGTCCTCGACATCGTAACGGTAGACATCGCTAACCCTCCCTGGAACGTGCGCCCCTACCAGAAGATCGGCGAGAAAATCCGAATAGGTGAGCGACGGCACGAGTGACAGGTCGAGTTCAGCAGATCCATTCGAGACGAGAGGTAACAACCTACGCCCCTCCGACTGACGGCGGCGGTTCGTCTTCGGAACAACAGCCGGAGCAGAGTTCCGCTTCCAGAACCACCAGAAGCAAGATACGAATGCCACGAAAAAACCGAAGAGATACATCACGACACGTTAATACGAGGCGTACAAATAACGATGCACACAAATTAAAAGAGCCGGCCCGCGATTCCGTATATCCGAGAAAAACACGCAGAGAGACAGAAAGGCGAAAGCCGAGGAAGAGTGAGCCTCTCGCATTCCTTATATACCCTAGCGTCGAGGAAAATATTCCAATTATTTCGTGGAATAATCCAGTGATTTCGTGGAAAATTTTGAAACGTTTTCTTGGAAATGGCGAATTTTTTCGTGGAAAAAAAAAGAAAAACACTACGACGGGTATCCCCCTCCCCTAATGGAGAGCTGAGGAATGTTCTGCTCGCGCGCGCGTTCCGTACGCAAATATTCCAATTATTTCGTGGAATATTCCAGTCAGTTCGTAGAAAATTTTGAAACGTTTTCCTGGAAATGGCGAATTTTTTCGTGGAAAAAAAAGTACGACGGGTATCCCCCTCCCCTAATGGCAAGTTAAGGAATGTTCTGCTCGCCTTCCGTGCGCACAAATCTCGTTCGGAAAGAACTCGCGCAGAGAAAAACAGCAAGCACGTTGGTATAGAAGTTTTTGAAAAGGGAGTTGGAGGGTGAATATGTATTTTCGAACTGCTCGTACGAAATATTTATTCGCCAGTCGCGAAAGCAGGGAAAAATGTCTCCTTACGATTGATGTAAGCCGACTGCAATTTTCTCAAAAATAACAAGAGACCAAGTGTCACGTAAACATCCCCAGACGAACACGGGTTCTCCTCAGCAACGATGGTAGTGACGAATCTTGGGAGAGAGAGTAAATAAAAAAAAAAAAAACTATGTCAACGGGTGATGGGAAATTCTTTTCGATAACGTCGATCGATAGTTGTCGCATCGGTCGGTATGCTTCCAAAAGAGCTCTTTGCTACTCTTGATACGTCAAAGTCATATCAGGTACGAGCTGGTAGAATCCAGCGTTTTCGACTCGGGGGGGGGGGGCCGATTTCGTTCGCGCGATCGATTCTGTTCAACAGATGGCGCTGCGAAAGTTTCTCCAGACATTTCTCTCGCTGAAAGAAAGTCGAATTCTCGTGACCGCATTGCCGCGGATTTGTGTTTGCAGTTTTGTCTACTCGGTCTGGCACCTCCACTCCGACCTGTCCGGCTTGGGAAACCCTTGAAGTGGCTCTTAACCACTGCCGGCATAGCTCGAAGTCTTCATCGGTGCACTCAAGCCCCCTCGCCGCGACAAGGCGTAGACTAGAGGAGGAAAACGGGGGAAGGGAGGCCCGACAACCCACCTCTCTCTTCCCCCTATGATCCCGGCTAGGTCTTAAAGCCGGGCAGGCAGTCAGTTATCTGCACGACGCGTACGATCGACCGCGCTTCACTTAGTCAGTCCTAGAGGCTCTGACTCTTGCCAACAAATCAGCGTAGTATTCGAGGTAGGATCCGTCCGAGATCTCTTCAGCGACGTCTTTTCCGCTACCCTCGGCATCCAGCCTGGCCAGCAACGCGGACTTGGCGTTCACGTCCTCGAAAGACTCGATGTAAGTTTTCTTCCGAGGCTGCTGGCGGGGAGGACATTTACGAGACTTGCTCTCGACCCTCTTGGCTACCGGGCGCTCGGGCCTCCTACCCGCTGGGGTGGGGATTTTCGAGCGTGCACCGTTAACCGGACGAGGCTTGCGCGAGAGCATTTTCCGTTCGTCGCCCTTCTTCTTGTCCTTAGCCGTTCTCTCCACCACGAAAGTAGCGTTCATAACATCTGTCTTCTCGATCACGAACGTTGAGTTGAGCGATCGATCAGCAGATGAAGGGAGAGGCCACGGTACCAAAGCAAGAGAAGGCTCGATCGCACGACGATCCCGTTCCTCGCCCTTCACCCGGTTCTCGTCGATGCTGAGGACTGCATTTTCGATCGCGAGCGTTCGTTCGAAAACGAAACAGTCAGAGGTCGAAAAAGCAGGCCAAGGCACCAGTGCAAGTTCGGGTGAAGGCTCGATACGGTCCTCGACATCGTAACGGTAGACATCGCTAACCCTCCCTGGAACGTGCGCCCCTACCAGAAGATCGGCGAGAAAATCCGAATAGGTGAGCGACGGCACGAGTGACAGGTCGAGTTCAGCAGATCCATTCGAGACGAGAGGTAACAACCTACGCCCCTCCGACTGACGGCGGCGGTTCATCTTCGGAACAACAGCCGGAGCAGAGTTCCGCTTCCAGAACCACCAGAAGCAAGATACGAATGCCACGAAAAAACCGAAGAGATACATCACGACACGTTAATACGAGGCGTACAAATAACGATGCACACAAATTAAAAGAGCCGGCCCGCGATTCCGTATATCCGAGAAAAACACGCAGAGAGACAGAAAGGCGAAAGCCGAGAAAGAGTGAGCCTCTCGCATTCCTTATATACCCTAGCGTCGAGGAAAATATTCCAATTATTTCGTGGAATAATCCAGTGATTTCGTGGAAAATTTTGAAACGTTTTCTTGGAAATGGCGAATTTTTTCGTGGAAAAAAAAAGAAAAACACTACGACGGGTATCCCCCTCCCCTAATGGAGAGCTGAGGAATGTTCTGCTCGCGCGCGCGTTCCGTACGCAAATATTCCAATTATTTCGTGGAATATTCCAGTCAGTTCGTAGAAAATTTTGAAACGTTTTCCTGGAAATGGCGAATTTTTTCGTGGAAAAAAAAGTACGACGGGTATCCCCCTCCCCTAATGGCAAGTTAAGGAATGTTCTGCTCGCCTTCCGTGCGCACAAATCTCGTTCGGAAAGAACTCGCGCAGAGAAAAACAGCAAGCACGTTGGTATAGAAGTTTTTGAAAAGGGAGTTGGAGGGTGAATATGTATTTTCGAACTGCTCGTACGAAATATTTATTCGCCAGTCGCGAAAGCAGGGAAAAATGTCTCCTTACGATTGATGTAAGCCGACTGCAATTTTCTCAAAAATAACAAGAGACCAAGTGTCACGTAAACATCCCCAGACGAACACGGGTTCTCCTCAGCAACGATGGTAGTGACGAATCTTGGGAGAGAGAGTAAATAAAAAAAAAAAAAAACTATGTCCACGGGTGATGGGAAATTCTTTTCGATAACGTCGATCGATAGTTGTCGCATCGGTCGGTATTCTCCCAAAAGAGCTCTTTGCTACTCTTGATACGTCAAAGTCATATCAGGTACGAGCTGGTAGAATCCAGCGTTTTCGACTCGGGGGGGGGGCGATTTCGTTCGCGCGATCGATTCTGTTCAACAGATGGCGCTGCGAAAGTTTCTCCAGACATTTCTCTCGCTGAAAGAAAGTCGAATTCTCGTGACCGCATTGCCGCGGATTTGTGTTTGCAGTTTTGTCTACTCGGTCTGGCACCTCCACTCCGACCTGTCCGGCTTGGGAAACCCTTGAAGTGGCTCTTAACCACTGCCGGCATAGCTCGAAGTCTTCATCGGTGCACTCAAGCCCCCTCGCCGCGACAAGGCGTAGACTAGAGGAGGAAAACGGGGGAAGGGAGGCCCGACAACCCACCTCTCTCTTCCCCCTATGATCCCGGCTAGGTCTTAAAGCCGGGCAGGCAGTCAGTTATCTGCACGACGCGTACGATCGACCGCGCTTCACTTAGTCAGTCCTAGAGGCTCTGACTCTTGCCAACAAATCAGCGTAGTATTCGAGGTAGGATCCGTCCGAGATCTCTTCAGCGACGTCTTTTCCGCTACCCTCGGCATCCAGCCTGGCCAGCAACGCGGACTTGGCGTTCACGTCCTCGAAAGACTCGATGTAAGTTTTCTTCCGAGGCTGCTGGCGGGGAGGACATTTACGAGACTTGCTCTCGACCCTCTTGGCTACCGGGCGCTCGGGCCTCCTACCCGCTGGGGTGGGGATTTTCGAGCGTGCACCGTTAACCGGACGAGGCTTGCGCGAGAGCATTTTCCGTTCGTCGCCCTTCTTCTTGTCCTTAGCCGTTCTCTCCACCACGAAAGTAGCGTTCATAACATCTGTCTTCTCGATCACGAACGTTGAGTTGAGCGATCGATCAGCAGATGAAGGGAGAGGCCACGGTACCAAAGCAAGAGAAGGCTCGATCGCACGACGATCCCGTTCCTCGCCCTTCACCCGGTTCTCGTCGATGCTGAGGACTGCATTTTCGATCGCGAGCGTTCGTTCGAAAACGAAACAGTCAGAGGTCGAAAAAGCAGGCCAAGGCACCAGTGCAAGTTCGGGTGAAGGCTCGATACGGTCCTCGACATCGTAACGGTAGACATCGCTAACCCTCCCTGGAACGTGCGCCCCTACCAGAAGATCGGCGAGAAAATCCGAATAGGTGAGCGACGGCACGAGTGACAGGTCGAGTTCAGCAGATCCATTCGAGACGAGAGGTAACAACCTACGCCCCTCCGACTGACGGCGGCGGTTCGTCTTCGGAACAACAGCCGGAGCAGAGTTCCGCTTCCAGAACCACCAGAAGCAAGATACGAATGCCACGAAAAAACCGAAGAGATACATCACGACACGTTAATACGAGGCGTACAAATAACGATGCACACAAATTAAAAGAGCCGGCCCGCGATTCCGTATATCCGAGAAAAACACGCAGAGAGACAGAAAGGCGAAAGCCGAGGAAGAGTGAGCCTCTCGCATTCCTTATATACCCTAGCGTCGAGGAAAATATTCCAATTATTTCGTGGAATAATCCAGTGATTTCGTGGAAAATTTTGAAACGTTTTCTTGGAAATGGCGAATTTTTTCGTGGAAAAAAAAAGAAAAACACTACGACGGGTATCCCCCTCCCCTAATGGAGAGCTGAGGAATGTTCTGCTCGCGCGCGCGTTCCGTACGCAAATATTCCAATTATTTCGTGGAATATTCCAGTCAGTTCGTAGAAAATTTTGAAACGTTTTCCTGGAAATGGCGAATTTTTTCGTGGAAAAAAAAGTACGACGGGTATCCCCCTCCCCTAATGGCAAGTTAAGGAATGTTCTGCTCGCCTTCCGTGCGCACAAATCTCGTTCGGAAAGAACTCGCGCAGAGAAAAACAGCAAGCACGTTGGTATAGAAGTTTTTGAAAAGGGAGTTGGAGGGTGAATATGTATTTTCGAACTGCTCGTACGAAATATTTATTCGCCAGTCGCGAAAGCAGGGAAAAATGTCTCCTTACGATTGATGTAAGCCGACTGCAATTTTCTCAAAAATAACAAGAGACCCGTAAACATCGCCAGACGAACACGGGTTCTCCTCAGCAACGATGGTAGTGACGAATCTTGGGAGAGAGAGTAAATAAAAAAAAAAAAAACTATGTCCACGGGTGATGGGAAATTCTTTTCGATAACGTCGATCGATAGTTGTCGCATCGGTCGGTATTCTCCCAAAAGAGCTCTTTGCTACTCTTGATACGTCAAAGTCATATCAGGTACGAGCTGGTAGAATCCAGCGTTTTCGACTCGGGGGGGGGGGCGATTTCGTTCGCGCGATCGATTCTGTTCAACAGATGGCGCTGCGAAAGTTTCTCCAGACATTTCTCTCGCTGAAAGAAAGTCGAATTCTCGTGACCGCATTGCCGCGGATTTGTGTTTGCAGTTTTGTCTACTCGGTCTGGCACCTCCACTCCGACCTGTCCGGCTTGGGAAACCCTTGAAGTGGCTCTTAACCACTGCCGGCATAGCTCGAAGTCTTCATCGGTGCACTCAAGCCCCCTCGCCGCGACAAGGCGTAGACTAGAGGAGGAAAACGGGGGAAGGGAGGCCCGACAACCCACCTCTCTCTTCCCCCTATGATCCCGGCTAGGTCTTAAAGCCGGGCAGGCAGTCAGTTATCTGCACGACGCGTACGATCGACCGCGCTTCACTTAGTCAGTCCTAGAGGCTCTGACTCTTGCCAACAAATCAGCGTAGTATTCGAGGTAGGATCCGTCCGAGATCTCTTCAGCGACGTCTTTTCCGCTACCCTCGGCATCCAGCCTGGCCAGCAACGCGGACTTGGCGTTCACGTCCTCGAAAGACTCGATGTAAGTTTTCTTCCGAGGCTGCTGGCGGGGAGGACATTTACGAGACTTGCTCTCGACCCTCTTGGCTACCGGGCGCTCGGGCCTCCTACCCGCTGGGGTGGGGATTTTCGAGCGTGCACCGTTAACCGGACGAGGCTTGCGCGAGAGCATTTTCCGTTCGTCGCCCTTCTTCTTGTCCTTAGCCGTTCTCTCCACCACGAAAGTAGCGTTCAACACATCTGTCTTCTCGATCACGAACGTTGAGTTGAGCGATCGATCAGCAGATGAAGGGAGAGGCCACGGTACCAAAGCAAGAGAAGGCTCGATCGCACGACGATCCCGTTCCTCGCCCTTCACCCGGTTCTCGTCGATGCTGAGGACTGCATTTTCGATCGCGAGCGTTCGTTCGAAAACGAAACAGTCAGAGGTCGAAAAAGCAGGCCAAGGCACCAGTGCAAGTTCGGGTGAAGGCTCGATACGGTCCTCGACATCGTAACGGTAGACATCGCTAACCCTCCCTGGAACGTGCGCCCCTACCAGAAGATCGGCGAGAAAATCCGAATAGGTGAGCGACGGCACGAGTGACAGGTCGAGTTCAGCAGATCCATTCGAGACGAGAGGTAACAACCTACGCCCCTCTGACTGACGTCGGCGGTTCGTCTTCGGAACAACAGCCGGGGCAGAGTTCCGCTTCCAGAACCACCAGAAGCAAGATACGAATGCCACGAAAAAACCGAAGAGATACATCACGACACGTTAATACGAGGCGTACAAATAACGATGCACACAAATTAAAAGAGCCGGCCCGCGATTCCGTATATCCGAGAAAAACACGCAGAGAGACAGAAAGGCGAAAGCCGAGGAAGAGTGAGCCTCTCGCATTCCTTATATACCCTAGCGTCGAGGAAAATATTCCAATTATTTCGTGGAATAATCCAGTGATTTCGTGGAAAATTTTGAAACGTTTTCTTGGAAATGGCGAATTTTTTCGTGGAAAAAAAAAGAAAAACACTACGACGGGTATCCCCCTCCCCTAATGGAGAGCTGAGGAATGTTCTGCTCGCGCGCGCGTTCCGTACGCAAATATTCCAATTATTTCGTGGAATATTCCAGTCAGTTCGTAGAAAATTTTGAAACGTTTTCCTGGAAATGGCGAATTTTTTCGTGGAAAAAAAAGTACGACGGGTATCCCCCTCCCCTAATGGCAAGTTAAGGAATGTTCTGCTCGCCTTCCGTGCGCACAAATCTCGTTCGGAAAGAACTCGCGCAGAGAAAAACAGCAAGCACGTTGGTATAGAAGTTTTTGAAAAGGGAGTTGGAGGGTGAATATGTATTTTCGAACTGCTCGTACGAAATATTTATTCGCCAGTCGCGAAAGCAGGGAAAAATGTCTCCTTACGATTGATGTAAGCCGACTGCAATTTTCTCAAAAATAACAAGAGACCAAGTGTCACGTAAACATCCCCAGACGAACACGGGTTCTCCTCAGCAACGATGGTAGTGACGAATCTTGGGAGAGAGAGTAAATAAAAAAAAAAAAAAACTATGTCCACGGGTGATGGGAAATTCTTTTCGATAACGTCGATCGATAGTTGTCGCATCGGTCGGTATTCTCCCAAAAGAGCTCTTTGCTACTCTTGATACGTCAAAGTCATATCAGGTACGAGCTGGTAGAATCCAGCGTTTTCGACTCGGGGGGGGGGGGAGATTTCGTTCGCGCGATCGATTCTGTTCAACAGATGGCGCTGCGAAAGTTTCTCCAGACATTTCTCTCGCTGAAAGAAAGTCGAATTCTCGTGACCGCATTGCCGCGGATTTGTGTTTGCAGTTTTGTCTACTCGGTCTGGCACCTCCACTCCGACCTGTCCGGCTTGGGAAACCCTTGAAGTGGCTCTTAACCACTGCCGGCATAGCTCGAAGTCTTCATCGGTGCACTCAAGCCCCCTCGCCGCGACAAGGCGTAGACTAGAGGAGGAAAACGGGGGAAGGGAGGCCCGACAACCCACCTCTCTCTTCCCCCTATGATCCCGGCTAGGTCTTAAAGCCGGGCAGGCAGTCAGTTATCTGCACGACGCGTACGATCGACCGCGCTTCACTTAGTCAGTCCTAGAGGCTCTGACTCTTGCCAACAAATCAGCGTAGTATTCGAGGTAGGATCCGTTCGAGATCTCTTCAGCGACGTCTTTTCCGCTACCCTCGGCATCCAGCCTGGCCAGCAACGCGGACTTGGCGTTCACGTCCTCGAAAGACTCGATGTAAGTTTTCTTCCGAGGCTGCTGGCGGGGAGGACATTTACGAGACTTGCTCTCGACCCTCTTGGCTACCGGGCGCTCGGGCCTCCTACCCGCTGGGGTGGGGATTTTCGAGCGTGCACCGTTAACCGGACGAGGCTTGCGCGAGAGCATTTTCCGTTCGTCGCCCTTCTTCTTGTCCTTAGCCGTTCTCTCCACCACGAAAGTAGCGTTCATAACATCTGTCTTCTCGATCACGAACGTTGAGTTGAGCGATCGATCAGCAGATGAAGGGAGAGGCCACGGTACCAAAGCAAGAGAAGGCTCGATCGCACGACGATCCCGTTCCTCGCCCTTCACCCGGTTCTCGTCGATGCTGAGGACTGCATTTTCGATCGCGAGCGTTCGTTCGAAAACGAAACAGTCAGAGGTCGAAAAAGCAGGCCAAGGCACCAGTGCAAGTTCGGGTGAAGGCTCGATACGGTCCTCGACATCGTAACGGTAGACATCGCTAACCCTCCCTGGAACGTGCGCCCCTACCAGAAGATCGGCGAGAAAATCCGAATAGGTGAGCGACGGCACGAGTGACAGGTCGAGTTCAGCAGATCCATTCGAGACGAGAGGTAACAACCTACGCCCCTCCGACTGACGGCGGCGGTTCGTCTTCGGAACAACAGCCGGAGCAGAGTTCCGCTTCCAGAACCACCAGAAGCAAGATACGAATGCCACGAAAAAACCGAAGAGATACATCACGACACGTTAATACGAGGCGTACAAATAACGATGCACACAAATTAAAAGAGCCGGCCCGCGATTCCGTATATCCGAGAAAAACACGCAGAGAGACAGAAAGGCGAAAGCCGAGGAAGAGTGAGCCTCTCGCATTCCTTATATACCCTAGCGTCGAGGAAAATATTCCAATTATTTCGTGGAATAATCCAGTGATTTCGTGGAAAATTTTGAAACGTTTTCTTGGAAATGGCGAATTTTTTCGTGGAAAAAAAAAGAAAAACACTACGACGGGTATCCCCCTCCCCTAATGGAGAGCTGAGGAATGTTCTGCTCGCGCGCGCGTTCCGTACGCAAATATTCCAATTATTTCGTGGAATATTCCAGTCAGTTCGTAGAAAATTTTGAAACGTTTTCCTGGAAATGGCGAATTTTTTCGTGGAAAAAAAAGTACGACGGGTATCCCCCTCCCCTAATGGCAAGTTAAGGAATGTTCTGCTCGCCTTCCGTGCGCACAAATCTCGTTCGGAAAGAACTCGCGCAGAGAAAAACAGCAAGCACGTTGGTATAGAAGTTTTTGAAAAGGGAGTTGGAGGGTGAATATGTATTTTCGAACTGCTCGTACGAAATATTTATTCGCCAGTCGCGAAAGCAGGGAAAAATGTCTCCTTACGATTGATGTAAGCCGACTGCAATTTTCTCAAAAATAACAAGAGACCAAGTGTCACGTAAACATCCCCAGACGAACACGGGTTCTCCTCAGCAACGATGGTAGTGACGAATCTTGGGAGAGAGAGTAAATAAAAAAAAAAAAAAACTATGTCCACGGGTGATGGGAAATTCTTTTCGATAACGTCGATCGATAGTTGTCGCATCGGTCGGTATTCTCCCAAAAGAGCTCTTTGCTACTCTTGATACGTCAAAGTCATATCAGGTACGAGCTGGTAGAATCCAGCGTTTTCGACTCGGGGGGGGGGGCGATTTCGTTCGCGCGATCGATTCTGTTCAACAGATGGCGCTGCGAAAGTTTCTCCAGACATTTCTCTCGCTGAAAGAAAGTCGAATTCTCGTGACCGCATTGCCGCGGATTTGTGTTTGCAGTTTTGTCTACTCGGTCTGGCACCTCCACTCCGACCTGTCCGGCTTGGGAAACCCTTGAAGTGGCTCTTAACCACTGCCGGCATAGCTCGAAGTCTTCATCGGTGCACTCAAGCCCCCTCGCCGCGACAAGGCGTAGACTAGAGGAGGAAAACGGGGGAAGGGAGGCCCGACAACCCACCTCTCTCTTCCCCCTATGATCCCGGCTAGGTCTTAAAGCCGGGCAGGCAGTCAGTTATCTGCACGACGCGTACGATCGACCGCGCTTCACTTAGTCAGTCCTAGAGGCTCTGACTCTTGCCAACAAATCAGCGTAGTATTCGAGGTAGGATCCGTCCGAGATCTCTTCAGCGACGTCTTTTCCGCTACCCTCGGCATCCAGCCTGGCCAGCAACGCGGACTTGGCGTTCACGTCCTCGAAAGACTCGATGTAAGTTTTCTTCCGAGGCTGCTGGCGGGGAGGACATTTACGAGACTTGCTCTCGACCCTCTTGGCTACCGGGCGCTCGGGCCTCCTACCCGCTGGGGTGGGGATTTTCGAGCGTGCACCGTTAACCGGACGAGGCTTGCGCGAGAGCATTTTCCGTTCGTCGCCCTTCTTCTTGTCCTTAGCCGTTCTCTCCACCACGAAAGTAGCGTTCATAACATCTGTCTTCTCGATCACGAACGTTGAGTTGAGCGATCGATCAGCAGATGAAGGGAGAGGCCACGGTACCAAAGCAAGAGAAGGCTCGATCGCACGACGATCCCGTTCCTCGCCCTTCACCCGGTTCTCGTCGATGCTGAGGACTGCATTTTCGATCGCGAGCGTTCGTTCGAAAACGAAACAGTCAGAGGTCGAAAAAGCAGGCCAAGGCACCAGTGCAAGTTCGGGTGAAGGCTCGATACGGTCCTCGACATCGTAACGGTAGACATCGCTAACCCTCCCTGGAACGTGCGCCCCTACCAGAAGATCGGCGAGAAAATCCGAATAGGTGAGCGACGGCACGAGTGACAGGTCGAGTTCAGCAGATCCATTCGAGACGAGAGGTAACAACCTACGCCCCTCCGACTGACGGCGGCGGTTCGTCTTCGGAACAACAGCCGGAGCAGAGTTCCGCTTCCAGAACCACCAGAAGCAAGATACGAATGCCACGAAAAAACCGAAGAGATACATCACGACACGTTAATACGAGGCGTACAAATAACGATGCACACAAATTAAAAGAGCCGGCCCGCGATTCCGTATATCCGAGAAAAACACGCAGAGAGACAGAAAGGCGAAAGCCGAGGAAGAGTGAGCCTCTCGCATTCCTTATATACCCTAGCGTCGAGGAAAATATTCCAATTATTTCGTGGAATAATCCAGTGATTTCGTGGAAAATTTTGAAACGTTTTCTTGGAAATGGCGAATTTTTTCGTGGAAAAAAAAAGAAAAACACTACGACGGGTATCCCCCTCCCCTAATGGAGAGCTGAGGAATGTTCTGCTCGCGCGCGCGTTCCGTACGCAAATATTCCAATTATTTCGTGGAATATTCCAGTCAGTTCGTAGAAAATTTTGAAACGTTTTCCTGGAAATGGCGAATTTTTTCGTGGAAAAAAAAGTACGACGGGTATCCCCCTCCCCTAATGGCAAGTTAAGGAATGTTCTGCTCGCCTTCCGTGCGCACAAATCTCGTTCGGAAAGAACTCGCGCAGAGAAAAACAGCAAGCACGTTGGTATAGAAGTTTTTGAAAAGGGAGTTGGAGGGTGAATATGTATTTTCGAACTGCTCGTACGAAATATTTATTCGCCAGTCGCGAAAGCAGGGAAAAATGTCTCCTTACGATTGATGTAAGCCGACTGCAATTTTCTCAAAAATAACAAGAGACCAAGTGTCACGTAAACATCCCCAGACGAACACGGGTTCTCCTCAGCAACGATGGTAGTGACGAATCTTGGGAGAGAGAGTAAATAAAAAAAAAAAAAAACTATGTCCACGGGTGATGGGAAATTCTTTTCGATAACGTCGATCGATAGTTGTCGCATCGGTCGGTATGCTTCCAAAAGAGCTCTTTGCTACTCTTGATACGTCAAAGTCATATCAGGTACGAGCTGGTAGAATCCAGCGTTTTCGACTCGGGGGGGGGGGCCGATTTCGTTCGCGCGATCGATTCTGTTCAACAGATGGCGCTGCGAAAGTTTCTCCAGACATTTCTCTCGCTGAAAGAAAGTCGAATTCTCGTGACCGCATTGCCGCGGATTTATGTTTGCAGTTTTGTCTACTCGGTCTGGCACCTCCACTCCGACCTGTCCGGCTTGGGAAACCCTTGAAGTGGCTCTTAACCACTGCCGGCATAGCTCGAAGTCTTCATCGGTGCACTCAAGCCCCCTCGCCGCGACAAGGCGTAGACTAGAGGAGGAAAACGGGGGAAGGGAGGCCCGACAACCCACCTCTCTCTTCCCCCTATGATCCCGGCTAGGTCTTAAAGCCGGGCAGGCAGTCAGTTATCTGCACGACGCGTACGATCGACCGCGCTTCACTTAGTCAGTCCTAGAGGCTCTGACTCTTGCCAACAAATCAGCGTAGTATTCGAGGTAGGATCCGTCCGAGATCTCTTCAGCGACGTCTTTTCCGCTACCCTCGGCATCCAGCCTGGCCAGCAACGCGGACTTGGCGTTCACGTCCTCGAAAGACTCGATGTAAGTTTTCTTCCGAGGCTGCTGGCGGGGAGGACATTTACGAGACTTGCTCTCGACCCTCTTGGCTACCGGGCGCTCGGGCCTCCTACCC
Source organism: Pholcus phalangioides (assembly GCF_987345545.1). Lineage (NCBI taxonomy): Eukaryota > Metazoa > Arthropoda > Arachnida > Araneae > Pholcidae > Pholcus > Pholcus phalangioides. Next base: position 10,337,339 of record NW_028301622.1, on the reverse strand, counting down.
GCTGGGGTGGGGATTTTCGAGCGTGCACCGTTAACCGGACGAGGCTTGCGCGAGAGCATTTTCCGTTCGTCGCCCTTCTTCTTGTCCTTAGCCGTTCTCTCCACCACGAAAGTAGCGTTCATAACATCTGTCTTCTCGATCACGAACGTTGAGTTGAGCGATCGATCAGCAGATGAAGGGAGAGGCCACGGTACCAAAGCAAGAGAAGGCTCGATCGCACGACGATCCCGTTCCTCGCCCTTCACCCGGTTCTCGTCGATGCTGAGGACTGCATTTTCGATCGCGAGCGTTCGTTCGAAAACGAAACAGTCAGAGGTCGAAAAAGCAGGCCAAGGCACCAGTGCAAGTTCGGGTGAAGGCTCGATACGGTCCTCGACATCGTAACGGTAGACATCGCTAACCCTCCCTGGAACGTGCGCCCCTACCAGAAGATCGGCGAGAAAATCCGAATAGGTGAGCGACGGCACGAGTGACAGGTCGAGTTCAGCAGATCCATTCGAGACGAGAGGTAACAACCTACGCCCCTCCGACTGACGGCGGCGGTTCGTCTTCGGAACAACAGCCGGAGCAGAGTTCCGCTTCCAGAACCACCAGAAGCAAGATACGAATGCCACGAAAAAACCGAAGAGATACATCACGACACGTTAATACGAGGCGTACAAATAACGATGCACACAAATTAAAAGAGCCGGCCCGCGATTCCGTATATCCGAGAAAAACACGCAGAGAGACAGAAAGGCGAAAGCCGAGAAAGAGTGAGCCTCTCGCATTCCTTATATACCCTAGCGTCGAGGAAAATATTCCAATTATTTCGTGGAATAATCCAGTGATTTCGTGGAAAATTTTGAAACGTTTTCTTGGAAATGGCGAATTTTTTCGTGGAAAAAAAAAGAAAAACACTACGACGGGTATCCCCCTCCCCTAATGGAGAGCTGAGGAATGTTCTGCTCGCGCGCGCGTTCCGTACGCAAATATTCCAATTATTTCGTGGAATATTCCAGTCAGTTCGTAGAAAATTTTGAAACGTTTTCCTGGAAATGGCGAATTTTTTCGTGGAAAAAAAAGTACGACGGGTATCCCCCTCCCCTAATGGCAAGTTAAGGAATGTTCTGCTCGCCTTCCGTGCGCACAAATCTCGTTCGGAAAGAACTCGCGCAGAGAAAAACAGCAAGCACGTTGGTATAGAAGTTTTTGAAAAGGGAGTTGGAGGGTGAATATGTATTTTCGAACTGCTCGTACGAAATATTTATTCGCCAGTCGCGAAAGCAGGGAAAAATGTCTCCTTACGATTGATGTAAGCCGACTGCAATTTTCTCAAAAATAACAAGAGACCAAGTGTCACGTAAACATCCCCAGACGAACACGGGTTCTCCTCAGCAACGATGGTAGTGACGAATCTTGGGAGAGAGAGTAAATAAAAAAAAAAAAAAACTATGTCCACGGGTGATGGGAAATTCTTTTCGATAACGTCGATCGATAGTTGTCGCATCGGTCGGTATGCTTCCAAAAGAGCTCTTTGCTACTCTTGATACGTCAAAGTCATATCAGGTACGAGCTGGTAGAATCCAGCGTTTTCGACTCGGGGGGGGGCCGATTTCGTTCGCGCGATCGATTCTGTTCAACAGATGGCGCTGCGAAAGTTTCTCCAGACATTTCTCTCGCTGAAAGAAAGTCGAATTCTCGTGACCGCATTGCCGCGGATTTGTGTTTGCAGTTTTGTCTACTCGGTCTGGCACCTCCACTCCGACCTGTCCGGCTTGGGAAACCCTTGAAGTGGCTCTTAACCACTGCCGGCATAGCTCGAAGTCTTCATCGGTGCACTCAAGCCCCCTCGCCGCGACAAGGCGTAGACTAGAGGAGGAAAACGGGGGAAGGGAGGCCCGACAACCCACCTCTCTCTTCCCCCTATGATCCCGGCTAGGTCTTAAAGCCGGGCAGGCAGTCAGTTATCTGCACGACGCGTACGATCGACCGCGCTTCACTTAGTCAGTCCTAGAGGCTCTGACTCTTGCCAACAAATCAGCGTAGTATTCGAGGTAGGATCCGTCCGAGATCTCTTCAGCGACGTCTTTTCCGCTACCCTCGGCATCCAGCCTGGCCAGCAACGCGGACTTGGCGTTCACGTCCTCGAAAGACTCGATGTAAGTTTTCTTCCGAGGCTGCTGGCGGGGAGGACATTTACGAGACTTGCTCTCGACCCTCTTGGCTACCGGGCGCTCGGGCCTCCTACCCGCTGGGGTGGGGATTTTCGAGCGTGCACCGTTAACCGGACGAGGCTTGCGCGAGAGCATTTTCCGTTCGTCGCCCTTCTTCTTGTCCTTAGCCGTTCTCTCCACCACGAAAGTAGCGTTCATAACATCTGTCTTCTCGATCACGAACGTTGAGTTGAGCGATCGATCAGCAGATGAAGGGAGAGGCCACGGTACCAAAGCAAGAGAAGGCTCGATCGCACGACGATCCCGTTCCTCGCCCTTCACCCGGTTCTCGTCGATGCTGAGGACTGCATTTTCGATCGCGAGCGTTCGTTCGAAAACGAAACAGTCAGAGGTCGAAAAAGCAGGCCAAGGCACCAGTGCAAGTTCGGGTGAAGGCTCGATACGGTCCTCGACATCGTAACGGTAGACATCGCTAACCCTCCCTGGAACGTGCGCCCCTACCAGAAGATCGGCGAGAAAATCCGAATAGGTGAGCGACGGCACGAGTGACAGGTCGAGTTCAGCAGATCCATTCGAGACGAGAGGTAACAACCTACGCCCCTCCGACTGACGGCGGCGGTTCGTCTTCGGAACAACAGCCGGAGCAGAGTTCCGCTTCCAGAACCACCAGAAGCAAGATACGAATGCCACGAAAAAACCGAAGAGATACATCACGACACGTTAATACGAGGCGTACAAATAACGATGCACACAAATTAAAAGAGCCGGCCCGCGATTCCGTATATCCGAGAAAAACACGCAGAGAGACAGAAAGGCGAAAGCCGAGGAAGAGTGAGCCTCTCGCATTCCTTATATACCCTAGCGTCGAGGAAAATATTCCAATTATTTCGTGGAATAATCCAGTGATTTCGTGGAAAATTTTGAAACGTTTTCTTGGAAATGGCGAATTTTTTCGTGGAAAAAAAAAGAAAAACACTACGACGGGTATCCCCCTCCCCTAATGGAGAGCTGAGGAATGTTCTGCTCGCGCGCGCGTTCCGTACGCAAATATTCCAATTATTTCGTGGAATATTCCAGTCAGTTCGTAGAAAATTTTGAAACGTTTTCCTGGAAATGGCGAATTTTTTCGTGGAAAAAAAAGTACGACGGGTATCCCCCTCCCCTAATGGCAAGTTAAGGAATGTTCTGCTCGCCTTCCGTGCGCACAAATCTCGTTCGGAAAGAACTCGCGCAGAGAAAAACAGCAAGCACGTTGGTATAGAAGTTTTTGAAAAGGGAGTTGGAGGGTGAATATGTATTTTCGAACTGCTCGTACGAAATATTTATTCGCCAGTCGCGAAAGCAGGGAAAAATGTCTCCTTACGATTGATGTAAGCCGACTGCAATTTTCTCAAAAATAACAAGAGACCAAGTGTCACGTAAACATCCCCAGACGAACACGGGTTCTCCTCAGCAACGATGGTAGTGACGAATCTTGGGAGAGAGAGTAAATAAAAAAAAAAAAAAACTATGTCCACGGGTGATGGGAAATTCTTTTCGATAACGTCGATCGATAGTTGTCGCATCGGTCGGTATTCTCCCAAAAGAGCTCTTTGCTACTCTTGATACGTCAAAGTCATATCAGGTACGAGCTGGTAGAATCCAGCGTTTTCGACTCGGGGGGGGGGGGGGCCGATTTCGTTCGCGCGATCGATTCTGTTCAACAGATGGCGCTGCGGAAGTTTCTCCAGACATTTCTCTCGCTGAAAGAAAGTCGAATTCTCGTGACCGCATTGCCGCGGATTTGTGTTTGCAGTTTTGTCTACTCGGTCTGGCACCTCCACTCCGACCTGTCCGGCTTGGGAAACCCTTGAAGTGGCTCTTAACCACTGCCGGCATAGCTCGAAGTCTTCATCGGTGCACTCAAGCCCCCTCGCCGCGACAAGGCGTAGACTAGAGGAGGAAAACGGGGGAAGGGAGGCCCGACAACCCACCTCTCTCTTCCCCCTATGATCCCGGCTAGGTCTTAAAGCCGGGCAGGCAGTCAGTTATCTGCACGACGCGTACGATCGACCGCGCTTCACTTAGTCAGTCCTAGAGGCTCTGACTCTTGCCAACAAATCAGCGTAGTATTCGAGGTAGGATCCGTCCGAGATCTCTTCAGCGACGTCTTTTCCGCTACCCTCGGCATCCAGCCTGGCCAGCAACGCGGACTTGGCGTTCACGTCCTCGAAAGACTCGATGTAAGTTTTCTTCCGAGGCTGCTGGCGGGGAGGACATTTACGAGACTTGCTCTCGACCCTCTTGGCTACCGGGCGCTCGGGCCTCCTACCCGCTGGGGTGGGGATTTTCGAGCGTGCACCGTTAACCGGACGAGGCTTGCGCGAGAGCATTTTCCGTTCGTCGCCCTTCTTCTTGTCCTTAGCCGTTCTCTCCACCACGAAAGTAGCGTTCATAACATCTGTCTTCTCGATCACGAACGTTGAGTTGAGCGATCGATCAGCAGATGAAGGGAGAGGCCACGGTACCAAAGCAAGAGAAGGCTCGATCGCACGACGATCCCGTTCCTCGCCCTTCACCCGGTTCTCGTCGATGCTGAGGACTGCATTTTCGATCGCGAGCGTTCGTTCGAAAACGAAACAGTCAGAGGTCGAAAAAGCAGGCCAAGGCACCAGTGCAAGTTCGGGTGAAGGCTCGATACGGTCCTCGACATCGTAACGGTAGACATCGCTAACCCTCCCTGGAACGTGCGCCCCTACCAGAAGATCGGCGAGAAAATCCGAATAGGTGAGCGACGGCACGAGTGACAGGTCGAGTTCAGCAGATCCATTCGAGACGAGAGGTAACAACCTACGCCCCTCCGACTGACGGCGGCGGTTCGTCTTCGGAACAACAGCCGGAGCAGAGTTCCGCTTCCAGAACCACCAGAAGCAAGATACGAATGCCACGAAAAAACCGAAGAGATACATCACGACACGTTAATACGAGGCGTACAAATAACGATGCACACAAATTAAAAGAGCCGGCCCGCGATTCCGTATATCCGAGAAAAACACGCAGAGAGACAGAAAGGCGAAAGCCGAGGAAGAGTGAGCCTCTCGCATTCCTTATATACCCTAGCGTCGAGGAAAATATTCCAATTATTTCGTGGAATAATCCAGTGATTTCGTGGAAAATTTTGAAACGTTTTCTTGGAAATGGCGAATTTTTTCGTGGAAAAAAAAAGAAAAACACTACGACGGGTATCCCCCTCCCCTAATGGAGAGCTGAGGAATGTTCTGCTCGCGCGCGCGTTCCGTACGCAAATATTCCAATTATTTCGTGGAATATTCCAGTCAGTTCGTAGAAAATTTTGAAACGTTTTCCTGGAAATGGCGAATTTTTTCGTGGAAAAAAAAGTACGACGGGTATCCCCCTCCCCTAATGGCAAGTTAAGGAATGTTCTGCTCGCCTTCCGTGCGCACAAATCTCGTTCGGAAAGAACTCGCGCAGAGAAAAACAGCAAGCACGTTGGTATAGAAGTTTTTGAAAAGGGAGTTGGAGGGTGAATATGTATTTTCGAACTGCTCGTACGAAATATTTATTCGCCAGTCGCGAAAGCAGGGAAAAATGTCTCCTTACGATTGATGTAAGCCGACTGCAATTTTCTCAAAAATAACAAGAGACCAAGTGTCACGTAAACATCCCCAGACGAACACGGGTTCTCCTCAGCAACGATGGTAGTGACGAATCTTGGGAGAGAGAGTAAATAAAAAAAAAAAAAAACTATGTCCACGGGTGATGGGAAATTCTTTTCGATAACGTCGATCGATAGTTGTCGCATCGGTCGGTATGCTTCCAAAAGAGCTCTTTGCTACTCTTGATACGTCAAAGTCATATCAGGTACGAGCTGGTAGAATCCAGCGTTTTCGACTCGGGGGGGGTGGCCGATTTCGTTCGCGCGATCGATTCTGTTCAACAGATGGCGCTGCGAAAGTTTCTCCAGACATTTCTCTCGCTGAAAGAAAGTCGAATTCTCGTGACCGCATTGCCGCGGATTTATGTTTGCAGTTTTGTCTACTCGGTCTGGCACCTCCACTCCGACCTGTCCGGCTTGGGAAACCCTTGAAGTGGCTCTTAACCACTGCCGGCATAGCTCGAAGTCTTCATCGGTGCACTCAAGCCCCCTCGCCGCGACAAGGCGTAGACTAGAGGAGGAAAACGGGGGAAGGGAGGCCCGACAACCCACCTCTCTCTTCCCCCTATGATCCCGGCTAGGTCTTAAAGCCGGGCAGGCAGTCAGTTATCTGCACGACGCGTACGATCGACCGCGCTTCACTTAGTCAGTCCTAGAGGCTCTGACTCTTGCCAACAAATCAGCGTAGTATTCGAGGTAGGATCCGTCCGAGATCTCTTCAGCGACGTCTTTTCCGCTACCCTCGGCATCCAGCCTGGCCAGCAACGCGGACTTGGCGTTCACGTCCTCGAAAGACTCGATGTAAGTTTTCTTCCGAGGCTGCTGGCGGGGAGGACATTTACGAGACTTGCTCTCGACCCTCTTGGCTACCGGGCGCTCGGGCCTCCTACCCGCTGGGGTGGGGATTTTCGAGCGTGCACCGTTAACCGGACGAGGCTTGCGCGAGAGCATTTTCCGTTCGTCGCCCTTCTTCTTGTCCTTAGCCGTTCTCTCCACCACGAAAGTAGCGTTCATAACATCTGTCTTCTCGATCACGAACGTTGAGTTGAGCGATCGATCAGCAGATGAAGGGAGAGGCCACGGTACCAAAGCAAGAGAAGGCTCGATCGCACGACGATCCCGTTCCTCGCCCTTCACCCGGTTCTCGTCGATGCTGAGGACTGCATTTTCGATCGCGAGCGTTCGTTCGAAAACGAAACAGTCAGAGGTCGAAAAAGCAGGCCAAGGCACCAGTGCAAGTTCGGGTGAAGGCTCGATACGGTCCTCGACATCGTAACGGTAGACATCGCTAACCCTCCCTGGAACGTGCGCCCCTACCAGAAGATCGGCGAGAAAATCCGAATAGGTGAGCGACGGCACGAGTGACAGGTCGAGTTCAGCAGATCCATTCGAGACGAGAGGTAACAACCTACGCCCCTCCGACTGACGGCGGCGGTTCGTCTTCGGAACAACAGCCGGAGCAGAGTTCCGCTTCCAGAACCACCAGAAGCAAGATACGAATGCCACGAAAAAACCGAAGAGATACATCACGACACGTTAATACGAGGCGTACAAATAACGATGCACACAAATTAAAAGAGCCGGCCCGCGATTCCGTATATCCGAGAAAAACACGCAGAGAGACAGAAAGGCGAAAGCCGAGGAAGAGTGAGCCTCTCGCATTCCTTATATACCCTAGCGTCGAGGAAAATATTCCAATTATTTCGTGGAATAATCCAGTGATTTCGTGGAAAATTTTGAAACGTTTTCTTGGAAATGGCGAATTTTTTCGTGGAAAAAAAAAGAAAAACACTACGACGGGTATCCCCCTCCCCTAATGGAGAGCTGAGGAATGTTCTGCTCGCGCGCGCGTTCCGTACGCAAATATTCCAATTATTTCGTGGAATATTCCAGTCAGTTCGTAGAAAATTTTGAAACGTTTTCCTGGAAATGGCGAATTTTTTCGTGGAAAAAAAAGTACGACGGGTATCCCCCTCCCCTAATGGCAAGTTAAGGAATGTTCTGCTCGCCTTCCGTGCGCACAAATCTCGTTCGGAAAGAACTCGCGCAGAGAAAAACAGCAAGCACGTTGGTATAGAAGTTTTTGAAAAGGGAGTTGGAGGGTGAATATGTATTTTCGAACTGCTCGTACGAAATATTTATTCGCCAGTCGCGAAAGCAGGGAAAAATGTCTCCTTACGATTGATGTAAGCCGACTGCAATTTTCTCAAAAATAACAAGAGACCAAGTGTCACGTAAACATCCCCAGACGAACACGGGTTCTCCTCAGCAACGATGGTAGTGACGAATCTTGGGAGAGAGAGTAAATAAAAAAAAAAAAAAACTATGTCCACGGGTGATGGGAAATTCTTTTCGATAACGTCGATCGATAGTTGTCGCATCGGTCGGTATTCTCCCAAAAGAGCTCTTTGCTACTCTTGATACGTCAAAGTCATATCAGGTACGAGCTGGTAGAATCCAGCGTTTTCGACTCGGGGGGGGGGGGCCGATTTCGTTCGCGCGATCGATTCTGTTCAACAGATGGCGCTGCGGAAGTTTCTCCAGACATTTCTCTCGCTGAAAGAAAGTCGAATTCTCGTGACCGCATTGCCGCGGATTTGTGTTTGCAGTTTTGTCTACTCGGTCTGGCACCTCCACTCCGACCTGTCCGGCTTGGGAAACCCTTGAAGTGGCTCTTAACCACTGCCGGCATAGCTCGAAGTCTTCATCGGTGCACTCAAGCCCCCTCGCCGCGACAAGGCGTAGACTAGAGGAGGAAAACGGGGGAAGGGAGGCCCGACAACCCACCTCTCTCTTCCCCCTATGATCCCGGCTAGGTCTTAAAGCCGGGCAGGCAGTCAGTTATCTGCACGACGCGTACGATCGACCGCGCTTCACTTAGTCAGTCCTAGAGGCTCTGACTCTTGCCAACAAATCAGCGTAGTATTCGAGGTAGGATCCGTCCGAGATCTCTTCAGCGACGTCTTTTCCGCTACCCTCGGCATCCAGCCTGGCCAGCAACGCGGACTTGGCGTTCACGTCCTCGAAAGACTCGATGTAAGTTTTCTTCCGAGGCTGCTGGCGGGGAGGACATTTACGAGACTTGCTCTCGACCCTCTTGGCTACCGGGCGCTCGGGCCTCCTACCCGCTGGGGTGGGGATTTTCGAGCGTGCACCGTTAACCGGACGAGGCTTGCGCGAGAGCATTTTCCGTTCGTCGCCCTTCTTCTTGTCCTTAGCCGTTCTCTCCACCACGAAAGTAGCGTTCATAACATCTGTCTTCTCGATCACGAACGTTGAGTTGAGCGATCGATCAGCAGATGAAGGGAGAGGCCACGGTACCAAAGCAAGAGAAGGCTCGATCGCACGACGATCCCGTTCCTCGCCCTTCACCCGGTTCTCGTCGATGCTGAGGACTGCATTTTCGATCGCGAGCGTTCGTTCGAAAACGAAACAGTCAGAGGTCGAAAAAGCAGGCCAAGGCACCAGTGCAAGTTCGGGTGAAGGCTCGATACGGTCCTCGACATCGTAACGGTAGACATCGCTAACCCTCCCTGGAACGTGCGCCCCTACCAGAAGATCGGCGAGAAAATCCGAATAGGTGAGCGACGGCACGAGTGACAGGTCGAGTTCAGCAGATCCATTCGAGACGAGAGGTAACAACCTACGCCCCTCCGACTGACGGCGGCGGTTCGTCTTCGGAACAACAGCCGGAGCAGAGTTCCGCTTCCAGAACCACCAGAAGCAAGATACGAATGCCACGAAAAAACCGAAGAGATACATCACGACACGTTAATACGAGGCGTACAAATAACGATGCACACAAATTAAAAGAGCCGGCCCGCGATTCCGTATATCCGAGAAAAACACGCAGAGAGACAGAAAGGCGAAAGCCGAGGAAGAGTGAGCCTCTCGCATTCCTTATATACCCTAGCGTCGAGGAAAATATTCCAATTATTTCGTGGAATAATCCAGTGATTTCGTGGAAAATTTTGAAACGTTTTCTTGGAAATGGCGAATTTTTTCGTGGAAAAAAAAAGAAAAACACTACGACGGGTATCCCCCTCCCCTAATGGAGAGCTGAGGAATGTTCTGCTCGCGCGCGCGTTCCGTACGCAAATATTCCAATTATTTCGTGGAATATTCCAGTCAGTTCGTAGAAAATTTTGAAACGTTTTCCTGGAAATGGCGAATTTTTTCGTGGAAAAAAAAGTACGACGGGTATCCCCCTCCCCTAATGGCAAGTTAAGGAATGTTCTGCTCGCCTTCCGTGCGCACAAATCTCGTTCGGAAAGAACTCGCGCAGAGAAAAACAGCAAGCACGTTGGTATAGAAGTTTTTGAAAAGGGAGTTGGAGGGTGAATATGTATTTTCGAACTGCTCGTACGAAATATTTATTCGCCAGTCGCGAAAGCAGGGAAAAATGTCTCCTTACGATTGATGTAAGCCGACTGCAATTTTCTCAAAAATAACAAGAGACCAAGTGTCACGTAAACATCCCCAGACGAACACGGGTTCTCCTCAGCAACGATGGTAGTGACGAATCTTGGGAGAGAGAGTAAATAAAAAAAAAAAAAAACTATGTCCACGGGTGATGGGAAATTCTTTTCGATAACGTCGATCGATAGTTGTCGCATCGGTCGGTATGCTTCCAAAAGAGCTCTTTGCTACTCTTGATACGTCAAAGTCATATCAGGTACGAGCTGGTAGAATCCAGCGTTTTCGACTCGGGGGGGGTGGCCGATTTCGTTCGCGCGATCGATTCTGTTCAACAGATGGCGCTGCGAAAGTTTCTCCAGACATTTCTCTCGCTGAAAGAAAGTCGAATTCTCGTGACCGCATTGCCGCGGATTTATGTTTGCAGTTTTGTCTACTCGGTCTGGCACCTCCACTCCGACCTGTCCGGCTTGGGAAACCCTTGAAGTGGCTCTTAACCACTGCCGGCATAGCTCGAAGTCTTCATCGGTGCACTCAAGCCCCCTCGCCGCGACAAGGCGTAGACTAGAGGAGGAAAACGGGGGAAGGGAGGCCCGACAACCCACCTCTCTCTTCCCCCTATGATCCCGGCTAGGTCTTAAAGCCGGGCAGGCAGTCAGTTATCTGCACGACGCGTACGATCGACCGCGCTTCACTTAGTCAGTCCTAGAGGCTCTGACTCTTGCCAACAAATCAGCGTAGTATTCGAGGTAGGATCCGTCCGAGATCTCTTCAGCGACGTCTTTTCCGCTACCCTCGGCATCCAGCCTGGCCAGCAACGCGGACTTGGCGTTCACGTCCTCGAAAGACTCGATGTAAGTTTTCTTCCGAGGCTGCTGGCGGGGAGGACATTTACGAGACTTGCTCTCGACCCTCTTGGCTACCGGGCGCTCGGGCCTCCTACCCGCTGGGGTGGGGATTTTCGAGCGTGCACCGTTAACCGGACGAGGCTTGCGCGAGAGCATTTTCCGTTCGTCGCCCTTCTTCTTGTCCTTAGCCGTTCTCTCCACCACGAAAGTAGCGTTCATAACATCTGTCTTCTCGATCACGAACGTTGAGTTGAGCGATCGATCAGCAGATGAAGGGAGAGGCCACGGTACCAAAGCAAGAGAAGGCTCGATCGCACGACGATCCCGTTCCTCGCCCTTCACCCGGTTCTCGTCGATGCTGAGGACTGCATTTTCGATCGCGAGCGTTCGTTCGAAAACGAAACAGTCAGAGGTCGAAAAAGCAGGCCAAGGCACCAGTGTAAGTTCGGGTGAAGGCTCGATACGGTCCTCGACATCGTAACGGTAGACATCGCTAACCCTCCCTGGAACGTGCGCCCCTACCAGAAGATCGGCGAGAAAATCCGAATAGGTGAGCGACGGCACGAGTGACAGGTCGAGTTCAGCAGATCCATTCGAGACGAGAGGTAACAACCTACGCCCCTCCGACTGACGGCGGCGGTTCATCTTCGGAACAACAGCCGGAGCAGAGTTCCGCTTCCAGAACCACCAGAAGCAAGATACGAATGCCACGAAAAAACCGAAGAGATACATCACGACACGTTAATACGAGGCGTACAAATAACGATGCACACAAATTAAAAGAGCCGGCCCGCGATTCCGTATATCCGAGAAAAACACGCAGAGAGACAGAAAGGCGAAAGCCGAGAAAGAGTGAGCCTCTCGCATTCCTTATATACCCTAGCGTCGAGGAAAATATTCCAATTATTTCGTGGAATAATCCAGTGATTTCGTGGAAAATTTTGAAACGTTTTCTTGGAAATGGCGAATTTTTTCGTGGAAAAAAAAAGAAAAACACTACGACGGGTATCCCCCTCCCCTAATGGAGAGCTGAGGAATGTTCTGCTCGCGCGCGCGTTCCGTACGCAAATATTCCAATTATTTCGTGGAATATTCCAGTCAGTTCGTAGAAAATTTTGAAACGTTTTCCTGGAAATGGCGAATTTTTTCGTGGAAAAAAAAGTACGACGGGTATCCCCCTCCCCTAATGGCAAGTTAAGGAATGTTCTGCTCGCCTTCCGTGCGCACAAATCTCGTTCGGAAAGAACTCGCGCAGAGAAAAACAGCAAGCACGTTGGTATAGAAGTTTTTGAAAAGGGAGTTGGAGGGTGAATATGTATTTTCGAACTGCTCGTACGAAATATTTATTCGCCAGTCGCGAAAGCAGGGAAAAATGTCTCCTTACGATTGATGTAAGCCGACTGCAATTTTCTCAAAAATAACAAGAGACCAAGTGTCACGTAAACATCCCCAGACGAACACGGGTTCTCCTCAGCAACGATGGTAGTGACGAATCTTGGGAGAGAGAGTAAATAAAAAAAAAAAAAAACTATGTCAACGGGTGATGGGAAATTCTTTTCGATAACGTCGATCGATAGTTGTCGCATCGGTCGGTATGCTTCCAAAAGAGCTCTTTGCTACTCTTGATACGTCAAAGTCATATCAGGTACGAGCTGGTAGAATCCAGCGTTTTCGACTCGGGGGGGGGGCCGATTTCGTTCGCGCGATCGATTCTGTTCAACAGATGGCGCTGCGAAAGTTTCTCCAGACATTTCTCTCGCTGAAAGAAAGTCGAATTCTCGTGACCGCATTGCCGCGGATTTATGTTTGCAGTTTTGTCTACTCGGTCTGGCACCTCCACTCCGACCTGTCCGGCTTGGGAAACCCTTGAAGTGGCTCTTAACCACTGCCGGCATAGCTCGAAGTCTTCATCGGTGCACTCAAGCCCCCTCGCCGCGACAAGGCGTAGACTAGAGGAGGAAAACGGGGGAAGGGAGGCCCGACAACCCACCTCTCTCTTCCCCCTATGATCCCGGCTAGGTCTTAAAGCCGGGCAGGCAGTCAGTTATCTGCACGACGCGTACGATCGACCGCGCTTCACTTAGTCAGTCCTAGAGGCTCTGACTCTTGCCAACAAATCAGCGTAGTATTCGAGGTAGGATCCGTCCGAGATCTCTTCAGCGACGTCTTTTCCGCTACCCTCGGCATCCAGCCTGGCCAGCAACGCGGACTTGGCGTTCACGTCCTCGAAAGACTCGATGTAAGTTTTCTTCCGAGGCTGCTGGCGGGGAGGACATTTACGAGACTTGCTCTCGACCCTCTTGGCTACCGGGCGCTCGGGCCTCCTACCCGCTGGGGTGGGGATTTTCGAGCGTGCACCGTTAACCGGACGAGGCTTGCGCGAGAGCATTTTCCGTTCGTCGCCCTTCTTCTTGTCCTTAGCCGTTCTCTCCACCAGGAAAGTAGCGTTCATAACATCTGTCTTCTCGATCACGAACGTTGAGTTGAGCGATCGATCAGCAGATGAAGGGAGAGGCCACGGTACCAAAGCAAGAGAAGGCTCGATCGCACGACGATCCCGTTCCTCGCCCTTCACCCGGTTCTCGTCGATGCTGAGGACTGCATTTTCGATCGCGAGCGTTCGTTCGAAAACGAAACAGTCAGAGGTCGAAAAAGCAGGCCAAGGCACCAGTGCAAGTTCGGGTGAAGGCTCGATACGGTCCTCGACATCGTAACGGTAGACATCGCTAACCCTCCCTGGAACGTGCGCCCCTACCAGAAGATCGGCGAGAAAATCCGAATAGGTGAGCGACGGCACGAGTGACAGGTCGAGTTCAGCAGATCCATTCGAGACGAGAGGTAACAACCTACGCCCCTCCGACTGACGGCGGCGGTTCATCTTCGGAACAACAGCCGGAGCAGAGTTCCGCTTCCAGAACCACCAGAAGCAAGATACGAATGCCACGAAAAAACCGAAGAGATACATCACGACACGTTAATACGAGGCGTACAAATAACGATGCACACAAATTAAAAGAGCCGGCCCGCGATTCCGTATATCCGAGAAAAACACGCAGAGAGACAGAAAGGCGAAAGCCGAGAAAGAGTGAGCCTCTCGCATTCCTTATATACCCTAGCGTCGAGGAAAATATTCCAATTATTTCGTGGAATAATCCAGTGATTTCGTGGAAAATTTTGAAACGTTTTCTTGGAAATGGCGAATTTTTTCGTGGAAAAAAAAAGAAAAACACTACGACGGGTATCCCCCTCCCCTAATGGAGAGCTGAGGAATGTTCTGCTCGCGCGCGCGTTCCGTACGCAAATATTCCAATTATTTCGTGGAATATTCCAGTCAGTTCGTAGAAAATTTTGAAACGTTTTCCTGGAAATGGCGAATTTTTTCGTGGAAAAAAAAGTACGACGGGTATCCCCCTCCCCTAATGGCAAGTTAAGGAATGTTCTGCTCGCCTTCCGTGCGCACAAATCTCGTTCGGAAAGAACTCGCGCAGAGAAAAACAGCAAGCACGTTGGTATAGAAGTTTTTGAAAAGGGAGTTGGAGGGTGAATATGTATTTTCGAACTGCTCGTACGAAATATTTATTCGCCAGTCGCGAAAGCAGGGAAAAATGTCTCCTTACGATTGATGTAAGCCGACTGCAATTTTCTCAAAAATAACAAGAGACCAAGTGTCACGTAAACATCCCCAGACGAACACGGGTTCTCCTCAGCAACGATGGTAGTGACGAATCTTGGGAGAGAGAGTAAATAAAAAAAAAAAAAAACTATGTCCACGGGTGATGGGAAATTCTTTTCGATAACGTCGATCGATAGTTGTCGCATCGGTCGGTATGCTTCCAAAAGAGCTCTTTGCTACTCTTGATACGTCAAAGTCATATCAGGTACGAGCTGGTAGAATCCAGCGTTTTCGACTCGGGGGGGGTGGCCGATTTCGTTCGCGCGATCGATTCTGTTCAACAGATGGCGCTGCGAAAGTTTCTCCAGACATTTCTCTCGCTGAAAGAAAGTCGAATTCTCGTGACCGCATTGCCGCGGATTTATGTTTGCAGTTTTGTCTACTCGGTCTGGCACCTCCACTCCGACCTGTCCGGCTTGGGAAACCCTTGAAGTGGCTCTTAACCACTGCCGGCATAGCTCGAAGTCTTCATCGGTGCACTCAAGCCCCCTCGCCGCGACAAGGCGTAGACTAGAGGAGGAAAACGGGGGAAGGGAGGCCCGACAACCCACCTCTCTCTTCCCCCTATGATCCCGGCTAGGTCTTAAAGCCGGGCAGGCAGTCAGTTATCTGCACGACGCGTACGATCGACCGCGCTTCACTTAGTCAGTCCTAGAGGCTCTGACTCTTGCCAACAAATCAGCGTAGTATTCGAGGTAGGATCCGTCCGAGATCTCTTCAGCGACGTCTTTTCCGCTACCCTCGGCATCCAGCCTGGCCAGCAACGCGGACTTGGCGTTCACGTCCTCGAAAGACTCGATGTAAGTTTTCTTCCGAGGCTGCTGGCGGGGAGGACATTTACGAGACTTGCTCTCGACCCTCTTGGCTACCGGGCGCTCGGGCCTCCTACCCGCTGGGGTGGGGATTTTCGAGCGTGCACCGTTAACCGGACGAGGCTTGCGCGAGAGCATTTTCCGTTCGTCGCCCTTCTTCTTGTCCTTAGCCGTTCTCTCCACCACGAAAGTAGCGTTCATAACATCTGTCTTCTCGATCACGAACGTTGAGTTGAGCGATCGATCAGCAGATGAAGGGAGAGGCCACGGTACCAAAGCAAGAGAAGGCTCGATCGCACGACGATCCCGTTCCTCGCCCTTCACCCGGTTCTCGTCGATGCTGAGGACTGCATTTTCGATCGCGAGCGTTCGTTCGAAAACGAAACAGTCAGAGGTCGAAAAAGCAGGCCAAGGCACCAGTGTAAGTTCGGGTGAAGGCTCGATACGGTCCTCGACATCGTAACGGTAGACATCGCTAACCCTCCCTGGAACGTGCGCCCCTACCAGAAGATCGGCGAGAAAATCCGAATAGGTGAGCGACGGCACGAGTGACAGGTCGAGTTCAGCAGATCCATTCGAGACGAGAGGTAACAACCTACGCCCCTCCGACTGACGGCGGCGGTTCATCTTCGGAACAACAGCCGGAGCAGAGTTCCGCTTCCAGAACCACCAGAAGCAAGATACGAATGCCACGAAAAAACCGAAGAGATACATCACGACACGTTAATACGAGGCGTACAAATAACGATGCACACAAATTAAAAGAGCCGGCCCGCGATTCCGTATATCCGAGAAAAACACGCAGAGAGACAGAAAGGCGAAAGCCGAGAAAGAGTGAGCCTCTCGCATTCCTTATATACCCTAGCGTCGAGGAAAATATTCCAATTATTTCGTGGAATAATCCAGTGATTTCGTGGAAAATTTTGAAACGTTTTCTTGGAAATGGCGAATTTTTTCGTGGAAAAAAAAAGAAAAACACTACGACGGGTATCCCCCTCCCCTAATGGAGAGCTGAGGAATGTTCTGCTCGCGCGCGCGTTCCGTACGCAAATATTCCAATTATTTCGTGGAATATTCCAGTCAGTTCGTAGAAAATTTTGAAACGTTTTCCTGGAAATGGCGAATTTTTTCGTGGAAAAAAAAGTACGACGGGTATCCCCCTCCCCTAATGGCAAGTTAAGGAATGTTCTGCTCGCCTTCCGTGCGCACAAATCTCGTTCGGAAAGAACTCGCGCAGAGAAAAACAGCAAGCACGTTGGTATAGAAGTTTTTGAAAAGGGAGTTGGAGGGTGAATATGTATTTTCGAACTGCTCGTACGAAATATTTATTCGCCAGTCGCGAAAGCAGGGAAAAATGTCTCCTTACGATTGATGTAAGCCGACTGCAATTTTCTCAAAAATAACAAGAGACCAAGTGTCACGTAAACATCCCCAGACGAACACGGGTTCTCCTCAGCAACGATGGTAGTGACGAATCTTGGGAGAGAGAGTAAATAAAAAAAAAAAAAACTATGTCCACGGGTGATGGGAAATTCTTTTCGATAACGTCGATCGATAGTTGTCGCATCGGTCGGTATGCTTCCAAAAGAGCTATTTGCTACTCTTGATACGTCAAAGTCATATCAGGTACGAGCTGGTAGAATCCAGCGTTTTCGACTCGGGGGGGGGGGGGCCGATTTCGTTCGCGCGATCGATTCTGTTCAACAGATGCGCTGCGAAAGTTTCTCCAGACATTTCTCTCGCTGAAAGAAAGTCGAATTCTCGTGACCGCATTGCCGCGGATTTATGTTTGCAGTTTTGTCTACTCGGTCTGGCACCTCCACTCCGACCTGTCCGGCTTGGGAAACCCTTGAAGTGGCTCTTAACCACTGCCGGCATAGCTCGAAGTCTTCATCGGTGCACTCAAGCCCCCTCGCCGCGACAAGGCGTAGACTAGAGGAGGAAAACGGGGGAAGGGAGGCCCGACAACCCACCTCTCTCTTCCCCCTATGATCCCGGCTAGGTCTTAAAGCCGGGCAGGCAGTCAGTTATCTGCACGACGCGTACGATCGACCGCGCTTCACTTAGTCAGTCCTAGAGGCTCTGACTCTTGCCAACAAATCAGCGTAGTATTCGAGGTAGGATCCGTCCGAGATCTCTTCAGCGACGTCTTTTCCGCTACCCTCGGCATCCAGCCTGGCCAGCAACGCGGACTTGGCGTTCACGTCCTCGAAAGACTCGATGTAAGTTTTCTTCCGAGGCTGCTGGCGGGGAGGACATTTACGAGACTTGCTCTCGACCCTCTTGGCTACCGGGCGCTCGGGCCTCCTACCCGCTGGGGTGGGGATTTTCGAGCGTGCACCGTTAACCGGACGAGGCTTGCGCGAGAGCATTTTCCGTTCGTCGCCCTTCTTCTTGTCCTTAGCCGTTCTCTCCACCAGGAAAGTAGCGTTCATAACATCTGTCTTCTCGATCACGAACGTTGAGTTGAGCGATCGATCAGCAGATGAAGGGAGAGGCCACGGTACCAAAGCAAGAGAAGGCTCGATCGCACGACGATCCCGTTCCTCGCCCTTCACCCGGTTCTCGTCGATGCTGAGGACTGCATTTTCGATCGCGAGCGTTCGTTCGAAAACGAAACAGTCAGAGGTCGAAAAAGCAGGCCAAGGCACCAGTGCAAGTTCGGGTGAAGGCTCGATACGGTCCTCGACATCGTAACGGTAGACATCGCTAACCCTCCCTGGAACGTGCGCCCCTACCAGAAGATCGGCGAGAAAATCCGAATAGGTGAGCGACGGCACGAGTGACAGGTCGAGTTCAGCAGATCCATTCGAGACGAGAGGTAACAACCTACGCCCCTCCGACTGACGGCGGCGGTTCATCTTCGGAACAACAGCCGGAGCAGAGTTCCGCTTCCAGAACCACCAGAAGCAAGATACGAATGCCACGAAAAAACCGAAGAGATACATCACGACACGTTAATACGAGGCGTACAAATAACGATGCACACAAATTAAAAGAGCCGGCCCGCGATTCCGTATATCCGAGAAAAACACGCAGAGAGACAGAAAGGCGAAAGCCGAGAAAGAGTGAGCCTCTCGCATTCCTTATATACCCTAGCGTCGAGGAAAATATTCCAATTATTTCGTGGAATAATCCAGTGATTTCGTGGAAAATTTTGAAACGTTTTCTTGGAAATGGCGAATTTTTTCGTGGAAAAAAAAAGAAAAACACTACGACGGGTATCCCCCTCCCCTAATGGAGAGCTGAGGAATGTTCTGCTCGCGCGCGCGTTCCGTACGCAAATATTCCAATTATTTCGTGGAATATTCCAGTCAGTTCGTAGAAAATTTTGAAACGTTTTCCTGGAAATGGCGAATTTTTTCGTGGAAAAAAAAGTACGACGGGTATCCCCCTCCCCTAATGGCAAGTTAAGGAATGTTCTGCTCGCCTTCCGTGCGCACAAATCTCGTTCGGAAAGAACTCGCGCAGAGAAAAACAGCAAGCACGTTGGTATAGAAGTTTTTGAAAAGGGAGTTGGAGGGTGAATATGTATTTTCGAACTGCTCGTACGAAATATTTATTCGCCAGTCGCGAAAGCAGGGAAAAATGTCTCCTTACGATTGATGTAAGCCGACTGCAATTTTCTCAAAAATAACAAGAGACCAAGTGTCACGTAAACATCCCCAGACGAACACGGGTTCTCCTCAGCAACGATGGTAGTGACGAATCTTGGGAGAGAGAGTAAATAAAAAAAAAAAAAACTATGTCCACGGGTGATGGGAAATTCTTTTCGATAACGTCGATCGATAGTTGTCGCATCGGTCGGTATTCTCCCAAAAGAGCTCTTTGCTACTCTTGATACGTCAAAGTCATATCAGGTACGAGCTGGTAGAATCCAGCGTTTTCGACTCGGGGGGGGGGGCGATTTCGTTCGCGCGATCGATTCTGTTCAACAGATGGCGCTGCGAAAGTTTCTCCAGACATTTCTCTCGCTGAAAGAAAGTCGAATTCTCGTGACCGCATTGCCGCGGATTTATGTTTGCAGTTTTGTCTACTCGGTCTGGCACCTCCACTCCGACCTGTCCGGCTTGGGAAACCCTTGAAGTGGCTCTTAACCACTGCCGGCATAGCTCGAAGTCTTCATCGGTGCACTCAAGCCCCCTCGCCGCGACAAGGCGTAGACTAGAGGAGGAAAACGGGGGAAGGGAGGCCCGACAACCCACCTCTCTCTTCCCCCTATGATCCCGGCTAGGTCTTAAAGCCGGGCAGGCAGTCAGTTATCTGCACGACGCGTACGATCGACCGCGCTTCACTTAGTCAGTCCTAGAGGCTCTGACACTTGCCAACAAATCAGCGTAGTATTCGAGGTAGGATCCGTCCGAGATCTCTTCAGCGACGTCTTTTCCGCTACCCTCGGCATCCAGCCTGGCCAGCAACGCGGACTTGGCGTTCACGTCCTCGAAAGACTCGATGTAAGTTTTCTTCCGAGGCTGCTGGCGGGGAGGACATTTACGAGACTTGCTCTCGACCCTCTTGGCTACCGGGCGCTCGGGCCTCCTACCCGCTGGGGTGGGGATTTTCGAGCGTGCACCGTTAACCGGACGAGGCTTGCGCGAGAGCATTTTCCGTTCGTCGCCCTTCTTCTTGTCCTTAGCCGTTCTCTCCACCATGAAAGTAGCGTTCATAACATCTGTCTTCTCGATCACGAACGTTGAGTTGAGCGATCGATCAGCAGATGAAGGGAGAGGCCACGGTACCAAAGCAAGAGAAGGCTCGATCGCACGACGATCCCATTCCTCGCCCTTCACCCGGTTCTCGTCGATGCTGAGGACTGCATTTTCGATCGCGAGCGTTCGTTCGAAAACGAAACAGTCAGAGGTCGAAAAAGCAGGCCAAGGCACCAGTGCAAGTTCGGGTGAAGGCTCGATACGGTCCTCGACATCGTAACGGTAGACATCGCTAACCCTCCCTGGAACGTGCGCCCCTACCAGAAGATCGGCGAGAAAATCCGAATAGGTGAGCGACGGCACGAGTGACAGGTCGAGTTCAGCAGATCCATTCGAGACGAGAGGTAACAACCTACGCCCCTCCGACTGACGGCGGCGGTTCATCTTCGGAACAACAGCCGGAGCAGAGTTCCGCTTCCAGAACCACCAGAAGCAAGATACGAATGCCACGAAAAAACCGAAGA